>NC_089264.1:27311333-27999961 GCF_963930625.1 Muntiacus reevesi
ATGCCTGTTCTGAGGTGAGCCTCAGATTTGAATAAAAACTCTTAGCAACCAACACAGAAAAGACCAATCAATTCCAAAATGTGAGCACATATGAATTCTTCAGAACAGCATTACTATTATTTACACTGGTATCAGGAAGGAATTTCCAGGATACAGTGTCAACCCCAGGGCCTGGCCCTCATTAACTATTCAAACAAAGATTTGAAATGAATGAATGGATAGACACGTGAATTATTAATTGCAGTCATACTTATATAATCCTTATTACAAATACAGCCATGAGTTTTAGAGACTTCAACATTGCTTGATATCATCACCCTAAACTCTTCATTATTTAAGAGCAATTTGATAGTGAGGCCAGAAGGATTCATTCTTTGTAGTGGATTTCTAAGGGATAGATGTTAGAACAACTGAGGAAAGGAAGCGCATCTTTCAGGTGCAGCTTCACAACTATCAAGAGAGTAAATTTAAGACTGCTGTCCATGTATACTCAAATATGGGCTAGGTGTTAAACAGTCAGATACTGGGAGAACATTGTGACATCATATTCTACAATACAGAACTAAACAAGAACTAAAGTACTTATTCTAACATTTGGGTGGTCCAGAACTCTGATATAAAGTACTTAATAAATAGTGGTTATTATTATTATTATCATTTGTAATTAAGGGTATACTAAAAATATTTCACAGCTAATAAAAACTAACAAATTCAACCTTAACTAATGCATTGCAAAGTAATATTCACTCTCATCTATAAAGTTATCATCACACATCATTATTTTGTTAAGTCCTTTTAATATGATGTTATCCAAACCTCCAATACTGAAACTCCAATACTTTGGCCACCTGATGTGAAGAGCTGACTCACTGGAAAAAACCTTGATGCTGGGAAAGATTGAAGGCAGGAGGAGAAGGGGACGACAGAGGATGAGATGGTTGGATGGCATTACCGACTCAATGGACATGAGTTTGAATAAACTCCGGGAGTTGGTGATGGACAGGGAGACCTGGTGTGCTGCAGTCCATGGGATCGCAAAGAGTCGGACACGACTGAGCGACTGAACTGAACTGAACTGATCTTAACCTCTTGATATTTGATTATCTAAACTTTATAAAAAATATACTTGAAGCAGATACTATTATGTAAATTTCATGAGAAAGAAACTGAAATGCAGATGTTAAATATTTGCTAATTTGTGGTGGAGAATGAATTAGAACTCAGATCTTCGTGACTCAAGAGACAGGGCTCTTTACCAGTCATCTTGATTACATCCCAAATGAGAACCAAAGGAAAAAGATATAACCTATCCCTCTCTTCCCCATCAAGTTTTAGTGAAAAAACCTACAAGTTCAATTAGGTTAGAGTCTGTGACTGTAACAAAAAAAAAAAAAAAGAAAAGAAAAGGGTCTGCTCTTCCTTGAACATTCTGAAGAACTTGGCAAAATTCTCAAAAGTGAATTTTGTAAAGTGTAAATTAGAATACTAAATGAAATTGCTAGGTAATAAATTTTATTCTTATGATGAAAGTGAAAGTTGCTCAGTCATGTCCAACTCTTTGTCACCCCATGGACTGTAGTCTGCCAGGTTTCCCTGTCCATGGAATTCTCCAGGCCAGAATACTGGAGTAGGTATCTGTTCCCTTCTCCAGGGGATCTTCCTAACCCAGGGATCAAACCCAGGTCTCCCATATTGCAGGCGGATTCTTTACTGTCTGAGCCACGAGGGAAGCTAGACACATATATATGAGTGACAGGTACAGAAAGCCACTTATTGTCTGATTAGGGGGGAAATAGCAGTTATATACAGTACTTTCAGAAATAGTTCTATGCTATCAAACCAGAGTTGAAGTTAAATTTGTATTATATCTGAGTACAGCAAAATGATTCAAGTACCAGGGCTATAAATCTGGTCCTTGTCAGGTACAATAAATTTACCTGCAAATATCACTTCAGCAGGGAAAATTTTGAGCTTATGGTCCTTTGATATTAAATGTAAAATCTTTATCTAAAAAGAGGGAAAATTGAGAGTCACCACTGCAAATGCCTGTCCTGGGGATGGCCATAAATTTCTGAAAAATTCCATAAGTTAAAATGTAGACCCAAGTAATAGTATTTTGTGACTCTTACATATTTTGTGATAGCAGGTTTTAACCTGAATATCAAGCCTTTTATGACCATTACAAATCTCTGGGTTTCCACTGCCTGGTTAAGGCTTTAATCTTGTCAACTTCCTATCCTTCATCCACAGAGAAAGATTTTATTTTTGAGTGTGTATGAGTTATAGACATATTGAACCAGATGTTGACACAAAGAAGAATGTTTCAGTAGCCTCTCTTGGAGTTCAACAAACTCATTCATTCATTTATCAAACAACAATATTTATTGAACATCTAAAGCTTCAATTATTCTTTGGAGGAGTGCTATATTTTTTTTAACTGGGGGTATATAACTTGCTTCACTTTATATCCTTTTTGTTCACTTCCTCCTTTTCTGATTCTGTCCATTTATTCATAACTTGAGAATTAGGCAGATCTTAGTTTTTCATGACCCAACTTTATCTTCTCATTTTGATCAAAAATTCTAAAAAGCAAGTGACTTTCTCCAATGATTTTTATTCTCAAAGGGGGAGGATGCAATTAATAAAATGGTTTACCAAATTTCCAGGAGTCAGAAAAAGAAAAAGCAAATAGCTAGCTCAGAGGTAAATAGGCTAACCACCCTCTATTAATACATTTATTAATATTCTGTATATTCATAAAATATTTCTGGAATGATACTTTTAAGGTAGCATAGAAATTATAGTTGCCTCTGATACAGTCAATGAGGGGCTAGGGTTCAGGAGTGAGAGGAAAAATTTTTGTGATCTTTGAATTTTTCTTATCCTGGACATGAATTAGTATTTGAAAATTACAGGACAGTTAATATGTTATTCAATTCTATTTCATTGAAATATTCCCCCAAAGTATGTGATAAAAATAACTTTTGTGTAATCCAAATGCAAAATTACATATATATTTAAAAGTATGTGTGTATGAAGATCAGGATAAAGTAATAACCATAACACACACAAAGGTAATGATCCCTTAAAACATCATTTATAACCAGCAGAATTAACTCACTTTAAGTTTTCAAGTGTTAATTCTATTAAGAAAAATTTCTATTATTTTTCTTTTTTAAAAATGGGTCCCATTTTGTATTTGTGGTAAAAATAATGAGCATACTGTAGATAAGTCTTGTACTGTATGATAACAAAGTTGATATGTCTATGTAAAGATTGGGAAAGTAACACCTATTTCTCAGAATTATCTTAAATGTTTACATTTTACAAGTGAATAAGATAAGAAAATAATAGTCTTTACCTTTTCCTGAACATGAAAGTAAGCAAACCACTTGACTGTCAAAATTTCTTATTTAGAAATGAATTTGAAACAACATTTCTTCCACACCATGTGTAAATAATTAATATAGTTGTGCTGCAATATGTTGCTTATGACTTGATAATTTTAGCTGTGGATTTCTAATCTGAGGAATGTGTATAGCATTCAACTGGTGCAGTAGTAATTATTCCTGGTCTTAAATTGCTCTATGTAGAAGCAACTGTCTCAGGCATCAACAGGAAGATGATACCTAAAATACCCTTATTTTTTGCTCAGATAATATTAGAAGACTATTGGATTTAGTATCAGTTTGTTATGCTGTAGTCACCAGATCACACATGTTAATATACGTAGAACTTACATATTATGTTAATATATATAGCATACAAATATTTCTTATGTAAAGAAAAATATAGACACTTACTTGCATGAAAAAAATTCTCACTAGCAGTGGATTATACACTAAATGGATAAATCTTTCTCTGTCAACATTTTGTATTGTTTTCATTAACAGATATTATATAAGATTAGTTTTACTATAACGAATAATGTGTTATGCTTCCCACTCCCCCCTACACCCCCACCCACGAGGATTACCTGATAATTTCTGCGGTCATATTTGTTTAGTCATCACAATTGAGAAGACAGTACTGACATTTACTTGGCGGTGGATGTGAACCCCTGATACTTCAATGGTCACCACAGGCCCGTACAAAGGAGGCTGGGGTTCACACTGCTGAACTTGGTGCGACTGTATTGGTTCTCTTAGTACTGTACTCTCGCTTAGAGGAGCATGTAAACTTCCCTGATTCTCCTAAGCATGCACCTCTACCAGGACCTCCACTGTCGTTCAACAGTCTAGCTACTCAGTTGCTAATATCTGGCTTAACAGAGGTTTCTAGTATCCAGTTTTTCTACCAATAAGACGGATATCAATTTAGATTGGATAAAATGATAAAGAATGTGACTATTTACCCACTGAACAAAGAAAAATGTTTTCATGACCTGTAATAACATTTAAATATCCTGCCTAGACATTTAGAGATGAGGTTTATGCTTCAGCTTGGATTCTCTGTGATATCTTTTTATTACTGTAATCATATCATAACATAAAATAATTTATAAATGACATTACACATGCAAATACTACCCAGCATATTTGAATAAATAGAATATCTCATTTTTGGGTTTTTTTTGTCTACTTCAATAGTGATGTGTCTTGGCATCTAAATTCTACTCCAGTTGGAGTTATTTCCTCTTTTTCTAATAAATGTAGTATATTATTACTTATAAATCTGGTTTTATGCCAATATCCTATGCTTCTGTACTTTTTATTTCTCTGTATCCTTTAATGAAAAGTGTCCTGATCTTTTAAATTCAAATTTACTCATAAGTGGATAAAAACATCTGACTACATTTTTGTCTTCAAGTATACTCATGCTTGATTATGTTTATATTGAAATTCATTTTAATTTATTATAGATTACTTTTATTTTATACTTATATTTCAGTTTGAGGACTGTAATTTTTCTATAACTCTGTTTAGATGTAGGTTATATTATTATGTAGGATTTCAAGTTAGTAAATGGTTCATTAGAAATTGCTCTAACCGTGGGGGTACCCTGAGTCTAATAAGGTTAAGCACTACTACTTAATTTATTAAAAGTCAAAGCTCTTTCAAATCAGTATATGAAATATAAGATTATCTTGCATGTACACAAAAAAGTCTTCTGAAGTCTTCAATAAGAACTACTGCCTATTTTCTCATTTTTACTATGTGCCAAGCAGTACTGTCAGTAATGTATGTGTATGTGTGCACAAATATATATATATATATATATATATACATACATATATTTAGTGCCCTTCAATTTTCTGAGATACCTGCTATAATTAGTCCCATTTCATAGACATGAAACTGAGTCATAGATAGTCATAGAACTGGAAAGTACTGCATTAAATATATATATGAAGACTAAAACAAAATCTTAGAGTAGCTCATAGACAAATGTTCTGACTGAGAACAAGTAGAAAAGTTTGATAAACATCAATACAAAAGGCATCAGAGGCTGTGGAGAAAAGGACTGAAGGAAGTAAAATTTCAGAAACAAGCTGAGGATCCTCAGCTTTCCCAGAGAATATTTTCTTATTCTAGCTAAGGCTAGACGTTGAGAATGTGGGCTCCAGGCAGATGCAGAGGGATGTTGAAGACAACAGCTTTTGACCGTGGCACCAGGGACGGAACTAGAAAAACGAAGGTACTCGAATGCAGGCTGACTTCCCCTCCAAACCTGTAGATGGTAGTCACTCAGTCATGTCAGACTCTCTGCGACCCCGTGGACTGTGGGCTGCCATGCTGCCCTGTCCATGGCATCTCCAGACAAGAATACGGGGCTGAGAGCAGGTCTCCTGCACTGCAGGCAGATCCTTTACCATCTGAGCCACCAGGGAAGCCCCCTCAAGGTCTGTATAACAGTGCATATAGAGGACACTGCCGAGCTAGAAAAGGAGAATGGAATTTCTTTGGGACGCAAAGGTCTGCCAAGGCAGCATAAAGAATGCTAGGTAGAACAGAAAGCCCCCAGGAACTGGTTAATTGCTACTGAAGGTCTGCCATGGCTCGTCACCAGGGCACTCCTGCCAATCAGGCCACAACCAGAAACTGAATGGAGATTAGACTCCTGGTAGAGAGCCACTGCTGGGGGACAGGACATTTTGAAATAAAAACTTACAATAAATGAGACCATGCCTTTGTGGTCTCACTGAATTATTCTCCTTCTGCTGAAGCTTTCTGTATATTGTGTGTTGCTTTCTTTCCTTTTCACTCTCCATCCTCTCCTTCTCCCACACTTGTTATATACAATCCAAAATAGGACTCTGTTCTTTTGGATAAGAAAAAACAGATTTTCTTGATTTTTTCTAATTCCCTGACAATATTCTAAGCACATTAAATATAAAAACTACATTAACCTTAAAACAACACTACAAGATGGGTGCTGTTATTTCCTTTTACATGGATGTGGAGATTGAGCCCCAGAGAGGCAAAATAATTTGCCTGAAGTCAAAACCTAAAAACTAGCAAAATTGGCATTCAAGCCTGGACATCTTGCTCCATGGCTCATGCTCATAACTAGTAAACATTACATTAAAATTTCACAGAAATGAGAGTAAAGGGACAATTTAGTATGTAGAATAAGTAAAGAAATGAATTCATAGTATTATAAACTCATTGGTGACTAAGTCAGGACATTCATCCTATATAACTAAAACAAAGATCTTCACTTCGTGCTGTGTTGTTGGCGTTTTAGTCCCTGAGTCATGTCCAACTCTTCTGCAAACGTGTGGACTGTAGCCCGCCAGACTCCTCTGTTCATGGGGTCTCCTAGGCAAGAACACTGGAATGGGTTGCCATTTCCTTCCACAGGGGTCTTCAAGGACCCTAGGATCGAACCCATGTCTCCTGCATTGCAGGCAGATTCTTGACTACTGAGCCACCAGGGAAGCCCCACTGTGTTATAGACTTTTAGATTTAGTCTATTAAACTATGTTAGTTCATCAGTGGCCCTTTGAAGTCAGACTTTGTTCTGGACAATCAGTAGTATTCTTTCTAGTCAAAGAAAGTTTTTTTTTTTTCCTCGAAAGAATTTGCATCTGACAAGCTACATTTGAAATTCTTATATTACTATGATAGTTATATAACATTGGGCAATTTAGTCTCTCTGAGCTTCGGTTTTCTTATCTCTTAAATGAGAAAATACAACGGTTCCTAATAGATTTTGTGAGGGAATTTGATGAAATGATACAAAATGCCCATCCAGCCAGTGCTTATCATATGTACTCAATACAGAGCAGCTGTTTTATTATATGTGTGTCGATAGGGTACATAGATAAGAAAAATGTGATTTCCTTAAGGAAGAAACACCAATTAATAATAAAATATTTTAAATTTCATGTATTTTAACATACTTTCCTTCTGGAGAAAGAAAAAAAAAAACCCTGAGTTTATGAGTTATAACAAGTCTTGTATAAACTGTAATATCTAGAACAATGATGTTTATATATCATGATAATCATACTTTTCAAGAATGTGTGGGGGTCTTTTCATGTTGAGTAATAGAGCTGCAGCTAAAAAACTCATGAGTTTGGAAGATGTAAAACTACTAGATGTAAATATGACTATAAAAATATAATTTCTTAAATAATGAATTTGAAACTCTCTCCTAAACACTCTTGCTTTGTTTTAACACAACTGCCTCTCTTTTCACCATTTTATTTTTCTGAAGAAACTGAAAAGATGCAATACAAGATGTTACATGAGTATCTTGAGAGAATGTCAATAACTGAAAATGAAATATATCCCATGCTTAATGTATTTTAGTATTTCTTTCATATTTTATTTGTTGTTTCAAATGGGGAGCCCAAGTTATTGAGGACTTAACTCTAGTTCAAACTCAGTGCCAGAGAACACAGAAAAACCAAATTCAAATTAGCCATAAAATAACTTCAGCCCTCAAGGAGCTCTTATTCTAGCAATGAAGACAAGTACACACACGAAATGATTACTGAACTGGTTGGGAGGGTGACTGTGATGGGATTGTCTAGTAGGAGGGGTCTCAGGATTCCAAAGAAAAAGCACCCAAATCATGGGGAGGGATCAGAAAAGGCAAGTCAGCAAACAGGAAGACCAACCTGTACTTTAAACCTTCCCATCAAGGAATATTCGGAAGCCTTTAACCCCGAGCATCTATACATTCAGTACTACTATATGCTATATACTATACCATATACTATGAGGAACAGTTCATTGGGACTTTGTCGGTATTCTGGTTCAGAAGACTGAGGTAAAAAAATCTATTGAGTTATTTAGTCCCTCTTTGTTCTCAAAGGGAGAAAAGATCTTGAGGAAATTATTAATGTGCTTTGCTTGCTTATCTGAAGCATTTTTTTTTTTACTGTTTTACCCAATAAATACATTTGGTGACAATTCTAAGATCTTTGGTGTGTACAAAAATATAGTTCCTGGTTGGACATATTTTGCATATTATGGCCAATTCCTGCTCACAAGCTGCTTGCTTTTAAATTAGGGAACTTATTTGAATATAGTAAGCAGGATAAAGATCCAACTGTATTCTGTTAGAATGTCTTATTAAATTTAACAATCATGTAGGTGGAAGGCATTTTTCACATAAATAGATTTCGGCATGTACAGTATTGAAATGTCCATATTTGAACTAAGACTATAAACTAAATGAAACTGAAGATGACAGATATCCATTCCATACTTCTCTACTCTACCAGCTGAGCTATGGAATAGTGGGGATAGGAGCAGGCAAAGGATGACTAGGGGGAGCACAGAGACTTTAAGGGCAGTGAAACTATCTATACGATGCAATAATGGTGGATGCACGTCATTATGCACTTAGCAAAGTTCTTAACTTTAATTAATAATAATGTATTAATACTGGTTCATCAGTTGTAACAAATATACCACACTAAAGCTAGATATTAATAATTGGGGAACTGAAGATTGGAGGGACAGGGTGTATAAATGAATTATCTGAACTTTCTGCTCATATTTTCTACAAACCTAGGACTACTCTAAAAAATGAAATCTGTTTAAATGACAGAGAAATGGAAATGACAAATTGGAAAAATATTTTATAAGAATCTGATAATGAATGATTAATATCCTTTACAAATAGGGATCACATAAATCAATGACTAAAATAATTAAAATTTCAAACACAGTGAGGGCAAAAAGATAAACTAATAATGAACACAAGAAAAATACTGGCATTATTATTGATAAAATAAATATAGATAAATTACATATTTTAACTTACCTAATAAACATTTTACAAAATGCTAATACTCAGGGTAGCTCAGAATGCAGATTAGTTTTCAAATCTTAAGGAAAGTACAAATTGAGTTTTAAAAATGGTAATAAATATCAAGAATATTTAACTCATTCATCTATACATCTGTGAGTTTATAAGCCTAGAAATGCAATAGTGAGTATAGCAAACATTTCCCCTGAAACCATGCAGCTTAAAGTGTAGTGATGAAAACTGATATTTTAAGAAACTTAAAAATTAAGTGCTCTTGTTACAATTCCTATGATAAAGAAATACAGAAGAGCTTAAATTGATCTGAATTGTCTTAGAAGAAGAAGTGAAATTCAAATGAGACTAGAAAGATAAGCAGAAGTTAACTAGATGAAGAGAGAGTGAATCATTCCATCAGTAGTAAGAGCAGACTTGAAATGCTATAGCGTGCAAGCCTGATGAGCTCAGGGAAATGACAAGGGCCAGTGCAACTGGAGAAGAGAAGGCTGCAGTGAGTCATTGGCCATAGTGGAAACCTGTGAAGAGTCCAGACTGATGCTCAGCAGGGCTCTTGGAGACCTGAAGGATCATAGCAACTGAGCCCAGGAGAACTGAGAGGGGAAATCAAAGGTTTGGTGAGTCTTAGGATATATGAGTAATGCTTTAAGGGAACCATAATGAATATAGAAATATAGGTATATTTTCCAACCTGATTTCCATTATTTAGATGTCCAGTGCGTCTTATTTGAAAACTTTTGGGCAACTATATGCAGAAGGCAGATAATACAGATCATCGAGACACTGACAACAGCAACTTTAGGCAAAGGGAAAAAAAATAAATGAATTCCAGGACAAGCACAACATTCATCTCATGGGGGAAGACAAGAAACCAGCAGCCAAGGAAAACTCAGAAGGGGCTAGCGTTTAAAGCCAGCTCAGCTGGTGTGTTGGTCTCCTAGAGACTAAGACCTCTGCTTTTATGTATACCTTGATTCCCATTTCTTCTAATTTCTCTTTATAGTCATTATTTTCTCTATTGTAATTTTTTATTAGTTAAATGTTTTGGTCAGAAAAAGTAGTAGAATATAGTGTTTATCATGGGATGTTTGTAAAATATGGTTAGAGAGGAAATTTGTTAGGTAGGTGGGACCAGGAATCTTCTGAGAAGTGATGTAAGAGTCCATAATGAACAGGACTGTACATACTGCTGGAGGACTTTTTTTTCTTTATCCTGTGATGGAGTCTACATTTTGTTTCTTTAAATGATTTACTGGGAAAAAAAACTTGATTATAGAAGAAGCTTGATACCTGAAGTTAGCAAGCTAAGATTTAACTGGGTCAAGGGCTTCTAAATAAGGGAGATGAGAGAGGGTGGTGAAATGTTTATATGTGCCAACTGTTCTTTTATACAGCTTGGCTATCGTCCTTTCCCCCTAATATTTTATTTTGCAAATGAAATATTCAGAATTACCTTGCTTATCCTTGCCCAGATGGCCCTTTATCTGGCATCTACCAGCTGCAAGCAATGCCTGATTTGTAAAGAGTGTATTTTTGCTCTGTCATGTAGGCATTTGTAGATAATCCCAGACCCAAATTACCATTCATAATATTCCTCACAACCTTCTATTACTGCCTATAATAAAAGATTTGGAAGTTCCAATGCCTAGGATCTAAACAAAGAAAGAAAAAAGGAAATGTATGGATAAGAATAGCCAAAGTAGTGCAGAAAAATTACATTTCAAGGTCAGATATTGAGAAAATGTAGAGATAAAGTTTTAAAATGCAGCCATTAACACTGTATAGTTCATCATCATGTACCACATGCAATTGCAAAAATATAATTCCATGACTGTTACAAAGGTCTAGTATCTTCTCTTTAGGAATTTGCTCTCAAATCCTTGTAAGAAGAGTGGTGCATATATTTCTAACTGCAGCTGAGTTTGGAGTATAAGCAAGTCCTATGAGTATTTCTCTGTTCAGTGTCAGAATTAAAAGTTGGGAGTTTTCTTATGGTGGTTGCCCAATACCTTTAGTTTTGAAGTGAAGGTTATTTTTTTCATCTTAACATCTGTGTGTGTGTGTGTGTCTATACATGTGTGTGTATTCAACCCTGAATACTCACTGGAAGAACTGATGCTGAAGCTGAAACTCCAGTATTTTGGTCATTTGATACAAACAACTGACTCGTTGGAAAAGTCTCTGATGCTGGGAAAGATTGAGGACAGAAGAAGAGGGCGTCAGAGGATGAGATGGCTGGATGGCATCATGGATACAATGGACATGAACTTGGCAATTTTAGGAGCTGGTGAGGGACAGAGGCACCTGGCAAGCTGCAGTCCACGGGGTCACAAAGAGTTGGACATAACTGGGAGACACAACAACACACACACACACATATACATTTTACTTTTCAAATTTTTGTCAATGCATATATGTGTATGTGTATATATACTTTCTATACTTTTTTGTCAATGTGGTGATGGTTGGTAATTATACATAGAAAGAAATCTAGCTTGTGGGAGTTTAGTGAATAAGGGAAATGAAATATTTGTCAGGCAAGTTCTATGTCAAATGTCACAGAACAATTAACTTACTCCTTCCATCCTTGACTGTTTCTAAATGTAGTGGGTGGGCCAGCTGGTCTTCCCCACAGAGGAATTTCAAGATGCATGTAAGGCAATTACTTCTTTCAAGCAAAGTCAAGCCCCAGACCTTACTGAACGGAAATCACAAATACATCTTAAACTCGCAGATCCAGTTCCTATTGTTTTGCTTAAGGGACACAGCTGAGTTCTTCCAATCCATTGTATTCAGGTTTCCAGTTTACATTCAGACTGAGAAAACCTGAGATAAGAAGGGGTGACAATTCACTCATGTAAATCATAGCCCTGAAAGTAACATTTTCAACAAAGTATTAAGACATTGCTTTAAGACATTATTGAAAAGGCAAAACACTTGAGGTTTTAAGGTTAACAGTACCATCTAAATAGAGTTTGGTACTGAATATGAGAGCTTTTATTTGAAAGGAATTGATGGCTCTGAAATATGATCTGCATGCAGGCTAAGTGACAACTTAAACAAAGAAGGCTGCTGTGCTTAATTTGAGTGGAGTCCATGAGTGTGTTGCAATGTTACGAACTTGTTTACAATAATAACCCAAATGCATCTGCTCCATCTCTGTGCAGTCACCTAGACTACATTGTTTGACACCACCATTCTGCATTAACCTCCATCTGCTGGCCTAAGTCTGTCATTTCTCTCACTATAACATAATGTGACAGAGTCTTCATTTACCTAAACTTATCTTGGCAACTTGTACTTCATTAAAAAGAATCCTGAAAGCATCAGTTAAAGCTTTCTTAGCTGGCCATGCATAGCCAGGCTTCATAAATCATTCTTTCACTTTCCATTTTGCAGCTTCTGGAAAGGTAACATTATTGAATTCAGATCACTGGGAAAGAGCAGTACTAAAATGTTTATTGACCAGCTTTTAGGCACAAAGCTCTGCTCGAAACCAGACATTAACCAAAGCTTTTGAAGTTAAAAAAAACTTAACTCACAGATATGGTTTATACTGTGCTATAAATACCTCTTATAACAGTCACTTTAGCAAGCTAGTATTAACTTGTTTGAAAAAAAAATATTTTTGGCCCTTGGTTCCCCATTCCTTACCACCTAAACTTCTTAACTAGATTTGTGCTAATTTAAGGAGATATTGGGCTTCCCTAGTGGCTCAGAGGGTAAAGAACCTGCTTGCAATGCAGGAGACCTGGATTTGATTCCTGGGGTGGGAAGATTCCCTGGAGAAGGAAATGGCAACCCACTCCAGTATTCTTGCCTGGAAAATTCCATGGACAGAGGAACCTGGCAGACTACAGTCCATGGGACTGCAAATAGTCGGACACGACTGAGCAACTAACACCTAGCAAGGAGATATTGATATTATCATTAACCTATCACCGCCAACTCTAAACAATCTCAGTGGGTAGTAAAATCACACCAAGTCTCCCTTGGGTTCCTTCCTTAGTAAATTTTGCAGTCTACAGAAGTTTGTGCATCAGTTTCTTTGACTGAGAATCAGTTCCCAGAACTTCCTCAACAACACATTCTAGGTCAAATTGGCCTTTTGCTAAAAGGTACCAAGAATACATCCCTTATCCAATAGGCTTGCATGCATATTTGTGGAAGCATTATCATATTTATGCTTGCAAATTTATGATCTCTCTTTGAGAGCATTGAGGATTTGCCATCAAAGAATTTAAGGAAGGACACTGAAAACCAGAAATTGTGTGAGGTTTGTTCTTATGGGAAAAAGTAATTATTTTAATGTATTTAATACATTACTCTGGCTAAACAAGAAGTACTTTATTACACCCTTCACCCCCTGCCCTGGAGCTCTTGGAATCAAGTATTTTAGATGAGTACATGGCAAGTAATCATGGTTTGTTTACTTTGGGTCATTTAGGTGAAACTATTTTCTGCTTTATGTGTATCAAGTCATCTTCAATGTATCTGTAATTTTAATTGACAAAATGAATGGAAATAATATTTTTACTTTATTTTTAAAAGCAAACATCTATAATATGATTTTAAAGGAAATCCCTAAAATGAGAAGTTGTAATCACATAACATTTCAATCTAATAGTGTAATTTTAAAATCAAAGGACTTTAGAGGTGGAAGTAAATTTAAAGACCTGACATGGACTCATTTTATGTAAACCTAGTAGGAAACAGACGTTTATTAGTTTTAAATTATTTGCCTGTGCTCATAAAGCGAGAGCATAGCAAAGATAAAACTCAAATGATTTTGAGCAGAGAGTTTCTGATTCAGCTTATTTTTAGATGTCAAGATATACATCAATATAGAGAATGATTTTATGTCTCAAATGAGCCTTTGATAAGGAACATCAGCTGTATATCTATATAATCATAATAGAAAGTTTACTTTCTATTGATGAATTCTCAATTATTACAGCAAAAGGAAGTCAGAATTACATTCAGAAAATGACTCTTTCTTCCTTATGCTCTATCTGTTGGAATTTTTATCATAATGGAGAATATATCAATTCTAATATTGCTTGACACAGTAGAAATAGGAAAAAAATGCAGCAAGAGGTCATATCGCTTAGCTGATTTCTCTATATGCCTTCTACTGTTTGTGAAAACATAGCATGAGGATTCATCAGACAATAGTAAATCTTGAAATAACAATAGAATTTACCGTGTCCAATATCCTTAATATACAGAAGGGAAAATAGAGATCCAATTAAGTGACTTGCACAATTACAGTTATTTCCTCTATAACATACTATCCCTTTAATTCATGTAAAGGAGAGATATTCATAATTCTTTTGTTAAGGCACCAACTATGAGAAACAATTGTGAAGGGCATCGAGGAGTTCCTCTAGGAAGTCACAATCCAGCTAAGAATATGAACATTTAAATGACAAACAATAATTCAACAATTTTCTAATAGATACAAACTGTAAAGAGCACATAATAGGAGCAATGACTCATTCAAGGGATTGAAAGAAAAAGTGAAGAAACAGAAAAGAAGATTGGGAGTTTATCAGGCAGAGAAGTGGAGAAAGCCCTTCCGGATAAGAAAACACCAGCAAAGCCATGCCATGGGAGACTGTGGTAGTGTTACCAAGTAACCCCAAGACACACTTCAGCCTGCTGAGTCTAATTCCCAACACTTAATACATACAACCACTGCTTGTTTACTTTCAGCTTCTTGTTCTGCCTCTCATATTTTAAGTAGGTAGTAATTTTTCTTTCTTATGTGATGGATTAGGGAAGGAATGGGCAGTCAGTGACACCCAGGGTACAATCCTTGCTCCAATTAACACTTGCTCGTAGTTTGCAAATTACATTTGTAGTTCCTTGTGTTCCTTCCACTTAAAGTTGAACTAAATAGCATTTAATCGCTAGGCTTACTTGTGCCTAGTTTTTGGTACAGTGCCTACATAAAAGTAGGTCCTTAAAATCTGATGCTTGCAAACATTTGCTTTAATGACATTTTAATATACAGTTATAGATATGCTATTTTGAATATACTATATAGTCACTTACTAGAACATCTATCTGTTTCTAAAAATAGCATTCAAGGATATAAGATATAAAGAATGTCCAGATACTTGAGAGAGTCTCTATGTCTGTGCCCTGAAGACATACAGGGCAATTTACAATTTATACAATTGTAATATATATATACAATTTTATATATTATATATATATATACACACAATTATATATGTAAAATATATAGGCAATGTATACAATTTATTATTAATAGCAAACACTTTGAATATCTCAGACAAAATCTCAGAGTAAGTTCTAAGTAGAATTTGGTTTCATCTAATTATACAATCAGTACATTATTCCTAGTGCTTCTAATTATAGTTGTCTGCAGCTATATTACTAAAATTATAAAATGAATTTTCTCCCACAGCCATTATAGCCTAAAGCAGATATGCACAAGGTGAGTTTCCCTGAATGTACAAAATCTAAAATCAACATGGACCCAAGGTGCAGACCAATTCACAGAGAAATACCTTCACGTTTCCTTACAAGCATTCCTGAATTCTTAACAGTAACCTCAAGATATATTTTAGTACACTCAGTGAAAAAACCAAAACCCTATCAATTCTGAGGCAAAGTCTGTTACAATCAAAAGATAGCAACTACTAGAGAATGTTCATTTTCTTATCATATTTTCTACAGAGAGATGGTCCTCACACTGCCTTTGAGACCAGACAAAATTTTACCATATGGAATGACTCAAATAACATTTATTATATACAAAGTTCCATATTCTCATGCTTATTCAATAGAAATGAACAAATCTTCATCCATTTTTCTCTAAGATTACAATAGTCTGGAAAACTGGCAAAATGTCCTTTCCATTTATCTGGTTTCTGAGCTTCTGCACAAAGATAGAATATATTAATTTATCCCTTAAATCGGTATTCTCTTCCTAAGTCAAAAGAACCTTTGTAGCAGACAATGGATTTTGTTTAAAATAAAAATGACATTATTTCAATAAATAAAAGAAAGTCTTTTCTTCATATACTCAGGTTATCAGGAAGGTTCATAGTTGAGAGCAAGAAAAATGTGTCTCTGGAATTAAAAGCAGTTTGCTGATAATCCACCTTTTGCTAATTCATTTTGACTTCTTAAACACAGAGTTTTAAGAGGTTCTGTTGATTTTTCTAGAGTAAATAACCAGTGGTCTTTTTTAAAGGACCTCCTTTCTATGAAATTAAAAGGAAGTGGCATTAGGCATTTTGGTTAGAGACTTGGAGTCAATGCAGTCTGCAAATGGTTATCTAAACTCTGTTGAACTTTTCTTCTTGGGGAAGCTTCCTGGCTCTTCTCATGGTTGGGTATGGCTGATTGGCTGCATTTTGGCAATGGGATATAAATAGAAAAGATGTCACTACTTCCAGCCCTGGGCCGCAATATCTTTCTATGTGTGGTTCTTCTTCTTCCCAGTCCAACATCTGGTGAAGACTGGAATGGAGTGGATCCCCAAAATGCAAGAGGCATGGGTCTCCAAATGATTACGTGGAACAGTTCATTTGAAAACACAGACACATACAGATGCACACATATGAACACACACGTTGCTGCCAACCCAACAACCCAAGTACTCTATTTCTGTTTTTGTCACTGAAACACGTGGGTTGTTTCTCTAGAGGACCTTACTGCTATGTGCAGATGTTGGTATTCTTTTCTGAGTGCAGAGGGAAAATGTTCTTTCCCTCTTTATAAAAGTTAGTTGTGACCATATAAAGTTCTTTGGCCAGTGACATGGGAGTAGAAAAGCCAACATCCAAAATAAGAGAAGATATTTGCAAAAGATGCAACCAACAAGGGATTACTCTCCTAGATTTACCACCACCTCATGTGGTTCAGTATTTTAAAAAAATAATAATAATCAAGAAATGGGCAGAAGACCTAAACAGAGGTTTCTCCAAAAAAGCAAGTTGTTGTTCTTTAGTTGCTAAGTTGTGTCCAACTCTTCCATGACTCCATGGACTATAACCCACCAGGCTCCTCTGCCCATGGGATTCTCCAGGCAACAATACTGGAATGGGTTGCCATTTTCTCCTCCAGGGGCTCTTCCTGAACCAGGGGTCGAACCCACGTCTCCTGCATTGGCAGGCAGGTTCTTTACCACTGAACCACCAGGAAAGCCCAAAGAAGATATACAGATGGCCAGAAAAACCCACGAAAAGATGCTCAACATCACTAATTATTAGAGAAATGCAAATCAAAACTACAACCTCACACCAATCAGAATGGCCATCATCAAAAATCTACAAGCAACAAGTGCTGGAGAGGGTGTAGAGAAAAGAGAACTCTCCTACAGTGTTGGTGGGAATATATTTTGCTACAACCACTATGGTGACCAGTATGGAGGTTCCTGAAGAAACTAAAAGCAGAGATTACATATAATCTAGCAATCATACTGTTGGGCATATATCTAGATAAAAACATGGTTCGAAAGGATATATGCACCACTGTGTTCATTGCAATGCTGTTTCCAACAGCCAAGACATTGAAGCAACAAATATGGCCATCAGGTGGTGAATGACTAAAGAAGATGTAGTACGTATATATGATAAAATATTACTCAGCCATTAAAAAGAATGAAATAGTGCCATTTGCATCAACATGGATGGACCTGGAAATTGATCCTAATAAGTGAAGTCAGACTGAGAAAGACAAACATCACATGATATTGCTTATATGTGGAATCTAAAAAAAAAGAAAAAATTACAAATACACTTACAAAACAGAAACAGACTCAAAGACTTACAGATTGAACTTATGGTTACCAGGAAAAAAGGATGTGGGAGAGGGATAGATTGAGACTTTGGGATTGATTTTTACACACTATTATATTTAAAATTAAAAGCCAATAAGGACCCACTTGTATAGCACAGGGAAATCTGTTCAATACTCTATAATAACCTAAACGGGAAAAGAATTTGAGCAAGAATAGATCCATATATATGTATAACTGATTCACTCTTCTGAACACCTGAAACTGACACATTATTAATCTATACTCCAGTATAAAGAAAATTTTTAAAAACAAGAAAAAAGCTAGGATGTGGGGCATTTCATGTATAATGCATTTAGTTGCTGGTGCAAGAGTCTCCAGATAAATATTCCTTTAAGCCTCTGAGATTTGTAGGTTGTATGGTACTTTAGATAAGTAGCGCATCTGATTGCTAAAGTTTCAGGGGGAAGCCCATCCTGACCAGTACAAGGCCCAGGCCTAATGCCTGCCATCCTTATTTTCCATCAAATAAATGTCCAAATACATCTTGCAAAAAGTACATACTCTGAGAAAGCAACCACTGAGAATCTGAAATTTAGAATCTTTTTCTTAAACAGGATTCTTCTTTAGTAGTAATTTAAAAAATCAAAAAAAAAAAAAAAATCCAAAATAGTACTAGAAATAGTCTAACTGTTAGAAATGTATAGAAAATGAAGCAGTACTTTCATTATCTCTTTCTAAGTTTCTCTGTTAATAGGAACGCCCCTCAAATTCATGGGAATACATAATAACATTTCATGCATGTTTCATGGTTAAATAGTATAAGGATACCTTCAAGATAGTCAAAGAGTTCCTTGCACATAGATTCCAATTTATGGCCCTTCACCATGGTGGCTCTTGCCTTCTTTTTAAGAACCTTCTTTCTGGGACTTTGGTGGTAGGCCAGTGGCTAAAGCTCCACACTCCCAACATAGGGAGTCTGGGTTTGATCCCTGGTCAGGGAACTAGATCCCACTTGCTGCAATTAAGACCCGGTGTAGTCAAATAAAAAAATTAAAAAAAAAAAAAAAAACACCACCAACAAGAAAACAAACCTCCTTACCTTTAACCATGGCAACTCATTCTCAGTCCTGTGACTGGTTATTCTGGCCACATTCCCAGTTCCGCTCATATGGCCCACAGCCATAATGAAAGCTCTCCAACTGTGTAGACCCACACCGTTGTCACACCATTGTCATTCCAGCACTGCTCAGTTCTAGTTCTCTGACGTCTCCTGGTTCCATTATTGCCTGCCATCAGACATTTTCAGAAGCAGTATAGCAGGATAGTCTAGCGGTAGGCTCTGACCTCAGACATGACACTTCAGTACTGCCATTGATCAAATATGTAACCTTGAAAAAACCTTGAAATTATATCTAATTTCCTCATTTTTAGAACTATTGACTCCTTTTTCATACATGCAATAACTGATTTGTTGACATCTTCATCATTCAGTTAGAGTGATAGCAGCCAAATTGGTCATCTTTTTCTCAGTTTAACTGTATGTGTGTGTGTGTGTGTGTGTGTGTGTGTGCGCACACGGGCATTAGTCACTCAGTCACGTCCAACTCTCTGAGACCCCATAGACTGCAGTCCACAAAGCTCCTCTGTCCCTGGAATTCTCCAGGCAGAAACACTGGAGTGGGTTTCCATTCCCTTCTTCAGGGAATCTTCCCAACCCAGGGATTGAACCTGGGTCTCCTGCATTGAAGGCAGACTCCTTACCATCTGAGCTACCAGGGAAGCCCTTAACTCTTTATGATACACTCTATCTAATCCCATGTCCAGATTATCACAAAATACATTTTCCTGAGGCTTCCCTAGTGGCTCAGATGGTAAAGAATCTGCCTGCAATGCAGGAGATCTGGCTTTAATCCCTGGATTGGGAAGATACCCTGGAGAAGGGAATGTTAACCCACTCCAGTATTCTTGCCTAGAGAATCTCATGGACAGAGGAACCTAGTGGGCTTCAGTCTATTGGGTAGCAAAGAGTCAGATCCAACTGAGCAACTAGCACTTTTACATTAAAATGTCTTGTGCTTCCTTACTTTATGTCTTTCATTTCGAACTTTCAGCATAATATACCAAATCTTTTCTTTATTTAAGTTGTTCTGCTTCAGTCTCTTCTTGTCTTTTCAGAGACTCTTCCAGCAATATCCACAATGGCAATAGCCAAACCTGAGTCAATTAATCTGTTTAGAACATCCAAAATGAACAGTGTTCTATACCACTTTGCCTTTGGACATATACTTCACAGGCTTCTCTGGTGGCTCAGAGAGTAAAGAATCTGCCTGCAATGCAAGCAATCCTAGATTCAAGAAGCTCCCCCTGGAGAAGGGAATGGCTACCCACTCCAGGATTCCTGCCTGGAGAATTCCATGGACAGAGGAGCCTGGTGGGCCACAGTCCATGGAGGTCACAAAGAGTCAGACATGAAGGCCTACTAAAACTTTCACTTTCATGTACCTCACCCTGTCTAGACTGTAACCGTCTTTTGTTTTCTATCTTTGTCAGGCCTCTTAGACTTTTCTGACTGACTTCTGACAGCCTGATTTCCCTGGTTATCCTAGTTGAGTTATATTCCCCTCATCTTTTATAATGTCTTGGGCATCCAACTGAATAGCAAATATCACAACAACAGCATTTACTTGTGTTCTTATCTTTCTTTCCCTCTTTACTGGAATCATCCTTTATAGCATTAATTATGCTCTTTTTATTTTTGTCTCTTCAGCACCTAGGATATTGTCTGTTACACACTGTTTATATTACTAACAGTTGCCAGGACTGCCTTCACAATGTACCACAAACTGAATGCCTTAGACAACAGACATTTATTTCCATGGTTCTGAAAGATGGAATTCAGAAATGAAGGTGTTAGAAGCATTGGTTCCCTCTGAGGGCTGCTGTGAGGGGAGGATTTCTTCCAGGTCCCTTTCTTCGGCTTAAAGATGGCCATCTCCTATGTTCTCCTCTAGGAGTTTTATAGTTTCTGGTCTTACATTTAGATCTTTAATCCATTTTGAGTTTATTTTTGTGTATGGTGTTAGAAAGTGTTCTAGTTTCATTCTTTTACAAGTGGTTGACCAGTTTTCCCAGCACCACTTGTTAAAGAGATTGTCTTTTTTCCATTGTATATCCTTGCCTCCTTTGTCAAAGATAAGCTGTCCATAGGTTCGTGGATTTATCTCTGGGCTTTCTATTCTGTTCCATTGATCTATATTTCTGTCTTTGTGCCAGTACCATACTGTCTTGATGACTGTGGCTTTGTAGTAGAGTCTGAAGTCAGGCAGGTTGATTCCTCCAGTTCCATTCTTCTTTCTCAAGATTACTTTGGCTATTCGAGGTTTTTTGTATTTCCATACAAATTGTGAAATTATTTGTTCTAGTTCTGTGAAAAATACCGTTGGTAGCTTGATAGGGATTGCATTGAATCTATAGATTGCTTTGGGTAGAATAGCCATTTTGACAATATTGATTCTTCCAATCCATGAACACGGTATGTTTCTCCATCTGTTTGTGTCCTCTTTGATTTCTTTCATCAATGTTTTATAGTTTTCTGTGTATAGGTCTTTTGTTTCTTTAGGTAGATATACTCCTAAGTATTTTATTCTTTTTGTTGCAATGGTGAATGGTATTGTTTCCTTAATTTCTCTTTCTGTTTTTTCATTGTTAGTATATAGGAATGCAAGGGATTTCTGTGTGTTAATTTTATATCCTGCAACTTTACTATATTCATTGATTAGCTCTAGTAATTTTCTGGAAGAGTCTTTAGGGTTTTCCATGTAGAGGATCATGTCATCTGCAAACAGCGAGAGTTTCACTTCTTCTTTTCCTATCTGGATTCCTTTTACGTCTTTTTCTGCTCTGATTGCTGTGGCCAAAACTTCCAACACTATGTTGAATAGTAGTGGTGAGAGTGGGCATCCTTGTCTTGTTCCTGATTTCAGAGGAAATGCTTTCAATTTTTCACCATTGAGGGTGATGCTTGCTGTGGGTTTGTTTATAAAATAAAGCTTTTATTATGTTGAGGTATGTTCCTTCTATTCCTGCTTTCTGGAGAGTTTTAATCATAAATGAGTGTTGAATTTTGTCAAAGGCTTTCTCTGCATCTATTGAGATAATCATATGGTTTTTATCTTCCAATTTGTTAATGTGGTGTATTACGTTGATCGATTTGCGGATATTAAAGAATCCTTGCATTCCTGGGATAAAGCCCACTTGGTCATGGTGTATGATTTTTTTAATATGTTGTTGGATTCTGTTTGCTAGAATTTTGTTAAGGATTTTTGCATCTACGTTCATCAGTGATATTGGCCTGTAGTTTTCTTTTTTTGTGGCATCTTTGTCTGGTTTTGGAATTAGGGTGATGGTGGCCTCATAGAATGAGTTTGGAAGTTTACCTTCTTCTGCAATTTTCTGGAAGAGTTTGAGTAAGATAGGTGTTAGCTCTTCTCTAAATTTTTGGTAGAATTCAGCTGTGAAGCCATCTGGTCCAGGGCTTTTGTTTGCTGGAAGATTTTTGATTACAGTTTTGATTTCCTTGCTTGTGATGGTTCTGTTAAGATCTTCTATTTCTTCCTGGTTCAGTTTTGGAAAGTTATACTTTTCTAAGAATTTGTCCATTTCATCCAAGTTGTCCATTTTATTGGCATAGTGCTGCTGGTAGTAGTCTCTTATGATCCTTTGGATTTCAGTGTTGTCTGTTGTGATCTCACCCTTTTCATTTCTTATTTTGTTAATTTGGTTCTTCTCTCTTTGTTTCTTAATGAGTCTTGCTAATGGTTTGTCAATTTTGTTTATTTTTTCAAAAAACCAGCTTTTAGCTTTGTTGATTTTTGCTATGGTCTCTTTAGTTTCTTTTGCATTTATTTCTGCCCTAGTTTTTAAGAAACACTCTCTGACATAAATCACAGCAAGATCTTCTATGACCCACCTCCCAGATATTGGAAATAAAAGCAAAAATAAACAAATGGGACCTAATGAAACTTAAAAGCTTTTGCACAACAAAAGAAACTATAAGTAAGGTGAAAAGACAGCCCTCAGATTGGGAGAAAATAATAGCAAATGAGGAAACAGACAAAGGATTAATCTCAAAAATATACAAGCAACTCCTGAAGCTCAATTCCAGAAAAATAAATGACCCAATCAAAAAATGGGCCAAAGAACTAAACAGACATTTCTCCAAAGAAGACATACAGATGACTAACAAACACATGAAAAGATGCTCCACATCGCTCATTATCAGAGAAATGCAAATCAAAACCACAATGAGGTACCATTACACGCCAGTCAGGATGGCTACTATCCAAAAGTCTACAAGCAATAAATGCAGGAGAGGGTGTGGAGAAAAGGGAACCCTCTTACACTGTTGGTGGGAATGCAAACTAGTACAGCCACTATGGAAAACAGTGTGGAGATTTCTTAAAAAACTGGAAATAGAACTGCCATATGACCCAGCAATACCACTTCTGGGCATACACACCGAGGAAACCAGATCTGAAAGAGACACGTGCACCCCAATGTTCATCGCAGCACTGTTTATAATAGCCAGGACATGGAAGCAACCTAGATGCCCATCAGCAGATGAATGGATAAGGAAGCTGTGGTACATATACACCATGGAATATTACTCAGCCATTAAAAAGAATTCATTTGAATCAGTTCTAATGAGATGGATGAAACTGGAGCCCATTATACAGAGTGAGGTGAGCCAGAGGGATAAAGAACATTACAGTATACTAACACATATATACGGAATTTAGAAAGATGGTAACGATGGCCCTATATGCAGGGCAGAAGAAGAGACGCAGAAGTACAGAACAGACTTTTGAACTCTGTGGGAGAAGGGGAGGGTGGGATGTTTCGAGAGAACAGCATGTGTATTATCTGTGGTGAAACAGACCACCAGCCCAGGTGGGAGGCATGAGTCAAGTGCTCGGGCCTGTTGGTCTGGGAAGATCCAGAGGAATCGGGTGGAGAGGGAGGTGGGATGGGAGACCGGGATGGGGAATTCATGTAACTCTATGGCTGATTCACATCAATGTATGACAAAACACACTGAAAAATAAAAAAAAAAAGAAAAAGAAAAAAAAAAAAAAAAAGATGGCCATCTCCATTTTCACGTGGCTTTCTCCCTATATGCCTGTCTGTCTTCTAATCTCTAGCTTATATGAGGACATCAGTCACAGTTGACCAGGACTCATTCTAACACCTCATTTTACTTAATTACCTCTATAAATACCCTATCTCCAAATGAAGTCACACTATGAGGTACTGGGGTTTAGGACCACAGCATACAAATTTTTTGGAGGCAATTAAACCAATAACAGTGAAAAAATACACATTAAACTAGTACCTGAATGGAAGAAGGAAGGCATTACTAAGTTTTCAGTAAATCATTGCTTAAGTCAGGTATGTGTTAGAGCATTCTGCATCACAGATGATAACAAAAGAACTCTCTGATACCAGCATGTAAAATCCTAAAATAGAAGAAAAAATATTAGCAGGTGCCTTTTGGCCTGGATGAGACATTTTATGCTGCACCAATTCAAAGTTTATGAAGCCTTTTATTTCTCCCTCAGCTGGGGCTTCTCTGCTCTGTTAATTGTCATCCTGTTCATTTGTTCAACTTCTAGTCTAGTAAGAATGACACTGGATTCTGACTATACCACAGAGAAGAAAATGCAATACTTTGTCCATTCAGCAAGTCCATCTCTGGAATAATGGGGTTCATATAAGAAAATAACACTTACACAAATTATGGTTTGCCATAGGTTTGCAAAACTCACAAAGCCTCTGGGATCAAGATATATTGAAAAATCCATTCTGCCAGCTACATAAAGACACTTAAAAGCATCAAGATTCTTTGTGCCAAGTGGAGAAATTGCAAGGAAAGGTGAAAGGATATTACTGTGTACTGAGGTATTTGCCTTTAACAGGTTTTCCTTTATTTTTATTAAATGTCTATAGTTCCGGCACAGTGATTTCACTTTGTATAAAAGCCTAATGTGTCACAGCATAACATTTTTTAAAAAATTGTGACTGGATTTTTAGATAGAATCTGATTTTGCTACACATTTCCCTTCTTATCTGGTGGTCACAAATAATTTAAGATAGATAATCATATTAAAAAAAAGTATATAAATGAGATTGGTACCCACAGCACGCAGTATGTGATGGCTCTTTAAGAATTGAGAATACATATTTGTGTTATAATAATTATTTGTTTCCTCAGGTTTAGATTAGGGGGAAGATACCAACCCTTGTAGTATTACACACATTAAAACACTACTATTTCATTGCCTAAAATGAAGGCAGCATCATAGATCTAGTTGTTTAATGTATTGTACATATATAATACACAAGCCTATGGTTCTAGATATGAATTAATGGACATGTACAAAACATCCACATAGCTTTAAAGTGCTTTGCTGTTTGCTGTTTAGTCAAAAAGTTGTGTCCAACTCATTTGCCATCCCATGGACTATAGCCTTCCCATGGGATACCCCAGGCAAGAATACTGGGGTGGGTTGCCATGCGCTCCTGTAGGGTATCTTTCCAGACCCAGAAGTTGAACCCATGTCTCTGGCATTAGCAGGCGGAGTTTTCACCACTGAACCAACTGGGAAACCTTTTAATGTGCTAGAGGTATGAGAAAATCACTTTAGACTCAATTTTAGGAGTACTCCTTAGGACACTAAATCACCCTAACTGTTGAGGTTGGAGTCCCATAGTAGAGTGGAGAACACTAATTCTCAGAAGAGATATGGAAGCTAAACCAGCGCCTAAGCTTTAGTACCATCTCAATGTCCCTATGACACTTGGCAAGTGTAATGTGTTCTTAAAGAGAGAGAGAGAGAAAAAAAAGGTGGGTTTCCCTGGTGGTCCAGTGGTTAAGAAACCATCTTGCAATGCAAGGGACACCAGTTCAATCCATGGCGCAGGAAAATCCCACGTGCCTTGGGGCAACTGAGCCCGCGAGTCCCAACTACTGAAGCCCATGTGCCTCGGGCCGAGCTCCATCGTGAGAGAAGCCGCCACAACGAGGAGTCCGCACACTGCACCGAAGAACAGTCCCCGCTCACACCGCTGCAGAAAGCCTGCCCTCCACAACAGACTCAGCACAGTCAAAAACAAATAAAATAAAGACAAACAAACAAAATCAAAACCTGCCTTTTAAGAGTTTTTATTCTTTAGGGCAGGCTTTTGGTTCATAGCAACTTGACAGAAAGTAAAGAGATTTTCCATGCACCCCCCTGCTCACATGCATGCATGGCCTCTCCCATTATCAGTATCACCCACAAGAGGGCTTCATGTGTTACAGTTTATGAACCTACACTGACATAATTACCTCCTAAAGTCCATAGTTTACCTTAGGGTTCATTCCAGGTGTTGCTTGGATAAATTTGATGAGTTTGGATAAGTTCATGATAACTTGTGAACCCATTATAGTAACATACAGAATTTCACAGCTCCAAATGTCCTCTGTGCTCTGCCTATTTATCCCTTCCTCCTACCCCCAACACCTAGCAAGCAAATTAACTTTTCTCACTGGCTTCAGAATTTTGTCTTTTTTAAATGTCATAGAGTTGGAATCACAATATGCAGCCTTCTCAAATGGCTTCCTTCACTTAGTAACAAGCATCTACTTTCCCACATGATCATTTTATTTTTACAATTTATTTTTAAAAGTTTATACAGTATTTCAAAGGTTACTTTTCATTTACAATGTTTTCTTTTCTTCTTTTTTTTTTTTAACAAAATATTGGCTCTTATCCCCTGTGTTACATTGTACATCCTTGAGCCTATCTCATGCCCAGTAGTTTGTACCTCCCTCTCCCCTACCCCTCTATTGCCCCTGCCTCCCTCCCCACTTCCAGTGCAGCTTCAGTATTTTCACCACCTGAGGCAAAGAGGCGACTCATTGGAAAAGACCTTGATGCTAGGAAAGACTGTAAACAAAAGTAGAAGGGGGCAGCAGAGGATGAGGTGGTCAGATAGCATCACCAACTCAATGGATATGAATCTGAGCCAACTCTAGGAGAACAGAGTGGAGGACAGAGGAGTCTGACGTGCTACAGTCCATGGGGTCACAAAGAGTCGGACGCGACTTAGAGAGTGAATAGTAACAGTTCTTCCCACTGGTAACCACTAGTTTATTCTCTGTATCTGTGAGTCTGCTTCTTTTATATTATATTCACCAGTCTGTTGTATGTTTTAGATTCTGCATGTAAGTGATATCATACAATGTTTGTCTTTCTCTGACTTATTTCACTTAGCATAATGCCCTCCTAGTCCATCCATGTTGCTGCAAATGGCAATATTCCGTTCTATTTTGGCTGAGGAGTATCCCATTGGATACATACTATGTCTTCTTTATCCATCCATTGATGGGCCCTTAGTTTGCTTCCATATCTTAGCTATTGTATTGTAAATAATGCTGCTATGAACATTGGGATGTATATATCTTTTCAAAGTAGTGTTTTTGGTTTTTTCAGATGTACATGCAGGATTGAAATTGCTAGGTCACATGGTAGTGTTATTTTTAGCTTTTTAAGAAACCTCCAGACTGTTTTCCACAGTGGCAGCACCAAATTACACTCCTACCAACAGTGGACAAGCATTCCCATTTCTCCGCATCCTCACCAACATTTGTTATTTTTTATTCTTTTTGATGATAGCCATTCCATTCTGAAAGGTGTGAGGTGCTATCTCTTGTGGTTTTGATTTGCATGTCCCTGATGATTAACAATGTTGAGCAACTTCTCACATGCCCGTTTACCGTATACATTCCCTTTTTGCAAAATGTTTCTCTGCCCATTTATTAATTGGATTGTTTATATTTTTGATATTGAGTTGTATGAGATATTGATTTACATGTATGGATATTAATGCCTTATTTTTCACATCTTTTACAAATATCTCCTCCCATTCAGTAGACTGAATTTTTGTTTTGCCGATGGCTTCCTGTGTTGTACAAAAGTTTTAAATTTAATTAGGTACCATTTGTTTCTTTTTGCTTTTTTTAACTTTACTTTAGGAGACAGATCAAAAAACTAATTGCTGTGATTCATGTCAGAGTATTCTGCCTATGTTTTCCTCTAGGAGTTTTATAATATCCATGATCTTTCATGGCTTTATAGCTCATTTATATTTTGCACTGAATAATATTCCATTTTGTGGACATCACACATCCACAATATCCATTTATCCACTTACTTACTGAAAGATATCTAAGTTGATTCTAAATTTTTGCAATTATACATAAAGGTGCTCTAAACATGTGTGTGCATATTTTTGGGTGGACGTGAGGTTTAAACTCCTTTGGGTTTAAACTCAGGAGCATAACCGTTAGATGATATGGTATGCTTAATGTGATAGAAAAATGCCAATCTGCCTTCCAAAGTGGCTGTACCTTTCTCACTCCCATAAGCAATGAGTGAGGGTTCCTATTGTTCAACATTCTCACCAGCAATTGGTGTTGGCATTGCTCTGAATTTTGTCCATTTTGATAGTCATGTAGTGGTATATAAGTGTTGTTTTAATTTGCATTTCCCTAATGAGCTCCAAAATCACTGCAGATGGTGATTGTAGCCATGAAATTAAAAGACGCTTACTCCTTGGAAGGAAAGTTATGACCAACCTAGATAGCATATTAAAAAGCAGAGACATTACTTTGACAACAAAGTCCATCTGGTCAAGGCTATGGTTTTTCCACTGGTCATGTATGGATGTGAGAGTTGGACTGTGAAGAAAGCTGAGTGCCAAAAAATTGGTGCTTTTGAACTATGGTGTTGGAGAAGACTCTTGAGAGTCCCTTGGACTGCAAGGAGATCCAACCAGTCCATCCTGAAGGAGATAAGTCCTGGGTATTCATTGGAAGGACTGAAGCTGAAGCTGAAACTCCAACACTTTGGCCACCTGATGCGAAGAGCTGACTCATTGGAGAAGACCCTGATGCTGGGAAAGATTGAGGGCAGGAGGAGAAGGGAACGACAGAGGATGAGATGGTTGGATGGCATCACCGACTTGATGGACATGGATTTGAGTAAACTCCGGGAGTTGGTGATGGATAGGGAGGCCTGGCGTGCTGCGATTCATGGGGTCACAAAGAGTCGGACACGACTGAGCGACTGAGCTGAACTGAATGATATATGATGTGGAGCATCTTTTCATATGTTTATTTACCCTCTATATATCTTCTTTGGTATGGTGTCTGTTAAGGTCATTAGCTCATTTTATAATCAGGTTGTTTGTCTTCTTATTGTTGAGTTTTGGGAGTTTATAAATTTTTAATAGCAGTCGTTTATCAGATGTGTCTTTTACAAATATTTTCTCCCAATCTGTGGCTTGTTCTTTCATTCTCTCAGCAATGTCTTTTGAAGAGCAGACTTTTTAAAATTTTAATGAAGTCCAGTGTATCAAGTCTTTCTTTCATGAATCGTGCTTTTGTTGTTGTATCTAAAAATTAATTGTCAAACTGAAGGTCCTCTAGATTTTCTCCTACATTATTTTCTAAGAGTTTTATAGTTTTGCATTTTATATTTTTGTCTATAATCCATTTTGAGTTGATTCTTTGAAGAGTGTAAGGTCTGTGCATAGATTATTTTTATTTCTTTTTCTTTTTTGGATGTAGATGTTCAGTGGTTCCAGTATCATTTTTGAAAAGAATGCCTTTGCTCCATTGGGTTTCTGTACACCTCTATCAAAGATCAATTGACTATATTCTCATGGATCTATATCTGAGAAAAACTACCTTTTGAGAGCCTAGGTGAAAGGTGAACATAGTGAGCTTGGCAACAGGGAAAATTAAACTGTCAAACACTGGGTATTAATAGGAAGCTATGATAGTGATAAGTTATGTGTGTGTGTTTAATCGCTTCAGTTGTGTCTGACTCTTTCGACGCTGTGAACTGTAGCCCACCAGGCTCCTCTGTCCATGGGATTCTCCTGGCAGGAGCACCGGAGTGGGTTGCTATGCCCTCCTCCAGGGGATCTTTCTGTCCCAGGGGTCGAACCCATGTCTCCTGCATCTCCTACATTGGCAGGTAGATTCTTTACCCATAAGCCAGCTGGAAAGCCTGTGCGAAGCTAACTACACACCAATTTTCTCAGCATTTGACTGTGATAACCCAGATTAACCCCTTGCTAAACTGTATAAGTGCTTGCATTACAAGAAGAGGGGTTCTCAAGAAGAAAATAATTATTAATGAGAAGCAAGGGAATAAGCAATAACAGAAGCAATAACACAGAAATGCAGAAGAGATGCATGTATGTTGAACTTGTAGAGTCCAGTTATATACAAGTTATACACAAGTTCATGCACACACACACACACACACACACACACACACACACACATGTATTTAGACTCGTTTTTCAATGATCTGGCTTTTTCACCCCAACAACTCAATCACACAAACGTGAAGTAGTAAAAAAATGTCTAATCTAAACAAGAATTAGAAATGTCAACAATATACTGATAATCAGCATCAGATGGTGATACCCAATGTGAAAGATTAGAGAAGATCCCTAGCATCAGCAGAATGGTCTCCGCTTGCACTTTAGTCAAAGAGACAGGTGGATATTTTGAGCTCTGTTAAGCTGTAAAGTTTTTATGTGTCTCTCTGGAAATGAATTTGGATTGATGACTGATCTGTCATCAGCTGCTTGGAAATACTGAACCATTTGGTAAATAATGCAGACAGATTCTCATCAACCTTTTCCTCTACATTGCCGTCTTCGTTGTTTGTCTAATACGAAGATTTGTTTCTAATTAAAGTGGAGTTCTGAAAGAAGACAAGTTGAAGGGTAGGTATAAGGCAATTTGATCATGAAGTGGAAATACTAGACACATAGAAAAGCTTCCAGTGTCGGGAGACAAAGAAGAGAGCATGAGCAATTATAGGGAGTATTACCCTGTCTTGTGCCTCAAGTGATTCAGGAAGCAAAAGAAAGAGCTGTATCCTGTGGCCATTTCTAGAACAAATTAGAACACAGCCTAGCATTTAAAGGGGGCTTTACTTTCTTCTCAAAGTCCAGTTTGGCAAATTCAGATGGGATCATTTGAGTCTTAACTGACCAAATAGTTACAATTAATTCAAGAATTGCTTGTAGCAAAATTTCAGCATTTTGCTAGGGGGCTGGACTGGCTCACTAGAGTAATGTGCTGTCATGAGTGCACTGATCTTGAAATAGAGGACATGGCATGGTAAGAGGAACTCTCTGGAGAAATGAAAATGTATTGATACTAGTTACAGTGTGATTTGTTTTAGCGGACACTAGCAAAAATAAAGGCTGAGAATATCTCAGAATGAAACTGTACATAAACATAACCTCTTTATTCTGACCAACAAGCTGCTTAAACATCAATATGAACTTTTTGTCATATACCTATATCTACATATTTATCAGAATCATGGACTTCTCCAGTGGTTCAGCAGTAAAGAATCTGCCTGCAGTGCAGGAAACACAGGTTCAATCTCTGGTCAGGAAGATCCCCTGGAAGAGGAAATGGCAACTCACTCCAGTACTCATGCCTGGGAAATCCCATGGACAAAGGAGTCTGGGTAGGCCACAGTCCATAGGGTTGCAAAAGAGTCAGACATGACTTAGTGACTACATAATAACAACAATCATAATAATAAAGAAGTTGATCATTTTGTTTAAGTTCATCAGTATTCCACCACGCATTTTTTCAGACTAAGAAAATTAATAACGCTTGTCCAGTACTATTTATTATCAGCATATCAATTCCCTGACAATTTTGAAAGATAATAGATTACTATTTTAAAATACATATTATTCTTAAAATCTACCACAAACTACAAAGCATAGTTTGGACAACCATTAAACAATAAAGTTTTCCAGTGTTCACATAAAATCATAAGTGTGTGTGTAAGTTTGATTCCAATTTTTCCCCATATTTGTGTAGCAGTATTGCTATAAAATATATGGAGGAGGAGCTATGGGTTATATATAATGGATATATTTTACTGCTTTAGGAAAATTCTAAGACCTTCAGCACTGCAGATAGTGACTGTGGCCATGAAATTAAAAGACATTTGCTCCTTGGAAGAAAAGCTATGACCAACCTAGACAGCATATTAAAACGCAGAGACATTACTTTGCTGACAAAGGTCTATCTAGTCAAAGCTATGGTTTTTCCAGTAGTCATGTATGGATGTGAGATTTGGACCATAAAGAAGACTGAGGGCCGCAGAATTGATGGTTTTAAATTGTGGTGTTGGAGAAGACTCCTGAGAGTCCCTTGGACTGCAAGGAGATCAAACAAGTCAATCCCAAAGGAAATCAAACCTGACTATTCATTGGAAGGACTGATGCTCAAGCTAAAGCTCCAATATTTTGGACACCTGATGCAAAGAGCCAGCTCATTAGAAAAGACCTTGATGCTAGGAAAGATTGAAGGCAGGAGGGAAAGGAGATGACAGAGGACGAGATGGTTGGATGGCATCACTGACTCAATGGACATGAGTTTGAGCAAGCTCCAGGGGATAGTGAAGGATAGGGAGGCCTGGCATGCTGCAATCCATGGGGTCATGAAGAGTAGGACATGACTGAGCAGCCAAACAACAATCAGTGCTATGAGATCTTAAGGTTAAAGAAAATGGACAACTGCTTTTTCTTCTCACTTGGCTGTGCTGCACAACATGTAAGATCAAGAGTTGGCTCATTGGAAAAGACCCTGATGCTGGGAGGGATTAGGGGCAGGAGGAGAAGGGGATGACAGAGGATGAGATGGCTGGATGACATCACTTACTTGATGGACATGAGTTTGAGTAAACTCCAGTAGTTGGTGATGGACAGGGAGGCCTGGCGTGCTACGATTCAAGGGGTCGCAAAGAGTGACAAGACTGAGCAACTGAACTGAACTGAACTAAATCAAGGATGGCACTTGTGCACCCCAGAGTCTTAACCACTTACCTGCCAGGGAAGTCCTGAGCTTTAAGAAAATGGGATCCAAGAGCAGTGATGCATTAGCCAGCCTCCCCAGTATTCCTGTCGGTATCCCTGCCTCTCCGTGGTCACATTTAATCCCTTGCAAAAAAGGATATGAAGGCCAAAGTTCAGACACAAGAAATCTATAAGTACTGGTCAATGTACTGACTTATTCCAGCAAGTTGACCACTTCTGATGTCTTCCTTTTGGAAATGAAGGAAAAAATATTCTCAGAGGTCAAGTCCTCTCCTTTATCACAGTGACTTCTAGTTTTAATAGCGTAGACATTTTAATAACAAAAACTTATGGGCCCGCTATTTTGTAGTAATTGTTCTCTTAGAATCCATTGATTAAAACAAATCATAATGATACAATACTCTTTATAAAGTCAGTATGCATTTAAGGAATGCAGATTTTATTAATATCTATGCATACATATTCATTATTCATGCTGCATATTTTGTTAGAGCTAAATTAAGACCAAACTCTCAGTGCTTTGTGTGCAAATGAATTGTTGGAAGATCTTTTTCTGGGGCCTGTACCCCGGCTGATTGTGAACTCTTGCTCTAGCCCCCTCGGTTTGCCCAAACGTTTCTTCTCACTCAAAATTGCTCTCAACCACCCACACTGTTTTCTGCTCTCCATAGTCTATTCTTAAGCAAAGTGATCGCTTTAGACATAAGTCAGATCCTGGCACTCCTCTTTCTCACAGCCCTTCAGGGTCTTCCCTCTCACTCAGAGGAGAAGCCACCACCCTTGCCATTTTCTATTCTACCTCCAGGATCCTGTGTCTTGTGGCCTGGCAGTATCGCCAGTTCTCATTCTCTCTTTCTCTAGATGGAATTTCTGACACATTGTACTCCCAACTCCCCTTAGCTATTGAAAATTTCCCTCCACAGCACTCATCACTGCTAACTAGGTAAAATAGAAAAGTCATTTGCCTATAGTTCATTGTCTGAGTTTCCCCACTGAAATTAAGTCTTCATGAGGCAAGAAGGCAAATATTTATGTGATTTTTTTCACTACTCTGTCTTCCCTAGTTGGAACAGTGTCTGGCACATGATGGGTACTCAATAAATACTTATGAATAAAAGAATGAATAGATTAATCAGTTATTCCCTGTTTAATTCAAAATATGGTGCACCTAGGATCGCTTCTTAATAAACCATATATGCTGGAATGCAATCTCATTTTATCTCAAAATTGTTATTTGTTTTTATTCTTCTTGAGTAACTTTTGCCTGCCCTAGAAGTCACTAGCTCATTAAATTCAGGACCTCCTTTATGTTCTCCAAATGTTCTGACACAGTGCTAAGCTCTTATGAGATCTTCAAATAGCACTGCCTGGGTTAAAATGAGTTGCTTCAAAAATGTCAGGGAAAATAAACTGCTCTTTCTCACTCTTACTGTGCCACCCTTTTGTCTTCATAAAGCACAGGTTAAAAAGGGAAGTGAGTTTTGAATAATGCCGTTAATGTAACAATCTGACTGAGATGAGGGAATGATGGAAAGGGACATATTTAAATTAAAACACAAGACTGCATTTGAGGAATCAGTACAAGTATGATAGTGATAAAGTACCAAAGAGGTAGCCTGTAAAGCCTGGCCTCAAACTCCCCTCCACCTCATTGCTGAGAGCCTCACTAATCCACACTACACACTTGCTAACCCAAGTGAAATGCATTTACACATACCAGCGGGACATTTCTCATTCATGTAATGGTCTTCCTTTGCTCATCTTAGTTCCCCATGTTTTTATAGTCATAGCTTTTTATAAATGTTAAATTCAGGCACTATTTTCTTCATCTAAATGTGCTTTATTCTCCCATTAGAAAGAAGTTTAGCCTTCTTGGTAATGTTATAGCACCTAATGTTTACATTTATAAACAAATGTATGTGTCATTATGATTATACAGGTATTTGACCTACATATTAGAGTGTAAGCTTTTTGAGGACCAAGTCAAAGTTGATTTATCATAATATCTTAAGCACCAATTCACCATTTTCATAGAGTGGGCACTGGATATATGTATGTTGAATAGATGGGTGGATGGATAAATGATTGATAAATGATTGAAAGGTTGAATACATACTTGACCTAAGTTCAAAGATACATACTTTCATTATCAAGTACTCAGTTGTTAGTGCCAGTAGTTTTATATAATGTTCAAATCAAAAGATTTCTTTAAAAACAATATTTAATAAAAAATGAACTATTTTTAAGAGTGAGAATCTTATGGGGCATTAAAGCTCCTTAAATATATATATGGTGATTCTTTGAAAGTTTCTTGAGAACCTAAAACAATTGAGGAATGTGAAAAGGGATTTTTCTAAAATCATTGATTTTCTGCTACATTTAACTGCAACTCTGGGTTAAGAAATATTTTTAAATGTTTATTTTCAGATGTGATTGAAAGAAAAAATATAAAAACTACAAATAGTTCTTCATTTAATAATTTAATAATAATAATATATATATGACTTACTGTGTGCCAGGAATTATTGGAATTTACATGTTTAAGTTAATTATTGTTTTTATAATTCTAAGTCACTCACAAGTTTAATTCTTAAATCAAATCTGGAGAAAAGAATTAACCTACCCATCAACTGTAGATCTTTTGTAATCAGTTTGTTACACTGAAAATATCAATAATTATACATTTTTCTACTATAATAACTTATAACATTAGCCTGATGTAGCTGAAAATGTACAAATGTTGTCACTTGAGTGACTATCTTATTTGATATTTACCAATAAATCATGTTATGTTTCCTAACTTCTTCTAAATAGATTAAATATTAAAACATATCTAACAGCCGGTAAGTTAATCAAGATAATACCTATGAATAAAATAAGAATGCAGCATTGAATATGAATAAAATGAAAAGCAGGACTATTTGTTTATTTTTTGTTATTTTGTCTCAAGAGAGGAGAGAAAACACCAGAAAGTCAAATGATCTGAAACTAGGGTAAAACCTGAGAGCACTTAAGAAAGTCTTCACTCAGTGGTCAAATCCATCCAAGTCGAAACATCTTGAATAGTCTGTTAACTGCAGATCTTTCTATCCTAATTAATATAGGAGGTTATCCCAGGATATGAGAAGAAAGGAAATCACTTATCTTAGCTGGGTCAGCAATAAGCAGATGGGCTTTGCAATACATACAAATCACAGAATTGTAACAACCCAAAGGAGGCAGCATAATGTTTTAAAAGCATACTCTACTGAGCTTTCAACAAGTATTGTTCCTTCTAGCCTAAGATGCTCTTATTCTGCTATTCTTCATGGTTTCAATAGAGTAGCATTTCCCTAACCCTCTCATCAGACTACATTTTTCCTGTATCTTGTCTTATGTATTTCATTTGTAAGCTTTGTTTTATTGTGAAGGTAGAAATATCAATAACACACTATGTTGTTCTTCCAGAAACTCACAGTAGGGGAGGCTGCTGTGACCATTTATCTACTGGGTAATAATGCAAAAACAAGCTTGTATACATTTTACTGTTAGGTCGTTAGAATAGAATGTTAGGTAGTTAGAATAGGAAACAGGAGTCCAGAATGGAGGTGGCTAAAAGACAAGGAAGGGAAAAACCCACGAAAATAGAACAAAGGAAGGTCCGAGGACCTTCAGAGGACCTCAGGTAGAACAAACAGCACTCCTGGCTAGCCCAGTTTACATAGGGCAGGCCCAGGGGGAGGAAAAAACATATATAAAAAGAGGAGCCAAATGGCCAGGGCTCTCTCTTCTCCTCCTTCTTTTGGGTTGGCGTGCTCTCACGCCTTAAGGATGTATTTTCCTTTTATTTTCTAAATAAAACGGATCTGTAACATGGAGCTGTAACACTGATCTGTCTGAGAGCTATTACATGATCTGTTCCAGAGCCGAGAGCTATAACACGGTCTGTCTGAGAGCTGGGACACCTTCTGTCCAGGGCTTTAACTTCCGTCGCTTCAAATTTTTGTTGTGATGAGACAGAACTGAGGAAATTACACACTCCCCTGACATTACCAAGGTAAGATGTGTGAACACACATGTGGGAGATATTATCTGCAAAGATTTCCTAACAATGCAATGCCTCACTTGGACTCTGAACATAATAGTTTAAATTGCTTAAATTGTTTATGCATAGCTTAAACTATTTAAAATAAATAGATATTAAATTAATAACATTAAACTATTAAAATTTATTAAAATTAATAAATTAAAATAAATAAATATTAAAATAAACTATTTAAAATAGCTTAATTTGCTTAAATTGAAAGACTGGAAAACATTTTGGAAAGTGGTAACTAATAGTGCAAAACTATTAAAGTGTAAAATGAATATATGTTAAGTTGGAGGTATTAAGTGAAGTATAAAGCATCCCACCAGTGGAAAATGGTTTGGGAACCTAGAGTTTAAATCATAAAAAAGCTTTAGCTGTCGAGATGCCAGGGGTAGTTGTCTTCTCCAACACTGAGAAGGCAAAGACTAAACTTCAGTTTTAGAGGTCTTTTGGCAATAGGATGAACTATGGATGATTTCTAGTAAAGAAATGACAGTGGGAATAGGAAGTAACAGAAAGTTATTGAAAGAAAGAAAATTTTCTGAATAGTCAGATATGAGATCAGAATGATTCGTTTAAGATGTTTCTCTGTTTTCTTGTTTGGGAACTGGAATTAATCTACACATCATCTCCCAAGACAGTTAATGTGGGTTGAAAAAACACTCCGTGATAAAAGGCATTTATTTATTTTGGACTTTATTTGACATTCATATGATAATTCATTTGGATATGCTTTTTTTTATATAATTTTGTATTTTACAAACTTTTCATTTCAACAATAAAAGAGTAGTTTAAAAGCTTTAAGTCTTTTGAAAGCCTTTGCATTTTAAGCATATTATTGCCTTTTAAGTAGGAATTTAAAATATGAAAGTTTGGGGTTTTTTCTGCATTATCATGTAGTAATAGCTTTAAAGTGTTAACTTCCTTGTGCAAATCCAACTGGGAACATCCAGTTTTCCAGTGGCTCCTTTTCCTGTCACCAGTAAGATCATCATAAATCGCGTAGTTTCTTTCAAATTCTTCATTTTTGTTAGTGATTATCATTAAATAAAAAGTCTCTCAAACAATTTACCTGAGTGTCAACACAAAAGGATTTTTATTTTAAGGAGTAATGCTAGTTTCTAATTTTCTGACCAAAAAAATGATAACAAGTGAAATTATCTGATGACTTGTCAGCATCCTGATTTACCCATTTGAATAACTCTGTAAGAGAAATAACTTGAATGGACTGAAATCTGGAAAGGAGGTATGAATTTGAGATATAGATTAGATTGATATCAGAATCATAAACATTTTTTGCAGACAACAGGAGGTAGTGATGGATATTGAACTAGCCAAAGGCAAGTCAGTAAAGAAATACAGACATGAGGAGAAAAGCCCAGAGTAATAAAACGCTAGTATTATTGTATTTTTCTTAAATAAATTTTTTAAATGACAAAAAGAAAACCATCTACTATGTGTGCATCTAGATTTGATAAATATCAGTTGCCTTTTGAATAAAATAAGAAAATTATTTGCTTTTACTGAACCCTTTTGGTGCTATTCTTTAAGTTTGACTTCAGTTTTCTTTTGGATTTTAATATTCCTCTTCCCTGTGGACATATGATTCTGAGTTTGATATGTGGGAGGAAGAATCACGCATATGTCTAGAATTCTTATCTCTTCTCCCAGTAGGTTTGTTTTTAATTCACTCTCCCACACTTGTACCTCTACCCTCCTTAATAAAAATGAAATCCTTTTTTATTCATTAGCATTTTAATAGAAAAAGAAGACTACAATAATGGTATGGGCTATGTCCATATGGTATGTGAAATAGGACCGAGCATGCTATAAATCCCAGAAGAAAAGCTTCATACAGGCTAAACACAGCATTTTGATTGTAATCAGTACTAGATATGGTAGTATTTTCTTTCCTCAGAGCAATTATGTTAAGAGCACCTAAATGTCTAAAAATAAAATTCGATAATTTTGCCTATTCTGTGAGAGTATTATTTTAACTGTGTTTGTTTAGAGCAAAATATAAGTTACCAGGCCATTTTAATAATCTGATATTTAGATTTATTCTTTTAAAGTATGATTGGGACTGCAAGTTTTCAGTTAATTTGATAACTGTCTTATGATTAACATTTGAAGCAGCCAGGCATGCATTCCAATTTAGAACAGTACCTCTCCAGCTTTGAAATAGCATTGTCTTATAATTTCAGTAGGTCTCTATAGACCAGCTGAAAAAAAGCAAAGGGCACCTATCATGCATAGGTCTCTTAGAAATTCTTTCTTGTTTTCAAGATATCTTTCTCTGGTTCAGTTCAGTTCACTTCAGTCACTCAGACGTGTCTGACTCATTGTGACCCCATGGACTGCAGCACACCAGGCTTGCCTGTCCATCACCAACTCCTGTAGCTTACTGAAACTCCGGTCAATCGAGTCGGTGATGCCATCCAACCATATCATCTTCTGTCATCCCCTTCTCCTCCTGCCTTCAATCTTTCCCAGCATCAGGGCATTTTTTTCAAATGAATCAGTTCTTTGATCAGGTAGCCAAAGTATTGGAATTTAGCTTCAACATCAGTCCTTCCAATGAATATTCAGGACTGATTTCCTTTAGGATGGACGGGTTGGATCTCCTTGCCAACCAAGGGACTCTCAAGACTCTTCTCTAACACCACAGTTCAAAAGCATCAATTCTTCAGTGCTCAGCTTTCTTATAGTCCAACTTTCACATCCATACATGACTACTGGAAAAATCATAGCTTTGACTAGAAGGACTTTTGTTGGCAAAGTAATGTCTCTGCTTTTTAATATGCTATCTAGTTTTGTCATAACTTTTCTTACAAGGAGTAAGCATCTTTTAATTTTGTGACTGCAGTCACCATATGTAGCGACTTTGGAGCCCCCCAAAATAAAGTATGTCACTGTTTCCACTGTTTTCCTATCTATTTGCTATAAAGTGATGGGACCAGATGCAATGATCTTCATTTTCTGAATGTTGTGTTTTGAGACAACTTTTTCACTCTCTTCTTTCACTTTCATCAAGAGGCTTTTTAGTTCTTCTTTGTTTTCTGCCATAAATGTTGTGTCATCTGAATATCTGAGGTTATTGATATTTCTCCACGCAATTTGATTCCAATTTGCTATTCATCCAGCCCAGCATTTCTCATGATGTACTTTGCATATAAGCTAAATAAGCAGGGTGACAATATACAGCCTTGATGTACTCGTTTCCTGATTTGGAACCAATCTGTTGTTCCACGTCCAGTTCTAACTGTTGCTTCTTGACCTGCATGCAGATTTCTCAGGAGGCAGGTAAGGTGGTATGTCATTGCCTTCTCTTTGAGAATTTTCCACAGTTTGTTGTGATCCACATAGTCAAAGGCTTTGGCATAGTCAATAAAGCAGAAGTAGATGTTTTTCTGGAATTATCTTGTTTTTTTGATGGTCCAACAGATGTTGGCAATTTGATCACTGGTTCCTCTGCCTTTTCTAAATCCAGCTTGAACATCTGGAAGTTCACAGTTCACATACTGTTGAAGCCTGGTTTGGAGAATTTTGAGCATTATTTTGCTAGCATGTGAGATGAGTCCTATTGTGCATTAGTTTAAGCATTCTGTGAGATTGCCTTTCTTTGGGATTGGAATGAAAACTGACCTTTTCCAGTCCTGTGGACACTGCTGAGTTTTCACAATTTGCTGCCATATAGAGTACAACACTTTCATGGCATCATCTTTTAGGATTTGAAATAGTTCAACTGGAATTCTATCACCTCCACTAATTTTGTTTGTAGTGATGCTTTCTAAGGCCCATTTGATTTCACATTCCAGGATGTCTGGCTCTAGGTAAGTGATCACACCATCATGGTTATCTGGGTCATGAAGATGTTTATATAGTTCTTCTGTGTATTCTTGCCACCTCTTCTTAATATCTTCTGCTTCTGTGAGGTCCATATAGTTTCTGTCCTTTATTGAGCCCATCTTTGCATGAAAATTTCCCTTGGTATCTCTAATTTTCTTGAAGAGATCTCTAGCTTTTCCCATTCTATTGTTTTCCTCTATTTCTTTGCATTGATCACTAAGAAAGGCTTTCTTATCTCTCCTTGCTATTCTTTGGAACTCTGCATTCAAATGGGAATATCTTTCCTTTTCTCCTTTGTTTTTTGCTTCTCTTCTTTTCTCAGCTATTTGTAAGGCCTCCTCAGACAACTATTTTGCCTTTTTGCATTTCTTTTTCTTGGGGATGGTCTTGATCCCTGCTTCTGTGCAATGTCATGAACTTCTGTCCATGGTTCTTCAGGCATTCTGTCTATCAGATCTAATCCCCCTTGAATCTATTTATCACTCCCACTGTATAATTGTAATGGATTTGATTTAGGTCATACTTGGATGGTCTAGTGATTTTCCCTATTTTCTTCAACTTAAGTCTGAATTTGGCAATAAGAAATTCATATTCTGAGCCACAGTCAGCTCCCAGTCTTGTTTTTGCTGACTGTATAGAGCTTCTTCGTTTTTAGCTGCAAAAAGTATAACCAATCTGATTTCGGTATTGACCACCTGGTGATGTCCATGTGTAGAATCTTCTCTTGTGTTGTTGGAAGAGGGTGTTTGCTATGACCAGTGCGTTTTCTTGGCAAAACTCTGTTAGCCTTATAATAGAAAAACTCTATCTCCTTATCAAGGAGAAAGCATAAGTTTAATTATGGTCTTCTTCACTCTTCTCCAGGGAATCTTCCCAACTCAGGGATCAAACTTGAGTCTCTTGCATTGCAAGCAGATCTTTTACCATCTGAGCTCCCAGAGAAATCATAGATAATTCCACTGAGTCTCAATTATCTGTCTATATTCACTCAGCAATTTAACAGTGAAGACAAAACATGAACCCAAATCTTATTCAGATTCAAATTCTAATTCAGATCTTTTTTTTTTTCTCTGTATTTGTCAGATCTTTAATGTCACTCATTCCTAGGAGGACACGTCAACATCTTACTAGTTTAATAAAGTTAATCTTCTTGGAGAATAAGATTTCCACCTCTTTTTCTTTCTTTCCCTAGGTTGTATTTAGTCACAATTTCCCCCATGACTGTCTTACTTTCATCTGAATCTTTATCTTATTCACATAGTTGGTGTTCTATTCTTTTCCCACCTGATTAAAGTGCTATAAGAATCTCTAAATCATATTATGGATTTTCTATATTATCATTCTTATTCATTTTTTAGGGATGAAATATTCCCATATGCCATATTAAAATGCATGTTCTTTAGGATGCTAAATGTTAGGAGGACACATCTGGACCAAAAGCAACATCTAGGCACCAGATTCTGTAGAGAATGGATATTTAACACAAAATTAGTGTTGTTGACGTGGATTATTGTAGCTCAATCAACTTTGGCAAAAAAAAAAAAAAAAAAAAAACCAAACTTTAGAAACTCTACCCCTGACTCTTGTGTTATTTGGTTCTAGCTTTTTTTATTGGATATGAATTATTATGGTTAACTTTGATAATAAAGAGTTTGTGAAGAAGTATTAAAAAAGCAGAGAAGGACTCCTACCTAAAACCCTGAAAAGTGTTTTGTTTTGTTTTGTTTTTCCTTAGAATTACAGGCTTGATTCTCTGGGAGTCCAGACATCACATGGTGAACAACAGTAACAAAATTTAAAAACCACAGTTGTCCACTCAGAGTCACACTATCTGCTGAATATTATCCACCCACCAGGAAATGTGGTTTATGAAGAGAAAATGGGAAGGCTTACAGTTGGAACACAAAGATACTAGAAAAATATAAACATGCCCAAAAGTGTTGACTACGAGATTTGTGATGCATCAAGTCTTAAGGAACACTGGACCACCAGGAGTTAAAGAGTAAGGTCGAATGTTGATTTTCAGTTCTGAGCCACACTCTGTCAATTCTGGGCCTCAGCAGGCCTCCAGGGTCACAACTTTCCTCAATCCACCTGACCCAAAGCCTTCCTTATCCCAAGCCTGCTCACTGTCCTGCTGTGGGACCTGCCACTGCATCCGCTGGTAGAGCTTTCTTATCAAGTTGTCCTCAACACACTCCCAGTGCCTACCGTCCAAACTTCTGATTTCATACCACATCAACCTTACCACGCTTCCCAGTTATCTTCTCATTTATCATCATTTTGTATCTTCAAACTATCTCTTTATTTCTTTTCACCATCATTGGAATATATTTAATCTCTACATCTGAAGATAATACATTTAGACAGCAGATTTTAATCCAGTTCTCTTTTTTTTTCTTTCCATTCCCAGCCAAGATACAAGTACTTTATCAGATATTTGATTTGCAAGTGTATTCTCCCAACCAACACTTTGTCTTTCTATGCCCTAAGCAATGTCTTTCAAAGAGCAGAAGTTCTTAATTTGGATGAAACCCAATTTAACAGTTTGTCTTGTGGGTCATGCTTTGGGTGATGTAGATAAGAAATCCCTGTCTGACCCAAGGTTGCAAAATTTTCTAGCATGTTTTCTTCTAGAAGTTATGTAATGCTAAGTTTTACATTTAGATCCATGATCCACGTCAAGTTACTTTTTACTCTATTTAAATTGCTGTAGTTTTACATAGGATTTTTTAACTGCCCCAGCATCATCCATTGAATAAATAGCACATCTACTTATCTGGTTCATTTTCAGTTACTTTCTTTCAACAATGTTCTGAAGTTTTCAGTGTTTGTTCTTGAAAAATTCTGTCAGATGTATTTCCAAGTACTTACACTTATGAAATAATGCCACATCAGGGATTCAGTGATGGTTTTGGCTGTTGGCAGATTAGCCCCTTAGCACTAGTCTTCACCCTTAGAAAGGAGACGTCTAAGTTGTTGAGTCTCTGTCCCTACCATTGTGATCACTCTTCTCATGGTCCCACTGAACAAGACCTGGAGTGACTGGGCAAGGAAACTGACTGACATCCTCAAATCATGTCATTTTATCCACTGATTATTATTTTATCCACTCTGATTATTAAAAATTTATTCAGCAGTGCATGCTCTCTGGTGGGCATTCACTCAGAACACAAGTACATTTACAATGAGTGCCTATTCGAAGAGATCCTTCCACACACTTCTCTCCCAAACTTACTTTTTGCCAGTCTTTTAATCTTATTTCTTCTAACTCCATGGCCATCCACCCAGACACTTATGAACTACCCATAAATCATTATATATCTGTTTTTCTGCCCAAGTCTCATTCATTACACACTGAGCAACAAATTTACCACTCATTAAGAAACTGTTTCTCCACCATTGACCTCCAAGACCATCCCTGAAAGAGTTAATAATGCTACAGCCTTACATTTTGGAGTGGGCACCTCTTATCTTGTGACACATTTCTAAAGTAAGCTCAAGTTTGATCTTCCTGGGTTATTTGGTTTCAAGGAAACCTTCAGGAATCCAAGGTCTTGAACTGTGGGAGGGAACACAATGTGCAGGGTTTGGTTTAAAGGAGTCAGAACCACCTGTTCATGCAACTTACTTGAATCTTGCAAATTAGATACAATCATTCAGTTCAGTTCCTAGTAGCTCAGTCATGTCCGATTCCTTGCAACCCCACTGACTGCAGCATGCCAGGCTTCCCTGTCCTTTAGCAACACCTAGAGCTTGATCAAACTCATGTCCATTGCGTTGGTGATGCCAACCAACCATCTCATCCTCTGTTGTCCCATCTCCTCCTACCTTCAATCTTTCCCAGCATCAGGATCTTTTCAAATGAGTCAGTTCTCTGCATCAGGGGGCCAAAGTATTGGAGCTTCAGCTTCAGCATCAGTCCTTCCAATGAACACCCAAGACTGATTTCCTTCAGGATGGACTGGTTAGATCTCCTTGCAGTCCAAGAGACTCTCAAGAGTTTTCTCCAACACCACAGTTCAAAAGCATCAATTCTTCAGCACTCAGCTTTCTTTATAGTCCAACTCTCACATCCATACATGACTACTGGAAAAATCATAGCTTTGACTAGATGGACCTTTGTTGTCAAAGTAATGTCTCTGCTTTTAAATATGCTGTCTAGGTTGGTCATAACTTTCCTTCCAAGGAGCAAGCATCTTTTAATTTCATGACTGCACTCAACATCTGCAGTGATTTTGGAACCCCAATGAGTAAAGTTTCTATTTCCATTGTTTCCCCAACTATTTGCCATGAAGTGATGGGATTGGATTCCATGATCTTAATTTTCTGAATGTTGAGTTTTAACCAACTTTTTCACTCTCCTCTTTCACTGTCATCAAGAAGTTCTTTAGTTCTTCTTCACTTTCTGCCATAAGTGTGGTGTCATCTGCATATCTGAGGTTATTGATATTTCTCCCCATAATCCTGATTTCAGCTTGTGTTTCATCCAGCCCAGCATTTTGCATGATGTACTCCGCATATAAATTAAATAAGCAGGGTGACAATATATAGCCTTGAGGGACTCCTTTCCTGATTCAGGAACCAGTCTATTGTTCCATGTCCAGTTCTAACTGTTGCTTCTTGACCTGCATACAGATTTCTCAGGAGACAGGTAAGGTGGTATGGTATTCCCATCTCTTGAAGAATTTTCCACAGTTTGTTGTGATCCACACAGTCAAAGGCTTTGGCATAGTCAATAAAGCAGAAATAGATATTTTTCTAGAACTATCTTGCTTTTTTCAAAGATCCAACGAATGTTGGCAATTTGATCCCCGGTTCCTCTGCCTTTTCTAATTCCAGCTTGAACATCTGGAAGTCCACAGTTCACATACTGTTGAAGCCTGGTTTGGAGGATTTTGAGCATTACCTTGCTACCATGTGAGATGAGTGTAATTGTGTGGTAGTTTGAGCATTCTTTGGCATTGCCTTTGTTTGGGATTGGAATGTTAACTGACCTTTTCCAGTCCTGTGGCCACTGCTGAGTTTTCCAAATTTGCTGGCATACTGAGTGCAGCACTTTTCCAAATGCACGAAAGGAGGACAGCAAGAAAAACTTGGCCTCTCTGTTTGGGGTGGGCCCACCGTCATGCCTCAAGGGTATACTTTTCTTTGCTTGCCAAATAAAACTGGGCTGTAACCAAGCTGTAACGTTTTGGTCCGCCATTTCAAATCTTTGCTGCACCAAGACAGAACCAAGGAAATTACACACTCCCCGTCATATCCAAACCTGATACCCACCAGAGATGCTCAGAGGGCTCAAACAAATCCTTGTGCACACCAGGAGACCCCACAAAGCCTGAGGCAGACCTGTCTTTGAGTGTTTGCATGTCTCCAGTGGTGGTATGGGTCAGCAGTAGCCTGCCGCAGGGGCAGGGGCTCTGGGTGCAGCAGACCTGGGTGTGGCATAAGCCATCTTGAAGGAGGTCACCATTAACCCCACCATGGAGCCACCAGAAATTACACAGGACTGGGGAAACAGATTCTTGGAGGGCACAAACAAAACCTTATGTGCACCAGGACCTAGGAGAGAGGAGCAGTGACCCCACAGGAGACTGACCCTGACTTGCCTCTGAGTGTCCGGGAATCTCAGGTGGAGGCGTGGGCCCACTGGTGGCCTGCTGCAGGGTTGGGGCATGGAGTGCAGCAGTGAGTGCACGGGATCTTTTGAAAGAGTCATCATTTTCTTCATTACCTCCACATAGTGTGGTCTCAGGTCAAACAACAGGGAAGAAACACAGCCCCACCCATTACAGAAAATTGGATTAAGAACAAGATCCAGTTTCCCCTATGGTCAGTCTGTCCCATCAGGAAGCTTCCATAAACCTCTTATCTTTATCCATCAGAGCAGAATTAAAGCCATAATCACAGATAATCTATCAAACCAATCACATCGACCACAGCCTTATCTAACTCAATGAAACCATGAGCCATGCCATGTAGGGCCACCCAAGCCAGACAGGTCACGGTGGAAGTTCTCACAAAATATGGTCCACTGGAGAAGGGAAAGGCAAATCACTTCAGTATTCTTGCCTTAAGAACTCCATGAACAGTCTGAAAAGGCAAAAAACATGACGCTGAAAGAAGTACGACCATTAGGTATCAATATATTAGACCAATATGATGACTTATAGAATGTCATGATGATCAAAATCTCAGCAGATGACATTATGGCAAAGATCTAGGGATCGTTTAACTCTAGTGAAACACTAAGTTATGTTGTTGGTCCTGACATATAAAGTAAGCTGCTAAAACTACCTAAAAATTGGTATGAAGAGAAATGCATGAGCCAGGCCAATACTGGCATACCAAATACTAGGGACTATACTGATTTTCTCTGGTAAAATACTACATTTGTTACCACAACGGGACAGTTGGAGTTATCACTTGATTAAATTTACAGTAGTTCACTACATTCTGCATTTGATTTCTGCACAGGTAGCACTTATAAATCAGATGGGAATATGATATGTATTACCACTCCTATTTCTTTCAAGTTTCCATGGTGGCATTAACTGTTGCAATTCCTCCAGCATATTATATTGCTTCTGGTTTACTATCCTAACTTGGTAGGAAATTCAAAGGAATTTATTTAGCCTTCTCACCACAATGAAACTCAGGACATGGGTTAAAGAGCTATGTGAGTGTTCTGCCATCATCAAGGGTGTCTAAGACTGGGAGCTGACAGTGTGTTAGATCATGAGCTCTTCACTGCAAAATTGAGATTTAAACTGAAGAAAATAGAGAAAACCACTATGCCACTCAGTGTGACCTAAATCAAATCCCTTATGATTATACAGTAGGAATGACAAGTAGATTCAAGGAATTAGATCTGATAGAGTACCTGAAGAACTATGGATGGAGGTTCATAACATTTTTCAGGAGGTGGTGACCAAAACTACCCCCAAAAAAAGGAAATTCAACAAGGCAAAATGATTGACTGAGGAGCCCTTACAAGCAGCTGAGAAAAGAAGTGAAGTCAAAGGCAAAAGAAAAAGGGAAAGATATACCCATCTGAATGCAGAGCTCCAGAGAATAAAAAGGAGAGATAAGAAAGCCTTCTTAAGTGAACAGTGCAAAGAAATAGAGTGAAAAAATAGAATGGGAAAGACTAGATATCTCTTCAAGAAAATTAGATACCAAGGGAACATTTCAGGAAAAGATGGGCATAATAAAGGACAGAAATGGTACAGACCTAAAAGGAGCAGAAGATACTTTAAAAAGGTAGCAAGAATACACAGAAGAACTATTCAAAAAAAGTCTTAATGTCTTGGATAACCACAGTGGTGTGATCACTCACTTAGAGTCAGACTTCCTGGAATGTGAAGTCAAGTGGGTCTTAGGAAGCATTATTGCAAACAAAGCTAGTGGAGGTGATGGAATTCCAGCTGAGCTATTTCAAATCCTAAAAGATGATGCTATGTTAAGGTACTGCACTCAATATGCCAGCAAATTTGGAAAACTCAGCAATGGCCACAGGACTGGAAAAGGTCAGTTTTCATCTCAATCTCAAAGAAGGGCAATGCCAAAGAATGCTCAAACTACCAAACAATTGCACTAATTTCACATGCTAGCAAGGTAATGCTCAAAATCCTTTAAGCTAAGCATCAACCGTATGTGAACTGAGAACTTCCAGATGTACAAGTTGGATTTAATAAAGGTAGAGGAACCAGAGATCAAATTGCTAACATCCGTCGAATCATCAGAAAAGCAAGAGATTCCAAGAAAGCATCTAGAATGCACAAAAGCCTTTAACTGTGTGGATCACAACAAACTGTGGGAAATTCTTCAAGAGAAGGGAATACCAGACCACCTTACTACCTCCTGAGAAACCTGCATACAGGTCAAGAAAGAATAGTAAGAACCAGACATGAACAACGGACTGTATCCAAATTGGGAAAGGAGTTCAAGACTGTATATTGTCACCCTGCTTGTTTAACAGAGTACAGAGTACATCATATGAAATGCAGAATACATCTTGTGAAATTCTGGGCTAGATGAATCCCAAGCTGGAATCAAGATTGCCGGGAGAACTATCTACAACCTCAGATATGCAGTTGTCACCATCCTAATAGCAGAAAGCAAAGAGGAACTAAAGAGTTTCTTAATGAAGGTGAAAGAGGAGAGTGAAAAAGCTAGCTTAAAACTCCACATTCTCAAAACTCAAATCATGGCAACAGGTCTCATCACTTCTTGGCAAATAGATGGGGAAACAATGGAAACAGTGACAGGATTTATTTTCTTTGGCTCCAAAATCACTGTAGACAGAGACTGCAACCATGGAATTAAAAGAGGCTTGCTCTTTGGAAGAAAAGCTATGACAAACCTTACAGCATATTAAAAGCAGAGACATCACTTTGCCAACAAAGGTCCGTCTAGTCAAAGCCACAGTTTTCCAGCAGTCATGTATAGATGTTGAGAGTTGAACCATAAAGAAGCCTGAGCACCAAAGAAGTGATGCTTTCAAATTGTGGTGCTGCAGAATAATCTTGAGAGTCCCTTGGACTGCAAGGAGATCAAACCAGTCAGTCCTAAAGGAAATCAACCCCAAATATTCATTGGAAAGACTGATGCTAAAGCTGAAGCTCCAACACTTTGGCCACCTGATTTGAAGAACTGACTCATTGAAAAAGACCTGATCCTGGGAAAGATTGAAGGCAGGAGGAGAAGGGGGTGACAGAGGATGAGATAGTTGGATGGCATCATTGACTCAATGGACATGAGTTTGATTAAAGTCCGGGAGACAGTGAAGGACAGGGAGGCCTGTGGTGCTGCAGTCCATGAGGTCTCAAAGAGTTGGACATAACTGAGTGACTGAAGAGCAACAGTTCCAATTACATATTCAGGATCTAGCAAAATAACCTTCATGTATCTGCATATCTACGGGGTCCTCTTGTCATTCAGACTTGAGTTTCCACCTGACCATCACAGGCTGGTATTTTGACCGGTGGCCACAGCAGCATTTTGAATCATCCGATAAAAGTCTCATTTCAGGCCAGCATCTAGTAATCCCTGAAGTTCAGTGTGTTCCTGGTCAGGCAGTGATTAGGTAGTGGCTGACAGTCTCTTTGGGAAAGGCTTGGAGGGAGATTTACAGTGCGTACTTAGAGCAGTTGTGCAGTGTCCTCTCTCAAGGGGACTGGAACTCCTGCCGTCAGGGAGTCTGCGTCTATGAATAGACAAGTCTGGAAGCTGAGAGGCAGTAATTCTCCACTTTGGCAGTCTAAGTCAGGTTTCTTGTTACTGGACTTAAGAGTTTTTCCTATTATGTAAATCAGGCAACATGCTACTAGGCTGTCCATTTATTTCATTCCTAGAGACACTGTGATCAATTAGCCACCACTAAAGATCTCTGCAGGTCAATGCATTCTAATTACTGGTGCGCCCCTGTTTCCCTTTATGGTTGATGTGACCACCTTGCCTTTAATGATTAAATGCTGCTGCCTGGCCTCTACTATTCTGGGATTCTGTCATTTTTCTTTTTTTTAAATCAAGGAACCCATCTGAATGGTGGTATCCCCTACAGTAGCACCTGACCTATAATAGAGAGCAGTCACAAAGCCTTTCAGAGACACTTTTGTCACTAATGATTTTGCCAGTGCCTTAGTGAAAGAATATATTCTAGGTCTTCTCATGGATCATGGTTGTGAAAAGGGGGTATATGTCATACATAATAAATTTAATACAGTGCTTCTATTTCCTTTTGGTTTTCCTTGGAGCTTTTGGATTCTCTTTTCATGCTAGGGAAGCTCTGGCAACTGTCGTATTAAATGGACGCTACAATTGAGTTTGTTTCTTCTCAAACAACCAAGCAAATGGTTAGAGCCACCTCGAGCTGCACAAACAGATGCATTGAATCTGGAATCTCTGATAAGTGCATCTGTATCAATGAATTCAGTCTAATCTAGTGTTTAACTCTACCACTTCAGACTAACACACTTAAAATTTATTTGCATGTGTTTCTCAGATTTCTTCTGCTATATATAGGCAAGTTCCTAAAAATCTTTCAAAGTATAAGCTACTTCTTTTTCCTCCTGGAGTGTGGAGAAGAGGAGTACCATAATACTGGAGTATGCAGAGATGTGAACCTAGTTATGGATACAGTGGCAGGGGGGTGGCTCCAGAGAGTTTTGAGGAAAATCAGCATTACCTTTCACGGTTCCATTGTCACAGAGCCTTCAGCATAAGCAAGTCTAGTCACCTCAGCCCTTTGAGGGAAAGCTCTTTTACTTCAAAAGGAGTCTCAGGGTGACTAGGGGATTTAGTATTGTCAGTTTCATCTGGGTCCAATGAGATATTCCCAATTTGAGTTTCAGGATTTGATTTTTTTTTCCTGATTAATGCCTTAATTTTCACATGAAAAACCAGGAGAAACTGAATTCAACTGTCATTGTGGTACAGAAATTTCGAAGATTAAAAAGCATATTTGAGGATTTTTTCCCTGGCTAAGAATCTACCTTGCCAATGCAGGGAACACGGGTTTGACCCCTGTTAGAAATATCCCATATGCTGAGTGGCAACTAAATCTGTGGGCCCCAACTACTGAGCCCATGTGTGGCAATTACTGAGCCCATGCCCAGCAGCTACTGAAGACCATGCAACCTCGAGCTGGTGCTCTGCAGCCAAAAAAAGCCACCGCATTGAGAAGCCCATGCAGCGCAACTGGACAGTAGCCACAACGAGAGAAAGTCTTCATGCAACAGCGAAGACCTCGCATACCCCAGAATAAATAAATGATTAAAAAACTTGTACTTGATTTTCAATAATATCAGTCCAATGGCTACTAGAAACAAGACTCTGTTAAAGCTGTCATTGAAGCTGTGCTGTCACAGTCAAAATTCAAGTGATATGATGCCCCTTCAAGTATAACACAAGGATCTCCCAATGGGACACTTTGATTTCTCCCCTCCTGGCCTTTGTGCTATTTTTGTCATAAATTTTATTTCTATATAGAGAGCAAATATTGTTATCTACAGTAGGTTTATTATTATCACTCTAAAAAATGAATTATCTTTTCAAGAGGTTTAAATTTTATCTTTGTATTAATGCACATAGCTAACATTTCAATAATCTGCATTGCTTTAAGTACAACCACATTTCCATCTGATATCATTCTCCTTCTCCTGAAAGGACTTCATTCAATATTTTTGGTGGTACTGGTTGGTTATTCATGAATTCTTTAAACTTTTGTATAGCTGAAACTGTCTTGATTTCTGCTTTGTATTTTAAAAAGTATTTTCCCTGGGTATAGATCTGCAGTTGCAAGGGTTTTATTTTGCTTTATGCTACTTGGTTTTTATTTTCTCTTAGCACAGAAGATTTCTAATCAAAAATAATGCACTGCCCTATGTCTTTTGGCCTGCCTTATTTTGTATTAGAAATCTGCTATAATTCTTATGTTTATCCTTAAACATGTAATCTATCATTTTGCTCTGGCCACCTTTAAAATACTTGCTTTATCTCTAGTTTTAAGCACTTTGATTATAACATCTTCTGGTGTAGTTTTCTTCATGACTTTTGAGCTCAAGTTTTGTTGAGATTCTTAGTATCTGAGTTAATCATTTTCATGAGAATTTGGAAAGAGTTTATCCATGGTTTCCTATCCATTTTTTATTGTTCTCCTTTTGCTAGAGAACTCCAATTATCTTTATATTAGGCCTCTATTTCTCCCACAGGTCACTGATTATCTATTCTTTTTTGTGTGTGTGTGTGTGTTTTATTTGGAATATTTTCTATTGTATCTTCAGTTACTAATCTCTTCTCCAGAATGTCTTATCTGCCATTAATTCCATCTAGGGTATTTTTCATCTCAGAACAATTTTCAAGTTAGCATTTTAAATTTTACATCTAGAAATCCAACTTGCATTTTCTATATTCATATATATCTCTCTCAACTTAAGATTTCCTCTAATTCTTTAGGGGTTTCCCTGATAGCTCAGTTGGTAAAGAATTCGCCTGCAATGCAGGAGACCTGGGTTCAATCCCTGTGTTGGGAAGATTCCCTGGACAAGGGAAAGGCTACCCACTTCAGTATTCTGGCCTGGAGAATTCCATGGGCTGTATAGTCATGGATACAATTGAGCAACTTTCACTTTCTAATTCTTTAACACCTATACAAGACCATAACTTCATTTTTTTACTAAATTCATTATGATCTCATCTTCAATGGCATTTCCCTTTGTTCCCTTAGCAATATAAGGGATGTACTTATACTAAAATAATTATTTTTTTTATTGAAATCCAAGTGTAAGTGAGCAGCCTTTATTTATCTGACATCCCTAATAGCAAACCTCACTTCATGACATTTCCTAACTTCCTCATCAACTTTATTTACCTTAGTTTGCACTAATCACCAACAGACCTCCTGTGTACATTACGTATTTACTTATTTACTAATAATCTGCCTTCTTCCTCCAAAAAGTCAGCTCTGTGGGGATAAATTTCTATGTTTTGCACACTGCTCTTTCACAGTGTCTATAACAATGCCCCCACATAATAGGCATTTCCTTAATATTTGCCAAATTAATAAATGGATGAATAAATAAACAAGTATTTAACTGATGGATGGATTGATTAACCTTGGAGATATATTCTGCCTGAAAGATAAAATGGAAGAGAGGGGATAAGAGAAGTAAGACAGAGGCTGTTGTATAAATCACAGTGCTTTCTTTTCATCATCTTCCACTTTCCTGATTACATTTCAGAAAATATTATTTAGAAGTGGACAGTGATATATTTTGTGGTTTTTCTGAGCACTTAGTTTTAAGTCAAGTGTCCTACCAGAAACAGTCATCTAATGAAATAAACCATTTGCTCTGCATTTAGTTTATTTTGTTCTCTAAGATACACTTTTTCTGATTGCTTCTGTGAACTACTTTTTCTTTTTTTCTCAAATCAGAAGAACTTTAGGAACTCAGTTGTTTTGTCCTCTAATTCAGATTGAAGGGTGGCTCAAAGGATAGTTTTGTACACAAAGGAAAGGGTGATATTTTAATTTTCTTTTCCTTGTTCCTGTGAAAGTCAGTTGTGTAAATCCTGCTCTCTAAGGTAATGATACTTGTGAGCTTGGGTTACACTTAAGGATTCCACGAAGAGAATATCAGAGATTCCAGATTCAATGCATCTGTTTGTGCAGCTCTTTCTCTAGTTTCTAAATGTCGGCCTTGATATTACCAGACAACATAAAGATATCAATCATCAGAAAGCTTATCGACTGTACAAAATAGTTCTATCAATATCTAATTTGCTGTCTGATCTAATGCACAGTCAGCCAGTACAACGCCAACATCTTGGCTCTGTCTTTCAGGATATGTCATCTTTCCTCTATAGACAATGAGAAAAGCCTTAATTTCATCCTTGGGCACTGCACACAGAGAGATACTATTTATGGGCTAGAAGGGAAAATGTTAAAGAAAAACACCAACTTTTCTGTTCCTGTCTCTACAATCTACACCTTTGTGTTTAAAATGATATAGTGCACCTGCCACAAGTTTTATATTAAATCAGACATTTTACAAACATCACATAAAATTATCATTTGAACTCATGAATAGCAAACCTCTGTTTATCACTATGAAATTTTTCCATTTCCAACTGCACATCTAATTCTCTTTGCAATTATGATTTTCAATTTGAAATAGCTTCTTAAAGGGTCAATTGGGCAAAAGTTGAAAGCTTATATCCATCTCTTCCAAACTCTCCCTTTATATATTTTTCTATTTGCCCAGACATCTTCTTTCTCTTCTCAACTGAAAAGAGAGAACCCTACCAAAAACATAATTTTAGTGCAAATAGTCTTGTCCTACACAAACAGCTTACAGTAGCTAAAACATAACCCAGTCATTCATGGATTCTAATTCACCAAATACTTGTTCATCACTAATATATCGTATAGGTCCTGTACTAGTCATTGTGCACAAAATAAACCATCCGCATAGATCTGATCCTGTCTTTATGGAGTTTATGGTCTACTGGAAGTGAAGCCCAGAAGTTCAAACTGTTGTAGTTAATCTGAACATGCTATAACTCATTATATGCATCCCATTTTCTCTTGTTGTTGTATACAATTTGGAAAATGTTTAGTAATTTAAGAAGCACAGTTTGAGAGCATGTTAAGTCTCTAAAAATTACTGAATATATGAGCACAGGAGGAAGATGTAACAACTTTGATTTAGTTTTCTCCAACCTACTTGCTCACTTTTCATTCTCTGCATCTCTCTCAAGTGAAAGATCACAACATCAGCATCACAGACACATCACAAAATCTGGGGACAAAGCTGTGTCTTCACAGTTTATATTATCCCTGTAAAATATAGTGGATTGGGAGCTGAACAAAATATGGGAAGGAACAGATGGATGGTAAGGGATTTTTTTTTTCTTTCCTTCCTACTGAAAAGAAACTGCAAGTCTTTAAAATGTTCCTCCATTTCCCATGCTTAATCAATAATAGCAAACGCATTTGCCCCTTGGCTGGAACCATTTCATTTCAGAAACTTTATCAGAAGGAAGGTGTATATATATATATATATATATATATATATAGCATAGGCAGACATCCAAGATATCAGCAGAGAGGATTATAGTACATATATGACATTTAAATACTGACTAGAATAGCATGCTTTATTCTAAACCTCACAAAATACAGATATAAGAGCCTCAGGGTATGTTGGAGGGCAATAATGTTTAATAAAAGTCTGACTTTTCTGAAGTAGGAAAATGAGAAGGCTGTCAACTCTCAGTTCAGAGTGAAAATCTTTGGTGGGAAGAACTGGGCTCCAACAGCTTCCATATTTTGGCATCCAAATGAAAAGCTGGCCATTATTGCATGACAGTTGCTATGATGCATCACTTTATCACTCCAACATGAAACAGGACAAAATGTCCTAGATCGGAGCTGTATGACTTTGCTATGGCAGCATAAAAAGTACTCCACAATTGAATGACTTGCACAACAACTATGTATTTTTTCTCAAAATTTTGAAGATCAGCTTGGGTTGGTTTATGTAGGCAGACATTGATCTGGCTGATTGCCTCTTTTCCCTGTGACACTTGTCTTCCTCTGAGACCACCAGGCTGGCTGAGGCATGCCTTTCTCATAGTGATGCCAGAATAGAAGAGAAGGGGCCATTAAATTCTAGTTGGAGGTACCATCCTCTCACTTCTGCTTCATTATAGTGGCTAAAGCAAGTCACATGATCAAATCCAAAGTCAAAGGTAGGTGAATTTTACTCTGATTTTTAGGGGAAGGAATTTCAGTAAATAGAAGAAGGAGTGAAAAAGTACCAATCAGTGCCACATTCCTAGGAACCAGTTATAAACTCATGCATTCTGTCTCTTCTTCAGAGGCCTTAAAACTGCCCTAAACTGGCCTCTGATTTCTAATCAGATCACATGAAGATGGTATTAGTTTTATAGTGATGCTGTGAAAATTTACTATAAATTAGGGGCCTAAAAAAGTACAAGTTTAGTATTCTAGTTGCACAAAACAGAAGTTCAACATAGCTTCTTTGGGATAAAATCAAGGTATAGACAGGTTGTGTTCCTTCTGATTACTCCAGGAAAGAACCCGTTTCCTTGCCTTTCCCAGATTCTAAAGGCTGTCTGTATCCCTTGGTTCAGCGCCCTTCTTCTATCACCAAAGTCAGCAAATTCAGGCTGTCTTTTTCATGCTGCCATCTTTCTGGTTCTCATTTACCTCCCTCTCTCCCTTTTAAAGACCCTTGTAATAACACTGGTCTCTTACCTAGATTATTCAAGATACTCTCTTTATTTTAAGATTAGCTAATGCACATCCTCGATTTCATCTGCAAATTTAATTCCTGTTGCCATGTAAATTAAGATATTCATGGTTCAGTGAATTAGAATCTGGACATTTTTTGAAAGGACATTAACCTGCCTTCTGTTAAACAAAACAAAACAAAACAAAAAAACCACCATGACATTGTGAAAGGACAGTATTGAAGTCTTTATTTAGGGGGATTATTGCAATGGAATTTTATTGTCAGGGAGAGAGATAAGGCTCAACTCTGAATACAGTGAGGAAAAGCAGGACTCTAAGTCAAGGAGCCGGTAGAACAGTGAATGAAAAATTATTGAGGAAACATCAGGGATAAGAAGACTTTGACTAAGCCAACCTAGGTGAATTCTCACTGAAGGAAGGCCAGGGTGATCAGACATCACCTGGGGAATAGTGGAGGTTGAAGAACCTGATCAGGTATCAGGGGTGACGGATTCTGTTTAACTTACATAGAATTCTTGCTAAAGATAAACAAAGAGGTCCAAAAGTCAGGTCCTAGTTGAGGAGATGGTTCAGAATTGCCTGACCAGGGTTTGGTCAAGAAGAGAATCTTTGTCACTATCAGAGAGTTATTTTTGTTACTAATAACTTCAAAAAAATAAGAAAAAAAATAAGAACACATATGTTCTTAGAGGGTGATGAAGTGTTATCACCTTTGTGTTCTAGATTATTTCTTAAACATTTTTTTATTACAGTAGCTCCCCACACACACATCATCTGCAGTTTCTATTACCAGAGGTCAACTGTGATCCAAATATACTAAATGGAAAATTCCAGAAATAAATGATTCATAAGTTTTAAATTGCAATCCATTCTGAGAAGCATGTTGAAATCTCATACAGCCCCACTCCCTGTCTCCCTGGATGTGAATCATCCCTTATGTCCAGCGGATCCACGCTGTACATGATCTACCTATTAGTCACGCAGTAGCTGACTCAGTTATCAGACCAGCCGTGGTGATATCTCAGGGCTAGTGTTCAAGTAACCCTTATTTTACGAATAAAGGTCCCTAAACACAAGAACAGCGATGCTGGCAATTTGGATATTCCCTTACTGTGCCTAATTCATAAATCAAACTTTATCATAGGTGTGTATATATAAGAAAAAACACACCATACACAGCATTCACAGCTTTAGGCAACCACTGGGGGTCTTGGAACACATCCCTTCCAAATCAGCAGAAACTACCGTATTTTGCTTTTGTAAATAAATTGGGTTCATAGTAAAAGTTCTTGTTAATAGAGAAATAAAAAGAAAACTAGAGTCAGACATAGGATTATCAGTTAGATAGCTACTTTTAATTATCTTGAGAAGACTTTATAGATAAAATATGCCTTTATACCCATATGTTTTCATTTAAATCTCATTCTCACTAATGTAGTAACCTGTATGATGGACTAATGGAAAAATTCGTAGTGTGATTAGGGAAGGATTAGAAAACAGGCAAACATAGGGATAAATAGGATTATTGTGTGTGGGAGTGGAAGCAGATGTTTTTAAAAATATAAATATCTGGAGAAATTAAAGGCTGTTACTCATTGCAATCAAATTCCCAGCTTCAAACGCTTGCCTTTGTTTGCCCTGTCTACTTTCAACTGTGTTGCAGGAAACAAACTTTCTATGTGACCACAGATGTGTATGTGATGGTGGCAGGGAGTACTGGTTTGACCCGCCGTAACAGCATAATCTAATAGGAACTTTACTATTAATATTTAACCATTTTGCACAAGCCAATAATTTTCACAAGATTTATGAAAAATACTTTCTTTCTTGTTTTTCTAATTTAGCAATCTCATTACTCAAAGGAGTAGAAATCAACTATAGGAATATAATGATAGCATTGTAGTCAGTTATACCAATTGTATCATTAAGGTAGTAGGAAAAAGATCAAGTAGACTTCCTAGCAGCTAGTCATTATCTCTGGGAGCTTGAGCCTACAATTCAAGGTAACAGAACACAAATGGAAATGCTATTTTATAATGGCATATTTCATGGCCTAGACATTGGAAAACAGAATATAAGAGTTGAAATACAGTGATCACATAGTAGCAGTCATCAATTTTATTTTTTTGCATATGCAATTTTCAACTTACTGAGTTATTTTTAGAAACAGTTCTTGCCTTTAGCAAATTCATAACAAAAGATATCAATTTAAAATAAGAAATATGAACAATGTACTCTAAAAGAAAAGTGGTTAATTGTCCCTGAAGGTGGCCAGATCAAAATGACTTCATAAAACTATTACTGTCACATCTGTAATGAAATTACAGATTGTCTGATTCCCGATACAGACAATTGTAAGCATTGCTCCCAGAGAACTACTTTTAAAACAAAATGTAGACCTGGTGGGTATATGAATCAACCTCAGTCATACATATGCATGTGTAATCTGGAATCAAGATAAGAGAAATAGACTCACAGCTCTCACTGACTCTCCATGTGACCTTGACCAAGTCAGTTTCCCTCTGCACATGCTTTTCTTCATCCTTAAAATGAAGGAACAGAATCACTGGCTTTCATATTTTCCTGATTGCTCTCTTATTGCATCTTTCTATGACTTACTCTCTGGTTATCCAACCTGGAATCTAAAACATATTGAGAGAGAATTCACCATGGCATTTTTGTACATATTCTATCAGGTTTTGTGCCAGACTATCCTTTTAGGCATGTTTGTAGTTTGCATGACAAATGGTTTTGGAACTAAGATAACATCACCTTCTGGGGACAAGGGCAGATTTATATCCTGAGCAGAATAATGACAATGTCTCCCTCTGGGGCAAAGCTGGGCAGTTTGCTAGCAGCCCCTTTTAGATGACCAGAGGGTCTTAAGCTCAGGGTTCCTCAATTCTGACACAAAATCATTGTATTTGCAGGATTCATCTGGCTCTATTTTGGCAACATCCTCATGAGACTTAAGGACAAGAGGATCCAGTGTGATGCTCCTTGCTGTGCAATGAGTAAAAAGGTCCTTTACTCAGACCCAGGAATTCTGTGTCTTCTGCCAGCACCTATGAAGTTTTGGCAGTCTAACTTGTTAGCTTGCAAAAATAAGGCAAAAATCTTAGAACCTTCATGTTGCTTGACAAATTATTACACATTATAGAAACTTGTGGAGAGGAAAGATAGCCTTTGTTTAGGATTACCTATGCCTTGATAATGTTCTTAGTTTTAAGAAAACCCCAGAGCGAAGATTAATTTATATTATCTGAGTTGTAGTAAGTTTGTTTGTTAGCTGCCAAAACACATAAAATCTAAAATCTAAGTGGTTCATAAAATAGAAATTTATTTCTTGCACATTTAAATTTCAAAGTGAATGCCTCTAATCTGTGAGAATAGCTATTCCAAGATTCAGACTGATTTCATATATTGTCCCAAGCATGCTCTAAGACATGGTGGTGCGCTGCAGTAAGTGGATGACAAAAGAGTCAAGAATGTTAAGAAGGTTACTATGGGCCAGACCTAGAAAGTGGCGCAAATTACATCAGTTTACCTTACAATGGTCAACACTCAGTCTTTTGACCATACTCATCTGCATTGTAGCTGGGAAATGTAGTGTGGGTGTATACATGGGAGAATAAAAACTGGTATTGCTGACCAGCTAATCAGCTATTACCAGAGCTGGGTGAAACTTATCCCTCTATTTCTGAAATTCAGGGCAGTTAGCATTCAGTAGTATTTCTTTAATTTATTATTAATAAGACTATTTACCAAACAGCCTGCTTCCTGTAAAAATTACTCTTATAACTTTGACTGTACCACAATAATGTTTTTATATTAGCACAGCAACAGTGGATTTCCCTTTAAAGAAAAAGTTGCAAACATTTTTTCAAGATTTTCCTAACAAGGGGGAAAAGCTATCTGGTGTGGAAGGATCAAACCTGTGTGAGCTACGGCATGTGAGTTATAGCCTTGCTCACTAAGGTAGTGGGGAAGCCATTACTGAAGAGTTACCTGAATGGAGGACAAGATGTTTTCAGGTCAGGAAAGCACCAGCTTCTCCAGGACTTAATGAGGGAGCCAGGAAACCAGTGGCTGTACAATGATCATCTCCATTGATTGAAGGGATACGCCTAGAGAAGTAGACTCTTGTCTCATTATCCGATAAGGATTGTGCTGTGTTCTGGGAAGTAAATTATCATGAAATATGCCAGTAATGAGATTAAAAATGTTGCTTGAAAGGTTTTCTGTGATAATCCTAGGTCTTAGGGCTTCCCTGGAGCTCTGAGGGTAAAGTATCTGCCTACAATGTGGGAGACCAGTGTTCGATCCCTGGGTTAGGAAGATCCCCTGGAGAAGGAAATGGCAACCCACTCCAGGATTCTTGTCTGGAAAATCCTGTGGACAGAGGAGCCTGGTGGACTACAGTCCATGGGATGGCAAAGAGTCAGACACAACTAAGCAACTTCACTTTCACTTTTCAGGTATTACATAGGTTTGAGGTACTCCTCAAACCTGAATACATATTTCAATTCAGTTCAGTCACTCAGTCGTGTCTGACTCTTTGCCACCCCATGAACCGCAGCACACCAGACATCCCTGTCCATCACCAACTCCCAGAGTTCACCCAAACCCATGTTCATCGAGTCAGTGATGCCATCCAACCATCTCATCCTCTGTCATCCCCTTCTCCTCCTGCCCTCAATCATATCAGGCTGCTAATAGTAGATCCTATTTATATTTGCCGAGAAAATTTAAAATCATTCTGAATTCCTTCCCTTACCTTTTTCCTATAGATCAGCTCTTCCCTATCTATCTCCAGTATTGTGGTCCAAGCTCTTATTACTACACAAGTGGCATCCTGACCCCCAACAGTTGTCATTCCAATACCTAACATCTGTGATTCATGTTGGTAACAAAATGATTTTGCTCTAAGATACAAATACTTGATCGTTCTGTTAGTTTAAAATATTAATGTGGTCAAGGGTAAAAGCATAATTTTCTTGGTTAAATGGATGAAGCTCTTTAGAATATGCTCCCTGTTCATCACTCTGCCTTATCTCTTGCCTTTCCCTTGCAAGCACTGTCCACTCCAGCCATATTACACTATTTGCAATTTTAAGATCATCTTATGGTCTCAAACTGCTGTGCTTTTCCACAGTTGCTCTATCTCCCTGTAAAGGGCATTCCTCCATTTTCCCTCAGATAATTTTTCATTGTCTTTTAAGTCTTAGCTTAAATATCCTTTCTTCCAGGAAAAAGTCTACAATCCTAAGCCCATTAAAAAATTTATGAGTTCCTGTAAACCACTGTGCCATATAAGTACAATATACTCATCAGCATCATTATGGTTTATTTTTGTTTTCTGTCTTCCACTAGGCTCTAATCTCCTTGAAAGGCACCATGCCTTATTTCACTTAAAATGGAGATACATGTAGTTTCAAAATTAGGAAAAATCTCACATCCAAAAATGTATTAATCAGTCATTGTTTGACACTCAAAACTTATTCGCCATTGAATCTATCTTACATAATTCAAAGATATCCTTTATGAAAGTACAATAAGGCCCCTACACATGAGCCTTCAAGTTGAGAACTTGCACAAATGCAAATGCGCCTCTGCATGTCTAATCACATTAGTTAGTTCATGTAACTGGCATACATTGTCACATATATGCAACCTCTACAAATGGCTGTGCTTTTGTACACCTCACTGTTCAGTACTGTATCTATACACAGTACAATGGAAAAGTATCTTTATTTCAAGCTCAGGATGTCCTGAAGCAAGCATGAAAGCACCGGTAATGTGGCTGGTACTGCCAAGAAGCACCAAGGGATAACAATGAAAACAAAAGTGAAAATAATCAAGTGGAACAACAGGAGGAAGAAGTAACTGAAGAACCAAAGAGATCCATGGCACATGGAGTGCCAGGGGATTTTCTTTATTTGAGGAGGTGCTGATGGCATATGAGGGTCTGAAGGTTGATGCAGCCATTCAGAATTCAAACCAATGCTACTATCTCGTCTATGATGAGCAAAAAAGGAGCTACCACCTAGACGTCACTAGATCTTTTTTTCAAGAGGGTGGATAGAACTGGATCCACCAAGAAACCAGAACCTGTGCCGTCAATGTCAGGCATGAGTGAAATTGCAGCTTGCCCTCCATCTCCTATTGCTGATGATCCTTCAGCTCTACCATCTCCCTCCTCCAGCCAGCAACTCTTGCTGCCTGCTCACGCAATGCCAGCCCCTGTATGCCCACTGCATACTGTACTACTGTACTTTTTAAGACACTGTACTCTAAGATTAAAAATGTTTTCTTAAAATTTATTGCTTGTTCTTTTAGGTATTATTTGTGTAAAGAGTATTATAAACTTATTACACTATAGTACTATACAGCCGACTGCGTTAGTTGGGCACCTAGGCTAACTTTGATGGACTTACAAAAAAATTGGGTTTACCAACATGCTCTCAAAATGGAACTCATTCATATTAAGGGATTTACTGTACTTTCCTGGAGAAATTAAAATCTTTAAGGAAGATTTTTTTCCTTAAAAATGTGAAGCACGTTTAATAGTTTCTTTGGATGAGACATTAAGCAGAGATCAAGCCATACTGGAACCCAAGAATTTTTCATGGTCACACCTAAGAGACTTCCAAATTACAGTTGCACCAAAGGTGCAAACTGGAGCTGCACCTGGAGGAGGGCATGGCATCCCACACTAGGGTTCTTGCCTGGAGAATCCCCATGAACAGAGGACAGAGGAGCCTGGTGCACGACAGAGCATGGGGTCACAAAGAGTCGGACATGGCTGAGCGACTAAGCACACAGTTGTGACGAGAAACAGAGAAAGAGATGTGGAATTATCTTGAGAATACACCACTGCAAAGGTCCAGGAAAAGGGGTTTCAGTGAAGGACAAGGACTGAAATTTAGGAGAGTCTAGCACTAGGGTGACTCATGGATACCCAGCTATGATCATCAGATATTCACCTTCTACATAGACAAAGAGGTCTCTGGGGCCTGTGGTTCTTATGTCCACTGCAATAACCAAGCAAAGACTATCCATGAGAATAAATGTATGGCTCGATTTTGGCTGTGATTGTAAATGTTAATATTACATAAAATATTAGCAAGCTGAATGTAGTAGTATCCTTTTTTTTAATCTCTCCCAGGTAGCTCAGTGATAAGGAATTTGCCTGCTAATGCAGAAGCAGGAGACGTGGGTTCAATCCCAGATCAGGAAGATCCACTGGAGGAGGAAATGGTAATCCACTCCAGTATTTTGCTGCGAGAATCCCATGGACAGAGGAGCCTGGAGGGCTATAGTCCATGGGGTTTCAAAAAGTTAAATGTGACTGAGTACAGCACAGCAGTATCCTTTTTATGAAGATAATATGATAGAATTGGGTTTATCCAAGGGGCACATGGATATTTATCATTACAAAAATCAGCATTACACCTTGTCATATTGACACATTCAATGGGAGAAACATGAACATTTTAAAAGATATGGGTCAAGTATATTTTAAAAAATTAAAATTCACTCTTGATGAAAACTTAGTATGCATAAATCATACAAAAGACTTTTCAATAAGTCAATGGGTGGGATAGTAAAGCACATAGCAGTCAGCTTGTAATATCAAGTACTATGACTTCAATTTGTATTTTTCATTGTTTAAAAGATGCTAGATTAATTTTAAGTATTAAATTATGTTAAATATTAATAAATTTAAACTTTCATATTGAACATATAAAATGACTTCAGTAAATTCCATATCATAAATAAGCATATAAAAGACTGCTGCTACTTATAAGTTTATAGCTATTCAGAAAGTATTTAGTAAGGAATAGTAAAACATATAATATACCTTGATAGCTATTTAAAAGTGAACTAAGCCTCTCACATTTTTTTCCCATGCTTATTAAGTGCTTATGTAGGACTCTATATAATCAAAGTTTCTAACAACCATTTTACTTGTTATGTGTTGTAACATTACCTAGATATAAGAAAGAAATATAATGTAACTTATTCAAGGCATTATAGCACAACTATGTTGGTTTATATAGTACACATAACTTAAAATGAGCAAGAACTCCAGGCCCTTTTTACCTACCAAATAGTCTATGTTCATGGCAGTCTTATAGGACTTACCTCATTAATAGGTTAGTGGAAATTTATTCTTTGGAAAGCAAACTTTCCTTTTCCATTTCCATCTAAAGCTTGGTTTATTCTATTTATTTAGTTCTGTGTGTGTGTGTGTGTGTGTGTGTGTGTGTAATATTTACTTGTTGTTGCTCAGTCGCTCAGTTGTGTCTGACTCTTTTCAATCCCACGGACTGCAGAACTCCAGGCCTCCCTGTCCTTCATAATCTCCCGGAGCTTGCTCAAACTCATGTCCATTGAGTAGTAATACCATCCAACCATCTTGTCCTGTCGTCCCCTTCTCCTCCTGCCTTCTATCTTTCCTAGCATCAGGGTCTTTTCCAGTGAGTCAGCTCTTCGCATCAGGTGGCCAAAGTGGTCTACCTTTGTATATGTGTACACACACACACATTATTCAGTCTTAAAAAAGAAGGAAATGCTACCATTTGTGACAATATGCATGGACCTAAAGGACAGAATGATAAGCAAAATAAGCCAGACACAGAAAGAGAAATACTGCATGATTTCACTTATATGTGGAATCTACATGGTGAAGCACATAGAAGCAGAGGGTAGAATAATGGTTGTTAAGGGCTAGGGGACAGGACAAATAACTGGGACCAGTATCTCCCAATATGGAAAGAAATTGGTCAAGTAGTAAAAGTAGCAAAAGCTTCAGTTAGGCAAAACATATAAGTTACAGACATCCAATGTACACCAAAGTGATTAGAATTAATAATACTATATAGCACTCTTGAAATTTGCTTAGAGAATAAATCTTAAGCGTTCTCACCATATGCACACACACACACACACGGAAGAGAATAGTAACTATACGAGGTGATGGATATGTTAATTAGGCATGATTGTGGTGATTATTTCACGATGTACATGTATATTAAACATTAAGTTGTATATCTTAAATGCATTCAATTTTTATTGTCAATTGTACCTCATTAAACATAGGGAGAAAAAGCATTGCTGAACTCATGATACTAATGAAAATATCACAAACTGAAGCTACTATAAAGTAAGCTGAAAACAATTGCACATCATTTATGTGTATATTTTTCACCCACAGGCAAACTGTCACCGTTGTAGGTACGAGTATCTATATTAAGAGTCAAGCAGTAGTTAAGATAGCTGTTTATGATTGATCATAGAGCAAAAATATTTTTAAGTTTTGGTGTGTATTGCCAAAATATGTTTTCAAAATAAGCCATAATCCAACTTGAAGTATGAAAGTGAGTATTGCACAATACCCATACTCTCACATTAGCCCTGATATTTTCTTCTTTACAAATGTTAGGTTATTTGATTAGTAAACAGCCTGACATGTTGTTTTAGTGTTGTTCAGTGAAAGCTATTTATGGTGTGCTCACAGTGAAGTAGGCATTATCACAGCTCCTTCATACACTCTGATGAGCAAGACAGATAAGGTCCCGACCCTCAACAGGGGGAGACAGATCCTACTCTAATGGAACACTTAAAAATGGGATATGATTCTTTCAAATGCCGAGAAAAATGAATAGGAAGATATGGTTGAAATAGAGGCATCTTATATATTAGTGGTGGTTGAAGAAGTCCTCCCTAATTATACTTTAGTTGAAGCTCCAAAACTTTGGCCACCTGATGTGAAGAGCTGACTTATTCTAAAAGAACCTGATGTTGAAGAAAGACAGTTCTAATGAGATGGATGAAACTGGAGCCCATTATACAGAGTGAAGTAAGCCAGAAAGATAAAGATCATTACAGCATACTAACACATATATATGGAATTTAGAAAGATGGTAACGATAACCCTATATGCAAAACAGAAAAAGAGACACAGAAGTACAGAACAGACTTTTGAACTCTGTGGGAGAAGGCGAGGGTGGGATGTTTCGAAAGAACAGCATGTATACTATCTATGGTGAAACAGATCACCAGCCCAGGTTGGATGCATGAGACAAGTGCTCGGGCCTGGTGCACTGGGAGGACCCAGAGGAGTCGGGTAGAGACGGAAGTGGGAGGGGGGATCGGGATGGGGAACACGTGTAACTCTATGGCTGATTCATGTCAATGTATGACAAAACCCACTGAAAAATAAAAAAAAATTAAAAAAATAAAAAAAAGAAAGACTGAAGGCAAAAGGGCATCAGAGGATGAGATGCTTAGATAGCATCACCAATGCAGTGGATATGACTTTGAGCAAACTCCAAGAGATAGTGAAGGACAGGGAAGCCTGGAGCACTGCAGTTCTTGGGTCACAAAGAGTTGGACACCACTTAGTGATGTTCAATTATATTTTAACTTTAGAAAGTGTAAGGAAAGTCATCCTTTGAGTATCCAGGAAAAACAGATTTCCAGGGTGAGGGAAGAGTTTATGCAAAATTCCTGAGAATTACTAGATCTTGGTATATTTAAGAAACCAAAATAACAGCATGTGACTACAGTGAACACTATGGATATGAGCAAAGTGGAGACAGGCAAGAGGCAGAGTTGATTCATGTAGAGAAGAGTACTCAACCTTTGCTGTGTGCATTAGCACAAAGCCCTGAAGCATGACAGCATCTAGAAATTGGGCAGAGAAGATCCCCCAAAACAGACAGACATAAAATGGCTATTGAAGCTGGAGGGAAAAAAAAAATAGGGCAAATAATCAACGAAGCCAGAAAAAAGAAGCATTGAAGAAAAAGGAGAGAGTGATCAGCTGTGCCAAATGTTTGTGATATAAGAATAGAATAGATTCCAGGGAGGTCTTAAAGGTGGAATCCAAGCTGAAAAAAAAAAGGGATGAAAGAAGCAGGGTGGGAAATAATGAAAGAGTAGTAGAACCAAGAGGTCAGAACTCGCACTGAAATGTTTAAAGCTGATATAAGAGTCCTGAGTAATAGCTGGTAGGAAACTGTAGACATTTCACAGTGATTATTTTGAGAATGTTGATACTAAAAGAGAGAAAGCAAGATAGAATGAGGGGTGACTAAACTTTCATTGCCTGAGTTTTAGTTTACTAAGGGGGAGAATACAGCACGTGTGAACTCACACAGGACGGCCACTATGCTGGATACACACACCTCCTCGGACTTCCTCAGCACCTGTCTCAGGCACCTGCCTGCCCCTCCTCAGCTACGCCGTGGCTGACCTAGCCCACCTAGGACCGTGACGCCTGGCTGTGGCTCTGAACTGCCACTCAGGATCCGGGCGTTGCACCTCCTACAGCTTAATCCCAGTTTTCGCCTCAGGCTGTTTCCTTGCGAACTCTGCCTAAGATAGTCATATTCGAAAAACAATACTCAAAGTATGTACTATTTGTGGATTCCATCAATGTTTTTTCTCTTTTACTGGTTATAGAAACTTTAAATATTTGTAGTTTTATAATTATGCTTTAATTATTCAATAGAATTCCTCCATCTAAAGTGCTGAAAAATACTTCTGTTTTCATCTGTATAGTCATAAAAGTGACGTTTAGAAGTGTATTGTTAGGATGAAAAAAAAAAAAAAAAACCTTATTATTTAAATTATAATCATTAAACTATTAATTAGTGAAGAATTAAAAATGAATTTATTCAATATAAAACTTTATTTTACTAATATTGAATAAAACACATTAACTAATGAGGAATTGAGAATTTGTTCAATATACTTATTTATTAAAAATATATATTTAGGGTATTTTTATTTCAATTAAATGAGCCATTTGCATTCCTCTTCTATTTATTTTGGCTATTACATTTTCCCATTGTAAAGGAATATTATTTAAAAATTTAGAGAAGATCTCTGTGCAGATATAAGAAAATAAATTATTATATGTTAGTTTATTTCTTTCTTGAGTTAGTTTATTTCTTTCCTGATTTATACATGGCTAACACATGCTATATGTGAACTTGAATATTTTCCTTTAATATAATATGAAATATAATATGGACATTTGTCATTAAAATCTATATAAATCTAATATTCCTGTAAAATATCTTACTTAAACATTTCTGGACATTGTTGTCAGATTTAGCTATTGTAGGTTTTATGTGTTCAAAACACTTTTATATATAAATGTTTTTTATAATTTAGAGGTTGTTTTCTTAGAAAAGATTCATAGGCTGTACTGCTTAGGAATCATTAATTTTGTGATTTATTTTTGGCCATGCCAGGTGGCATGTAGGATCTTAGTTCCCTGCCCAGCAATGGAACCTGGACCCTTGGCAGTGAGAGCACCGAGTCCTATCCACTGGACCAGGAAGGAATTCCTTACTTTTATGCTTCTTCATAAACCAATTTTATCTAAAAGTTTCTCACAACTTGTATCCCAACAGCAATGTAATAAAACATCATTTTTACTGTATCATTTTAAATATTTTGTATAACCTTTTATAAATGGCTGTTTTACTTTAAAAAAAAAAGACTGTCATTTAAATTGTTCATGTATAATTTCTAATACAAACAAAGTTTGCTGAATTTTCTTTTGTATTTCATGATTTTTATATTGTTTAATTTCCTTTTTATTTATATCATTCAGATATTAGTATAACTTATTTATTGTAAGATTTTACATATATATCTCTAATACTTGGTTTTAGCTATTAATAATATTTGCTAATTTATAATTTGCCTTTGATTTTAATTTTCCATAATAAAGTTTCTATGATGATCATGTAACCTAACATATCTATATTTATTTATGTCCTCTACCACTAATTTCAAAATAAGAATACTCTTCCCTCTGAAAGAAAGGGCATAGATATATTTTTCCAAGTTTTTAGAGTTTATTTTACTCTTTAAGCACATCTGTCCCTCTGAAATTTAATTTAGTATGGTTTGATATGTGATCTAAATTTATTTGTTAGACTTAACTAATTATTCTAATGATTTTTATTAAAAATCCATTGATCTTTTTTTATTGTTTTTTAAATGTTAGGTGATTTGTAAAATATTTTTGTATCACTTCATGCTATTTATTCTGCTCAGTCTTGGGAATGAACCTAATTTTTTTGATATCTTAAAATTTGCTTACATTGTTATTATTCTACTTTTAATCTTTTCCTCTAAATTTTCTTATTTTTCCTTATTCAATTAAGAACTTAAAAACTCTTTTGTCAAATTATAAAGAAATGTACCTCACTTTACAAATTCATTTTAAATAAACAGATTTCTTTATAGCATTCTGCCTTCTGATACAGGAACCATGGCACCCTTTTCATTATTTGATCCTTCTTTTGTATCACTCAGAAAAATTATGTAATGTTTTATATGCTGTATCTTTTACCTGTATTTTACTTTGTGTTCCATTCATTTTGGACAGTGAGAGCTTGAAACTCAAACTTCCTTAAATATTTATCCAAGACCCTTCAGGCAAATGCTGATGTTGTCCTAAACAAGAGCAGGAGTTTTTAATAAGTTGTTGGATTCTGTTTGCTAGAATTTTGTTAAGGATTTTTCAGACTGATCAAAATCTTAAATTAAGTCCATGTGGCAATAAATTGAAAGAAAACTTGGAGATTTACTATTTTAGATTCTGATATTAATAGTATTGCATACATGATATAATCATCTCCTCTTTAAAAATAAAAAGAAAAGGAAGAAAACATGATCATTGTGCCTGAATGACAAAATTCTAGTGTGTTTTCTTTGTTCTTCTCGAAAGCTGTCTTCCTGATGAAGTTAGCTGTTTTGGAAGAAGCATGATTACATGTGTAGTGCTTCTGCATGATTTCATCATTGTGAATTGATGGTGGCTTCCTTTCATCAGTTTTGGCATCTGGAAGAAATAAACTTTGTGTGAAGCGCTGTTTCTTTCAAATTTCCTGTTTGCTCTCTTCACAACAGCTAAATTAGCCATGACTGAGTTTCTGAGGAGGCGAAGAAGAGATGTCCTCTGGATCTTGTACGCATTGCTGCGAGTTTTATCCCAGCAGCCGAAGTGAAGATGATGAATCACATCATCATTCCTGACCAATCAAGCAAAGGAAAGGCCAAGACGGGAAGGAAAGCTTTAGCCTTCTTATTTATCTCTTTTTTTAAATCACATTGCACTTATTTTGAAAAATGTCAGAGGGCTCCTCTTAGGCTTGTGCTTCTAGGGGACAACCTGGTTTGCAGTTCCTTTGTCAAATTTATTAAGATGCCACTATCAGGAAGAAAACATATAAGTAATCAATAAGCAAAAATAAAATTATCCTTCTACCTTCCTAAAATGTGATGGTGAAAATTTCTCAAGTCAAAAGAGAAAGGCAATGCTTTGGATGTGTTCCTCTCTTTTTCTATAAAGATGTCATTATAGTGAAAAATCAATTAGAAGTTCACAATTTTGAAGTCATCAACATCATAATTACTATGTGACCAGATGTCAGACAAAGGGATTTTCTGTTCAGTGGTGCTAGATGGGCTTAATAAATACAACATCCTCACTACTTTTGTATAAGGAAAACCTTTTTCATTAAAAAAAAAAAAGTTTCCTTAGGCATACTTCTAAATCTTAAGCACTTGCTAACTTACCAATGATAGTTAAGTGCAGTGACGAACATAAGTGAATTCCCAAGCGATGGAGCAGGGAAAGGAGATCTACCTCCCCAGGGAAGTAGTTAGGGCTCAACTGGTGAGCTGAGATTGACAGAGGATGCTCTCACGACACTCTAGTTACAGGCTAGAGGAGGACCATCTAGAAACGGGCATTACGACAACAGGGAATAAAACAGGCACAAATGGATTGGCTTCAGAAGGGTGCTCCGTGTGCTACCGAGCTGAGGTTCATGTGATGCATGAGTCAAAAAGCAAGACCAAAAACAGAGAGAGAGTCAGTGAAATAAATGGGCTTTTTCACTTGCCTGTATTTCTGAAACTCCGTGATCTGACACATATAGGTGCTCAATAAATGTTTAATGAGTAAATGGCTGCCTTTGTCCCTTTATTCAACATGCATTGAGTATCTATGTCATAAATACACAAATACATACAGTTTATAAAGTGCTATGATTTCTGCCATCAGAGAATTCACAATAAATTCCAAGAGACTATGATGATTTTTGCATATAACTTTTGAATTGATTTATCCACACTGCAGGTCTGAATATATCCTTTGCACCTCCTACTCCAAATCCATGTTACAAGCTTTTCATCTGTCTGTCTACTTACCAAAGTATTCATTTCCTTGATAACCAGGACCCTTCACAATTTGATTAAATGATTCCTTTTCCAACAATATTTTGGGCAAAATATTGAAATGGGATGTCTTATCTTTTCCTACTTAAAAAAAAAAAATACTATTTTTTCCTAAGGTATCCCTAGGATAATTTCCCCTGACTTAATTATCCATCATTTCAATATCTCACATATTCATACTCCACTCAAAACATTTTATTCATGAGTTTTTAAAACTGTCTTAATGCTCTATAATGAATGCGTTCATATTACTTCCCCTCTAAACTTACATCCTTTTAAATCCTGTGCTCAGTCACCCAGTCAGGTCTGACTCTTTGCAGCCCCATGGACTGTAGCCCACCAGGTTCCTCTGTCCACGGAATTTTCCTGCCAGGAATACTGAAATGGGTTGCCATTTCCTTCTCCAGGGGATCTTCCAAACCCAGGGATTAAATCCATGTCTGTTGCATCTCCTGCATTGGCAGGTGGATTCTTTACCACTAGTACCACCTGGGAAGGCCTATCAAACCAAAAGTTGCTTAGAAACCAGACCTGTATCTTGATGCACTAAAAGCCCTCGTAAACTCCTTGCAGAAGCCAATCCACGAGTCAGTAGCAAGTTTGCTGAGATCACTGCTGTCAGGACCACCCGGGAAGCATGCAGAACACCTGTACTAATTGCTCACTTAATGGACAAGAGACCTCCTCCTTTGGCTCTCTTTCCTATCTGAAGGTTTGTCTTAAATTCATCCATGTTTTTAGGTGGTGCTTCAGCCCAGGTTCAGTGAGCACTGCACTGGAGGAGTCCCTGGGTACAAAACAGAAAAACCAGCCATGTGAACTTGAGATGGACACACGGTGAATAATCAGTGAGTTTAAGCTCCTCCAGCATGGACACGCAATTATAACTAAAACGAGAGGCAAAACTAGCTACTGTGATTCAGGGCTCTGGTGTATCTTGCACTGGATAATCAACTCAGAATTGGATTGGGAAAATATTTCTTCCTTCCTTTATTTGCTTATCATTAAGAAACTTTATTGTGCAGGCACTGTGCTAAGTAATTCTGACATATTTTCTCCCTCAGTTTTTTCTTGTGGGGTTATAGTTATGTTTTATAGTCACCAAGATATAACTTAGTAAACTATTCTAGTGATGTAGAAAATATTCTATAAAATTGTGAAGGATAGAAGAGTTAACTTTCACAGATGCTTGCAAATTTCAGATGTAACATTCACTATTTATTGAACTCTCAAGGACATACATACATTTTTCTTATTATTCAAAAATGATGTCACTAATGGGGATTGTTCTCTTAGTGACTGAAAAAATGGATCTGTGACTAATGGTCCTTTCCATCCTACATAAATGCATATACTGTCCTTCATCTATGACTTGCTGTGTCTGAGGCTATTTACAATGAGGCTTACCCCTACTGTCTTTCCAACACCTTCACTGACATAGAAACACCCCATTTCAAATTGCATTGTCTAGGGCTAAATTGATGTGCATTAAAAAGTAAAAAAAAAAAAAAATCTTCTAAAGAAAGCACTCTTTAGCTTCCATTCTAATGCCTAAAAAACATTAACCTGTACAAAAAAAGCAAAGGATAAAAGGTATGGGGGTTAGGGAGTAAAGAGTTATTTTCCTCATCAAATTCATAGAAAGACACCAGTATTTTTAAATTGCAAATGTTTCACATATTACTTATGTTGCTAATTACTTTGGTCTTATTTTTTCCATTACTAATTGTGAATTTGAATATTATTGAAATTGAATATTGAAAATTGAAAATTGAATATTGAATATTATTGAAATAGGGTTATCTTAACAAAAAGTAACAGGTCATCTACCTCTAGAGTCAGCTGTCTGTAGCCTGAATCCTCACCACAGTCGTCAAGCATCAGTCCTCTCTTTTTCTGCATCTTAGCGTCTTAGTACATGCCAAAACCTCGGGGATTTTCCTTTATCACAAATCTATGGTTTTCATTTTGTCTTTTCCAGTTTCATTATTACCACCACCTAACTCAACTGTCTTTCTGTATTGATTCAGTATATCCTATAAACATTGCGCTAGATATAATGCACTCCTAAGTTATTGAAGATACTTACCAGTTAATGCTGCTACTGCTTTATCTAGATTTTTTTAGTGTGAAGTAACAGGAAATGATATAAACTAGCTCCAAACTATATAAAGATTAATTGCCAGGATACAGTGTTATCACAGAGTACCCAAGAGCACTTAAAAGCTTCCAGGCAGTAAGAGAGACCAGAACCAGGAAACAGAAATTCATCATAAACTCAGGCAATTACTACATTTATCTCATGGATGTCTCTCACCTCTGCTACCCTTTCTGCAACTACTACATTCTTTGGATTTCTTTGAACAATAGTTTTCTCTACCCCTTAAAGAGCTACTGTTTAAATATAGGCAACCCACCAACCATTCCCAAGTTTATGTATTATGACTAAGTTACTACCACAACAAACAATTAACACATTAATATGAATTCTCCAACCCTTACTATGAACACCAACCCTTACTCATTGAGATTTAGAGGTCCTGTATATTAGCCATCCTGTGACTTTTAAAGTGGCAATTAGCTAAAACCGCGCATGTTAGTTACTGCCTGTTGGAAAACTAAAATAGAGCTTCAGGCTCTCTCTCCATCTTCAGGTAATATATGTGGATTGGGATGATATTCTGAAAACAAAAACCTAGAAGTTGCCAAATTCAAGGAGTTGACTCAGTCAGAGACGTCTGTCCATTAAAAAAAAAAAAAAATAGCCTATAAGGCTAAGGTGAAAATGTTCTTGGACAGGACCAGCTTCACAGTACATCTGACACTCTACCGCCTCAATATCAGAGCACGTTTTGTCTGGCTAAGCACTACATTCAGAAAACTAAGATCATGACTCCGGTCCCATCACTTCATGGCAGATAGATGGGGAAACAGTGGAAACAGTGGCTGACTTTATTTTTTGGGCTCCAAAATCACTGCAGATGGTGACTGCAGCCATGAAATTAAAAGACGCTTACTACTTGGAAGGAAAGTTATGACCAACCTAGACAGCATATTAAAAAGCAGAGATGTTACTTTGCCAACAAAGGTCCGTCTAGTCAAGGCTATATAGTTTTTCCAGTGGTAATGTACGGATGTGAGAGTTGGACTAAAAAGAGAGCCGAGTGCCGAAGAATTGATGCTTTTGAACTGTGGTGTAGGAGAAGACTCTTGAGAGTCCCATGGACTGCAAGGAGATCCAACCAGTCCATCCTAAAGGAGATCAGTCCTGGGTATTCATTGGAAGGACTGATGTTGAATCTGAAACTCCAATACTTTAGCCACCTGTTGTGAAGAACTGACTTATTGGAAAAGACCCTGATGCTGGGAAAGATTGAGGGCAGGAGGAGAAGGGGATGACAGAGAACGAGATGGATGGATGGCATCATCGACTCGATGGACATGAGTTTGGGTGGACTCCAGGAGTTGGTGATGAACAGGGAGGCCTGGCGTTCTGTGGTTCATGGGGTTGCAGAGAGTCGAACATGACTGAGCGACTGAACTGAACTGAATTGAAGCACTAATGAACAAAAGTTCAGCAAAAAGACTCATATCAAGCCATTCCAGAATGAAAGAGATGTCAGAACCAGTTATTGAAAATCTCTTTGGCATAAGAGCCAAAAATTTTTCAGAGAATTTTTGAATATCAATTCAGTTCAGTTCAATCACTCAGTCATGTCTGACTCTTTGTGACTCCATGGACTGCAGCACGTCAGGCCTCCCCGTCCATCACCAACTCTCGGAATGTACTCAAACTCACGTCCATTGAGTTGGTGATGCCATCCAACCATCTCATCTTCTGTTGTCCCTTTCTCCTCCCACATTCAATCTTTCCCAGCATATATGTAGGGCCTTTACACTATATATAAGTTCTTCCTCTGAGCATTTTAGATGAAACTCCATGATACTAATAAAAGATACACAGAGGAGATCACCTGAGCTTATTTGATATCAGTAGGTATGGGCCACACCACAAACCAAGCACAAAGACAGAAGCAGGTTAATGCGCTTTCTACGTATCATGTCTAAAGTGGTTCTATTCAAATAATTCTACTGGGAAAACAATTCTGAGAACTTTAAAAGCACACAAATATTCTCTCTCTCTCTCTCTCTCTCTCTCTCACACACACACACACACACACTCAGGTAATGAAAACTGCTGAGTTGTCTCACATCTTTGGGAAGGCTCCTACTTGTGGTCTGTGATAATACCTTAAGAATCCCAGTGGATATAGGACTAACATCATTGGGGGAAAGAGTAGACACTGGGAATAAAATTGAGTATTATTAGGGCAAGAAGACTCTCTCTTTGAGTCACTGAAGGCAAAAGTGAACTGCAGGTCTGCAGGCATCTGAAAGCTGGACCCAGGGGACCATGATTTCCCAGAGAGTGCAGAATTCTCTTCAAAATTGACAGGAGGTAGGTGCTGCTTCGAATAAAGAGCTTTGCGCTTCTGTGCATAAATGGCCCTCTGTCACCAGGCAGTAATTTTCCGAGATGTCTCAGCAGAACTTGCAGTATGAACTCTGCTCTTTGAAGGGCCAGAAGAACCCAAAGACTTTAGTGGGCAAGTCACACATTTAAGACAATAAGAAAATCCTATCCATGCCCTGCCCTAGACAGTGTGACCTGAAACAACTGTTACATTTTCCTACTTAGAATTTTGGCTCTAATGAAAAGAACACAGTGCCCACAATTGTTTATTCTATGTTTTATTAATTTTAATTAGAGTATAGTTGCTTTACAATTTTGCATTACTTTCTTTATCCTTATCTTTATCTTTTTCCATTCCTCTGTCAAAGAGCTTTTAGGTTGCTTCCATGTCCTTGCTATTGTAAATAGTATTACAATGAACATCAGGGCGCATGCATCCTTTCAAATTACAATTTTCTCCATATATATGCCCAGGAGTGGGGTTACTGGATAATATGGGTCATTCCTCAGTTTTTTTTAAAGTAACCTCCATACTGTTCTCTGTAGAGGTTATAGCCTCGGTCAGGAAGATCCCCTAAAGGAGGGCATGGCATCCCACTCCACTATTCTTGCCTGGAGAATCCCATGTTCAGAGGAACCTGGAGAGCTACAGTTGATAGGGTTCAAAATGTTGGACCGACTGAAGCAGCTTAGCAAGCACACACACACACTTAGCAATGTAAGAGGATTCCCTTTTCTCCACATCCTCTCCAGCATTTATTGTTTGTAGATTTTTAGATAATGGCCATTCAGACCAGTGTGAGGTGATAATTCATAGTTGTTTTTACTCTCTAGTAATTAATGTTGTTGATTATCTTTCCATTTGTTTTTTGGACATCTGTATGTCTTCTTTTGAGAAATGTCTATTTAGGTCTTCTGCCCATTTTTTAATTTTATTGTTTGGGCTTCCCCCCACCCCCCCCCCCCCCACCCCAGTACAGAGCTACATTAACTGCTTATATATTTTGGAGATTAACCCCTTGTCAGTTGCCTCCTTTGCAAATATTTTCTCCTATTCTGTGGGTTGTATTTTCCTTTTTGTTTATAGTTATTTAAAGAAGCATAATGTGTAATTCCTTGTTTGTGACCTGAAATCACCAATTTATATTAAAGTTCTCAGCCATGGAAATAATTTGCTTGTGTTTAACACTATCATACTTCAGAATGTGGGGAAAATAAGTTTTTAGGAGAGTTTTCAAACTGGCATAGAATATTTGCATTTTCTTTATTCCATAATGCAAACCTTGCATTAATTGCCTTCTCTAAAGAATATTTCAACATCTTTTCTAAGCATAGTGATTCTTCATATAATTATGCTCAGGCTTCACCATTATGCTCCTAAAAATGAGGTCACTTTTTACCGATATTTTACATGGTGATGGTTAATTAACAAACAGAAATTTCGTTTTTTCAAAAGGTTGTCTTTTCTTGGTAGCTTCAAAGCTCCCTAGCGAGTATTTCTCAAAGAACCTGTCCTCCTTTTCACTGCCTATAGCTTCTCTCAGGGGAACTCAGAGCTGCCTCTTCAGGTCAGACTCAGACCGCACTAATTCCCTTGATTTGTTCACCAGAGAACCTCCTCCTCTTTGCTTCAACTGCATCAAAATACAACTGCACTGAACTGTGAGTGGAGGGATGAGGTTGAGCTGAAGCCCCTGCCACCTAGGGAAGCCAGAAACTCAAAACCAGTTCTGCTGTAGCTGCTGGAATCCCTCCAAATCCTTCCCAGTTCAGAGAAGAGAATGTTCCACAAAGGAGGAAGAAATTCTTCCTCTTTCCGTGTTAATGCTTAGTCATGGGTATTCCACAGAAAATCTGGTTGAGCCCCAAGTGTTACAGGTGTTTAATTTTCCAGCTGTTTGAAATCAACAAACATTCACAGGTTACCTCCATGGAAAAGCCTCATGGATTTCAGGGCTGAGATGAAGGCCTCCTACTTATGTCTAAAAAGATAGGGTCCTGGAGTTCTACATTGCAATCAAGTCTCAATCAGATCCACTCCACCCACAAGCTGCTCACTGTTTCTGAGAAAAGAGAAGCCCTGTTCTAGCAATTTTGTATCAGCCAAATCTGCCTCAGTCCATCAAACATCTTATGTATCACTGAAACTCACTGGGGAAGAGGGCAAGGACAGATAAAGAGAAGATAAATTTCTGGAGGCAAATAGCTATTTGGAGAGGAAGGGCACGACTCCAAAACATGCAGCACTAAACATCAAATACTGACAAATATTTGGAGCAAGGAGTGACAACAAGCCCTCCTCATATTATTTTATGAGCAATAGGCTACAAATCCAGACAAAATATCTTGTAGTATATGTTTTACATATCTAAAATTTTTCTAAATGTCTATCCCCAAGAACAAAAACTAACATTTTACAGGTAACATGCTATTTCCACCATAAAGGAGATTCTGCATTGCAAAAATTATAAATTCATTTTATTTACGTTACTTGCTTGCCCAGTAGCTCATTTTGTATACGCCTGAAGATTTTATAGATTAACATATTTTTGTGTCTATTTTATAATAGTCTGAACATAACCTTTAATTTTTTCTAATGCAATAGCAATTTAATGGGCTTTCTATTGTACTTAATCCTTTTCTTCTTATATAATGTGGGATACACTTAAAAAGCCTGTGTGCCCTTTCTTTGAATCCAGAGCTATTCATAATGTGATTTCTTCTTTTATCCTTCTGCTTTGCCCATTAAAGAGTGGTGTATACTACGTGGGATTACTGATGAGTCAAGGAAGAAATGTGTAATTATTTCTGAAGCTCTGTGAGAGTAATTTATACCTTTTAAATCAGAGGTTCCCAAACTTGAATGATCAGCAGAAATATCCGAGAATATGCTTTAAAAAAAAAAAAAAATTCGGTCATCTGGGCTTCCTTTAGAGAGGTTCTGATTTAGGGGACTCAAGACACATACAAACAGATACAGATAAGATATAGATGTAGAGATAAATAGATTATTTTTAACTGAGTTAATTCTGATGCTCAGGACAACTTCTTTATCAGAGAGTAATCTCTGAATACAATGAAGCATCACCCAGGTCCCCCTTTCAGAAACTGAGGCTCTGTTTCCCGAGACTGCTGTCAGTCTTCTGGCAAAAAGACCTCAACTGTCCTGAAGAGGTTGTCTGTGCTGAGGCAGGCAGTGTCACTCAAGGGCAAGTCACATCACAAGTCCCAAGCACGCAGCCCCGAACCCACCTGGGGAAACTGACGGCAGCTCAAGTCTCCCTGAGTTTGGTGTCTTCCAGGTGCTAATCCTGAAAGCACTCCCTTTAAACCTCTTGCACACCATTTTCCTTTTGAAGACCGCTTCCTGGGGCCACTCTTGATGGGCATTTTCAATAGAGCGAGAAGGCCAAAAGGGAGCTCTCCCGAAATTTCTCAAGAAAAAAATAATAAATCCTTTATCCCTCTACCTGCTCTCAAAGAAACATAGCTGACTTAGCTGCTTCCTTTTGTCAATCATTTGCTCCCTACCAATCACTACGCGTTCTTTCCTGCAGTGAAAGAATGCTCTCCTCTACTTCTCTAATCCAAACCCTATATTCTGTCCTCATAATTACATTCGTTCTTGAAGCTTTGACATCTGACTTTCTCAGTACTTAGATATCCATGTATATATAAATCTCTGGTATAATCATGAATGCCCTTATATATTGGCTTTCTATCTATAGATAATATGTCCTAGAGAAAAGAAACCATGTCTGTTTTTCCTTTCTTTTCTTGTTTTTTCCTGTTCTAATTTTTTCACCATTTTTATTAAGAAATAATTGGCATGTGCGCATGTTCAGTCGCTTCAGTCACGTCTGACCCTGCGCAACCCCGGGTACTGAAGTCCACCAGGCTCCTCTGTCCGCGGGACTCTCCAGGCAAGAATACTGGAGTGAGTTGCCATTTCCTACTTCAGGGGATCTTTCTAGCCCAGGGATTAGACCCATGTCTATGTCTCCTGCATTGCAGGCCAATTCTTTACCCGCTGAGCCATCATGAAAGCCCTAATAATTGACATACATCACTTTATAAATTTGTAGCATACAACAAGATGGTTAGATTTACATATTATGTGAACTGATTATCACAGTAAGTTCATCTAACATCCATCTTTTTATATGTGTGTGTTAGTCACTCAGTCATGTCCGACTCTGCGACCTCATGGACTATAGCCCACCAGGTTCTTTTGTCCATGGAATTTTCCAGGCACGGATACTGGAGTGTTTTGCCATTTCCTTCTCCAGGGGATCTTCCCGACCCAGGGATCGAACCTGAGTCTCCTGCATTGTAGGCAGATGGTTTACCCTCTGAGCTACTAGGAAAGCCCCAAAAAGAAAGAAAAAAGGAATAAATTTTCCTTGTAATGAAATACAGTTAGTTTTTCAGTCACCCAGTCATGTTTGACGGTTTGTGACCCCATGGACTGCAGCACACCAGGCATCCCTGTCCCTCACCATCTCCCAGAGTTTGCCCAAGTTCATGTTTATTGCATCAGTGATGCCGTCCAGCCATCTCATCCTCTGATGCTCTCTTCTCCTTCTGCCCTCAATCTTTGCCAGCATAAGCGATTTTCCAATGAGTTGTCTGTTCGCATCAGATGACCAAAATACTGGAGCTTCAGCTTCAGGATCAATCTTTCCAGTGAATATTCAGGGTTGATCTCCCTTAAGATTGATTGATTTGATATTCTTGCTGTCAAGAGACTTTCAGGAGTCTTCTCCAGCACCACAGTTCGAAGACACCAGGTCTTTGGTGTTCTGCCTTCACAGTAGTGTTAGCTAAATTTATCATGTTGTATGTTATAACTCGAGTATTTATTTATCTTATAACTAGAAGCTTGTACCTTTGACCACCATCCTTCAATTCCCCTCCCCCGACTCTCTCTGCCTCTGGTAGTCACAAGTCTGATCTCTTTTTCTAGGATTTTGCTTGTTGTTTATATTTCACAGATGAGATCATACAGTACAGAATTTTCCACAGTTTATTGTAATCTACACAGTCGAAGGCTTTGGCGTAGTCAACAAAGCAGAAATAGATGTTTTTCTGGAACTCTCTTGCTTTTTTGATGATTCAGCAGATGTTGGCAATTTGATCTGTGGTTCCTCTACCTTTTCTAAAACCAGCTTGAACATCAGGAAGGTCATGGTTCACGTCTTGCTGAAGCCTGGCTTGGAGAATTTTGAGCATTACTTTACTAACGTGTGAGATGACTGCAATTGTGAGGTAGTTTGAACATTCTTTGGCATTGCCTTTCTTAGGGATTAGAGTGAAAACTGACCTTTTCCAGTCCTGTGGCCACTGCTGTTTTCCAAATTTGCTGGCATATTGAGTGCAGCACTTTCACAGTATTATCTTTCAGGATTTGAAATAGCTCAACTGGAATTCTATCACATCCACTAGCTTTGTTAGTAGTGATGCTTTCTAAGGCCCACCTGACTTCATATTCCAGAATGTCTGGCTCTAGGTGAGTGATCACACCATTGTGATTATCTGGGTCATGAAGATCTTTTTTGTACAGTTCTTCTGTGTATTCTTGCCACCTCTTCTTAATACTCTTCTTTGACACTTTAGTTGTTTAAATTTCCTGGCTATGTAAATAATGCTGCTATGAACCTGGAGGTGCAGATAGTTTTTTGAAGTGATGTTTTCATTTCCGTTAAATATATTCCCAGAAGCAGTAGGATCATATAGGGCTTCCCTGGTGGCTCAGAGGTTAAAGCATCTGCCTGCAGTGTGGGAGACCTGGGTTCAATCCCTGGGTCAGGAAGATCCCCTGGAGAAGGAAATAGCAACCCACTCCAGTATTCTTGCCTGGAAAATTCCATGGAGAGAGGAGCCTGGCAGGCTATTGTCCATGGAGTTGCAAAGAGTTGTAAATGCCCAAGCAACTGAGCACACACACATTCCACAGAGAACCATAATCAGTTCAGTTCAGTTCAGTCACTCAGTCATCTCCAACTCTCTGCGACCCCATGGACTGCAGCACACCAGGCCTCCCTGTCCATCACCCACTCCCAGAGTTCACTCAAACTCAAGCCCATCGAATCGGTGATGCCATCCAGCCATCTCATCCTCTGTCGTCCCCTTCTCCTCCTGCCCCCAATCCCTCCCAGCATCAGGGACTTTTCCAATGAGTCAACTTTTTGCATGAGGTAGCCAAAGTATCGGAGTTTCAGCTTCAGCATCAGTCCTTCCAATGAACACCCAGGACTGATCTCCTTTAGGATGGACTGGTTGGATCTCCTTGCAGTCCAAGGGACTCTCAAGAGTCTTCTCCAACACCACAGTTCAAAAGCATCAATTCTTCGGTGCTCAGCATTCTTCATAGTCCAACTCTCACATCCATACATGACCACTGGAAAAACCATAGCCTTGACTAGACGGACCTTTGTTGGCAAAGTAACATCTTTGCTTTTTAATATGCTATCTAGGTTGGTCATAACTTTCCTTCCAAGGAGTAAGCGTCTTTTAATTTCATGGCTGCAATCACCATCTGCAGTGATTTTGGAGCCCGAAAAATAAAGTCTGACACTGTTTCCACTGTTTCCCGATCTATTTGCCATGAAGTGATGGGACCGGATGCCATGATCTTAATTTTCTGAATGTTGAGCTTTAAGCCAAATTTATCACTCTCCTCTTTCACTTTCATCAAGGGGCTTTTTTTTATAGCTGTACCAAAATACAGTCTCATCAACAGGACACAAATTTGCCCTCACCAGCATTTGTCAGCTCTTGTCTTTTTGATGATAGCCATTCCAACAGGTGTGAGATGATATCTCACTGTTGTTTTAATTTGCATTTCCCTACTGACTTTTGATGTTGAGCATCTGTTTATGTACCTGTTGGTCCTTTATGTATCTTCCTGGCAGAAATGTTTTTACACGTCCTTTGGTTATTTTTCAGTTGGGTTATTTGGGATTTTTTTGCTATTGAGTTGCCTGGGTTCTTACTATAGTTTAAATATTAACCCTTTATCAGATACATGGTTTGCAAATATTTTCCCATTCTCTACATTGTGTTTTTTCTTCCCCCCACCCCCACTATATTGCTGTGCAGAAGATTTTTTGTTTGATGTACTCCTAGCTGTTAATTTTTAAATTTTGTTGCCCAACTCTTCTGTTTTGTTTGATGTTTGTTTTTGGTTTGCTTTGTTTTACCCAGTATGCCTATTGAGTGAATGGAAGGTAATAAAAATTAGCAGTTAAGGCTCTGACATAAGATTCTGTTTTCATCAGTCCCTGATTTTACCAGACTTTCTGAAAGCTCTAGTGATCTGTACAGATACACACACAAATACACACATAACTGCAAATAACCCCTCTTTCTAGTGTAATGATTTACTGAAATGTTCAACTTTGTATTGTCTTTACTATAACAAAGATGATTTTGGGGGAACATTTTACTGACAGTTGTATATATTTGAACTGAAAATATTAATATTTAATATTTTAATTTATAACATGTAGTAAATTAATTTTTATTTTTGTAATGCATTAATGTGATTAGCAGTTCTTTAGCTTAATACGAGAATTATAGTTGCAGTTGTGTTTTTCCAGTAATGTGCATTGTTGAGTTATATTGTCCGTTGTTTGGAATAATGAGTTAATGGTTTTTTTTTCCTTAAAAATAGAAGCCTTTGGAGTTCTACTAAGAGGATTTCAATCTGTTCGTCATTTATGGTCTTTAGTACTGTGAACAGTTTTTTTATCTGTCTGTGTGTTTCCATGCATTTTATTGTAAAATGGGAATGTTGAGACAAGACAGATGAATACTTTGAATGCAAGATCTTAGCAGGAGAGCAGACTCTGCTTTTGAAGCTTTTCCCTCCACTTTTAAGTAAAGTATATCTTTGTAAGTTCTGAATTAATTATATTTATTACAAGGTGTTTGCTTCATGAAATACAGTTTTATATCTATTACTCAAAACATAACTGTCAAATGAAACAAAAAATGAATAGAAAGGTTCACAGAAGTAAATCACCTGGTATGTGGCACATGGTAGGGGCTAGCTCTTGTTAGCATTTAAAACCATCTCCACAGCCAACAACCTTCATCACTGTTGATATATTTCAGTGTATGATTGAGAAGGAATCCAGTGATGATTCTTTTACTCTCAACTCTCAGAAGTGGAAGTTACTTAGGTCAGGAGAGGCATATATCAAATATAGCAGATGGTTGGATGTAGCAGATTTCCTTTTATCCTTACAGAAAATCATGTACCTTCATAATTGAGCCAAGTGTATAAGCTAGTGGTTTTTAGCCATGGTGGTTCATTACAGTAACTGGTGGGTATTTTAAAAATATACTTCCCCACTTCACTTTGAGATTCAAATTTAGTTGGACTGGCATGAGTCCCAAGTATCTGTATCTTAAAATTTGCTACATGTGATTCCCATGTGTGTACAGGGTTGACAAACCATGACAAAACTAGCAGGTTAAAAATCATTGGCATTATTCAGCAGGTCATTATTATTGGCATTATTAAAGGAAACAAAAGTAAGGTGATGACTGGGATTTGCAGTAGAATATGTACTTTAATGAAGTCATTAGTATCTCTAGAGAAATCACAAACCTCCTAGAAAAAAGTGCTAGTGATTAATGGAAGAATAGAAAATAGAGTCATAGAAGGCATAATGCTCTTTCAAGAACTAAGCAGGAGAAAGGAAATGTTTACCAAGAATATCGAAAGCTAGAATTATATTGGTGCTAAGACATGCCTTTTGGGAAAATGAGCTATCTATAAGCTACATTAACCTTAGACCATTGAAAATTCTGTTCCCTACAGTGTTTTGATTCTATGATCACATAATAATCCACTGATACACAGCATGCTACATGGAGAAATTCATCATGCTGAATTGATGTGAGTAGTCCTTCCATTTCATAAAGTTCCCACTATAAGTTAGACACAGACATTTATGATGTATACAGTAGATCTGCTATGACCTTGATAAATATAAGAACCCCAGGGTCTAATTGAATTTAGCAAACAGCCAAGTTGAGTTCTTAGGCCTTCACTGAGGACCAGGCCTCTCATGGTGGTAAATCTCACATTCGGGGTCTCAGCACAGAATAAGCTCTTATATTTACCAAGAGAAATCCCTCTGCTTTACAACCACAGCACTCTGCTGCAAAAAAATTCCTTGAATTGTCAAGTAACTTCCTGAAGCAATAGGAAAGAAAGCCTCACCTCTATGTCTAATCCTTTAGGGCAGGAAGTTTTGCAAAATGGTTGCATATTTATAGCTTTCCCTCAATCTCTAAATTGATCTAAAAAATAGTTGAAAATACATTTTTAACACTTCAATAATATTGTGTCTGACAGTGATGTGAGAAAATCACTAACCCTGTCGCCAGTAAACAACAAAGGAAGCTGGTTTGATCGATCAGAAAAAATATCAGTGTTGACTATATCCCACTATCTGAAAAGCCAATCTGTAAAGTGTTATCAGTAAAAGAAGCAATGGAGTGCTGAGTAAGAGGGAAACTGGAAATTCAAAGTTCCATTTGGTAACTCCTTAGGTGACAAGTAACAAAAGATATGAAAAGCGAACAGAAAATTCAGCTTTCTTTTTTTTCTGTTCTTTAATACATCTGTGATAAACATTTTGATAATAATGTATGTAAAGACAAAATCAAATTAAAAATTCACAATTCAAAAAATATAACCAAGTAAATAAAAATAGAGACCTATAAAGTGAGGTTCAAAAAAATGTAAATAAGGAATAACATTGTTTCAAATGGAGAAAATAAAAACAATAAAGCTAAGGACAGCAAAATCTTGAAAACAAGATTTGGATTGGAGAGGAGATAAAGCTATTACTGAGTGATCATTCAGTCACTCACCTTTGTCATTTAAGCATATTCTAAGAAAATGTGGCAGGCAATGAAAAAGAAAGCATTACGATCTTCACTACTTTCTGTAAGGGATTGACTCCTTTCACTTGGCTGAAGTTAACAGAACTGTCCAGAGTTCCTTCTACCTCATGCTCCATGCTTCTCTTAGTACACAAGCGAAAAGAAATAAAAAATAACTTCTTTGCTAGCTTTGCTCTATAATGTACACATTTGATGTTGATCCACTTGATAAATGGTTAGATAGACACATACAAATAATTTTGTATAAAATAACAGAAATATAGAAAGTAATATAGTGGTATCTTTGGCTAGAATTTTTTCAGTATAATAACAAATATTTTGGTGAAATCCCTTCCACTTTTATATGCACATATACATACACCCAACTGCTTATATATATAATATATATATACACACACAGATATGTATATATGAATATATATAATTCTGTTCACTTGAATAGCTCTTCATATTTTACCTCACTTTGCTCCCTGTAATCTGTCCTCTCAGTACTTTTTATACAATAGACATTCACTAGTATTTTGCCTATTTAGGAAGACTGTCAATACTTTCATTTTGTAAATGCTATGACAACATAAATTATCTTGGGCTCAGCAGTATACACACAATTAGAAAGCTGTCTTATTCTAAGCATTCAGTTCACTTCAGTTCAGAGTTCAGTCGTGTCCAACTCTTTGTAGCCCCATTCTGCAGCACATCAGGCCTCTGGGTCCATCACCAACTCCTGGAGTTTACTCAAACACATGTCCATTGAGTCAGTGATGCCATCCAACCATCTCATCCTCTGTCGTCCCCTTCTCCTCCCACCTTCAATCTTTCCCAGCATCAGGGTCTTTTCAAATGACTCAGTTCTTTGCATCAGGTGGAGTTTCAGCTTCAGCATCAGTCCTTCCAATGAACACCCAGGACTGATCTCCTTTAGGATGGACTGGTTGGATCTCCTTGCAGTCCAAGGGACACTCAAGAGTCTTCTCCAACACCACAGTTCAAAAGCATCAATTCTTCAGTGCTTAGTTTTCTTTATAGTTCAACTCTCACATCCATACATGACTACTGGAAAAAGCATAGCTTTGATTAGATGGACTTTTGTTGGCAAAATAATGTCTCTGCTTTTTAATATGCTGTTTAAGTTGGTCATAACTTTTCTTCCAAGGAGTAAGCGTCTTTTAATTTCATGTCTGAAGTCACCATCTGCAGTGATTTTGGAGCCCCCAAAAATAAAGTCTGCCACTGTTTCCATTGTTTCCCCATCTATTTCCCATGAAGTGATGGAACCAGATGCCATGATCTTCATTTCCTGAATGTTGACTTTTAAGCCAACTTTTTCAGTTTCCTCCTTCACTTTCAACAAGAGGCTGTTTAGTTCTTCTTTGCTTTCTGCCATGAGAGTGGTATCATCTGCATATCTGAGGTTATTGAAATTTCTCCTGGCAATCTTGATTCCAGCATGTGCTTCATCCAGCCCAGCATTTCTCATGATGTACTCTGCATATAAGTTAAATAAGCAGGGTGACAATATACAGCCTTGACATACTCCTTTTCCTATTGGAACCAGTCTGTTGTTCCATGTCCAGTTCTAACTGTTGCTTCCTGACCTGCATACAGATTTCTCAGGAGGCAGGTCAGGTGGTCTGGTATTCCCATCTCTTTCAGAAGATTCCACAGTTTGTTGTGATCCAGACAGTCAAAAGGCTTTGGCATAGTCAGTAAAGCAGAAGTGGATGTTTTTCTGGAACTCTCTTGCTTTTTCAACAATCCAACAGATGTAGGCAATTTGATCTCTGGTTCCTCTGTCTTTTCTAAATCCAGCTTGAACATCTGGAAGTTCATGGTTCATGTACTATTGAAGCCTAGCTTGGAGAATTTTGGACATTACTTTACTAATGTGTGAGACAAGTGCAATTGTGTGGTAGTTAAAGCATTCTTTGCATTGGCTTTCTTTGGGACTGGAATGAAAGCTGACCCCTTCCAGTCCTGTGGCCACTGCTGAGTTTTCCAAATTTGCTGGCATATTGAGTACAGCACTTTCATAGCATTATCTTTCAGGATTTTAAATAACTCAACTGGAATTCTATCACCTCTACTAGCCTTGTTCGTAGTGATGCTTCCTAAGGTCCACTTGACTTCCCATTCCAGAATGTCTGGTTCTAGGTGAGTGATCATACCATTGTGATTATCTGGGTCCTGAAGATCTTTGTTGTATAGTTCTTCTGTGTATTCTTGCCACCTCTTCTTAATATCTTCTGCTTCTGTTAGAGCTATACCATTTCTGTCCTTTTTTGTGCTCATCTTTGCATGAAGAGTTCCCTTGGTATCTCTAATATTTTTTAAGAGATCTCTAGTCTTTCCCATTCTATTGTTTTCCTCTATTTCTCTCCACTGGTCACTGAGGAAGGCTTTCTTATCTCTCCTTACTATTCTTTGGAACTCTGCATTCAAATGGGTATATATTTCCTTTTCTCCTTTGCTTTTCATTTCTCTCTTTTTTTTATTTTGTTGTTTTATTTTGTTTTATCAAAAATACAATTTTTGATGTTCATTAAAGAGAAAATTGACAATAGAGAAAATTAGAGGGAAAAAAACCTCACAGCACGTAATTTCACCAACCAATCACCACTGCCATTATGATTTTTTTTTTGCTTTTTTTTTTCCATTTATTTTTATTAGTTGGAGGCTAATTACTTTACAATATTGTAGTGGTTTTCGTCATACATTGACATGAATCAGTCATGGATTTACATGTATTCCCCATCCCAATCCCCCTCCCACCTCCCTCTCTACCCGATTCCTCTGGGTCTTCCCAATGCACCAGGTCCGAGCACTTTCACTTCTCTTCTTTTCATAGCTATTTTTAAGGCCTCATCAGACAGCCATTTTGCTTTTTTGCATTTGTTTTTCTTGGAGATGGTCTTGATCACTGCTTCCTGTACATTATCACAAATCTCTGTCCATAGTTCATCAGACACTCTGTCTATCAGATCTAGTCCCTTAAATCTATTTCTCACTTCCACTTTATAATCATAAGAGATTTGATTTAGGTCATACCTGAATGGTCTAGTGGTTTTCCTGACTTTCTTCAATTTAAGTCTGAATTTGGCAATAAGGAGTACATGATCTGAGCCACAGTCAACTCCTGGTCTTGTTCTTGCTGACGGTATAGACCGTCTCCATCCTTGGCTGCAAAGAATATAATCAATCTGATTTCGGTGTTGACCATCTGGTGATGTCCATGTGTATGTAGCCTTCTCTTGCGTTGTTGGAAGAGGGTGTTTGCTATGACCAGCACGTTCTCTTGGTAAAACTCTATTGGCCTTTGCCCTGCTTCATTCTGTATTTCTAAGTATTATATCTCCATAAAAAAAAGAAAATATTAGTTCTAAATTTCAAGATCAACAATAATGTGAACATTTAGAACACTGATGAAAACCGAAAGATTAGATGTGGGTCCTATTGTTATCATATGTTATTTTGATTCAGATTCATGAATTTAGAAATACTAGTTACTATGATTCTCTGTTTGTACTCTTTTAGTACATAAGGCAAATAAGGTTAATTTATCTCTTATGATTTCAGGAGTTCTTTCTAAAAAGAATTTCTCACAATTGGAAGAAAATATAAAATAAGCTCATGGACAATTATATAAATATTGTAAGTTGTTGCTCTTGCTTCTTGTTTAGTCTCTACTTTTTGTCCTACTCTTTTGTGACCCCATGGACTGTAGCTTGCAGGCTCCTCTGTCGATGTTACTACTTATTATTAACATATTCTTATTTTATCATTCTTTTTCTTTTATAAGACAATTTTTGTGGGTCTACAGTGTATCACATAACTCCCCACCCTCAGTACTAAAGCACTCAGTTCCAGCTACTGGGACTGTTGACATCTAACAGCTCTCAGCCTTTGTCTAAAGAGAGTCCTTTTGCCCAAGTTTATGCCTCCTTTCCAGGGACAGACCCAAGCCTGATTCCACAGACAAGTAAAGCCGGGACCTCTGCACCAAACTGTGACACCTCTGCAGAGAACCCGTGCTCCACGGCGACTGCTGGCCTGGCTCAGGGGCCTTCGCTGTGCGGCCTTCAGTACAACATCTCCATCGGCCAGGTCAGCTTCCTCCACTTCCCTGACAGGTGCTCAGCTAAGAGACTCCTCAGTTACCTTCTACTGGCTGATCTCCCTTTCAGCATCTGCCCCCTGGCAGAACAACTATTATCAGACAGATTAAACAGCGCCAGGACTTCCCCGATGGCTCAATTGATAAAGAATCCGGCTGCAATGTGGGAGACCTGGGTTTGATTCCTGGGTTGGGAAGATCCCCTGGAGAAGGGAATAGCAACCCCCTCCAGTATTCTGGCCTGGAGAATTTCATGGACTGTATAGTCCATGAGGCAGCAAAGAGTCAGACGTGACGGAGAGACTTTCACTTTCACTTCTTTCTAAACAACCCCAAAGAGGCCTCTATGGGTGTGGAAAAGAAGGGGAAGGGGGCGGGGGGGGGGGGGGCGGTGGCGGGGCAGGGTGTGTAGTTTTGCAATTTGATTACAAAGCTAGAAAGCCTTTTCTTATTGTTTAGAATATTATCCTCCAGTCACTGTACAAACTTTTCAAGAGCGGCATTAATCTTCAGGGTGGAACAGACTTTGTGGTCACTGATGGATATTTTACATCCCTATTTGTTAAGAATGTGGAACAAATACACTGTAAAAAATGGCACATTAGAATAATCCTTTCTCAAAATTGATTTTCTGAAGAAAGATTTTGAAAGTCTATGTGACCCCCTTCTGACACAGATGAAAGATGCAAAATGCAAGGCTATTTTTAGCCCATTATGAATATATAAATAACCGTCAGATTACTTACTATAAGCGTCTACTTAAAGGCAGCTGCCATGAGGAGAAATCAATGCTATTGTTCAACTCACGGTTGTATTCTATCCTCCCCAGGATTGTTTCTTTTGACAGAAATTTTGTATTTCAATTTCTTATAGATACAGTCATCCCTCTCTATCATGGGGAATTGAATCTATGATTGCAGGAGTCAAAAAAAATCAGAGACTACTTCAGTCCCTTATAAAAACTAGCATGGTGTTTGTATGTAACCTACAAACATCCTCCTGTAACTTTGTCATCTTTAATAAAGAAAACTGAGCGCCGAAGAATTGATGCTTTTGAACTGTGGTGTTGGAGAAGACTCTTGAGAGTCCCTTGGACTGCAAGATCCAACCAGTTCATCCTAAAGGAGATCAGTCCTGAGTGTTCATTGCAAGGACTGATGCTGAAGCTGAAACTCCAATACGTTGGCCACCTGATGTGAAGAGATCCTCATTTAAGAAACCCTGATGCTGGGAAGGATTGAAGGTTGGAGGAGAAGGGGATGACAGAGGATGAGATCATTGGATGGCATCACTGACTCAATGGACATGAGTTTGAGTAAACTCTGGGAGTTGGTGATGGACAGGGAGGTCTGGCATGCTGCAGTCCATGAGGTCGCAAAGAGTCAGACACAACTGAGTGACTGAACTGATTACTTGTGATATTTAATACAGTGCAAATGTCATGTAAATAATTGTAAATACCATGTGAATGTTATATTAAAACTTGCCAGGACAGAGCAAATTCAAGTTTTGATTTTGAGAAATGTCTATATTTTTTTCTGATTATTTTTGATCAGTGGGTGTTTGTGAATTCAGAACTCACAGATATAAAAGGCCAACTGTATACTATAGAGTTTTGCACCTGCATTAAGAAGTCACCATTAGAAAATGTGGTAGAAGTAAGGGAAACTTTTCCTTATAGAGGTGAAAAGTAGATAAGGTCAATAAGAGCCCCTCTCTTAATCATCCATATTGTTTTCTTATTGTAAAGTATAAATGAATCATAGTCATCTCTATAAAGTATTTATTTTATGGCAACTATTAAGTACTGGACAACAGTCAATTTTATGCTATATATGCACAATGGTATATAACTCAGCCATAAAAAAGAACGAAATAATGCCATTTGCACAACATGGATGGAACTAGAGATTATCATATTAAGTGAAGTAAGTCAGACAGAGAAAGACAAAAATCTTGATATCTCTTATAGTGGAGTCTAAACAAAATATTCAAATGAACTTATTTATAAAACAGACTCTCAGACACAGAAGAAAAAAAAAACAACTATTGTTACCAAAGGGAAAAGGGGAGGTTAGGAATAGGGGTTTTGGATGAATTTATATACATTATATAAAATAAACAAACAACAAGGCCCCCCTGTATAGCACAGGGGACTATACTTAATATCTTACAATAACCTATAATGGAAAAAAGTCTGAAAAAGAATATATGTTCAATCTGTTATATATCGTGTATATACATACTTATCTGAATCACTTTGCCGTACAACCAAAACTAATACAACATTGTAAATCAACTACACTTCAGTTTTTAAAGTATATTTTAAAGTATATTATGTGGTATAAGAGATGAGATGTGAGGTACTTGAGAACAAAAGACAAATGCTTTATCAATCAAATGGCAATATTGTGAAATAACTAGGGTCTGTCCAAGGGCATTCAGTGGAAGGAGAGAATGTCACAGGGTGGGAATCACGAAATGTTTTCTGAGAATAATGCCATTTACAAGAAGACCAGAGGAATGGATTAAACTAAGAAAGTGGAGAGAGTGGTCATTTCAAACTAGCTGTGGAGGTAAGTGAAAGGGCACAAAAGTGGGAAGGAATGAGAAAGGATGGCATGGAAAGCAGAAACAGCCATTATTACATTTCTACTTCTGTCTGGGAAGCTTTGATTAGCCAATGTAGTCATTACTCTTTTTCTTGAATCACTTTTAACCCAATCTAAAGAGATAACAAACAGTAATATGAAATCTAGCATAATTAACTCTGCCAGTGGCAATGTTTTCAAAAGCAAACTATGGGATCATTCCATTAGACATTTCTAGGAAGAGCAATGACGAGATTTAAAACACTAAACCAGAACTACTTTGCTGGGAGTTGTAAGTAACTGACAAAAAGGAACTTCTGTCTACATCAAAAGAACTTTAACCTCATAAAGATAAAGTCAAGTCTACTAAGATCTGTCCCTACTACTCTTGTTGGGTACTTAATTCTATGTCATTAAGACAGTGCCTTAAGTGCCTTAAGATAGGCACATCTTGTTCTAATTGAGAGTTTTAAAAAGTTTCTTTAAGCTCTTGTATGATAAAGCTTGTTTCTAGGGAAATTTACTGTTATCATGCCATGGTTTACATCTTTTTTAACTCTAGAAAATTACCTTGCAATCATTTAATTCATCATATGTGAAAATAAATAAAGGAGACTATTATTTTCTCTTTCAAAAATGAAAAAAAAAATGCTGTAGTCAGAAGCAACACTACTTATAGCACAGTTTTAGAACCTAGTGAGGTGGTCTATAGAATAAGAAAATAATTACACTTCTAGATAGAATTGAAGATTTTGAGAAGCATCCTCCTGAATACATTGTGGTATAATATTCTTTGAGCAAACTCCAAGAAACCCAAACGATAGTAGAGGATGGAGGAGCCTGGCATGCTTCAGTCCATGGGATCACAAAGAGTCAGACACAATTAGCAACTGAACAACAACAACAGTAATATTATGTGTAATAAACAATGGTGAATTTGGGAGATGCAGAAAGTGTTCAAACTGTAGTTCCTGTCATTCATATAAAAGCATGGCTCCAGGTAAGATAGTTTTCTGAGGGCCGCCATCTATCTGCTCAGTAGCTCCTTTGTCCCTTTTATTCCCAGTTTCTCCATTAGAATAACTTGGGTAGGAGATTGGAATTGACATATATACACTATTGATACTATGTATAAAATAGACAACTAATGAGAATCTAATGTATAACACAGGGAACTCTATTCAGTGTTCGGTGGTGATCTAAATGGGAAGGAAATTCAAAAGGAGGGGATAAATGTATGTGTTTAATTAATTCTACCCATGGATTTTCTGAGACAAGAATACTGAAGTGGTTTGCCATTTCCTTCTCCAGTGGACCCTACTTTAATGACCTGGAAAACCACAATGGTGCAATCACTCACCGAAAGTCAGACATCCTAGAGTCTGAAGTCAAGTGGGCCTTAGGAAGATAACTACGAACAAAGTTAGTGGAGATGATGGAATTCCAACTGAGCTATGTCAAATCCCAAAAGATGACACTGTTAAAGGCTATACTCACTATACCAGAAAACTTGGGAAACTCAGCAAGGACCACAAGTCTGGAAAAGGTCAGTTTTCATTCCAATCCCAAAGAAAGGCAATGCCAAAGAATGTTCAAATAACAGTACAATTTCACTCATTTCACATGCTAGCAAGGTAATGCTCAAAATCCTTCAAGTGAGGCTTCAACAGTTTGTGAACCAAGAACTTTCAGATGTAAGGCTGGATTTAGAAAAGACAGAGGAACCAGAGATCAAATTGCCAAGATCTGTTGGATCATAAAGAAAGCAAGAGAATTCCAGAAAAACATCTATTTCTGCTTCATTGACCATGCTAAAGCTTTTGACTGTGTGGATCACAACAAACTGTGGAAAATTTTTAAAGAGATGGGAATACCAGACCACCTTACCTGCATCCTAAGAAACTTGTATACTGTGCAAGAAGCAACATTTAGAACCAGGCATGGAACAACAGACTGGTTCAAAACTGGGAAAGGAGTACATTAAGGCTGTATATTGTCACTCTGTTTATTTAACTTATACCCAGAGTACATCATGCAAAATGCTGGGCTGGATGAAGCATAAGTTGGAATCAAGATTGCCAGGAAAAATATTAACAGCCTCAGATATACAAATGACACCACCCTATTGCAGAAAGCAAAGAGGAAGTAAAGTGTCTGCTGGTGAGGGTGAAAGGGGATAGTGAAAAAGCTGGCTTAATACCCAGCAGTCAAAACACTAAGATCATGGCATTTGTTCCCATCACTTCATGGCAAATAGATGGGGGAAAATTGGAAACAGAGGCAGATTTTATTTTCTTGGATTCCAAAATCATTGCAGATGGTGACTGTAGCCATGGAATTAAAAGTTTGCTCCTTGGAAGCAAAGCTATGACAAAGCTAGGCAGCATATTAAAAAGTAGAGACATCATTTTGCCAACAAAGGTCCATACAGTCAAAGCTATGGTTTTCCCAGTAGTCAAGTATGGATATGAGAATTGGACCATGAAGATGGCTGAGCACTGAAGAATTGATGCTTTCGAACTGTGGTTCTGGAGAGTTTTTTGGCCAGCAAGGGGATCAAACAAGTCAATCCTAAAGGAAATCAACCCTGAATATTCATTTGAAGGACTGATGCTGAAGCTGAAACTCCAAAACTTTGGCCTCCTGATGGGAAGAGACAACTCATTGGGAAAGTCCCTGATGCTGGGAAAGATGGAAAACAAAAGGAGAAGAGCATGACAGAGGATGAGATGGTTGGATAGCATCACCAACTCAATGGACATGAGTTTGAATAAACTCTGGGAAATAGTGAAGGACAAGGAAGCCTGGTGTGGTGCAGTTCATGGGGTTGCAAAGATTTGGACAGGGCTTATTGACTGAACAACGAACAACAACATAGCTGATTCACTTTGATGTACAGTAGAACCTAACACAACATTTTAAAGCAACCATACTGCAAAAATATATTATATATATATAAAACAGGCTTCAAGGTGGAAGAAAGGTATAGTCCTTTGAATGAAGTCTGTGAAATATGAGGAATGTCTATTTCCCTATTGGCTACCAAAAATCTGATTTGGGGCTTTTTGAGGCTTGTTACAATGTGCAAAGGAGTATAGTCATGACCTGTGTGGATTATTTGGAAACAGATCAGACCTCTTACAATACATACAGTGACTTCAGTGTCTCCTATATGCCTATTAAAAGACCCTTCAGATCCTGTCACCCACGTCTTCCTGCCCACAGCATAGAGTCATACCTCTTCATACTGATTCATGGAATCAGAGATATTTAATTTATGCCTACAAGATGCCAAATACTACTCTAGATCCTCAATATTATCTTGCTACAACCCAGCACTTAGTATGTGGCCCAGAAGAGGAGACAAGGGTTATAAATTAGCAAATGAGTGTATGTTAAGATATTGGTGAGTTCTCTTAAGGAAAAAGAAAGAATAAATATTCATGTGGGTTTCCTACTTTAGATTGAGTATTTGTGGATGACCTCTCCAAATAGTATGGCATTTAAACTGAGGTCTAAAGCATAAGAAGAAATCAGTCATTTCAAGGTTGACTGAAGACCCTTAAACTTAAGAGGCAACAGCTATAGATGTCTTAGGTGACAGGAGCTTGATATTTTGGGGGCTCAGAAGGAAGGATTGGGCAGGGAATACAGAATGTGAAAGGAGATTTCGAAACTAGCAAAGCCAGATCATGCAGCAGCACCCTACCAGTCAATACAATGCTTTTATTCTACTTCTGTAGGGAACCATACAGAAATTTCAATCAGCGAGCAACACTATCTGATTAAATTTTTAAAGTATTTTCCCCATTTAAAAAAAAAAAAGAAAAAGGAATCCAAATTTAAACGGCAAAGCACTTGAATAGACATTTCTCCAAAGAAGATACACAGATCCCCAACAAACACACAAAAAGATGTTCAACATTGTTAATGTCTCAGGAAATAGGAATCAAAATCACAAGACAGCACCTCACACCTATTAGGATCTGACATCCAGGAAAAAAGGAAGTGTTGATAGGGATGTGGCGATATCAGAACCCTTGTGCACTGCTCGCGGCAATGTAAAATGGTATAGCCACTGTGGAAAACAGTATGGCAGTTCTCCAAAAACTTAAACATAGAATCAAATATGATCCAGCAGTTCCATTTCTGGATATATGCTCAAAAAAAAAAAAAAAAAGAAAATGAAAGCAAGGACTCAAACAGGATCTTTGTATACTGATGTTCATAGTTACATTGTTCACAATGGTCAAAAAAATAGAAACAATCCAAATGTCTACCAAGATGTATGAATAGATAAGCAAAATGTAACATATACATACAGTGGAATATTTTTCAACCTTGAAAAGGAAGGAAGCTTTGAATCATGTTGCAGCATGGATGAACCTTGAATACATTATACTAAGAATTAAACCAGGCACTAAAGGACAAATAATGCATAATTCCACTTATGTTAGGTACATAGAATGGACAAATTCATAGAGACAGAAAATAGAATGATGGCTTCTAGGACTTGAGGGAGGAAAAGAAGGGGCTATGTGTAATGAGTACAGAACTTCAGTTTGGGAAGAAGAAAAAGTTTTGCAGATAATGATGGTTGGAGACCAATGTGAATACACTTAATGTCACTGAAGTGTATATTTAAAAATGGTTAAAATGATATTTTTCATGTTTTGTGTATTTTGCACAATAAAAAGATTATTCCCAGAGCTACCTCAAGAATGTTGAGATCAAGAATATTAATGGTATCCTTCAAATTGAGTGAGCCTTCATAGAATCTTCTACATTTTCTGATCTATTTGTTGTTAGTAAGTATCCTTTCAGTTTGCTTAATATTCTTTATAACATGTTAAAGATATGTATATATACACACACACACACATATATATACACATTTATGCTTAATTGCTTAATTTTTATTTCAACTTGTGCTTTATCAATCAAAGGTTTTATTTCATAACCTCCTGAGGAACTTAAACCACAGCTACATTATTTTTTTTCCCATTGCTTCAAAAGTCCCCTTACTCATTTAGAGAGTTTGTAAGTCATTTGGGGGTTTGTAATTTTTTTCTACACCTATTTCAAATATTCATTTGTAAATTTATTTTAGTGGAAATTTGTTTTCTGCTTAATTTGAAATTTATTTTCCTTTCTCTCTGTCCCATCCCAAGTCTGGATATTTTGTAGTTGCTTCAGTTTAAGATGTTGGGTATTCCAGTTCTAAATAACATTTGTTTGCCAATTTAGCCTTTACAACCCACAGCTGGTCCCACAATTTAGCTGGCTCTTTGTTGAACAGATTTTTCCACTCTCAAATTTCTCTCCAACCAAGGAGCTCTTCAAAGTCCACAGCTCTGGATAATGACTCCAGTTCATTTCAGCTTCTAGTACACCTTGAGAAGTCCTGCCATAGATCTACGGTAGCCCTCTAGGCTCCTCTGTCCGTGAAATTCTCCAGGCAAGAATACTGGAGTGGGTAGTCATTCCCTTCTCCAGGGGATATTCCTGACCAAAGAATCGAAGCTGGGTCTCCGGCACTATAGGCAGATTTCTTGCCATCTGCACCACTGGGGATGCCCCCTTTACCCTCTTACCGGACGCTAACCCACATGGGCCTTCACTTGGGCTATTGGAGTCCCTTCTCCCTTCGGAGGTGAACTCCAGAAAGCCACCTGTCTATTTCTGTCTCTGGATCACAGAGACTCTGCTCATCTCAGGGTGGTTTTTTTTTTTTTCCTTTGCTGATACATGAAAACATTTAAAAATATCTTTGTTGTTCTCATTTTTCAGAAGTACTGGGACAATTTGTATTTTGAAAAAAAAAAAAAACACCTATGTGTTCATAAACAGAAAAATCTGGAAGTATATACAGAAAACCATAATGTTAATAGCATTCATCTCTAGGTATAGAATCTAGACCAATCCCCCTCCACTCCCAGGGCCTTCTGAGAAAGGACGTAGAGAGACGATAGGGCTACTTAATCTCCAACTTTCACCACCCAGTATAATAGGCATTTATAAATTACAGGATTTAAGAAATTTTCTCCTCAGAAAACTCACACTTGAACATCAGAGAAGAACACCAATAATGACTTTTCCAGCTGTTTTAGGAGGATATTTAGATAAATCAAGGACTTTCAAATCTCTGCCTTGTCTTGTTTTTTTTCTCTTGTGTTTGCCTTCTCACATTCTCATCTTTTTTATTTTTTAAATGTCAAAAATAAGGAAAATATTTAAATGAGTTCAGTCAGGGGTTATCCACAGAAATAACTAAAGAAAATATAGCACCCTTAGTGACCACACAGCAAAATATTAACAAGTTCTTTAATTTCTAGATCCATGTTCCTAGGTTGGAGGTACAGGCTGAAGAGACAGAGGTCAGAGGAAAGAAAACTCTCCACTGTCCTCTGAGAAGACATGGTGATGAGAGCCTCATGCCAGAAACAAAGGCGTTGAATTGGTTTTGCATGAAACATGTTGGTGTTTTAGAACACATCACAGGCAGGATAAAGTCAGAGAAATTGTTAAATCCAACAGCTACCTGGAGTGTAGAAACTCTAGGACTGGGTGCTGGATTGAACATTATAAAACAAGAAATAAGCAAGGGACAAGATGACTGCCCCATTTCCAGGAATAATTTGGAAGGGGAATGGAATTTATAGAGATGGATATGGGAAGATATTTTAATTTAAGAGCACATGAAGTATGTGTGAAACTTTTGCAGTGAACCAGATTTGAATAGGACCTTGCTTAACTCCTAGACAGTGGGAATTATATGTCAGGAAAAGTGTGTTCATATTTACTAGTAATAGTGGTTTTTTATAATTGAATGTAAGAGAGTCAGAAGACCCAAGTTCAAGAAAACAATCTATTGTTTAAAAACTTCACTTAAATTTCCTGAGCCTTGTTCTACTGGGGGGGGGGGGGGGGGTGCTGGGGCAGGGATTAAGACAGTGATCTATCACCTAATCTAATATTCTCACAAATTTCTGTAAAATTTGAACGAACTTCATTCACAGTACCTTATAAACTGTCAGTACTACGTGATCTAGTTATAATCGTCATTGCTAGTATCATGAGCTCCTCTCCACACTTCTATTTCTCTACCCTTTCATAATAAATACTGCTTATATGATTAAAAAAAGAACATAGAGGGGAAAACTTATGGATATGTGTATACTTCTTTATGAAAGATAAATTTAGCATAGTCCTGTACAGTTTACCTAAGTAGGGAGAGAATAGTCAGTGATTTTTTTTTTTTAACTGCAATGAACTTGGGAAATAATATAGTACTCCAAGGACTTCCCTTGTAGCTCAGTGGTAAAGAGTCTGCCTGACAATGCAGAAGTCACAGGTTTGATCCCTGGGTCAGGAAGATCCCCTAGCGAAGGAAATGGCAACCTACTCCAGTATTCCTGCCTGGGAAATCTTACACTGAGGAGCTTGGTGGGCTACAGTTCATGGTGTTGCAAAAGAGTCAGATACAACTTAACGGCTAAACAACAACAACAACAAATATTACTCAATCAGATAATCGGAAATTTTTAAAAAAATCCACAGAGGTTTAATTTGGAAAAAAAATCTAGACCGTCAAAAATGTCTAACAGTAGGTAGATAAACATTATTTTACTGATCCTATTTATCTCACTTCCTCTTTCATAAATATCACATATTTTAAAGTACAATTTATGCAACAACTGTATCATTTTCAATCTGCTATTTCCAGAAAAAAAAAAAAAAAAAAAGGTTGGAATTCACCCTGAATAATCAGCTAAAACTGGAAATGCCCGGTTCCTAATTATGTTTCCCTTCTAAGACAGAGCTGGAAAGTAAATTTAGAATAACTTCAGAATCTCTGTTAAACCTAAAAAACTCAGTTTTCCATGGTTTATTGGTCAGTTTTTTGCTTCAGTAATGCTGTATCCCAAAAACTCAGTGAGACTTAAACGACAAGCACTTATTCCACTTTTTCTCATTTTTAGGGATCTGAATCTTTGATAGCACTTGAACTCTTCTAGCCAGGGTAGACTGGGTAACTTCAGTTCAGGTTGAAAGTTGGTTCTGCTGCTGCTGCTGCTGCTAAGTCACTCAGTCATGCCCGCCTCTGTGCAACCCCATGGACAGCAGCCTACCAGGCTCCTCCGTCCATGGGATTTTCCAGGCAAGAGTACTGGAGTGGGGTGCCATTGCCTTCTCCGGAAAGTTGGTTCATTTTGGCTCAACTGCAGTTTAATCAGCTCGATTTCACATGTGCTTCTTTGGGACTCAAATGGAGGGCAGTGGCTCCCTGGGACCTGCTCTTCTCATGGCAGGTCACCAGAGTGCAAAACCCAAGTGACACTGGACAAGCAGATGTAAGGATGATGCTTATGTTATCTCTGTCAATCATCCCATCGGCCAAAGCAAGACATAAGGCCAAGCCTAACACTAGTGGATCAGGGAAGGACACTCTACAGTAGGACAAGAAAAGACAGTATTTGCCAAAAACAGTTCAAGCCATCATGTCTTGGTTCCACACTAGCATGGTTGCAAAAATTTTGCTCATATTTTGTAAAAGTGATAACCCTTATAAATTTATATCAAATTGTAATCATATAATGGAGTCTTAGTGCAACATAAATATAATGTTAATGTAAGGTCTATTTGGAAAGCAAAGGAAACCTGACCCTGACCCATAGGTATTAAAAATAATCTTCCTATTGAAAAATGTTTCAAGATACAATGATTCTGTTTTCTATTTCATCATGATTATATATCCAGAAAGTATCTCGACAGTTCTAACTTATGTGTATATTGTCCTCTAATGCATGTAAAATTAGCAGTATATTCATATAGAATAAATGAAAAAAAAATTATTTTTCATTACACAGTACACAGCTTGTGGGGTTGACTGTCACAGGAGGTCACTGAATCAAATACTGTGGTTACAAATTTGAAAGCTGTTGGAAAATTTTATGATGACTAATGGCATTCATTATTATTCATGCCAAGCTTCAGGTAATGAACTCTCCCATTTGAGGCTCTGAGTGATCACCTCAGGGGTCAAATAGGATGGTCCCCTTTGTGTAGCTAAACAATAGACTATTCATTTGGGAACACCCATAATCTTGAAACACAGATAAAAACTAATACTAGAGACCTCCAAAAGTCATATTATGCTTTAACATTTCAGTGGTAAAGACAATCCTATAAATCACTATCAAAACTGTTCTTTGTTATTATGTATTTACCCCAATTGGCTTTGATCACTCTGAAATGAAACATGATTGAATTTCCAGATATTTCTCAATTACATATAAACAGATAATCCATTTTAAATGCATAATTCCAAGCAAAATCTTAAACTCTCAAGGAAAAAACATTTGCTTTCATTAAAGATTCATGTTACTCTATGGTAAAAGAGGCTCTCCATCCAAAAAGGCACGAAATGGGAAGGATTAAAGAGATTGCTATTTTATCTTCTCCCATTTTGCCTTGTCCTCCAGTAAATTCTCTACTCCCAGAAGAAATGCAGGGAAAATGCAAATGCTAAAGTGCGTCTTCCAGATTAGGAATACAATATCATTTTTCTGTCTGCATTATGGAGTGAAAAAACAGAATTGAGTTAAGCAAGATAGAGGTAACCTTCCAGTTCCTTCTGAATTGTTTTTTTTTCATAATATTGTTTTTACTCTTTTTATTTTTGAAAGATTATTATTAGCAGAACAACAGAGAGCATTCACATCTTAAGATAAATAGAAATTCACCCACAGGCTAAAATATGAATATTTTGGGAAGTTGTCTGCTATTTTGAATTATGCAAACTCTTATTATCTATCTTAATCAAAGACAAAGCATCTTTAAATCAGTTTTATTTTAGTAAAAGTGTTTTTATGGATGGAGAAGCAGTTCTAGCTTTTGTGTATAAACAGGGGGAAATGGCAACCCATTCCAGTGTTCGTGCCTGGGAAATTCCATAGACAGAGGAGCCTGGCGGGCTATAGTCCTTGTGGTCAGGAAGAGTAAGACATGACTGAGCAACTAGCACTACTAGGGGGACTATGATATATAAAATATTTCAAGTTATTTTGAATCATTATCAGTAATTCCATGAAGAGAGAAAAGAAACATAAATAGTTGAGAGGAAAAGGGTTTGAGGTAAATTAGAAAGCATAACAGATGACTGGGAGAAAGACTGATGAGGTCTCTAAGGTGAAACACAAAATACAAAACAGAGATAAAGTCAGGTCTCAAAAAATAAGGTTGAAAGTCTGTGGGGATTCACAAATATATTCTTTACTTAGACATACACAAATGATGGTATGTATGTGATTATTTGCTATTACTAATTCAAATGTAGTTTTAAAACTTTGGTAAAAATGTATTTCTGGTTACATATTCCAGTTGTTAATTGAGGTGCTTTTATTTGACACTTTATGTACCTACTAGGAATATTAGCATTAGGTAGCTAGAATAGGAAAAAGGAGCCCAGAATGGCAGTGGCTAAAAGACAAAGAAGAGAAAGTCCACAAAAATAGAACAAAGGAAGGTCTGAGGACTGGAGTGAGGACCTCAGGTAAAACAAACAGCCCTCCTGGCTGGCCCAATTTACATGGGGCAGGCTCAGGGAGAGGAGAAAAAACATCAAAAAAGAGGAGCTAAAATTGGGCTGAGGGCTTTTCTTTTCTTCTCTTCTTTTGGGTCAGCCCACCCTCACACCTCGAGGATGTATTTTCCTTTACTTTCTAAATAAAACTGAGCTGTAACACGGGGCTGTAATACTGGTCCATCCGAGGAAATTACACAGGGCTATAACACTGGTCCATCCAAGGACTGTAACACTGGTCTGTCCATTGCCTCAAATTTTGCTGTGACGAGACCAAATCGAGGAAATTACAAACTCCTCCAACACTAGTTAAATGTATTATATTGGTTTCCTAAAAGTGGAAGGAATCATAGCACTCATAATTCAGATATCCTTTGGAATACCAACAGATTTCCCAGGTAGCACTAGCAGTAAAGAATCTGCCTGCCAATGAAGGAGCGGGAACTAAAGTAGCTTGTAATTTTTCTGAGACATATTGATTAAACACAAAAGAGGTGGAATGCAATTGGTGCTTGACCTATCAAGGTGGGTGCAGCCACTGACAGAAGCTGGACTGTGAAGAAATTACCATTCCACCCTCAATCTACAGCCTATGCCCCTCTATTTCCCACTTGACTAGGACAGTCCAGGAAGAAAAATTGGTAGAGACCCAGCCTCAGTATCACAGAAAGAGTATAGCAGGTTGAACTGGCCACACATAAAATAACAGCACAAAGCTTACTTTGTTTTGTGAAGAAAAGAACCCCATTACTAGTATTACCAATGTGGTAGAAATTAACAGTGTTTGAAAATGTGTGAATAATGTGTAGCAGAGAGATATTAGGCAAAATTTTGAATTTTTAGTCCAAGCAAAATTGACTAAATCTCCTATATGGATTTATATAGGGGAATATACATGAGATTACTCTGAGTCTGTTGGAGAATCATGCTTCGGAGCATGAGAACAATGCAGAAGTCACAAAATCAACTGTTACGTCTATGAATAATCAATAGTGACTCTACCTTCCTTTTTTTTTAAAAAAAGAAACCATTATTCTATATTAGTAGAATAAAATATACTCATGATACTTTGAGAAATTTATTTTTTCAGAGTGGCAAATAGAGCATTATAATTTCAGTAGATTGAAATAGCTTCTGATGCTTAACAAATGCATTATTCTCTTGTAACCTTTTTCTCCCATTATATTTGTGAGTTGGTTACTGTTGTTACATGTGAAAACTATTGAATTAGAGATATTTATCATATATCCAGCTGCTTTATTGAACTCTTTTATTAACTCTATTTATTCTTTGAGGATGCCAAATAGAAAATCATATTGTCTGTAAATAATTAAAATTCTATCTCCTTTAACAAAGTTATACCACTGCTTCTGCTTCATGTTGTATTTCTTTTCAGTTCAGTTCAGTTCAGTCATTCAGTCTTCTCCAACTCTCTGTGACCCCATGAATTGCAGCACACCAGGCCTCCCTGTCCACCACCAACCCCTGGAGTTTACTCAAACTCATATTGAGTCGGTGATGCCATCCAACCATGTCATCCTTTGTCATCCCCTTCTCCTCCTGCCCCCAATCCCTCCCAGCATCAGGGTCTTTTCAAATGAGTCAGTTCTTTGCATCAGGTGACCAAAGTATTGGAGTTTCAGCTTCAGCATCAGTCCTTCCAATGAACACCCAGGACTGAGCTCCTTTAGGATGGACTGGTTGGATCTCCTTGCAGTCCAAGGGAGTCTCAAGAGTCTTCTCCAACACCACAGTTCAAAAGCATCAATTCTTCGGCGTCAGCATTCTTCAAGTCCAACTCTCACATCCATACATGACCACTGGAAAAACCATAGCCTTGACTAGATGGACCTTTGTTGGCAAAGTAATGTCTCTGCTTTTCAATATGCTGTCTAGGTTGGTCATAACTTTCCTTCCAAGGAGTAAGCGTCTTTTAATTTCATGGCTGCAGTCACCATCTGCAGTGATTTTGGAGCCCAGAAAAATAAAAGTCAGCCACTGTTTCCACTGTTTCCCCATCTATTTCCCATGAAGTGATGGGACCAGATGCCATGATCTTAGTTTTCTGAATGTTGAGCTTTAAACCAACTTTTCACTCTCCTCTTTCACTTTCATCAAGAGACTTTTTAGGTCCTCTTCACTTTCTGCCATAAGGGTCGTGTCATCTGCATATCTGAGATTATTGATATTTCTCCCAGCAATCTTTATTCCAGCTTGTGCTTCATCCAGCCTAGTGTTTCTCATGATGTACTCTGCATATAAGTTAAACAAGCAGGGTGACAATATACAGCCTTTACGTACTCCTTTTTCTATTTGGAGACAGTCTGTTGTTCCATGTCCAGTTCTAACTGTTGCCTCCTGACCTGCATACAGGTTTCTCAAGAGGCAGGTCAGGTGGTCTGGTATTCCCATCTCTTTAAGAATTTCCACAGTTTATTGTGATACACACAGTCAAAGGCTTTGGCATAGTCAATAAAGCAGAAATAGATGTTTTTCTGGAACTCTCTTGCTTTTAGCATCTACAAACATTGCTACTTTTTCTTACTGTAATAATAAGCCTTGAACTCAATTTTTAGAGATTTTTACTTTTACTATTTTTTGAATTTTAAAATTACTTTTCAGGCTCTAATTTGTTACTATATTGGTAAGTAATCTTATGACATTTGGAAATGAGTTATAGTTAACTTACTGTTCTAGAGTTCCATAATTAAAAGGGTTTTTGAAATATACAATATATTTTGAAACACACTCAATTGAGTGTGATTCAAGTATTAGTTATTCCACTAAGTGTTATAAGGGAAAAAAAATCTGAACTCACTAATATCCCAAAAAAAAGTATTGCTTTCAAGTAGTTTCCATTCCGGTTGTTTAGGCAAGAGAGCTGTCACAGGAAGCCTGTGATAAAAATACTAAACAGTCATAATAGTATCTATTGAGCATTCACAATGTGCTGATCATTGAGTTTTACACAGATTTACTAATTCCTCACAGTTTTCCTTTGAGTGAGAATTTGAAATTATGTTGATGAATTCTGAGCCCCTGAAGAGGTTGAAGTACTTGCCTAAGTCCTACGGCTAAAGCCTAGCCCAACCTGGTTAAGAAGGTAGGCACTCTGACCTAGAATCTTCTTAAACGTCTCTGAGAACTTAGAATGGAATGTCAGGTAGATTATAATAGGTCATGGCAGTTTTTTGGAATTTTTAAGACTGACATAGAATTTTGAGAGTTAAGAACATTCAGACAGAATCCCTCTAATGGGACAGTGGTGCAAAGAGTTCCAGAACAGTGATTAGATTAGTCTGACCGAATAGGGTCTTAATAAAGGAGAATTACAAATTTGCACAAAGATTGGGAAAAATCATAAATGCTAGCCTACAGACTTTATTACCTTGAAAATAATGGGGAATAATAGAGGAAATGGAACACAGTGCAACAGTAACCATACAGAGCAGACACCTCCCAGACTTCTTTCAGCAAAGATGTTAGGAAAGGAGATTAAGATATTCCAACCTAAGGAATTATCAAGGAAAAAGGACCCCAAGAAATCAGAAGCCTCAAAAATTAAGGATGAAAAAAAAACGTGAAACAAGCTGCTCTGGACGTGGTGAATGCTTTCTCTTTAAGCCCATTATAGCCCCAAACTGGGCAGTCAGAGGAAGCAGAGCCACTGGTTCAAGAGTTCTAATGCAATTTCCATCTACAGAATTCTGTCAGACTGAGCTGGAAATATTTTTATCAGAATCCTCATAAGATTTCAGGTAGCCTCCAGCTATGCTGAAACACTTTCCATACCATTTCAAAACTTCCATCCCTTTTATGCCTAAAATATGGGTTTGCCTTATCTTAAAACACATGTACATGCAAGCCTGCATACACACTCCACATGACAAAAAGTCGATGGAAAAGAAAAGTTACAGAAATCTCCAAGAATATCAGAGAAGATTAGCCTCACATCCTGGTGTGGGGGCCTCATTCACACTCTGTCTCACTTAGTTTGTTCTTCCATAGAAATGACCTTAGAAACAGGAACATGTTATAAAACTCTGTGCTGAAACACATTTTAATTGACTTTCTAAGTTTAGGATGGCTCTGCTTTCAACCATTTTTAGATTTTTTTTGTATATACCTTAAAGTATTGAAAGTCTAATGATTATTGTCAGCAGCTGTCATTTTACAACAAGAAATTCTATCCTGCCTTATTTACTCAGTCACATTCATGATGACTGGTAATAAAACTATTTATAATTGCAATACAACAAAAGATTCCCTACTTCTACCAAAAATTTTAGCTGCCTCAATCCACACTTCCATGTGAAAAAGGACATTTGCATGATCAAATCTGAGAACCATATTTTAGTCATTTTACGAATGTTCACCAAGAGCAGTTGAAATATATGTGTTAAATGCAAAATATTTTTAGATGATGGTGTCAAAAATACAGTGAGTGACTGATGCCAGAAAAAAATGTAACTTCATGAAAATTTTAATTTTCTATTTATTTTAATCTACTCTGAATTTCTTTTCAGATACATTATTTGAGGCCTATTGATGAAAATGTTCTATATTTGTGCTTGAGATACGGTTGATATACGTCACATATATGACCATCTGATGTGGCTTATGTGGTTGAGAAGCTGAATTTTAAATTTTATTTAAAGTTTAATAGCCTCATGAAGCTAGTGGCTCATGAAGCCTCATGAAGCTATAAAATGGTACTATCTAAAGACTGCAAGTAGTTGAAATATGTTAGTGTATATAAACTTTTTGAAAACTATTATTGCTTGCATATCTTTTGCTTTTTCAATGAATCAATAAATATAACACAGAGGAAGCCTAGCATTATAACCCATATAAAATATAATTGTTTTTTAAAAGTTTAAAGAAACAGATGTACTATATATCCATTGCTGCTAAATAAGAACAGACTCAAGTTGATCAGATGGGCACTACTAACAGGTAAGTTTTTTATTTTTCTCCATAAATGGGTCCCTCAGTTCAGTTCACTTCAGCCCAGTCACTCAGTCATATCTGACTCTTTGTGACCCCATGGACTATAGCACACCAGGCCTCCTTGTCCATCACCAACTCCTGGAATTTACTCAAACTCATGTCCATTGATTTGATGATGCCATCCAACCATCTCATCCTCTGTTGTCCCCTTCTCCTCCCACCTTCAATCCTTCCCAGAGTCAGGGTCTTTTCAATTGAGTCAGTTCTTCACATCAGGTGGCCAAAGTATTGGAGTTTCAGCCTTAGCATCAATTCTTCTAATGAGTGTTCAGGACTGATTTCCTTTAGGATGGACTGGTTGGATATTCTTGCAGTCCAAGAGACTCAAGAGTCTTCTCCAATATCACAGTTCAAAAGCATCAATTCTTCAGTGCTCAGCTTTCTTAATAGTCCAATTCTCACATTCATACATGACTACTGGAAAAACCATTGCTTTCACTAGCAGGACCTTTGTTGGTAAAGTAATGTCTCTGCTTGTTAATAATCTGTCTAAGTGAGTCATAACTTTTCTTCCAGGGAGTAAGCATCTTTTAACTTCATGGCTGAAGTCACCATCTGTAGTGATTTTGGAGCCCAAAAACATAAAGTCTGACACTATTTCCACTGTTTCACCATCTATTTGCCATGAAGTGATGGGACCAGATGCCTTATATCTTCGTTTTCTGAATGTTGACTTTTAGGCCAACTTTTTCACTCTCCTCTTTCACTTTCATCAAGAGGCTCTTTAGTTCTTCTTCACTTTTGGCCATCAGAGTGGTGTCATCTGCATATCTGAGGTTACTGATATTTCTCCCAGCAATCTTCATTCCAACTTGTGCTTCACCCAGCCCAGCATTTCTCATGATGTACTCTGCATATAAGTTAAATGAGCATGGTGACAATATACAGACTTGGTGTACTCCTTTCCTGATTTGTAACCAACCTGTTGTTCCATGTCCAGTTCTAACTGTTGCTTCCTGACCTGCATACAGATTTCTCAAGAGGCAAGTCAGGTGGTCTGGTATTCCCATCTCTTCAAGAATTTTCCACAGCTTGCTGTGATTCACACAGTCAAAGGCTTTGGCATAGTCAATAAAGCAGAAATAGATGTTTTTCTGAAATTCTCCAGTTTTTTCAATAATCCAATGGATGTTGGCAATTTGATCTCTTGTTCCTCTGCCTTTTCTAAAACCAGCTTGAACATCTGGAATTTCATGGTTCACATACCTCTGAAGCCAGCTTGGAGAATTTTGAGCATTACTTTACAAGCGTGTGAGATGAGTGCAATTGTGTGGTAGTTTGAGCATTCTTTGGCATTTCCTTTCTTTGCGATTGGAATGAAAACTGACCTTTTCCAGTCCTGTGGCCACTGATGAGTTTTCCAAATTTGCTGGCATATTGAGTGCAGCACTTTCATAGCCTCATCTTTGAGGATTTGAAATAGCTCAACTGGAATTCCATCACGTCCACTAGCTTTGTTCGTGTGATGCTTTCTAAGGCCCACCTGACTTCCCATTCTAGGATGTCTGGCTCCAGGTGAGTGATCATACCATTGTGATTATATGGTTCATGAAGATCTTTGTTGTATAGTTCTTCTGTGTATTCTTGCCATCGCTTCTTAATATCTTCTGCTTCTGTTAGGTCCATACCATTTCTGTCCTTTTTTGTGCCCATCATTGCATGAAATGTTCCCTTGGTATCTCTAATTTTCTTGAAGAGATCTCTAGTCTTTCCCATTCTATTGTTTTCCTCTATTTCTTTTCAATGATCACTGAGTAAGGTTTCCTTATCTCTCCTTGCTATTCTTTGGAACTCTGCATTCAAATGGGTTTATCTTTCCTTTTCTCCTTTGCTTTTCACTTCTCTTCTTTTCTTACCTATTTGTAAGGCCTCCTCAGACAGCCATTTTGCTTTTTTGCGTTTCTTTTTCTTGGGGATGGTCTGGGTCACTGCCTCCGTACAATGTCATGAACCTCTGTCCATAGCTCTTCAGGCACTCTGTCTATCAGATCTAGTCCCTTGAATCAATTTCTCACTTCCACTGTATAATTGTTAGGGATTTGATTTAGGTCACACATGAATGGTCTAGTGCTTTCTCCTACTTTCTTCAATGTAATTCTGAATTTGACAATAAGGAGTTCATGATTTGAGCCACAGTCAGCTCCTGGTCTTGTTTTTGCTGACTTAATAGAGATTTTCCATCTTTGGCTGCAAGGAATATAATCAGTATGATTTTAGTATTGACCATCTGGTGATGTCCATGTGTAGAGTCTTCTCTTGTGTTGTTGGAAGAGGGTATTTGCTATGACCAGTGTGTTCTCTTGACAAAACTCTATCAGCCTTTTCCCTGCTTCATTCCATACTCCAAGGCCAAATTTGCCTGTTACTCCAGATGTTTCTTGACTTCCTACTTTTGCATTCCAGTTTCCTATAATGAAAAGGACATCTTTTGGGGGTGTTAGTTCTAGAAGGTCTCGTAGGTCTTCCTAGAACCATTCAACTTCAGCTTTTTCAGCATTACTGGCCAGGACACAGACTTGGATTACTGTGATATTGAATGGTTTGCCTTGGAAACGGAGGTCATTCTGTCATTTTGTAGATCGCATCCAAGTACTGCATTTTGGACTCTTTTGTTGACTATGATGGCTACTCCATTTCTTCTAAGGAATCCTTGCCCATGGTAGTAGATATAATGGTCATCTCAGTTAGTGGAATTAATTGAACAGAATTCACCCATTCCAGTTCATTTTAGTTCACTGAGTCCTAAAATGTCGACATTCACTCTTGCCATCTCCTATTTGACCACTTCCAACTTGCCTTGATTCATGGACCTAACATTCCAGGTTCCTATGCAATATTGCTCTTTATAGCATCAGACCTTGCTCCATCACGAGTCCCATCCACAGCTGGGTGTTGTTTTTGCTTTGGCTCCATCTCTTCATTCTTTCTGGAGTTATTTCTCCACTGATCTCCAGTAGCATATTGGGCACCTACTGACCTGGGGAGTTCCTCTTTCAGTGTCCTATCTTTTTGCCTTTTCATACTGTTCATGGGGTTCTCAAGGCAAGAATACTGAAGTGATTTGCCATTCCCTTCTCCAGTGGACCACATTTTGTTGTGGGCTCAAGAGTCATAAAAAAGGGGGGGGGGGGGGAGGGTCCCTAGTAATGTTTGATTGGGGAATCTACACAAAAGAAAATTATTTAATACTTACTAATGAATCAATATATTTCCATATATATCATGTCAGCTTGGAGCTTTAGAAATGGTCCACACTCCTCTTTTCTGGCTGAAGTCTTTGTCAGAGTCTCAGTACACTGAGTTTTTGTTTGTTTAGTTGGTTAGTTGTAAATATATATCCTTCATAACCCTTGCTCTGTGTGTCTTTGCAGGGTCTTAAAAATATTCCCAAGACCTACTTTCTTTAGTTGCTCTACTTAATGCACAGTTATATCTGTTACTGGTTGATACATGGTGTCAACAACAGAATAGACAAACGGTAGCTGTCACACAAAATTATTCACCCTCTCTTTCCAAGAAGACTTGCTTTCACGGGGCTATTACTGCCTACCTCCCTTTCTTGTTTTTTGTTCCCCTTACTTCCATTGATTTTGGATTTTTTTTTTTTTTTTTCGTGTTTCTCTCTCTCTAATGTATTACCTATTTTATTCGAATATGTAGGTGGTATGTTTTTAAGCGAATCAATAATGAAGTAGTTGAGACCACAAGTCTCATCACCCTCTACATGCTATTAGTATTGGAATCCCAAGGGCCAACTGTGCAGTGAACCACGGTAATGAGGTTGATAGTTCATGAAAGAGCCGAAGTGACAAATGGCCAACCTGCTGCAGGGACAGCCTCCCTAACCTTCCAGAAGGCCAATGTTATTCCAATTTTCATCTAGTTTTGTTCTCATTCTAAATGTGCCAGAGCTAACACAGTATTTAAATGGATAGCCTTCCCCCACAACCCACCCACACACCTACCTTGCAAAAGAGAGCACCCAGTGGCATGTGCATTTATAATCCTCTTTTCAAACTGACATGTTCTCAGGGTGAATTTAATCACCATTTGTCATACCTTTTAAAGTATAAAAGGATTTTTCATTTTTTCATGCCTTATTTTGGAGGCATTTGTGAAAACAAGTATCTTCGTTTTATTGGTGTTCTGGATACATAGGAACTTTTTAGATCTATTATTTCTGCTCTTAATAGTGACATTAGCTGATTTTTGTTATATTCTCTCATTTTTGAACAAAACAACCTGCAGGTATCTTTTTAGTCTTTTTCCTCCCTCTCTTCCTGAGTTTGTAACCAGGAAAAGAGAGAGGCAAAACTCTTAACTTATTAAAAAATAAGTATTGCTCAGGCACTATTACTTCTCTGTATTTTCATGTTAAAGTTTTTATTGTTGTTGTTTGTTTGTTTTTTACAAATATGTTATTGATAGTCTGTAGACAATGAGAATGAATCATCTTCGAGTTTTAGAAAGAATTTCAGCCCCAATAGCACTGCCTGTGTAGCTAGCCTTTTATAAGATATTTATCAGCATTTTAAACAAAGTTTACACATTAAAGAATGTGTCCCAAACCACAGCTGGCTTGTCCTGCAGGGAGGTGACTAGACATCATGTGCTCAGTTTCTGATAGTGACAAAACAGTGTTCTTAGAGGCAGAGGTACCATATATTCTTTAATACCTGAGATGCTTCTTAAATTTATTTTGCTTGGTTGAAAATAATTAAAAGTCATAACTGGGAACTTTACTAGCTTATGCCCTGGATTCAGATTTTAGTGAATCATTCAGAACAAAGCTCCGTTTTATAACCTTAATGTGTCTTGTTCTCTAATCACTGCCTGAATCAGGCACCTCTGACAAGTATGTTGTGAACCTATCTGATGTACTTTGCATTTAACTAGTAAAACACTGAAATTAATGCTGTTTCTTAGGCATTTTGTCTTCTTATCTAAATTCCTTGAGACTAAAGCAAACTTGATCTAGCTTTTTGTCAGACCTTGGCTGTACATTTTTACTGAATGCTGGCTAATTGTGTCCTATGTGTCATAGGCTGCCCTTATTAATCATGGTGTAAATCTCATCATCTTATGGGTTATTACCATGAGGAATAACTTTTTACTTTACACCACTCAGAAAGTTTGAAAGTTTAGTCACTCAGTCATGTCCGACTCTTTGCAATCCCATGGACTGTAGACTACCAGGCTTCTCCATCCACAGGATTTCCCAAGCAAGAGTACTGGAGTGGGTCGCCATTTCCTTCTCCAGAGGACCTTCCCAACCCAAGGATTGAACCCGGGTCTCCCACATTGTAGGCAGACGCTTTACTGTCTGAGTGACCAGGGAAGTATCATCTTATGGGTTATTGCCATGAGGAATAACTTTTTACTTCACACCACTCAGAGGTTACATACTAATAGTCCACTAACTAGATTTAACCCCTGGACTTGTTTTAAGTGGTCAGTGAAGTGTTATTAAAATGTTAAAGCTTAAATGCTTTTTAGATAGCATTTGCCGTTCTACTCAATCTATTCTACTCCTTACTCTCTTACACCTTAACACACTACTGCTCAGCCAGAGAACCTGTGCATTTGGGACCCCTGTCATATTTATTTGATTTCCCCTTTTGGTGTCTTCATTTATTGAATACCTCTCTGCTGAGTGCCAATACAAGTCAAGCCTGCTCCAGAAACAGGTAAAAACACAAATTCTTCTCTTCAAGAGTTTATGTTCTGGACAGCTGCATTCTGGGATCCAATACTTCTCAATAAACATTTGGAAGAAAATAATAAAGTATGTATGCTAGTCCAGATCCTCTGAGAAGCAGATATCAAGATGAGACTAACTATGCAGGAATTTTATTAAGAAAACGCCTATGCAGAAGGGTATAGGGCTTGTCCAAATTAATATTTGGCTTGTCTAACTGAACCCAAAAATGGTTGGTTCTAGATGCATGATAACTTGGTGCCCTGGGGTCAAGAATTTTATCTCTTCCAGGATCAGGTAATAATAGGCTTTTGCTTCTCAAAGGAAGTGTAATCCTGTCTTGCTGATGGCATGGTCTTGTTTCTGATTCCCTAGGGGAGTGTACCATGGTTTTCCACCTGGAACTTGCCATAGACTGCATATTGCATCAGGCCCTCCTATTGGCACCTCCAACACCATAGGGTCTACCTGATAGAAGACAGGACTCAAGCGGCAGGACGAATTGTGCCTAGCCAGGATCTGCCACTCTACCCTTTCCTGCTCCTGCCCATTTTTATCCTTCTGCTTCAAAATCCTTGATTTATTCTGGTGTTACAGATTTCTAAAATCAATTTAACCTTTTGTGTTGCCTATCTGTTTTACCTCTAAGCTCAGATGGTAAAGTATCTGTCTGCAATGCAAGAGGTCTGTGTTCGATCCCTGGGTTGAGAAGATCCCCAGGAGAAGGGAATGGCAACCCACTCCAGTATTCTTGCCTGGAGAATCCCATGGACAGAGGAGCCTGACAACCATGGGGTTGCAAAGAGTTGGACACGACTGAGCGACTAACAAACACACACACACACACACACACACACACACACACACACACACACACACACACACACACACCTGTGTCTTTATAGCTTTCTTCTGACCTTCCAGAAGGTCAAGCCCTTTTGGCTTCATGTATCTTGCCCATACATGGTAACTGCAAATCTTAGTTTCTAGTAATTAAGCTTTGCTACTTAGCCTTTGTGATTTCTTCATTCTCATAGATGTTCATGAGCTCAGTTGTGTGAATTCCCTTCCCATCATTATGCCTGGCCTGAAGAGAAGAGCCACCACTGAACTTATTACTGATGTTGGCGCCCCTCTCATCACCACGTTCTTGATGAGTCCTCTCATGGAGCAAAGTCCTCTAGTGGACATTCTGGCCTCATCTAATATAATTGGCTGAATCAAATCAGTAACATTACCACTTACTTGTCAACCTTAGTTTTCCTTCTTTTAGGCTCTGCTAGGGAAACTCAGGCATTTCTACTTCACTGAGATTTGAACATTATTTATTCTAGGTTTCTCAGAGCCATCCAGCAGTGAATTTAAACTGACCCCTGCAGTTTTTGCCAGGGTATTAAATCTCTTGTCAGAGAAAGTGTTCCCAAGTTGATGAATTTTCCTCTCCAGTCTAACAATCCAGTCCCTTGATCAAGCACTTTAAGCACCAAGTCTCAGAGTACTTTCTTGGCTCCTGTTGGGACATGCCAGCTAGTAATTATAATTTTTAGATGGACAGTCTCTTTTCTCCTTTACCAATGCAAGCATGTTACCTGTTGAGTTATGTTGGGATATAATCTTGTCTATCAACATAAAGGAATGCTGTGCCTAGACAGGAAAATATAGGGAGGAAAATGCTGATCAAGACAGTAGAGTTGGTCAGTTACCACTAGGTTGTGTTTATGCTCTGCAAGAATAAAGAGATAATGAGAGTTGGGAGCTAGCCTTTAATTGCTAAGTTTGAGAAGCAGAAAGCTCAGTAATGGCGTTTGTCTCTCAATCATGTCCAACTCTTTGTGACCCCATGGATTGTAGCCCACCAGGCTCCTCTGTCCATGGGATTCTCCAGGCAAGAATACTGGAGTGGGTTGCCATTCCCTTCTCCAGGGGATCTTCCCAACCCAGGGTTCAAACCTGGGTCTCCTGCATGCAGGTGGATTCTTCACCATCTGAGCTACAGGGAAGCCCCTACAGAGACTCTTATCAGCTTATTCAAAGTGTAGACATAATGAAAGGCAACTGAAGATCTAATTTTGAGAGTTGCAGAGCAGCACTGATAATTGACCTCTCAGTCAAAGCAGGTCTCTTATGCCAGTGTCAGTACCCCCTAGGGAAAACCTAGGATTTTAGAAATAGGAATGGACACCTCTGGAAGGATGTACCTGAAGACGTTGACTCTATAGTCTCTCCAGATCCCCAGGCCACCAGAGGCAGGCCACCATTTTTCAAATAAGAGTTAGCACACCCACTATGATAAATAGTGTGGCGGAAGCTTCTCCACAAAGCAACAAGTGCTCGCATCAGAAACTTCCCACCTCCTTTCCCAGCTTCCATATTAATAAATAGGATTGTTTCTTTTCTTCAATTTCTAATAGAAATACTTGTTTAGTTTTGAGCAAAACCGTGTCTCCTTAGTTTTCCCCTATCTTATGTATTTCTTTTAGTCTTTTCTGTAGACATAAAATCTGACATTGCTATAACCAGAAATCATTCACTCTCACCAAATCAACAAGACTCCCTAAATTCCCATGGGGTACTGGCTCTACTCATGAAAGTTATTTTGTTCCAGTATACTATTTGTAATACAGTAGCTGTATAATAAGTTATAATCCCCGTATACATTTTTAACACACAGCACCCACCATTTTAAACTATTCTTGGCTGTTACAGCAAATAAGATTTTCAAATATGAAATATACCATCAGAAAACTGATTGGAATTATATTAAATCTGTATCAATTTATGAAGGTTTATGAAGATTTTAAGACATTACCTTTAAGACATTACATATTCTAGAGATATGCTTTATCTCTCTTTTGTGGAAGTTCTACTTATTTCCTGCTATGGGAATTTATAATTTCTCTGCCCTTTTTTTGGCCATGCAGCATAGGGCATCTAACCACTAAGGCAACCAGGGATCAAACCCCTGTACCCTGCAGTGGAAACACGGAGTCTTAACCACTGGACTACCAGGTAAGTCCCATATAACTTTATGTTTTTTTCTTAGTTCACCTAACCCAAATGCTTTTTAAAATGATTGTGAATGAATACCTTTTTTGTTTCTATTTCTAAGTGATTAATACTAGTATAGAAAATAGTTACTGATCTTTGTGTATATAAATAAATATATTTTTATAGAGGAAATGTAGCTATTCTAATTTAAAAATATTTTAGTAGAGTCTCTTTTGGTGGAATCAAATAATTATATAGTTTGGAACTAAAATTATGCTATCTCTTGATCTAATCTTTATATTATTTGCTTAACTTTTACACTTTCTGTTAAATAAGATCTCCACTAGAATGATGATGAATAATATTAGTCACAAGAGGTGTTATTGTCATATTCTTAATTTTAATAGAAGTAGTTTTCAGTTCAGTTCAGTTCAGTCGCTCAGTCGTGTCCAACTCTTTGTGATCCCATGAACTGCAGCACACCAGGCCTCCCTGTCCATCACTAACTCCCAGGGCCCACCCAAATCCATGTCCATTGAGTTGGTGATGCCATCCAACCATCTCATCCTCTGTTGTCCCCTTCTCCTCCTGCCCTCCATCTTTCCCAGTATCAGGGTCTTTTCCAATGAGTCAGCTCTTCGCATGAGGTGGCCAAAGTATTGGAGTTTCAGCTTCAACATCAGTCCAACCAATGAACACCCAGGACTGATCTCCTTTAGGATGGACTGAACTAGTTTTAGAATTTCACAATTTAATATATTTTGTTGTAGATTGTTAGAAAATCTTTACATAGTTTTCTTCTATTCTTACTTTATGTGGTGTTGCAATTACAAATGGTAATTGACAAACAAAATGAAAAAAAATCTGAGTAGGAGAAAATATTTGCAAATGATATGACCAATAAAGGATTAATATCCCACATATACAAACTGTATGTACAACTAACATTAAAATTAAAAAAGTTAAAAAACTAGATGGAAGAACTAGATAGACATTTTTCCAAAGAGGCAATGCAGAGAGCCAACAAGCACATGAAAAGATGCTCAACATCATTAATCATCATAGAAATGAGAATCAAAACCGCAGTGAGTGTCGCCTCACACCTATAATCAAAAAGAACACAACTAACAAGAGTTGGTGAAGATGTAGAAAAAATGAACCCTCATATACTGTTGGTGGGAATGTAAATTGGTGCAGCCACTGTGCAAAATGGTATGGAGGTTTCTCAAGACACTAAAAATAGAACTACCACATGATCCAACAATTCCATTCTTGGGTCGGTCTATATCCCAAAAAGTAAAAACATTAATTTGAAAAGATACATACACCCAATGTTCACAGTAGCATTGTTTACAATTGCCAAGATATGGAAGAAACCTAAGTGTCCACCTACGGATGAATTGATAAAGAGGATATGGTGTATATCCTACTGTTCTACACACAGTGGAACAATACTCAGCCATAAGAAAACAGACTTTTACCATTTGCAGCAACATGTATGGACTTGGAGGGCATAATGCTAAGTGAAAAAAGTCAGACAGGGAAAGACAAATACTCTATGATATTGCTTATATTTGGAATCTAAAAACACAACCAGCTTGTGAATACAGCAAAAAAGAAGCAGTCTCACAGATATAGAACACAAACTAGTGATTACCAGTGGGGGGGTGGGGCAGGCAATGAGGGAGCTTCAAGCTATTGGATATACAGTAGGCTCAAGGATATACTGGACAACACAGGGAATATAGCCAACATTTTTTAAAAACTGTAAATGGAAAGTAACCTTTAAAAATCATATAACAGATTTTAATAAAACATTTTTAACTTTAAAAATTTAATAAGAAATGGTAGTTGAATTTCACCAGCATCTTCTCAGTATCTATTAATATACCTGTATTTTTTTCTTCTTTGATACACTAATGCCATGAGTTATTCTGATATTCTATACAATGATGACCCATACTTGTAGTTTTATACCTGGTTACTGTGTCTTAATTTCCTTAATATATTTGTGAATTTGCTTTTTGCTTGTGTTATAAAGAATATTTGCTTTAACTCTATTAAGATTTTATATATAATCCATTATACTTTGGTATTAAGGTTATCTAGGAATTCTAACATAAATTAAGGCATTTTTTAAAATATTTTTCTATAACCTAGACTAGTTAAATAATATATAGGTATTATTTTTAAATATTTAAATAAAATTTAGCTTTAAAATCCTGTTTGGCTTTATTTTCTCTTAGTTTTTATTCTCTCAGTTTTTTCCTTTTCTCACATAAATTCATGTTTATTTTACCAAGAAATATCCATTTCTCACTGTAAAACAACAACTAGAAAGTATTAAGCTAGTGACAAAAGCCATGTCAAAAACCAAGACAGGCTGAAAGCAAACCCTCTTGCACAAAACAGTTAGCCAAGTATGAATGTGAAGGCAAAGTTCTTGAAGGAAATTAAAAGTACTACCCCAGGGAACACAGAGATGATAAGAAAGGGAAATAGTCTTATCATCAATATGGAGAAAATTTTAATGGTCTGGATAGAAGATCAAAACAGCTACAACATTCCCTTAAGCCAAAGCCTAGTCTAGAGAAAGGCCCTAACTGAAGGCTGAGAGAGGCGAGGAAGCTGAATAAGAAACGTTTGAAGCTGAATAAGAAAAGTTTGAGGTTAGCTGCAGTTGATTCATGAGGTTTATCATCATAACATAGGAAGGCAAGATGAACCAGCAAGAACTTATATAGAAGCTGCAGGAAGTTATCCAGAAAATATACCTATGATAATTAATGAAGGTGGCTACACTGACAACAGATTTTCTATGTAGGTGGAACAGCTTTCTATTGGAAGAAGGCATCACTAGAACTTTCATAGCTAGAGAGTAGAAGTCAATACCTGGCTTCAAAGCATCAAAGGACAGTCTGATTCTCTGGTTAGGAGCTACACAGCTGGTAACTTGAAGTCAATACTCATTTACCATTGTAAAATCCCTAGGGCCTTTAAGAATTATGCTAAATCTATCCAGTCTGTGCTCTATAAATGGAACAACAAATCCTAAATGACAGCACATTGTTTACAACATGTTTACAGCTTATTTTAAGCCCACTGTTGCAAACTACGGCTCAGGAAAAGAGATTCCTTTTAAAATATCATTGCTTATTGACAATGAAACTGGTCATCCAAGAGCTCTGATGGAGATGTCCAATGAGATTAATGTTGTTCAATGAGATTAATGAAGTCCAATGAAATTAATGATGTTGTGTTAGTGTCATGCCTGCTAACACAACACTGTTCTGCAGTCCATGGATCTAGGAGTCATTTTGACTTTCAAGTCTTATTACTTAGTATATTTTGTAAGGCTATAGTTGTCATAGATAGTAAAAAGATCAGTGGTTGTCAGGGGTTGGGTGGAGGGAGGGATGACTAGGCAGACTATGGAGGATTTTTAGGGCAATGAAACTACTCTTTAGGATACTTTAAAGGTGTGGGCACATGTCATTATAAATTTGTCCAAACCAATAGAATGTAAAACACTGAGAGGAAATTCTAAGGCTAATTATGGATTCTAGGTGATGATGTGTCAACACACCTCCATCAGCTGTAACAATGTGTACCCCTGTGGTGAGGGATAATTATAGGAGAGGATATGCATGCCTAAGAGCAGACAGTATATGGGAAATCTTTATGCCTTCTGTTCAATTTTGCTTTGAATGTGAAACTTGTCTAAAAAATAAAGTATACAAATTTCTAAAGGTGGTAAAACACATTGCTCAGCTTTGTTCTCAGACTACAATGATACAAGGATCAAAGCAATAAGGGAAGACAGTGTTATTAAGCTCAAAGCAAGGAAGGAATTTTCTTTAGAAGAAAAATTAACTTACTAGGATAAAAACTTAGATAGTATGAAAAGGAAATTTGGAAGTTTTAATCTTAGGGGTCAAGATAGATATGTAGAAAGATATAAGAAATACTCAGTTCTAGCTTCTCTTAAAACAAGATATCCATAAAGGACAGAGGAGTTTAGTCCCCATTAAATCAGTGAAATTAATAGGTACTAGAAAAATTCAACACAGAGAAGCCAAATCAGACACAATTTTTCAAAGCATGCCAGGATAAAAGAAAATATTCATGGGTAGCATCAGACACAAAAGGAGAATTTAGTCAGAACACTTGAGGGGCTATATCATATAAGTTTGTCTCTACAAAGTGGTTACAGAAAACCAAGCAAGATTTCAAATGGGAAAGAGTAGTAAGTCAGTGGAGAAGGAAAAGAAAAAATAACAAAGTATTATTATTTGAATTCCAAAGTAATACAACCATAGTAAAGTAAGGGTACTGATATTTATTCTACCTTAAAATTTTCTGGAATTAAGACCTTAAGGCAAGATATAGAAAGGAGAGATCTAGGATAAGGAATAATGAAAGATTATATCCAGTTCCTGGGTTGGATGTTTCTGATGACAGAATATCTCCTATTGGGATTATTCAATTCAAAAGACAGAGCACAAGATTTGTAAACTAGGGATTCTTTTATCAGACCCAGAACTTTTTCATACCACTTTTTCTCAATAAATGAGAGTACAAAAAAAAAAATTAGAGAACTATATTAGAAAAATCAAATATCTGGGCCATAAAGCAAAGAAAGGAGAAGGCACGCAGTGCCAGCAAAATGTACTGCAACTGCATGTAATAAAGAGAAAGGTCAATCTAAGAAGCTGTTTAAGAGATACTAAAAACCTATGGCATCTTCTTGCAAGTTATATAAAAATAGTAGAGTTAAATAGAACAATGTACCCACTAATGTAGGAAAAGAAATAATAGAAAGAAATCTAACAGGTAGGGTGTTCAAAGTCTATGGAAAGCCCTTGTCTTGAGGAACAAAACGCCAGTGGATGGGTCTTTGCTAGTTTTCAGGAACATCAACTCAATTGAGGAACCTGAAGAGGGTGATTCTTCAACTGAGATATGATGGTGAGTGAAAATACCTCCATAGAGGCAGGTTTTGTATGAGTAGGTCTCAATCCTGACAGAACTCTGGGGTTCTAAGAGCTTTTTAAAGCCAATACCATCACAGACATCCTCCCAGAGGTTATAATTTAATTAATTGGAGGTAGAGCCTAATCACCAGCGTATTGGAAAAACTCTCCAGATGATTCTAATGTGCAGTGAAAGAACTTCTGTTTTACAGGCATAAATAAGCAATTCTCAACCCCAGAGTTACATTAGAACCCAAAGAAAGCTTTTAAATCATATCTATGCATGAACCCAAAGCCAAAGGATGGAATCTGAACATGAGGGTATTTGCACAGTTTCCTCAGTGATTCTAAACCACAGCCAGACTTGAGAAACCAGGGATCAAGCAATCCATAAGAGGTGTTGGTAGCAATCAGGCCACAGGCTTAAAAAAAAGAAAAGAAAAGAAATAAAATAACGCCTGCTCACAAAATCTTGGGTCTATTTACCCATCTTAACTATGAGATGCCAGAAACACAGGGCACAAATGTGAATTGGAAAGCCAAAAGTTTTAAATAAGCAAGAAAGACAGATGCTTCAATTAAGACCTAGACAATTGAGGATGCCAAGATTGTAAATGTCTAACCTTCAGAAAAATTCTGTAATATTCTAAATGTCATTCTTTGAGAAAAAGAAAAAAAAAAAAAGGATAGTTTAAGATAGAATTCCCCCTGAATATAATAAATCTTTGATGTCTGAAAAGATTTTTCAAATGGTATGTTTTCATCTATTTCCTGATTATTGCTAGTATATAGAAATACAATTAATTTTTGTATTAATACAATATCCTTGAATTCAGTGAGCATGCTAAGTATATCTGTTAATTGTTGAATCTATATTCAAAATCATTGTCTATGAAAAATGACACTTTTTTCTTTTTCCATAAATTTGTTTAAGATAACCTGCCTCATTAGAATGACTGAGACCTTCAGCAAAAATGTTAATTAAAAGTGGTAATAATGAATGTTTTAGTCCAGGTCCTAATTTCAAAGTCCAAACTATTTCACCTTTAATTGTGATGTATACTGTAGGGGTTTTTGTTTGGTTACTTGAGGGGAGCACAGTTGATCAGACCAGATGTAATTGTTTTCTATTGATAAATAAGTTATCACAAACTTAGTGACTCAAAACACCACCCATTTATTAACTGACAGTCTGTAGGTCAGAAGTCCAGGGGGCTTCAATGAGGTTCTCTGTTGAGGGTCTCACAAGCTCAAAAATCAAGGCATTAAAAAGTGGGCTTTTAACTGGAGACTCTAAAAAAGAATCCACTTCTAGGCTCAGTAAGATTGTTGATATCGTTTGATTCACTGTGATTGAAAAGCCAAGGCTGCTATTTGTTTGCTCAATGCCTACCGCAGTTAGTAGCAAGGATGCCTTTTATTGTTTCTGACTTCTCTTGCTGCTATGAACTGGAGAAAATTTTGTTTTCCAACGGCTCCTTGTGATTAAATGTGTCCCCATCTTTTTGCTCCATAATCTAATAGAATCACTGGAGTGACAGCTCATTGAATTCACAAATTCCACCCACATTCAAAAAGGAGTGTATTATACAAAAGCCAGTGTCAGTGATGGCCACATTTAAAATTCTGCCTATGGAACTGTGGAAGTTTCCTTATCTTTCTACTTTGCCTTCATTTTTATCTCACATATCCTTTCTATCAAATGTTTTTTTCTGAACTTTTGAGATAAGCATATGCATTTGTTACTTAATGTAATGAACTGCATTTATTGATTCAAATTTTAAACTCACATTCCTGAACCAAATATAATTTAGTCAGATATTATGGTTATTTCTTTTTCCTCTTTTAATGCAAAAGTCCAGTACAGTCTTTGAAGGAGAGGACAGAGGTGACATCCTTGCCTTATTCCTAATCTTATGAGGAAAGCAGTCAGTTTTTCACCATTAGGTATTAATTTAGCTGCAGTTTTTTGGTAGATGTTTTTCATGAATGTGTGGAATTCCCTTTTCCTAGTTTGCTAAGTGTTTATGACGAATGGGTGTTTCATTTTTGTCAGCTTTTTCCTGCATCAATTGATCTGACTGTATGATTTTCTTCTTTAGTCTACTGATGTGAGGAGTTACATCATTTGATTTTCAAATGTTGAACCAGCCTTGCATAGCTGGGATAATTCTCACTTAGTTGTGGTATGTGGTTATTTTTATGCATTGCTGAATTCAATTTGCTAGTATTCTGTTAAGAATTTTTATATTTTGCTCATGAGGGATATCAGTCTGTAGTTTTCCTTTCTTATGCTATCCTTATCTGGTTTTTGATTATAGGGTAATGCTAGTCACATTGAATGAGTAAGGAAGTGTTTCCTCTGCTTCTGTTTTTCTGACATAGATGGCAGATAATTGTCATTTCATTCATAAATGTTTGATGGAATTCACCAGAGAAGCCTGGGCCTGACACTTTCTTTTCTGGAAGGTTATTAATTATTCATCCAATTCTTAAATAGATATCAGCCAATCCAAAATAACTATTTCTTCTTGTGAGAATTTTATAATTTAGATCTTCATTTGGTCCATGACATCTGAGTTACCAAATTTGTTGCCATAGAGCTGTACAGAGTATGCCTTTATTATCCTTTTAACTCTGTGCTCTTTCATTTCATGAAATGAACTCTGTGTTCATTTCATCTGTATCTTCTCTCTCTCTTTCTTGGTCAAAGTGCCTAGAAGTTTATCAGTTTTGTCAATCTCTTCAAAGAATCAGTTTCTGGTTTTGTTGTTTTTCTCTATTGTTTCCTTGATTTTAATTACATTGATTTGTGTTCTGTATTTAGATTATTTTTAATTACTTGCTTTATGTTTATCTCTCTTAAGTTTATCCCAAAAATTATTTGACCAAAGAGTTATTCATAAATGCTTTTAATATCTAAACACTTGGGGGGTTTTCTGGCTATCTTTATGCTCTTGATTTCTAATTAAATTCCACAGTTCTCTGAGAGCACACTTGTATAGTTTTTAAACTTCCCCCAACTTATTACACTATTTTTTATGGAGCAGAATGTAGTCCATTCCTCTGAATGTCCCTGTGATCTTGAGAAGAATGTGCATTCTGCTCTGGTTGGATGGAATAATCTATAAATGTTAATTAGATCAAGTTGATTGATAGCACTGTTCAGGTAAACTATATCCTTACTGATTTTCTGCCTGCTTTACCCTGCAATTACCAATAGACGAGTGTTGAAGTCTCTAAGTTTAATATGGTTTGTCTATTTCTCCTTATAATTCTATCAGTTTTTACTTCACACATTTTGTCCCTGTGTTGTTAGATACATGTTAAAGATTTTTATGTCTTCTTAGGGAATTGACTGCTTTGTCATCACATAATGATCCTCTTTATCCCTGTTCTTGTTTGAAGTCTTCTTTGTCTGAAATTAATATAAGTACTTTAGCCTTTTTTAAATTAGTGTTAACATAGTATATTTTTTAATTTCTCAAATTTTTTCATTTTCAAAGTAGGTTCTTGTAACCTACTCAGAATATATGGTTGGGTCTTTCTGTTGTTAGCTGGATTAACATTGACTATGGTTGTAACTGTTTTTTATTTGTTGCTCTTAATCTTTTTACTCCTTTTCCTGCCTTCTTTAATTTTACAGAAGCATTTTATATTATTTATATCTTTCTTCTCTTAGGTATTCAAATACAGCTAAAATTTATTTTGAGTTGTAGTCTTAGGATTTACTATACACATTGACAACTAACTAATCTATCCTCACTGTCAAATGGCACTGTACCACTTTGCTTGTAATGCAGGTATTCCATAACTAAGTGTTACAGGCTGAATTTTGTCCACCCAAAAATATTTGCCGAAGTCCTAACCCTCTTCTCTTTTTAAAACAATTATATCACTTTTCTCTTTACATTCATTTTGCAAAATTTCTATTGATGTCTCCAAGCTCACTGAGTCTCCTTGCTGTGCCCAGTGTCCTGATGAGCCCATCACAGATACTCTTCATTTTCCTTACAGCATTTTTTTTTATTTTTAGCATTTACTATAATTCTTTCTTCGAGTTTCTCTCTCTCTGCTTACCTTATCCATCTCTTCGTACATGTTGCCTGCTTTTTCCTTAACATATATAATCTGACTATTTATTAAATTTAATTAATCAACCTTGACATAGGGTGTTTAACATGTCAACTATTCTTGTTGTTGCTGCTGTTCAGTTGCTAAGTCATGTCCAGCTCTTTGCGATCCCATGGACTGCAACATACCAGGCTTCCCTGTCCTTCACTATCTACCAGAGTTTGTTCAAATTCATGTCCATTGAGTTAGTGATGCCATTCAACCATTTCACCCTCTGTCAGTTCCCTTTCCCTCCTGCCCTCAATCTTTCCCAACATCAGGGTCTTTTCCATGAATCGATTAAATTGCATCAGGTGGCCAAAGTATTAGAGCTTCAGTATCAGCTCTTCCAGTGAATATTTGGGGTTGATTTCCTTTAGGATTGACTGGTTTGATTCCCTTGCTGTCCAAGGGACTCTCAAGAGTCTTCCTCATCCAGCATCACAAATCAAAAGCATCAATTCTTTGGTGCTCAGCCTTCTTTATGGTCCAATTCTCACATCCGTACATGACTACTAGAAAAACCATAGCTTTGATAACCCAGACCTTTGTTGGCAAAGTGATGTCTCTGCTTTTTAATACACTATCTAGCTTTTCTTCCAAGGGGCAAGAGTCTTTTAATTTCATGGCTGCAGTCACCATCTGCAGCCTCTTTACTTTCTGCCACTTTAGTTCCTCTTCAATTTCTGCCATTAGAGAGGTATCATTGCATATCTGAAGTTGTTACTATTTCTCCCATATCAGTTATAGTTGTTTTAAATTCCTTGTCTGATAATTCCAAAATCCGTTTAATAATTGAGTCTAGTTCTGATGCTTGCTTTGCCTCTTCAGACTGTGTTCTCATTTTTTAGAATGTTTTACAGCTTTCTGTTAAAATCTGGATATATCAGATGATAGGAACTTAGGTGAAAACTCTTTAGTGTGAAACTTCATGTTCATCTAGCTATGAGTTGGGCATCTTTCTATTAGTTGAGCATCTTTAATGTTTGCTCTAACTACAAGTGCCAAGGCTTTAAATTTGTTTTTTTTTTTTTTTTAACGTCACAGTGTCTTTTTCTCTCACCTTTCGTCTTTATGTTTTCTTATTCTTCAAATAGAGCCTGTGCTTTAGAACTTTTTCAGCTATAATCTGCTACTATTATACTGAGATCCTGTTGATATGACGGTAAGGTGTTGGAAGGGAGAAAGATTTTTTAATCTTATAATTACATCTCAGCCTTTTTGTGTCCTGTGACCCTGGGTCTTGACAAGTGTTTCTTGGGTCTTTTCCACCATATTCATGGTACAAGAAGGATGGAGAGGGCTAGAACTTAATAAATGCCCTTCCATCAAGGTGAAGTAATGCCTGGGAGTCTTTGCCCCTGATTTGTAATCCTTTGTTATGAAGAGCACTCTGGGTATATTTTAAAATGTGGCGTTCCCCTGCAGGACCTGTTAGAGCCAGGAGGAGATTTTTCTTGGCTCTGAAGCAGGAGAAACTTCTGGGGTTCCTGGAGAAAAATTCTATCAGTTTTGCCTCACATATTTTGAAAGTACTGGGTATCCCTCCCCCTAAGTTCCCCCTCAGTAGTCTCCCACTATCATGCTTGCCTTCAGCTCCAGTAACCTATCAAAATGACCATTTAACTCTCCCTCTCAGTCTGTGGCTCCTGCAGCTTCTCCTCCAGATCTTAAAAGCAGATCTTGGCTGCGATTCTTTAGATTTGACTGTCTCTCCAGATTAGATATGGTGGTTTTCCCTGCAACCTGAGTTCTCTGGTGGGTCCAAGAAAAGCAGTTGATTTTAGTTTGAAAGTTCAGCTTTTTTTCTTCTGATAAGGACAAAAGTGACAACTTTTAAGTTCTTTGCAAATCAGATCTGAAACTTGAAGTCTTTGATTCTATCTACCTGTTAAAGAAAAGACTTACTTCTGCTTCAAAAACAGGGACATATCACCAAGCCCAATCAGAAATTGACACATCTATCCTGTGAAGGATGGTTTATTCCACTTCGTGCTTATTCCTAGGATGTAGCATTCTAAGAGGTCTCAAGTAGAAGTCAAATACTTGCAAGCTTCCCTTACTCTCAAAATTGAAATTGGGCAACTCTGAATTTTAGCTTTTGTCAGTGTATTCCTGTGAGATTGCTAGAAATCATTCAACTTTTCACCTTATCACCTCAACTTTTACTTTATTGGAAATCTCAACAGAAAAGTAGCACTAAGTAATAGGCCCACTTCTTTGGTTTTCTCCTTTTCTCTTTCTTTCCTAGCAGATTCTTACTGCCTAATAACAAAGACTCTTCTTGACCAAACTCTAGACGAGCTCCTCTGAACACTTTTTTGAGTAGGCTTTGTCCTTCCTCAGCCTGACTCAGCCAGTCTTAGCAAAGAATCCTTCTGTCAGCCCCTTACCCTTGATAGCTGACCACTTTTGGTATCTGATCAAGTTCCTTATTCCCATTCTTTAATGTACAAGTCCTGAGCCTGCATTTAGCAAGAATCCCTCTACCCTCGGTGTCTCCCTTAGTAATTTACCTTTCACTGATGCCTTCACTCTTCTCTGTTGGTGATACATTCCTGCTTAGCTTTGTTGTATTTGGAGTTGAGGGCACTTTCTCTCCCCCATTGCAATGGCCTTAACCCTTATTGCAATAGTCTTGAATAAAGACTCCCTTACCTTTTTAACAAGTGGCAGGATATTTTTTCTTTAACACTGGTAGTTTTCTAATATCTTCAAATAGGTTTTTTTAAAAAATATATTTAGTTCATCTTTTAAAATTCTTGAATGTGGGAGGGTGGATTAAAAACAACCTAAACAGTCATTTCTCAAGAGCAATAATTTTGAGGGCATAAGCAACTATACTAAGCACTGAACTAGGTTACATAAGGTATCTCCTTATATAACAGTTTTTTTTTTTTTTTTTAAGATAAACTGACACGTATTGAACATTTTTTGAGTTTATTTGAGCAGAAATATATTCTAATCAGGCAGCATCCAATCTAGCATATAGAAAGAACTCTGAGGAGTTGTACCAAATGGAAAATTTTTTATAAGCAAAAGGGAGTAAGAACATGGAAGTTTTCTAGACAAAAAAGCAGGCTGGCTGTTGCAAAGTTACTTTCCTTTAAAGAGTGTCAGAGCTGGTCAAGCAATTCCTGAAGGCTCCATTTCTGGGAGACTTGAAACTATAATTAACTTAAGTCTAGTTGGAAACATGAAGCTTAATATAAATAACCCTATTTCAGGTCCGATGTCTTATTTGTAACAGTCTTATAAGAATATCATAACTATTCTACAGATGAAGAAATGGAAGATTAAAATGTGTATGTAATTTTCCCATTTTTTTCACAAGTATTAAAGAATGGAAAGTTAAACTTAATCCCAGACTGGTCTGCTTGCAAAGATAATACTTCTCAGTACAACTTTCCACAATCTACCTAAGCATCTTGATTTTATGAATTATGGAATGAGTTAGATGTGAGAGTTGGACTATAAAGAAACCTGAGCGCTGAAGAATTGATGCTTTTGAACTGTGGTGTTGGAGAAGACTCTTGGGAGTCTCTTCAACTGCAAGGAGATCCAACCAGTCCATCCTAAAGGAGATCAGTCCTGGGTGTTCTTTGGAAGGACTGATGCTGAAGCTGAAACTCCAATACTTTGGCCCCCTGATGCGAAGAGCTGACTCATTTGAAAAGACCCTGATGCTGGGAGGGATTGGGGGCAGGAGGAGAAGGGGACAACAGAGGATGAGATGGTTGGATGGCATCACCAACACAATGGACATGGGTTTGAGTGGACTCAGGGAGTTGGTGATGCGGTCATGGGGTTGCAAAGAGTTGGACATGACTGAGCAATTGAACTGAACTGAACTGAGTACCTCTTGGTTCATTTTAGATTTTATGATTTGGTCCTGGTGGATGCCTGTACTTTACTTGTTTGCGCACATTTTTTCTGTAACCATGTTTATATAGACCTATGTGTCAAGCACAGGTTGAAAAATCTTATCATATTATTTTTCAATCTTCATAATCCTTTAGGTAGAACCTATCAATATTTCATTCTACCTATGAGAAAATAGAGGTTAAAAGTGATAAGTAATATTCCAATGTGAACACAAAGAAGATTAATATCACTAAGACAAACCGTGTCTCTCACTACCCAGTTCTACAAGGGTTTAGTTATAACCCACTGCAGCTGACAACCAACAGAGCACCCTGGAAGCAATGAAAATCAAGACTAGGTGCTCTGTGCTTTGGACAAGAAAGCCACTTAGATAGTTAGAATTATATCTTGAGAAGAATTTCAATGATGCCAGATTCTTGATCTTCCCATACAGAGAAAAGCACTAAAATCATTAACTTGAGCTATATGTTCTTTGTAATTCACAGTAATCTTTTCCCAAGTGACTTGGTAAAGAATCTACCTGCAATGCAGGAGATACAGGTTCAATCCCTGGGTCAGGAAGATCCTCTGAAGAAGGAAATGGCAACCCACTCCAGTATTCTTGCCTGGGAAATCCCAAGGACAGAGGAGCCTAGCAGGTTATGGTCCATGGGGTCATAAAAGAGTTGGACGCAGCTTAGTGACTATAAACAGCAACAATGCTTGACTACATATATTTCCCAGCCAAAAATCATATATAAACTGGCTTCTCTCCTCCTTCTCCAGAGCAATTTCCTCGAAGCAAACTGAATGGCTGTCTCCCAGACGAGAGCCCTCAGGACCTTCAATAAAACTTAAAAAATCACAGCTCTCGCGCAGTGTGTGTTCCTTTAAGTGGACGCCAAAGCTCAGAATTCTGTGTGAAGGAGCCAGTATTTGAATCACAGTCATTTCACCTTGAAGTTCATACACTTAACCTCAACATTAAGTTATCTTATTTGATAAGTAGCTCCACGGAAGCTCATTTTGACATATTAATGATACAGTAATATTTTCCCCACTGAAAAATTCAACCATTCATTTCAATCTCTCTTTTTAATGACTATTAATATGTAATAAATTCTAAGTTATTATAATCATGGCTAACCTATTTATCCATATAAATGAAAATTATTAAAATTTATTTTACTACATTGTACACTTACTGCTCACAATCAGCTGAGAAACTCTATTTCCATATCCATTGACACTCTCCTCCCACCTTCAGTTTTAATCATCGTCGAGTCCTCTGCTCAGAATGACATCACTGATACGTGTTAGTTCCATTTGACAGCTGTCACCATATCCTGGAAAAATCCTAACATTTCCTTCAGTTACACTGAATATAGGCAGTATTTCACATTTATATTTCTTATAATTCTACCCCAATGTGGGATAGTTGCCTCTTTGAGATTGTTTATTGTAATAAATGAAAACTTGTGTCCATGGGATTAATGGAATGACATTTCTGGAAATTCAAATATACGTTGATCAATTAAAATCTATGTTTGTTAATTTTCAGGCACATCAAGAAATATCTTTGACTGCTATTCACATATAAGTATGACAATTTTCAAATGTGTATTAAAAAGTTTGTATTTGTGCAGTATCAACTTTATGGACACAAACTTTTAGTGGGTAGAAACAGTAATGGAAGTTAGTTATTCGCTCTCTCCTCATTTTTGACATCATACACAAATTTCCAAAATGCTAACTAAACACAAAAAGGACCTAACTGGAAATTTTCAGAGAAGAATTCACTCTTGAAGGACGTTGATGATGACATCTGAAAATGTTTACCTCTAGATGCACTGTCCTCTGCACAATTTAGATTAGCACAGATCGGACATACAGGCATATTATAAAGTCACACAGTCACCATTAATATTTGAGATCTGCCCACACTAATTACTAGACACTGGATACCTTACTAAGGAAAAAGTGTCATGATCCTTATTCTGGAAATCTTTCAGTTCTTGAGAAAATAGACAAATGCATATGCATCAAATGATTTTGCAAAGAAGTAATAGCACAACAAATATATAGAGACACTTGAACTGCTACTTATACAATTCTAGTTCCCATATTATCTAAAATTATTTTAAATATATTCTAAAATATGGTCATTGAAGACATATCTATATTTTAATTAATAAAAATGAAGGAATCTATTTTAATGTAAATTTTTTCAAATAGAAATATGTTCATATGTTGAAATGGGAAAATGGAGTGAAATAAGGTATAATGTTAACAACACATTGCAGATCCACCTCTATCATATAAAAACTAAAAAAGGAATAAAACATTTTTATCACATCTTCAGTATCATAGAGAGATCATATGGGGTATGGTAAGGAAATAAAGAAGGAAATTAACATTTATTGAGCTAGGCACCTACCTCTGAGCTGCACACATTCACATATATAATTCTGTGGTATGCTCACAATATTGTGAACTTCTTGGAGTCAAGAGCTGTCCTTTTTAGAGTTATAAATGCCTAGTGTTTCCCTTGTGGCTCAGCTAGTAAAGAAACTGCCTGCAATGTGGGAGACCTGAGTTCAATCCCTGGGTTGGGAAGATCCCCTAGAGAAGTGAAAGGCTACCCACTCCAGTATTCTGGCCTGGAGAAGAGCTGGACATGACTGAGCGACTTTCACAGTGTCCTTAAGCATTATTGCTTGGTAAATGTTGATTAAATCAATGATTACATAAACAAGTGAACTAATGAATAAATGAACATGATTCAAACAGAAACTTTTTAGAATATGGCAGCCAAATCATTCTTTAAAATGGGAAAGCTTTATTATTCCTAATTTTGTTTTTTCAAACTACTCTGCCACTATTTTTTTCCCATCTGTACATTTTATTTTAAGATTATTGGATCTCATGTATATTCATGTCATTTATAATTTATTTCTCTTTTATATTTTCCACTGCATTTCTGAAGAAATTCCCTATTTCTTCATCTAATTTTAAATGCCGTGTGTTCAACTCTAACCATTTTTTACAGTTCTACTTCTCTCTTGATATTTGTTCATTTCCAAAAAATCATATTTTGAGAGTTTTGTGGGGTTTTTTTTTAATACTTAAGAACTATCTCCTTTATAGTTTTACATTTTTTATTTCAGCATCTTTTTATTAATGCTCAAATCTCATCAGAAATGCTAATGAGAACTTTAAAAATTCTCTTCTACATGTATTGTGTTTCAATAGGAGCCATTTGCTCCAATTGCTGATTTTCCTCTGAAAGGAAAAGTGAGTTTCTTTTAATTCTTCATGTTAACAAATGTAGATGCATCATGACACCTCAGTTGTGCTGAAAACCAAAAAACTTTGCCTCCCCTGAGGTCCTTTCACTTGCTAAAGGCTGGATCCCTCTGCTAGTTCTCTTCACTTTCATAGCCTCAAGATACAAATCCTCTACTTCTCTGAGTCAGCTCTATCTTCATATCAAATATAATTCTCTCTCAGCAAAACAAGGGCTTCATAGTTTACCCAAGCAGTAGCTCCATGAAACCTGCCCCCCAAGACCCTCCATCCACCCCCATCACATGCTGGGGGCTTCTGAGTAAGAGCAAAAATGTTCTGCTGCTAAAGCAGGTTTGACAAACACACAAACACTCATCTAAGTTAAGATCGTTCTAGGAAGAACATCAGGTGAACATGGTCCTGGGGCTGGACCAGCACCATAAAGTGGCTGGGGTTTTTCCTTGGATTCTGACTTGCTTGCCATGGATCTTGCTGATGCTGCTCTTGATTTGCAGAAATGTACCTCCTGGGTAGTCAACAGATCAAATTCAAAGACTGTGGAGCACCTGTACCTGCCTTCTTTCTCAAGAAGAAAGCTTTTATCCCAGGAGTTGGAAAGTTAGGGATTTTGCAAAGTACTTCCAAACAAACACAACCCAGCAGAACTCATGGAAACAAAGATGACAAGCAGGAAGAGGGACACTGAGGGTGAGCCGTGTGGGACTCCCCATCTCTGAGCTGTCCTTGGCATTGGCCTTCTCTCCATGTTGATATTTCTGCCCCTGATCCTGGAAGCACAAAGGCTCCTCCTTCTGTGCTCTTCGTACCAAAAGAGCTGTAGCTGAAGGTGGCCTTATCATGGCCCACCCCCAAACATCCTACCTCCCACCCCAAAATCTTACTGCCTACAGCAGAGTGTATGTTTGAACCAAGGTTCTCTTTTAATCATCATTTACACTGCTTTCTTCCATGATGTTCAGATACCTTCCCTAACCTATGAAAATTTTAACATTGTTTTAAGATGAAATCACTATAAAATCAGTGTTTAACTAATAAATTTCCCTGTATTCCTCTTTCAGAAAATAAAACAGAAATTAAGGAGAGCCATATCATAAATGTTGGTGTGAATTACCCAGTTGGGCTGATAATACTGACAGTAGTGATTCTCATTTCTATAAAAGAATGGACATTATAGTATGAAGAGAGAAAAAAAAAAAACATGTATTACTGAAATTGTAGTTTATGTACTGAAGATTCTTTAACTAAACTAGATCAGAAAAGCAATGGGACATATCCAAAATTTCATTCTGGACCATGAGAAGAACAGTCTACTTAAAAAGAAATTAGAGAACAATGGAGAAAAAATAAAGCAATTTATACCTTACTGTGTTTGGATCATTAAAAAATAATCTGTAAGTTGATTAACATGAATAGGTTCTTAAAGAGTTGTGACTTTTTTCTGGTTTTTTCTTTTTCTTTTTTCTTTTCCCTTCCCTTCCTTCTCTTTTTCTCTTCTCTCCACTTTTGTCCTCATTTCTTTTCTTTTCCATACTGGATAGCCTTAGCTCTTGCTGTTGATGCAAATATCTTCAAAAGTGTGCCCTTGATGAAGCCTTCTCACTTAGCATGCTCTGTGCTCCAACTCAGAAGTAGGAGGTAAAGCATTCAGCCTAATGCACAGTGTGATGGTGTTTTAGCATCCCTTAAGACACGTTACCTGTTTGTCCCTCTCTTCAAGAGTCCCCCCAAGATGTTCCAGGATAAAAAGAAAGAAGGAAGACCTTGCCCAGTTTTACCTTCCAGCCTTTCTGTCTAATATGCCTAGGGCCAAACCACCCTTCAATTTACCTTGTCTCTGCTACAGTCAATGGTTCTGAAATAAACCTGAGGCATGGCACACAAAGATTTTTTGAAGTTCCATGAACTGATCAAAAGGTGTGTAAGATGTGGGGGAGAACAACTTCGACAAAGTTTTAAAATATTAACTTCTATATCTAAAATTATATTTTCTATAATTATACATGCATCAACATTTGATTTCAGCCTGTTTTGCCCAAAATCTGCTCTTAAGTTTTGAAATCAGCTTAGAACATTTTGCAGCATGTAATTTTCACTTTTACTTTGTTATCCTATATTTTGCTCATTATGTTTATTTAAAATGTTTATATAGTCCATTGAAAGTTTTCTTCATGTGTGTCCTGCACATTTCCTTTTTAATTTTTCAAGCTCTTCATTTATTTTCCCATGTTATATATAGAGTTATTTCCCCCATTCAATTTTTACCTTGTTTTAATTATGTAGGAAAAAAATAATAACTCCTTTAGAAGATTCATTTTGAAAGAGGACATCTTCTTGATGGATAAGGAAATGGCAACCCACTTTAGTATTCTTGCCTAGAGAATCCCATGGACAGAGGAGCCTGATGGGCTACAGTACACGGACTGCAAAGAGTTGGACACACCCGACCACAGCGCAGCATCTTCTTGAATTTCATATTATATTATAGCATCCAGGAGTTTCTCATTTTCCTTTGGGTGTAAAAGTATGAAAAAAGATTTCTAGGTAGTAATGTATTTGTTTTATACTTCATCTCGCATGCATACTTTACATAATTCTTGCAACTGAACCCTCTGAGTCTTCTCATTATCACCACCATCTGCCCAGTAATAAACATCAGATATGCACTGGGGAAATAGGCTTGAATTTGGGGAATACTGAGATAAAGAGATCAAGAGGCACATTGAAAAGGGAATTCCTCCATTTGCAAAAAACTAGATAAAGTGCAAAATGAAGAAGAGGAAAATTAGGGGCAATGGAAAATGACCTGGAGGAAAAGGAGTAGAAACACAGTGTTCTGAAAACTTCTGCACATTGACTTTGAGATGAAAGGCCTGGAAACCATAGTGTCACATGAGGAATGAGGAGAAGCCTGTGACTCTGATAGCTTATGGTGAACAATGTAGGATTCACGATCTCTGAAGAAGATATAGCTTCGGGACCAGGAACCAGGCTTGATCACTCAAGAGCTTTTGTGTAGCAGAGTTTTCTTAAAGTAAGAGAAAGGACTGAGAAAGTTCCTGACATAGACATCAGAAGGGGGATGGAGAGTGACCCCCTTGCTGGTGTTAGCAAGGGAGTTATATACTTTTTTTAAATTAGTTATTACAATTAATCAAAAGAATGTCTCGAGTTTAAGAAAATTTTACCAGACCCACTCCTACAATTTACATTTTAGGATAACAGGATTAGAAATTAAAAATAGAAAGATCCTACCAGACTCAGTCCCATAATATACATTCTAAGATATCAGGGTTAGTAAGAAGGATTTCAGGAAGGAGAAACTGTCCTTAAGCAGGGTACATTGTTATATAATCCTTAGTACAGAGTTTAAACTGTGTTGTTTGTTGTGTAATCATCAATTTCAAACTTAAAAGAAAAAAAATTTTTTTATGTGACTAAGACTAAGGAATGTAGAGAAAGAAAAGATGTTTGTCCTTTCCTCCTCCTTGAGAATTCCAGACCCCTATCTCCACTTCGAGAGACTCAGACCCCTTTCTCCTCCTCGGAGACCCCGGACTTCTTATCAACCTGCCTAGGAACCAACTCTCTCAACTCCATACACTGTCCAAAAAAATGTTCAATGAATCCTCTTCTCATGAGTGAGTAAATGATGTTCGGTAAGATGAGAAAATGCGGAAGGCATAAGACTGTTTTTAAAAACTTAGAGGTTATTTTGTGAAAGAAGAAGGAAACTTATTTAAATGAATCAAAAGATAGTACTCTTAAAGACGAGGGAATTACTAAGGTGAGAAAGCTTTTGTTTGTGTCGACTAAAAAAAGATGTACAACTTGAGAGTTGTGAGTTAGGTTTTATTTGGGGCAAAAAGAGGACTGTAGCCCAGGAGGCAGCATCTCAGACAGCTCTGAGAGACTGTTCCAAAGCAGCAGTTGGGGGTGGAAACTCAATATATTAGGTTTTGGTGAAGGGGGAGTTCAATACCATGAAGTACTCAATGTACAAACGGTTTTTTTGTTAGTCATGAGGGTCTGATGTCACCATGAAGGGATTTAGTGCTTCTCTAGATATGAGCAGATGCAAGGATTGAGATCATAAATTCTGTTCCTAAAAACATCGAACTATCTGAAGACCTGCCCCACCAGATTCCCTGGAGCACAGAGCGCCTCACTCCGCCCTGAATTCCCTCAGGGATTGTTGAAGGTCAACAGCTATAGCAGCACGGGGTTCAATTTTCATAGAAGTGAAGTGAAGTCACTCAGTCTTGTCCAATTCTTTGCGACCCCACAGACTGCAGTTTACCGGGCTCCTCCATCCATGGGATTTTCCAGGCAACAGTACTGGAGTGGGTTGCCATTCCCTTGTCCAGAGGATCTTCCCAACCCAGGGATCGAACCCAGATCTCCCACATTGTAGGCAGATGCCTTACCGTCTGAGCCACAGGGAAGTCCTAATTCCCATCGAGGCAGATGGCAAATGCCTTTGTTGTTCAGTCACTGGCAGTGCTCTTGGTAACTGCCCATTTGTAGTTGACACGGCCCCCTCGTGGTCATAAATACGACCACACTTTCGGGGGCATTTCATGAACATTTTGTCCCTCGTTGCTGGGAAGGCTCATTCCCAGTTCTGAAGAAGGATTTTGTCATAGGACACTCAATGTGTTATTACTGGACTAAGTCTTGATAGTCAAAGATCTCTGGATACCTGTCTTCTAGTTATGGTCCAGGAAAGCATTCCCTCTTGTTGCATCTTTTCATACCTAGAGTTACACTATTACATTCATTGATCACATATCGAGCTATACATTCGATCAACTGCTTCAAGTCTAGTCATCATTTCCATTGGAGGTTCAGTCATATACATCAGTTAATTTAAGTCCGAAATCTCTTTAGTTTCTCTGTAAGAGGTAATCAGTGTTTAGTGGTAAATGTTTCAAATTCTTATTTTATTTGGAAACGATTTATCTATTCAATAGACTTCCAACACTTAGTTTAGCACAACCCTTAGAAGTTCAGGCTACCCCAATCTGGATTGACTATTTTAGACAGACATTGCTAAAGCATAATTATTCTTAATAGACTTTATCTAAAGGCTCATATCTCATTTACATTTTTTAGAAGTTTTCATTTGAGGTAATTTCCTTGCTGACAAACTTGTAACAGATATAATAATATTTAACTTATATTAAATCTAGGTACAATAAGAATATTCTTCTTAATGTTAATTACTCTTAGACACGCCTACATTATTTAGATCAACAAACTTAATATCAGGTATTTAATACTGAATATTTCCCAGTCCAAGTGAACCTAAAATTCATTTGGGTTACTATCTCTTGTATTTAGAATTATTTGATTTGTAAGTGCTTACTTTTTTTTTAAGGCCAATTAGATTAGAGCTCATTTACAAACTGATCTCATCAATCAGCAATATTATAAAAAAAAAAAAGAAAAAAAGGCACACATTGAGATATACATACCTCCAAATAGACACAAGAGATCCTATAGCTTTGTTTTCTAAATTTATTTATGAATAAAAAAAATGGAGTAAGATTTTAAAAGGCTTTGTTTTCCTTTTTGTTCCTTCTGGTTTCAGAAATTAGATATGGTCTAGATAAATGATCCAAGGCAATGGCACCCCACTCCAGTACTCTTGCCTGAAAAACCCCATGGACGGAGGAGCCTGGTAGGCTGCAGTCCATGGGGTCGCAAAGAGTCGGACATGGCTGAGCGACTTCACTTTCACTTTTCACTTTTATGCATTGGAGAAGGAAATAGCAACACACTCCATTGTTCTTGCCTGGAGAATCCCAGGGATGGGGTCGCACAGAGTCTGACATGACTGAAGTGACTTAGCAGTAGCAGATAAATGATCCAGAGAGCTCTGGTTCTAAAGCTATAGGAGAAGTTATTTCCTCAGGGCAAGAATTCTTGAAGAGAGAAGTTTTCTTCAAGCTTCCTCTGGAGTCTAAAGATTGTGACCACATTGTTAAAAATTGTATTTGTGTGTGTGTGACCATAATTTTATAGCCAAATTTTAGACCAGATATTACTCAATTTGGCCCTGATAATAAAGGCAGATTGGTCCCAGCAAGGAATTTCCTTCTGGGGAAGTAGGGGTCTTAGTTTGATCAGCCCCAGGCTGTTGAATATAGGAAGAAGTCCTGGACATAAGGCAACTTCAGTTCATTTTCCTATGCTATATCAATAAAGATATAATATTTTATGCCATTTTTCTTGTCATCAGATCATAGCTATAGATTGACAGTCATCTGAAAATTTTTCCCAAGGGGTTCCCAGGTGGGGTGTGGAACCTTAAAGTGAGTAATTCACATATTAGCTCGAACAGTTTATACTAGATGTCTATGCACTCAAACCAAACCAATAAACCAAACCAAACAAACCAGAACTTCACCAGCCAGGAGTCACACTCCAAATGAAACAAAAGGCAAAGAGATGCCCAGAAATCAAAAGCCAAGTGGCAAGAGTGCCCCAAAAATATGGTAAACTGATGCCCAAAAGTCAAAAGCCAAGTGGCATAAATGCCAAACCTGACTTCTCAGTTCCACTAGACCTGTGACCTGGCAGAGTCAGTGCTAGCAGCCTTTTTAGTTCTGATAGTTTTAAGCTTGTTGATTTTCTGCAAAGAAATGACTCTATCATTTCCTGTTTTAGAAGCTTCTAGATATCAGTCAAAGCATGGCCGGCCTTTTCTAATTGTGCACACAAAAATATCAATTTTAGAATATCAAAAGAACCCCAATTTGGCCATTTTAGGTTGAGATCTCTTTTAGTATAATTTCTACAATTAATTAGCTACTTGCAAGTATGAGCTCCGTATGTATTGTACATGAATCTGACTAGAGTGTTAGTCAGAGGCAAGCTTTCTGACACCCCTTTACTTCTGTTGAGAGATTCTGTCTCCCATTTTAGCTGAATTTGTCAGAGATAAAAATCACTAGTGAACTTGAATAGTGGGCCCATGCGCTGCTTGTGAGCTTAACTCCTCCAGGAGTCACCCCAAAGTCATTTCAGCTTGTATTACATGTCTCGGATTCTGCCTCCAGCAATCTAAGACCACCATGGCTGCTCAGGTCAGGGAATGGCCAGTTCTTATGTGCGACCCCCAGACGAGCAAGTATTTTAATTAATGAGTGGGTTTCGCTATGGGACCACTGCACAGTATGAGAACTAGGCCTCCACCACTCCCATAAATTTCTCAGTCACCTGAGAAAACCAAAACCAGCCAGGAGGAGTCTTGTCCCTTTTCTTCAGAGCAAAGGTCTCATGTATTTTCCTCACTTTTATCCCAACAAATTCTATAAAGGCAATCAACTTGAGGAAAAGTGTCAGATCAGCGTCTTACTTAACAACTCAGCCAAGACCATTCAGTCCCCTACAATGGAGCGACCTCAGCGTCTTTCAGTCGGTCCCAGGTATTTCTCGATTTTTTCCCCAATCGAGCCTCCCTACCCAGTACCTTTCCAGTGGGTGGGCAATTCTGGCATCTTTCAGCCAGCCCCCCACCCAGTATCTTTGAACTGGGTGGGAATTCCTCAGTATCTTTCAACCGAGCCCCACTCAGTGTCTAGACCATAAGTGGGTATGCCCCAGATGTTTCACTCCTGCCGCCCCCCCCCCCCCCCGCCCCGTACCTTTCCTACTAGGAGGGGGCAGGTAACCTGCCCCACCTCCAAATAACTCAGAATCTCAACCAATATGGGAGATTCAAGAACCAGGAGAGACTTACCCAAATTCGCCTGCACTCCCTGAGGAGATTGATGGGTGCAAGGGGCCGCTTGCTGGTACCAAACCTCCAGTTCCTTGTGGAGTCCAGTCAAAGGAAGGAAGTCCACTCTGGGTCTCTTCATGGTCGCCATAACTGTCCATCTGAAAAAAGATGTACAACTTGAGAGTTGTGAGTTAAATTTTATTTGGGGCAAAATGAAGACTGCAGCCTGGGAGGCAGCACTCAAGTTGTACATCTTTCTTTAGTCCTTTTTTTTAGTAGACATTTGTTTTCTTTTGGGAGAAGAATAGCTTCATAAAAATAAGGGTGCCCAGTAATGGAAAACATTCATTCACCAAATATGCCTCTGATAACAAAGATGATGGTTAAGGTCTGGGTTTTTAATGGTGACTAATATTTGTCTTGAATATAGGAAGATGGATACAGTAGGGAAGAAGGGTGACAGATGCTGGCAGCTAATTACACTATAACTGAATTAAATTCTAATTATTATTATGAAGGAGAACTACATAATGCTATGAAGAGTTTTAATTGTAGCACCTTACCTAGTTAGGAGAATTAAGGAGCGAGTCCCTAGGGGAATGACATCCTAAGAATTTCTAAATAAGGGAAGGATGGGGAGAGAAAGGAATTCTCTGGTGGCTCAGTCGGTAAAGAATCCATCTGTAATGTAGGAGACCTGGGTTCAGTCCCTGGGTTGGGAAGATCCCCTGGGGGAAGGGATGGAAACCCACTCCAGTATTCTAGCCTGAAGAATCCCCATGGACAGAGGAGCCTGGCAGGCTACCGTCCGTGGGGTCACAAAGAGTTGGACACGACTGAGCGACTGAGCAGGCACAGCACAGGGGAGAGAACAACAGGTCACCAGAAAATGGAGAGATTGTGTAAAGGCTCCAGGCAGCAGAGAGAAGATTCAGTGATGAGCACAGCAAGAGAGGTAACTGACAGTGCATGGCGCCCGACACAGATCAGAGAAAATTAAGTTTAGTGGTGAACACCAGGGAGCTGGGTATACACTGACATGGTGATCTGGTATCTGGAAAGCTTTCTTGCTGACCTCCAGAGAAGAACTCTCTGTCCATTGACCTCACTGAATGTGTGAGGCAGAGTAAACTCCCATCCCGAGACCGTGTATACTCTGTCACTCACACGACGTGACCCTTTATTGTGGTTGCAATTTAACCCCTAGGATAGTGTGGGAATTGGACCTCTTGAAGGATGATTCTTTTGTAAAGGAAATTCATTGCAATTATATAACCTGTATAAAAATAAGATTTTCCTTCTTTTGGTAATTTGTACATTATTTCTTTTTTTTTTTTTAATTTCAATATCTTGTCACTTTAGTATTTCCTATATGATAAATAGTTGTGTTGCTATTATTTTCTATTTCTTGTGACTTTTAATGTGTTCAGTGTCTCTTCATTAAATATTATGCTGGTCTTTGTCTTAAAACACACTTTTTTTTTCAATTGCATTAACATGCAATTATTGAGTTATAGGCCATTAAAAGTTACTGTATTTTAAAACATAAGTTCATGTTTAATTTTTAAAATTTTTTCCCACTGTGCTATATAACTTCTCTGAATTGTGACACACTTTTTTATTTCAAGAATGAAAAACTGTCTGATAGAGTTGAGGGTGGTATAAACTATAATGTAGTATGGGGGAATGCAGGCAGAGGCTGTGGCACTTTTAACAAGTATCTGCACACATCTCTTTGCCAGTGTACTACTATTTCATATTTCATGTCTCAAAATACATGCCAGAACTATTCAAATTCTTGTAAAAGATATTCCACATTTGATTCCTTAAAAGTCCTCATGATGATAAGAACAGTCTAGATCACAGATATAGACTTCTTCCATCAGGCACAGTATAAAGCACCCCACAGATATGTCTAGTCCTGCAAGTTATACCTCTTAAAGCTAATAGGTCTTATTTCTTCTCCTGAATCATCTCTGGTTCCCCAACTCCACCAAGATTCAAACTGTCCAGGTGATGATGTGTTTGGTCATGCAGAAAGATACCTTGTCATTCAGTGTCAGTAAGTAGAGAAGAAAGTAAGAACCATTCTCCACTTAGTTTGTTCTGCCTTATTTGCTAAAGCCATAGACTCTCTCAAGCAGGGCAGGCAATCAAAGGCACAGGCTTGGAGCTGCTGTAGAATACGTGTTTTCTTCTCAGAGCAAAGTTAAAGCCAGGGCCACTTGTAGTGTCATTGTCTATATCACGGAGATGTGATAACTTGTCTTAAGCAGACCTTTCTCCCAGTATATAACTCCCTCAGCTGGAAGCCCTACCAATGTGACATAATTTGAAAGAAGAGAGGGAGAGTTATAAATTATACAATATTATAATTAAATGTGAAAGTGTCGCTCATCAGGTGGCCATACCATTCATAAAGACCTTCCCAGCTCATTGCACTGGACTTCTTAATTTGGTTCTTAGAGGCAGTTAATTTTCTCTGTAATTGAAAGAACATCCATTGTGAATGATTTCCAGGGGCAAGTGAACACGATGATGATCTGCTCAACTGGTCAGTGGGTGTTGAACTATTTTCTTTTATTAATTTACAATGATTTCTTCATGTCCTCTGAATTTCTAACTTGATTTCAGAAAAGGTCATTCCTTCAAAAAGGGGTGTTGTAGCTGGCTGTAATCAGTCATCTTGCTGTCAGTTTTAAGGGGGAAAAAAAAGACTGGCAGATCAGGTGCACAAAGAGGAAAATTAACCTAACATAACCTTAGGTTTATGAGACTGAAAAGCTAGTTAAGTGGGCTGTAGACTGTGCACTGTAGTAAAACACCTCTGTGAATTGTAAAGTAAAATAAAACTCTCCATGGAAATACTTCAATTGTGCCTGAAGCAAGCTATTTTACATTTTCTCCTGTGGGAAAATGATTGTGATTAGGTTTATAAGACACTTAACTCAGCACAAGAAACATTGTTTGATGATGCTTTCCAAGGTTACTGACAACAGTGATGATTCTCATTTAGAATTGGACTTCAATTCTTTCAAAATTTCAATGAATACTTCAATCACTATAAGTTAAAGTTAAGTTTCCCAGTCCTTCAAATAATTACCTGACTCAATATAAAGACTCCTTATATTGTTTTCTTAAATTTGCACAATACCTCTCTAAGGAGCACAGAGTGGTTTCCAGACCATATCTCATTAATTTTTCTAAAAGCACTGCCAGAGGAGAAGGTCAAGATAAATTAGAAAATAGTTTTTCTATGTAAAAGGAAACATATCTTCCATCCACATGTACTGTCTCTGTATATGTGACCATAGCTCCTATTGTTAAGAAAGCAGAGATTGCTCCAATGATAATCTTTAAGCTTGCTTTTTATTTATGACTATAATTTAAAATAAAAAAATTTCCTTCTGACATATCCCTTAAAGTAACAAGAAATTGAAAGTAGCCTTGCTTATATTGAGTAAAATAAAGAACATGTGACAGAGTCTTGTAGGACTTGTTCAAGCTAGTACAAATAGAAAAAAAAGTGTATCATGTTTATGGGAATATGGAGCTCCTGGTGAGTTACCATTGTTACAAACACCAGTGAGGTTTCAGTTAGCTTATTAAGGGACATATGCAGCAAGTGGACAGTTTCTAAAGTAGTTAGTGATGCAGCATGATAGTGGGATGCTATCAAAGACAATCTCTCCAAACACACTGAAAAGAAATGAGATGTAAGCAGGAGTTTTCCATTTTTTTTAATGCCAATATTTATTTATGGAGAAGAGATGGAGGCTTGAGGACAAACTCTTGATAGCCTGCCATCCACTTCTCATCAATTCTATATGGAAACAAGTTCCAAGAGCCATTGAAGTGTCAGAAATGTTGTGGGTTATCTGCTGGTTTCAATTCAAGCATAGACCAACAACCAGTCTGAGTGATCCAGTGCTTTCTGGGAAGGAACAGCCAGTCCTCAGCAGAAGTACTGGGGATAACTCTGGATCCCAGGAACACACTGAATTTGGAGGATCAAGGGGTGGAAAGCAACAGAAAAAGATAAATAAGAACAACATCCACAAGACCCACAGAATGAGAACCTTTTGAAATTCCTTTGGTTATTGATTAGACAGGACTCAGGCAATGTTAACAAGCTGCTGTAATAAGCAGAAAACAGGCAGACTGAGACTGCAGAAGCAAAGTTCTCTTCCACAGGTCCCAACTCCTCCTCCTGGCAGTAGCAGGAAGGCAAGGATTAAGGCCTCCATCAACCTGGAGGAGCAGGATGGTGAACAGGTCCTCAGGGAGGTGGACAGCTCTTATCTAGGGAAATTAGTCTATGAGAACCCCTGGGAGCAGCCACCACGCTTAGGCACCAGCAGTGGCAGCCACTATGGCATTGAGAGAGGCAGGAGGCAGGCCAGCATCTGGGGAAGTTGTTCAACAGGGAAAGTCATTCTTCACTGAAAGACGGCTGGCAAAGCACCTCCCCACCCTCCCAAGAGAAGTACAGGTCCTCCTACACTGAGGCAGATGCCCAGCAGTATGGGGCTGGCACCCAGCTCAGCAACTTCACCAAAACCAAGGAGGAACCATGCAGGAAACAGATTTCCTGTCAAGACTGCCCATGGGCAAGTGCCCTCAAGGAAACACAAATTAAAATAATAACTCAAATGTCACAGATGTGGAAAGAGCATAGAATTGAAAATTAGAAGACCTTTCTAAAAAAAGCTCCAAGCTTTTCATATATTTAACATTCTTCATTTTCAATATCCTATGGAATGGATCAAAGGAGGTCTACCACCGCTTTAGGTGAAGAGAGCATCCTGGAGAAATTAATTCAACTCTTTTAGGCATTCAATTCCCTTTTAGAAATCCAATCACTTTTTATTTGACAAGGAGGGAAATTCATGCTTTTTTATACAGAACTTGAATCTCATTTATTTAAAGATTCAATGATACCATGTATTATAATATTGGCTCCTGCTTACCCTTTTTTTAAAAAGCATTTTAAACATCCCTGTGTACAAGTTAGTAGTTCCTATTCCTACATCACTACAATGTATAAATTATTATATTAAAATGAATATATAAAAATTATATTCACATTTAATTTAGACTTCTAATAATGTGGTTGTGACTAATTTTAGCCTTATTCTTCTAACCTCAAATATTCCTTAACTAATTTCCTTCCACCCACTATGGGCCATGCTGTATACTGGGCCACAAAGATGAACAGGAGAAAGTTGACGGCTTCAGAAATTCTCTAGAAGGGGAGAAAAAGAGATTAAACAATGTGCTAAAGGACACCTAGATGTAATGCGTTGTAGGGTGGTAGAGGTTTAGTCACTAAGTCATGTCCAACTCTTGTGACTCCATGGATTGTAGCCCACCAGGCTCCACTGTCCATGAGATTTCCTTTTAGGATCAGATAAAGGAGAGGAGAGATTAGAATTTCAAAGCTACTGGCTTGTTTACTTAGCTGATGACTGTTTCTGGGGGATAAAACATTTTTGTCATGGAAGGTATTCCAACAGGTTCTTCATAGCCCAGAGGAGGGTGGGGGACCCTCACAGTACAGTTGGCTCCCTGTTGTAGGGGATGTGGTCTGGTTACTTCCCAGGACTACAAAATAGCTGCTGACTTTCATGCCCAACCTCCCTCACCCAGGGCATGGCTCTTGTGTGCAGTTTTTCAGGTGATTCATAACGGTTTACCTCTTTAGCCCCTCTCCTCCTCTCAGCCCTCATTCATCCCTGTCCAATAAAATGGTGAACACAGACATAAGAAACTCTATCTTTCCTGCTCTCTTTGTTCATGTTTTCCTTAGTGCCTCAGTTCACTCCCTTATCACATGTCAAATTCTTTCAATAACATTTCTTACCAATCTTTCTGGTAACATCATAGTACAGACCTAACATTTTCTGCAGGTCAGCAGGCATTGAATCTAGGTGCGAGGTGCTGGTCTCCTCTTTTCATGTCTTACCTCCTCCTAGAGTCTCTTGTTGACCAAATTGACTTGGAGGAAAACATACTCTGACAAATCCTATTAAAGAACCCTCCTCCCAAAAAGTCCCCTAATATCTTTTTTGATGAGGTAGCAACAGATGATGGAGAAGCTCTATACAGTCAGCAAAAACAAGATCGGGAGCTGATTGTGGCTCAGATCATGAATTCCTTACTGCAAAGTTTAGACTTAAATTGAAGAAAGTAAGGAAAACCACTAGGCCATGCAGGTGCAACCTAAATAAAATCCCTTACAATTACACAGTAGAAGTGACAAATAGATTCAAGGGATTCGATCTGATAGACTGCCTGAAGAACTACGGATGGAGGTTGGTAACTTGTACCAAAGGCAGTGATCAAAACCATCCCAAAGGAAAAGAAATGCAGAAAGGCAAAACGGTTGTCTGAGGAGGCCTTACAAATAGCTGAGAAAAGAAGAGAAGTGAAAAGAAAAGGAGAAAAGGAAAGATATACCCATCTGAATGCAGAGTTCCAAAGAATAGAAAGGAGAGATAAGAAAGTCTTCCTAAGTGAACAGTGCAAAGAAATAGAGGAAAACAATTGAATGGGAAAAGCAAGAGATCTCTTCAAGAAAATTAGAGATACCAAGGGGACATTTCATGCAAAGATGGGCTCAATAAAGGACAGAAACTGTATGGACCTAACAGAAGCAGAAGATATTAAGAAGAGGTGGCAAGAATACACAGAAGAACTGTGCAAAAAAAAAATCTTAATAACCCAGATAACCAGGATGGTGTGATCACTCACCTAGAGCCAGACATCCTGGAGTGAAAGGTCAAGTGGGCCTTAGGAAGCATCACTATGAACAAAGCTAGTGGAAGTGATGGAATTCCAGCTGAGCTATTTCAAATCCTAAAAGACTGATGCTTTGCAAGTGTTGCACTCAATATACTAGCAAATTTGGAAAACTCAGCAGTGACCATAGGTCAGTTTTCATTCCAATCACAAAGAAAGGCAATGCCAAAGAACGTTCAAACTACAACACAATTGCACTCATTTCACAAGCTAGCAAAGTAATGCTCAAAACTCTCCAAGCTAGGCTTCAACAGTATGTGAACCAAGAACTTCCAGATGTACAAACTGGATTTAGAAAAGGCAGGGGAAACAGGGATAAAATTGCCAACATCCATTGGATCATAGATAAAGCAAGAGTGTTCCAGATAAACACCTACTTCTCTTCATTGACTACACTAAAGCTTCTGACTGTATGGATCACAACAAACTGGAAAAATTTTAAAGAGATGGGAATGCCAGACCACCTTACCTGCCTCCTCAGAAATCTGTATGCAGGTCAAGAAGAAACATTTAGAACCAGATGTGGAACAATGGACTGGTTCCCAATTGGAAAAGGAGTACGTCAAGGCTGTATATTGTCACTGTCACCATGCTTATTTAACTTCTATGCAGAGTACATCATGCGAAATGCCAGGCTGGATGAAGCACAAACTAGAATCAAGATTGCTGGGAGAAATATCAATAACCTCAGAATCGCAGATGACACCACCCTTATGGCAGAAAGTGAAGAGGGACTGAAGAGACTCTTGATAAAAATGAAAGGGGAGAGTGAAATAACTGGCTTAAAACTCAGCATTCAGAAAACTAAGATCATGGCATCTGCTCCCATCACTTCATGGCAAATAGAAGGGGAAACAATTGGAATGGTGACAAACTTTATTTTCTTGGACTCCAAAATCACTGCAGATGGTGAGTACAGCCATGATTTTAAGACACTTGCTCCTTGGAAGAAAAACTAGGACCAATATAGATAGCACATTAAAAAGCAGAGATATTACTTTGCCAACAAAGGTCCATAAAGTCAAAGCTATGGTTTTTCCAGTAGTCACGTATGGATGTGAGAGTTGGACCATAAAGAAGGCTGAGCGCTGAAGGATTGATGCTTTTGAACTTTGGTGTTAGAGAAGACTCTTAAGAGTTCCTTGGACTGCAAGGAAATCAAAGTAGTCAATCCTAAAGGAAATCAGTCCTGAATATTCATTGGAAGGACTGATGTTGAAGCTGAAGCTCCAATATTTTAGCCACGTGATGTGAAGAGCTGACTCACTGGAAAAGACCCTGATGCTAGGAAATACTGAGGGCAGGAGGAGAAGGGGATGACAGAGGATGAGATGATTGGATGATATCACCAACTCAATGAACATGAGTTCGAGCAAACTCCAGGAGATGGTGAAGGACAGGGATGCTTGGAGTGCTGTAGTTCATGTGGTTGTGAAGAGTCAGACACAACTGAGTGAGTGAACAACTACCATATTGACATGGTACGTCTAGAACCCTACTTTAAAATATGCACACATATATACCCCATTTTCTCATCTTTGTAGTCTAACTTAGAGACCATGAAGGAAGCAGTAAATGATGGACAAAATAGTTAAAGCCATAATTCATGACAGAGCATTGAAGACAAAAAGATTACTTTTTTACTGTTATCTTATCTTATACTATTATCTTAGACTGTCAGTGAAGTCATTACGCACATGTACAAAGTGAAAGGATTCATATCAGGTGGAGGAGAGATTACAGGCTTCCCTGAGAAAGCATGAAGTATCATGGATTATGAGGTTCTGATTATGAGCATTCCAGTCTTCTCAGGTTTGGAGCATTGATGCTTACTGACTTGAAACCGGACATGACCTCAGAAAGGCTGACTTGGATATGAATAGACAGTATCATCAAGAAATGGAACTCCTCTGTACACATTCCTCTAATATTTTTAAAACATTGCATTTGACATAATAGTTTTACCTTAATAAAATATTAATATGTACTTAGGTGGACATCTCACTCCCCATGAAATCACCTTTTATTCAACTGGATATAGATAGATGTTTAGAAATAATTATTGTCTATAAAACTGCCAAATTTCAAAGTTTATAAAGTAGAACTCTGTTCAAAAGCATACTATATATTTTCAGTAAAAATAAAAAAAAAAAACCACCAAAACAAAACACTTCTTTTCTCCATGAATATTTTTATAAAATAATATTTTTAAACTTTAATTTTACTTTCCTCATTCTATTACATGAATCTATTAGAATTTATTTAAGAAATCCTGACTTTTAGACATCTCATCTACATTCTTTTAATCATACATTATTATAAAAGATGCTTTAGCAAACATCATAAAATTTTTACAAACCATAACTATTTTCTCAGCATAAAATTTTAGAAATGAAATTTGTCAGTAAATACGTGTGCACAGTATAAGGATTTTAGCACTTATTCCTAATTACACTTTAGAAATGTATCAATCTATAACTGATAGTTCATTGTAAGGGGAAGGTAATAAGGCTATCTCATTATAGTAGATGGGAAAGAAAGAGCAGCATATGAGTATATGATATTTGAGAACAGAAATTCAAAGGATAAGAATTATCCTCTCCCCCTTTGAGATTTCAAAATCTTCTTTATTGAAATCTCATTTAGGAAAACTTAAGACATTACATTTTTTAGCAAATTAAACAATATCCTAACTCTTATGAACGGGGCTATAATTTCTCCTGGAAAAAAAAGCAAAAGTGATAGTCACTCAGTCATGTCCAGCTCTTTGCTACCACTTGGACCATAGACCCCCCTGGCTCCTCTGTCCATGGAATTCTCCAGGCAAGAATACTGGAGTGGGCAGCCGTTCCCTTCTCCAGGGGATCTTCCCGACCCAGGGATTGAACCTGCGTCTCCTGCACTGAAGGCAGATTCTTTACCATCTGAGCTCCCAGGGAAGCCCTAATTTCTCCCAGGCTAGTTATATTAAATAGATAATTTAATTATGTTTTGTTTCAGTTCAGGAGTAAAAGTAGAGCTATTCCTTTCCTTGGATTGTTTCAAAGTATTAATAAAGATCATTTTCAAGGAATAAGACTATGAGGTATTTTATTCTTTATAAATTCATGAATGTTTTAATTTTTATCTTTAAACAGGCATATATGCTCTCCCAATCAGAAAACATAGCATATATTACCTTTGAATTAAATAGAAATAGGCTTGTACTCTTAAAAACTGAGACATGCCAACAAAATTTTGTTATTAAGAAAAAAGGACAATATTTTATAGACTATTTCTTCTCAGGTTTGATGTGCAAGGCATCACCTGGAAGATTCTAAAATACAAACTTTCATGAAATATATTTCAGGTGAACCCTGAGATTCTGTTTCTAACAAGTTTCCAAGTGATGCTGCAGATCTGAAGGCCATGATTTGTATAGCAAGCATATAGAGATAATTATTTACTTTGGCAGAAGGAAGAGTTAGACCTGCTTCTGTTGGAATTTATTTTGTATGGGAATTCTGTTTTGCCTTTTTTATTGCTTTTTAATCTGCCAAAGTCTTTGACAATTAAATGAGATAGTGACTATAAAATCCTTAGCTGAATGCCTGGCCATGGTAAGAATCATGAAGCCTGTGATGTTCAAATTACTTTGTACTGTCAAACAACAAGAAAAAGCTTATTCTTCGACTATAATTAGGCAGAAGAACCAAAGGACTAATTAAATGGAGATGAGATAATTATTCACTAATTTGCCAAACATTTTTTTAAAAAGCCAATAAAAACTTCTACAAGATTGGAGGACAAAATTAGGATATTGATATTTTAATTTTTAATTTTCCTTTCTTGACGATTCCACTGATTGGTACTGAGAAGCTTTGAAAGACTAATGTCCTTTATGTAATAAAATTCCATTCTCTTTTAGAAGCCCCAAGGGCAGCGGCAATAGCAAAATATGAAGTAAAAGAAAATATCAACTCAGTACACAATGTTGATGACTTTTTGTTCTTGAGATGGAGTGAGGAGAAATGCAAGAACAAGCAAAAGGCCTTATGGTGAGCCCCACTGATCTTGCAAGGTTGTCAATAGTTTTTGAAACAGAGTATATTCCCTCATGTTTGGCAAAGCTTCAGATAAGCAGTTAAATGTTGAGATGGATATCTGAATTGAACCTCTGAACTTCTAGAGGTTCACCTATCATCTGTGAATGTATATAATTAGATCCTCTCTTTCTCTCTCTGCTTTCCCTCTGGCAAAATCTCCAGCATTAATTCCTGCCATTTTCTCATCTTTCAGAATTTTCCCTACTGCAGGCGAGGCAGCGACAGGCCAATCAAGAGCTCATTTCCACTGAGAGTTCAGGGACACACGGCATCCTACCTTAATACTTAAAATCAAAATAGACTACCCATCATCGACCTCCTAGAAATAAAACTACTCTGCTATTGTTTCTGTGAAAATTAACATTTCTAAAGTGTTGAGCTTGGCGGGCAAAGCTTCTTGGCCAGCTCTTAACATATTATTATCTTCTCCCTGTAGAGTTGTTAGGCATCTTGTTATAATAGCACAGAACTGATTCCGACTCCCTTATGCTAATAACGCTCTGATTTTCCTTCCCTGATGAATGGGAAATAAGATAAGGGACAAAGAGGTTATCAGGGTTTTTTTTTGGTTTTGTTTTGCTGTTTAGGTCTGTGTGTATATGTGTACGTGTGTGTGTGTGTGTGTCTTTTTATCAGAATCTCTAAATGTATATTAATTTAGCAATTCCACCTTTGGATAAATTGATAAAGTTTTCATAAGCTCAAAGCCTGCCAGCTTCTTAGATATTGGTCTTGATAGTTTCATCGAGAAAATGCATGCAAGCCTCTTTCCTTCTGCTAGGGACACATTATTCAGCAACATGGAGTTGGACAGCCTGGTTTTCATCTGTAGACTTAGGAAATACTGAAAGTCCTTTTTTTTATTTCTGAACTAGTTGTACAGTGTGAAAAAGTAGAGGAAAACTATGAGTTTCACACTGGCTTTTTAAATAGTTTCACAATTTGATTACTAAATTCATAACTTTTTCTATAGCCAAAAAAACATGCAGCAACTCTCTTGAATGCATTGTAAAAGGGGACCCTTGATACAGTGACTAATATTTGAAAAATCTGCAATGCAGATATCCAAGGGCCATGCTATTTTAATTGCCTTGCAACATGTTTTCCAAACTTTTTACTGGGGTTCCTCAAGGGCAAAGCCTTTACTCACTGTATCTCAGCACTGAGCCTAATATATAAGAATCTCATCTCAAAGTTTACTTTTTCCATGAAATAATTACTTTGGGGAATTATGAAACCCTGAACAATGTGTTGGTAGTGAAGTAGGGAAGGGAGAGACAGTTACAGAAGCTCTTGATTGAGATACTAAATAAGTGCTGTGAAGCACCAGCTTCCTCACAGTAGCAGCAGCTCTAGCCTACGTGCTCTTAAACTCAAGAGCAGCACGAGAGAGTGCACTGCTCTTCAATTTGTCATCACTTTAGCAAAAGTCTTTGATTCCAATGTGATTGGTTCTTAGCGACATGGCTTGAGTCACATGTTCATACCTGACAGGGGAGAAAGTTACATCCTGATTTCAAGTGAAAGTTACATCCTGATTCCAGAATTTCATCACTGAAGAAATGCTCCATGTTAGAGATGATAGGTGGAGCCCTCCCCAAACCACCTGGGTTGAGAAAGGAGAAAAACAGTTTCTGTCCCCATAATGTTTTGAGGGTCATTCCTGGATGCGGGATTGCTGTTGTTGTTGTTCAGTCGATAAGTTGTTTCTGACTCTTTGTGACCCCCTGGACTACAGCACGCCAGGCTCCTCCGTCCTCCAGGATCTCCCAGAGCTTGCTCAAATTCATGTCCATTGAGTCACTGATGCTATCTAACCATCTCATCCTCTGCCAACCCCTTCTCCTTTTGCCTTCAAACTTTCCCAGCACCAGGGTCTTTTCCAACGAGTCAGTTCTTTGCATCAGGTGGCCAAAGTATTGGAGCTTCAGCTTCAGCAACCATCCTTCCAATGAATATTGAGGACTGATTTCTTTTAAAATTGACTGGTTTGGTCTTCTTGCTGTCCAAGGGACTCTCAAGAGTCTTCTCCAACACCATAATTTGAAAGCATCATTCTTTGGCACTAATCCTTCTTTGTGATACAACTCACACATCTGTACATGACTACTGGAAAAACCATGGCTTTGATGATACGAACCTTTGTTGGCAAAGTGATGTCCCTGCTTTTTAATATGCTGTCTAGGTTTGTCATAGTTTTCCCATGTATGCACACACACTACTCAAACACACTCATACACAAATGTCCAGTATGATTGACATTTATTCTCATGCTCTTTCCACTCCAGTAAGAGACTGTGTGATGCCTTAGAAGTTAGATGCTGAGAAAGAAAATTCCAGTGCTTACTAGTTTCTGTCTCAATTTGGTTGCCTGATTTAAATTAAGGAGAATTTCTTATGTATCTAAAAATAGTGAGCTATATTTGATTTTAAGATGAATGTGAAAGATCTGAGCTACAAAATTCTGTATATCTGAGTGTTTGTATTTAGATCCTCTTGTGGCAGTATTCTCCCAGTTATATTAAAAAATAAATAAGTTGCTATTTACTATTCTCAGCACTGTGCCAAGCATTTCAATCTTATTTAATCCTTACAGAAACCCCATAAAAGAGTATATTTATTTTAGCTGTAATTTTTTTCCCCCAAAATACTACCTCAACTGGCATAAATAACAAACCCATTTATTATCTGAAGGAGTAAAACACATAAAGGTCGAGTGTTGTCAGATATGCTATGATCAGGGCTCAAGGGATTTTCTTAATTTGCCTCTGGGTCATCTTTATCTTAAGCGACCTGTCCTCATGGTTGCAAGAAAACTGCCATTAACTATTGAAACAATATCCATCTGTGTTTACTTTCAAAGGAGATAGAAATCTCCCTCCCTTCCAGGATAGTGAAAGGAATAAATCTTTCCTTTTATTTTGAACCATATAACTCAGATTCCAACCCACAATTGGGTTTAAAGTGTCCCCAGGAGAATGTATATGCTGATTAGACAAAGCCTAGCATAAGTCCATAAATCAATCACTGGGCTAGACAAATCAGGCCCCAGTCCTGGAGATGGAGGTGGAATCACCTTTCCCCAAGTCCTCTGGGTTGCTTGGGGGCAGGGTAGGACCTGAAAAAAATCAGCAGAAGGCTTAAGAACTGTGGCAAGCATCTTATTTTGTCATCAATACTGGGATACTTTTGAGAGTGACAAACGCTAAACAGGACAGAATGCCATTATAACAGACATAAACTGAAGCTATCCCATGCAAACAAGAACATATGATTACCCTACTTTTTGTACTGAGTTAACAATAAACATTTTCTACTACAGAGAGTAGTATTATCATAGCCACCTTAGTAATCAAGGCACAAACTGTAGAATGGTCAAGCACTTGCTTGTAATTACAAAGTATTGATCTGGGATTAAAATGATCGCAAGTATTTCATATTCACTTCTAGATGACTCAGTTGACCACAGAGCAGTTTATTTACCTGCTTTTCTGAGAAGAGTAGATAAGCAGCACTTTTCAAATGATGCTTCTCAAATTGATTTATTTTCATTTATTGTCTTCTATGCTCATACTTCTGTGCTATTAAGTATTTTTACTTCTAATATTGAATAATTTAATCTGCATTGTGATCCCTTCTTCTCTAGAGAAGAGATACACCTTAGTGAGAGTCAAACACAAGCAAACCAAACTATAGATTAGTGGCCTCCTAGATAGCAGTACTGTGAGACTGTACCAGCACTCTTCAGCTTCTGAGAGCATCAAATATGAACTGACAAGTGTATATGTCCTGAAATGACATGCACACCAAATGCTAATAAAGTGCTTACCTTAGAAATCTACTTAGAAGTGAAATCATACTCCTTCTTTTAATTATTTGCAGGGAATGGGTCAGCCAAATATTCTCTCCTATGGAATATAAGAAATTATTATAGGATCCACAGTGTGAATTTTTATTTTAATAACATGTACTGCTTCCTTGGTTGATGTTAGCAAGAGAGATTTAAGAGTTTACTTTCAAATATTTACTCCCAAATCTGTGCCTATAGAACAGCTATTTCCTATCAGATACAAATAGCAAAATTTCTGTAGTTGAGAGACATTCTAAACATCTCAGGACATTTCCAGTTCTCCTCTGAGCTGGAAAAACTGTTATTTGAAAACACTTTAAAGCATAACATGTATTTCTCCAAATATCGTGGATGTCTCTTAGGTCAGTTGTTTTTTACAAGCCATTGAACACACAATACATGCAGTCGCCCTTTCCAGTGTAGTACATATGATGGGTTACAAGTGATATAAGGTAAAGAAGGCATCTCCTTCTTGAAACTCCAAATATACCTAAATCAGTACAAACAGGATGAAATAAATCTCTGAATATTTTCAAATGGACTGTCTGCAACAATTAGATCAGTGTTTCTTCTCTGTCTCTGGGACCTTATCGAGAGTGATGTGAATTTTTGAGATATTTGTGTGTGCCAGTATAGCAAAATTTATATGCCCATTACAGGAAGGAAGGGGGGCGGGAAGAGAGGGAAAGAAAAAAGAAACACACGCACACACACACACACACACACACACACACACAGAGAAGAATATATATTGACAAGGGGACACCCTACTGCTCACCACCCTGTTTGGTGACACCCGGTTTATTCTGTCAACTAACAGAACTCTCAATGTCATTCTTGATTCTCCACTAAACTTTCTTTCTGTGCTACCACTTCTTTGTAAAGCATAAATTAGATCACAACTCTTTCTTAAATTCCATTAGTGCTCTGCTATTACATCCCAACGTTGAGGCCACATGGCTGAGGAAGGCCCCTGCCTACTCGTTTTACCTTGTCATCTCCCCCTCCTCCTTCCACCTGGGTCATTTCCCCCTCATTTGCCATGCTCCACATATTTTGGTCTTCACTTTCTCCTTCAATCATTACCATGTCCATTCCCAACCCACGTCTTTTGCATTTGGTGATTGCTTTATTTTTCCCCTGTTTTTTTTTTTTTTTTTTTTCCATTGCATAATTTCTAAATATTTGTGATGTTTATGCCAGCCTGCTCCTCATATCCAGGTTTGAACTTAACTATTTCTGTTTCAGAGTCTCTGCTCCTGACCAACCAACACAAGACAACCAACATCTTTAAAGCACATGAATCTATTTTATCTTCTTTGCAGCACTTGTCAGTTCCTGAAATTATCTTATTTTTGCATGTGTTATTATCCCTCACCCATGAAAATGTAATTCACCTCATAATAAGAAATTGTTCACTGTTATACCTCAGTCCTAGAATATGTTGTTGTTGAGTTATTAAGTCATGTCTGACTCTTTTGTGACTCCATGGGCTGTAACCCACCATATTCTTCTGTCCATAGGATTTTCCAGGCAAGAATACTGGAGTGGGTTGCCATTTCCTTCTCCAGGGGATCTTCCCAACCCAGGGACTGAACCTGTGTCTCCTGAATTGCAAGCAGATTCTTTATCATTGTGCCACCCAGTGAAGCTTAAAAAGGTTTCCCTGACCGAGAGAGGAACCCGGGCCATGTGGTGAGAGCATTGAATCCCAGCCACTAGGCCACCAGGGAACTCTAGAATATTACTTGGCACAAAATAACTTTTATGAAATACTTTTGGACTGTTGAGTGGCCACCCACTTCTCAGTCGCACTTGACAATTAAAGTTAGTATTTCAGAATATGCTCTCAGTTATTTTCTTAGACATGCTGTGTTGCTGTTGCTCAGTCACAGTCACGTCTGACTCTCTGTGATGCCATGGACTGCAGTAGCCTGTTTCCCTGTCTCTCAGTGCTTCCCGGTGTTTGCTCATATTCCTGTCCATTGAGTCAGTGATGCTATCTAACCGTCTCATCCTCTGTTGCCTGCTTCTCCTTTTGCCTACAATTTTTCCCATCATCAGGAGTTTTTCCAATGACTTGTCACTTTGCATCAGGTGGCAAGAGTATAGGAGATTCAGCTTCAGCGTCAGTCCTTCCAATGAGTAGTCAGGGTTGATTTCCTTTAGGATTGACTGGTTTGCTCTCTGTGCTGTCCAAGGGACTCTCCAGAGTCTTCTCCAGCACCACAGTTCAAAAGTGTCAATTCTTCGGTGCTCAGCCTTCTTTACGGTCTAACTCTCACATCTGTACATAACTACTGTAAAAACCATACCTTGACTATATGGACCTCTATCAGCAGTGATGTCTCTACTATGTAATGTGCTAAGTTTGTCATAGCTTTCCTTCCAAGCAGCAAACATCTTTCAATTACTACAAGCTCACAGATGAGTTTTCTGACTTTACATTATATAGTATAGTGACCGTACACTCTATTTAACAGATACAATATCTGATTACACTATACGTTATTTAACCATTCTCATGTTAGTATTTAGGTCAGTTCAGTTCAGCCGTTTAGTCATGTCTAACTCTCTGTGACCCCACGGACTATAGCACACCAGGCTTCCCTGTCCATAACCAACTCCAGAGCTTGTTCAAACTCATGTCCATCAAGACAGTGATGCCATCCAACCATCTCATCCTCTGTCATTCCCTTCTCCTCCTGCCTTCAATCTTTCCCAGTATGGGAAATCTTTCCCAGGTGGTCAAAGTATTGGAGTTTCAACTTCAGCATCAGTCCATCCAATGGGTATTCAGGACTGATTTCCTTTAAGATGGACCAGTTTGATCTCATTGCAGTCCAAGGGACTCTCAAGAGTCTTCTCCAACACCACAGTTCAAAAGCATCAATTCTTTGGCACTCAGCTCTCTTTATAGTCCAACTCTCACATCCACACATGACTACTTGTAAAAACCATAGCTTTGACTAGATGGACCTTTGTCAGGAAAGTAATGTCTCTGGTTTTTAATACGCTGTCTAGGTTTGTCATAGCTTTTCTCCCAGGGAGCAAGAGTCTTTTAATTTCATGGCTGCAGCCACCATCTGCAGTGATTTTGGAACCCAAGAAAATAAAGTCTTTCACTGTTTCCATTTTTTCTCCATCTATTTGCCATGAAGTGATGGGACTGGATGCCATGATCTTAGTTTTTGAATGTTGAGTTTTAAGCCAGCTTTTTCATTCTCCTCTTTCACTTTCATCAAGAGGCTCTTCAGGTCCTCTTCGCTTTCTTCCATAAGGGTGGTATCATCTGCATATCTGAGGTTATTGATATTTCTCCTGGCAATCTTGATTCCAGCTTGTGCTTCATCCAGCCCAGCATTTCTCATGATGTCCTCTGCATATAAGTTAAATAAACAGGATGGCAATGTACAGCCTTGACGTACTCCTTTCCCAATTTGGAACCAGTCCATTTTTCCATGGCCGTATCTATTTCTTCTTGACAGATTTCTCAGGAGGCAGGGAATGTGGTCTGGTATTCCCATTTCTTTAAGAATTTTCCACAATTTGTTGTGATCCACACAAAGGCTTTGGCACAGTCAATAAAGCAGAAGTAGATGTTTTTCTGGAACTGTCTTGCTTTCTCTATGATCCAGTAGATGTTGGCAATTTCATCTCTGGGTCCTCTGCCTTTTCTAAATACAACTTGAATATCTGGAAGTTCAAGGTTCATGTACTGTTGAAGCCTAGCTTGAAGAATTTTGAGCCTTACTTTGCTAGTGTGTGAGATGAGTGCAATTGAGTATTTAGGTAGTTTCTAACATATTGATGCTATAAAAATTTATTCTACAGATAATATCGGTCACCTCCTTTGTTTTGGTCATTATTCTAAGTATTGGGGAAACTCAATAAAAAGAAACATCTACCTTTGTGAAGGTTATATTCCCATGAAGAGAGGTATATAATAAGCATTTTATAGTATGTAAGAAGGCAATAAGTTCTATGAAAAAATAAAACAAGGAAAGGAATAATGAGCATTTGAGTCTTATAAGTTTAAAAGTTTTGCTTACCTATTTTTTTAAATGGTAAAAATGGACTTCCCAGGTGGTGTTATTGGTAAAGAATTTGCCTGCTGATGCAGGAGTCCTATGAGATGCAGTTTGATCCCTGGGTCAGGAAGATTCCCAGGAAGAGGGCATGGCAACCCACTCTAGTATTCTTGCCTTGAGAATTCCTATGAACAGAAGAGCCTGGAGGGCAACAGTCCATGGGGTTCCAAAGAGTTAGACACAACCGAAGTGTTTTAGCACATATGCACAGTAAAATTAAGGATAAATGTAGGAGGCTAGTTTTTTAAAAAATCTTTTGGGGAGAGACCCCTATAAAGCTTTGAATTTGCTGCTTGTAAATCTATTATTTTTTGTTCTTTTCTCATTTTTATTCTGGATTCTTTTAGGACTTTATTTCCTTTGAGTTATAACATTCTATAAGGCTATTATAAGTCTATCCTTCAGGGTTCTTGCATGGCTCTCAATTTGAAGACACTTTGTTTTGTTTATTCTACTGGCTCAGAGTTTTTTTTTTTTCTATCATTCTTTATTTTATCCCTTCCATTCCCCATATTTTGTACGATTAGAAAGCTTTTGAAAATCTTTAACAAAATTTGGAATCCTTTGCTGTATTATTCATGTTTTTCATTACTTTGTCCATTTAGTTCATATTCTAGAAGAGACTCTCAGTTCAGTTTCTCAGGTCATTTATTTCATCTTCTGCCATGTATCCTCCCGGTATTTCACCCATGTATTGCGAGATTATTCTTCACACAGTTGCTTCTCACTTTCCAAATGATATTGCAGTCACTTCCTGTGTAGCCCTGGGAACAGATTTTTTCATTTATAAATGGGAGTAGGATTTATACCTATACTTATGGCAGTTACATGTTAACACTCAGCAACCTATAAATGTTAGATTTCTTTTAAAAGGATGAAAATAAGAGCCCATCAACAGCTCTCAAAAATAATAAAGTTTCTTTTGATATGAAACAAATTAGGCTAATTTCAGATATCCCTAATGTAGCAATGAATACCAGAACACACATTGGAGCAATGCCTTTAAAATCCTTAATGAAAATGTGACTCAATGATTTTTATTCCCAGCCGTTCAAGTATAAAGACAAGATAAAAAAAGTTTTGAGTATTTAACAACTCAGTTCCTATGAGTCTTCATGAATAAACTATTAAGGAATAAGTGTCAGTCAACTAAGAGATTCATGGTAAAGGCAAAAAACTGTAAATTTCTAGGACTAAAAGAAATTCAAGTACTTGTATGGTTAATATTATAATTAAAAACATTGACAATGCAATATTCCTGTGACTAGCAAAGTTTGAGAATGCAAGTGACAAGAATTTTTGCAGTAGTTTAGATATGCCAAACTCCTCTTTTTATAAACAAAAGGTATTCATTTAAATATGATAAATCAAATAATAAATAGGGTCTTACAGATGCTAATAAGAGCAATTAAGAATATCAACAAAAAGCTTGGAGAAAAGCACAAAAGATCTAGTTATTTCAATGAGGTTCTTTTTTTTCCCTAAAAAGGAGTTACTGCAAATGACTTTAAAAAATTCTTTGAATGCTATTTAGAATGGGATAAATAAAACAAACATTTATGTGATTAAAACAAGATTTGATACAGCTTCACTACTTAAAGTTGGCTTCCCTGGTGGCTCAGACTGTGAAGAATCTGCCTGCCAAAGCAGGAGACCCAGATTCGATCCCTGGGACAGAAAGATCCCCTGGAGAAGAGAATGGTAACCCACTCCAGTATTCTTGCCTGGAGAAATCCAAAGATAGAGAAGCCTGGCAGGCTACAGCCCATGGGGTCACAAGGAATTGGATATGACTGAGTGAATAACACATAATAATTATAATTAAGGTATAGAAATGATAAATAAAGCAATACAAATAAAAGTAATATAATCTAATAAAACTAAATAGTGAAGGGAGGGAAAAGAGGGACAAAAAGTAGAAACATACAGAGTCAGAATTTACCCATGGTACAGAAACAATAAATGCTATAAAGAAAGAGATTTATACACACATTCTGCCTCTTCCATAGTAGATGGGCTATAGTTCCTAATCAGCTAAAGTCCTCCTGTATTCTACTTAGTTACAGAGCATTAGTTAAAGATTTGTGTGTTACAAATGTATGGAAATTAATAGTTTTAAAAGAGACATAGTCAAGTTTCTGTGGGGCAGGATGTTAAGAGCAGTGGAGCGGGCAGCAGTTCGGGGTTTCTCATGAGGTTGTATTCAGACATGACCTGTAGCTGCAGTTGTCGTTAGGCTGACTGGGTCTTAAGTATCTTTTCTCAAGGTAATTCAGCCTCATGGTCGTCAAGCTGATGATGGTAAGTTGGTTTCTTTGAATGGTGAACTCTCCATGAGCCTACCTGAGTGTCCTTATAACAATGACTGTCTTACCCACTTCAGCACTCCCAACTGTCCAAGGCAGGAGTTAGAACACCCTGACGTAGTTTAGGTCAGACACATTCTTTTCCACTGTGCTCTGTTGAATACACAGGTCAGATCTTTCTTTTTTTTTTTTTTTAAATGAGGAAAGGGCTGAGGTGAGGGTCACTGAGACCCACTTCAGAGAGTGAAAAATCTCTCGAGATTTGTTCAAACTGGGCACACGGTGAATTCTGTTGAATTCAGATCATGAGGCCAGCCCAGATTCAAAGTGTGGGGGAACAGGCTCCACATTCTAATGGAAGGAGATCTAAGATCACATTATACAGAATGTAGATATCAGAAGGGTAAAAGTTATGGCCATTTTTTGCCAAAAATCTGTCAAAATTTCCTACATAACCTAAATGCAAATAAACTAAGATGATACTTATAACTCAGCTGACAATTGTGAGAATTAAGAGAAGAGAGATCCAATGGTTAGTTTGCACAACTGTGATGTTTCTCTTGTGTGACTTATGTTGTGCTTCTTAATGCACTTTCATTTTTCAAAAGTGTTACAATAAATTGGTGTTTTCATTATCTTCCGCACAATGCTAGAGTAATTCCCAATTTGCCTCTTTGTGAAGATTAAGTTCCTGATCACAAATTTTAAGGTCTTTCACTAATTGGAAAATTGACAGTTCATCACTTCCCAATGGCCACTTAATTGACATATTGTCACTTTACTGTTTTGAAAGTCACAGAAAATAAAACACATTGAAAGTGAAAATGTTAGCTGCTCAGTCGTGTCTGACTCCTGGCAACCCCATGGATTGTAGCCCATCAGGCTACCCTATCCATGGAGTTCTCCAGGCAAGAATACTGGAGCGGGTAGCCATTCCATTCTCCAGAGGATCTTCCCTATCCAGGGACTGAACTCAGATCTCCTGCATTGCAGGCAGATTCTTTACTGTCTGAGCCACGAGAGAAGCACATACAGCACATTACTGAAACACAATCCAATATAAATATCAATCCTCCCTGACATATAGTAAAACTCAAGCCTTTACTGCTAATACCCACTTCGAATGAATGTACATACACGTGCACACATGCCCACACATCTCTGTATATAGCCATATTCTGTTTTCTGTGAGTTTATGAATTCTAGTTATTTATAGTTTCATTTTGGTTTTCCTCCTATTTGATTTTTAGGTGAAGGGTGTGACTATTTTAAACTTCCTAAAATGGATCAAAGGGACCTTATGAATAAAAGTCTTCTAACAAATATCCAGATATCCTGGAGGGTGAAGTCAAGTGGGCCTTAGGAAGCATCAATACAAACAAAACTAGTGATGATGGAATTTCAGCTGAGCTATTTCAAATCCTAAAAGATGATGCTGTTAAAGTGCTGCACTCAATGTGCCAGCAAATTTGGAAAACTCAGCAGTGGCCACAGGACTGGAAAAGCCAGTTTTCATTCCAATCCCAGGGAAAGGCATTTGCAAAGAATGTTTTAAGTACCATACAATTGGCTCATTTTATGTGCTATTAAGGTAATGCTCAAAATCCTCCAAGCTAGGCTTCAACAGTACATGAACCAAGAACTTCCAATGTACAAGCTGGATTTAGAAAAGGCAGAGGAACCAAAGATCAAATTGTCAACATCTGCTGGATCATAGAAAAAGCGAGGGAATTACAAAAACCATCTACTTCTGCTTCATTGACTATGCAAAAGCCTTTGACAGTGTGGATCACAAAAAACTGTGGAAAATACTTAAAGAGATGGGAATAATACCAGACCACCTTATCTGTTTCCTGAGAAACTTGTATGCAATTCAAGAAGCAACAATTAGAACTAGACATGAAACAACAGACTGCTTCAAAATTGGAAAAGGAGTATCTCAAGGCTGTATATTGTCACCCTGCTTACTTAACTTATAGGTAGAGTACATCATGCAAAGTGCCAGGCTGGATGAATCACAAGCTGAAATCAAGATTCTAGGGAGGAATATCAACAACCTCAGATATTCAGAAGATACAACACTAATGTCAGAAAGTGAAGAAGAACTATAGAGCCTCTTGGTGAAGGTGAAAGAGGAGAGTGAAAAAGCTGGCTTAAAACTCAACATTCAGAAAATCATGGCATCTGGTCCCATCACTTCATGGCAAATAGATGGGGAAAAACTGGAAACAGTGATAGATTTTTATTTTGGGGGGCTCCAGAATCACTGTGGATGGTGACTGCAGCCATGAAATTAAACAGCCCTTGCTCTTTGGAAGAAAAACTATGACAAACCAAGACAGCAATATTAAAAGCAGAGAAATCACTCTGCTGACAAAGAACCATCTAGTCAAAGCTATGGTTTTTCTGATAGTCATGTATGGATGTGATAGCTGGACTATAAAAAAGACTGAGTGCTGAAGAATTGATGCTTTTGAATTGTGCTAGAGAAGACTTTTGGGCTGCAAGGAGATGCCCTTGGGTTGCAATGAGATCCAATCTCTCCTATCTTAAAGGTAGTCATCCCTGAAAATTCACTGGAAGGACTGCTGCTGAAGCTGAAGCTCCAATATTTGGCCACCTGATGCAAAGAACTGACTCATTGGAAAAGGCTCTGATACTGGGAAAGACTGAGAGGAGCAGGAGAAGGGAGTGACTGAGAATGAGATGGTTGGATGACATCAACATTTTAAGTCGCTTATTTGTGTCTGACTCTTTGAGACCCCATGGACTGTAGCACACCAGGCCTCCCTGTCCATCACCAACTCCCAGAGTTTACTCAAACTCATGGTCAATGTGTTAGGTAGTTAGAATAGGAAAAAGGAGTCCAGAATGGTGGTGGCTAAAAGACAAAGAAGGGAAAAGCCCAAGAAAATAGAACAAAGGAAGGTCTGAGGACTGGAGTGAGAACCTCAAGTAAAACAAAGCCCTCCTGGCTAGCCCAATTTACACAGGGTAGGCTCAGGGGGAGAAGAAAAAAACATATTAAAAAGAGGAGCCAAGATTGAGCCAGAAGCTTCTCTTCTCTTCATGTCTTTTGGATCGGCCTGCCCTCACGCTTGAGGATGTATTGTAGCTCAGCTGGTAAAGAATCTGCCTGCAACGTGGGAGACCTGGGTTCGATTCCTGGGTTTGAAAGATCCCCTGGAGAAGCCAAAGGCTACCCACTCCAGTATTCTGGCCTGGAGAATTCCATGGACTGTATAGTCCATGAGGTCACAAAGAGTCGGACACGACTGAGCGACTTTCACTTCACTTGCTAAATAAAACAGAGCTGTAACACTGGTCCATCCATGGCTTCATATTTTTGCTGGAGCAAGACAGAACCGAGGAAATTACAAACTACCCCCCACCCCTCAGCCCGACAAATGGATATGAATTTGAGCAAACTCCAGAAGATAGTGAAAGAGAGGGAAGTCTGGCGTGCTGTAGTCCATGGGGTCATAAACAGTTGGACATGGCTTAGCAACTGATCAACAACAATAACAAATGTAGACTGTTTTTAGGCTGCATCTCATAATTAAGATGACAAAGATTGAAGCATTGGAAAAACTGAACAAATTAATAAAAATATGACTACTACTGGGTTTAGCACTCTTTTTTCAACAGACTATCATTTGAGACAGGTCCACTATTTAAATGAACAAAGTTAACTTTTGTCATTTTGATTCATGGAGAAGAATTCTAGAAGAAAAAAAATAATTAAACATTTTTATCATCTTCCTTGTTAGACAAACTAAGATTTTTTTCTATCAAAATCCTCATGAGTGATAAATACATATACCTGGAAAAGATTTAATAGGTCATCAAGTCCAGGATTGACGAACATTTTCTTAAAGGTGCAGACAGTAAATACATAGGCATACAGGCTATATGGGCTCTGTCATAGCTACTCAAATTAACTGTGAATTAAGTTATAGACCACATATAAATGAATGAAAATGGATGTGTTTCAATATTTACCACACCAGGTCCAAGGGCCTTACTCTGCTAACCTATGACCTAGTCCAACATTTTCATTTTTCAAACGTGGAAACTCTCATACAACAGTGAAATGAGTTACCTAAGGGCACATAGTACCTATAAAAGAACTAGAAAAAGAACAGGCCTTTTGGACTCCTACCTAGGAAGACGTCAAAGTTAAATGCCAAAATGTATAGTTTAAGAATGTATTTGGCACATGCCTATATGTGTATATATGCCTGTACGTTTGCAAGTGAGTATATATTAGTGCCTGCTCAGTGGCGCCAGCGGCAATAGTAGCGTTAGCAGTAGTAATCTGAGGAGGAGGAGGAGCAGTAGAAGTAATAGTAGGTGACATCTAGCAAAAGCAAACCATAGGAATAAAATATAAAAATAGTGTAACTACACAATCTGAGAATGCATTTTCCTTGTGTGGCAATTCTTTTGGAGAGATATTATAACTTGTCCCTGGAGATTAATATAGATACTCACTTCTTTATGTTGGCTTATTTGATATTTTGGAAAGTACTACTTTGTTCTGCACACTAGAGTGAGAGAGTGAATGGCCAGGGCTTCCATGGCTGCCAGTAGACCATCCTGAGCCTTGGAGAAGTGTATTTTTTTTTTTTTCTTTAGAATAAATGTTCAGATTAAAACCCTTTTAGCTCTAGATATGGTAAAGATAAAAAAAGAGAAAGAGAGAGAAAATCTTCTTGACAGTGTTAAGTATATCAGAATCAAAGATGAAGAGATTTTAGATCAAATACCTAGTACTGATAAATCAAAGGGAAAATGCTAATGATAGTAATTTAAAATTGGTGGATAACATATTAGGTGATTGTTCCAGAGTCATATAATTTGATTAAGTTTGATCTGAGAAATTCATGCTTCAGTTATTCAGTGAATCTGTTTATGTGAAGAAGAATTTAGTAGTAGTAGTCGTCCCCACTTTTCTCCACAATTTGTTAGTGGAAACCGTGTCATATAAATGAAACTTATTTCTCATGGAAAAGTTATAACCAAATGTTGCCTTCCTAACCAATGTCTGAGCAACAAATAAATCATATATATGCCCAAAAGTGTCATAAAACTAGAGCTATTACATTTATAAAAATCTTAATATTTTACTGAGTAAAATTATGCAACAAACACTATAAAATGGACACATGTTCAATATGCACATGTTGTTCAATGGTTTCTAATTTAAAGTTTGGATAACAGCCCATAAATACACAACTTGGCTACAATGGACAGGTAACCCCAAACTATTATGTTTCTCATAAATAACATTAAACATTTGACTAACAATTCTTTTTGCCCTCATAGAGCTTAGAACTTTGTTGGAAAATTACTTATGAGAGGTATATCTCTCCAAATAAAATCTATACTCTATTCCCAATCTATATGTAATTACTAAAGGATACATTCACAGATCTTTCAACATCTTCAGGGTTTCTGTCATTATTCTTAGCAAATAGCATATATCTCCATAAAAATATGTTTCTAAATGTAAGTAATAATCTAATTTATATTCTCTTTACCTTTTCCTAACTCTTCATTTTATCCAAAACTGACCAATCTCAGTCAAATAGAAGGCCCCAGTGAATAATAAAGTGGTGCAAAGCCTTGGTTTGTTGAGCTATCAGAAAACTTCACTCGAGCTACAGAAGCAAAGATCAGATTATCATCACGGGATTTTCAAACCTGAAATAAATCTTGGAGAGCTGCTGCTGCTGCTGCTGCTGCTAAGTCGCTTCAGTCGTGTCTGACTCTGTGCAACCCCATAGATGGCAGCCCACCAAGCTTCCCCATCCCTAGGATTCTCCAGGCAAGAACACTGAAGTGGGTTGCCATTTCCTTCTCCAAGAGAGCTGCTAGTAGAGGGTTAATATATTGTTATAGAGCAACCATGCTTTAAAATTTGGTATTAGAGAAAATGTAAATGAAAAATTCAAATATTTAATGGATGGATGTTAGGCATTAAATGTACCTGTTGCATAGCTATTAAAATCAAATCATGAAAAGTAAATCTAATGGGACTTCTGTCCACAAGAATGCATAGATCTACTTCTCCTAGCTCTTTCCTGCTAAGCATAGCTGTAAATCCAGAAATAATTTACCTGACAACAAAAGGAGAATTCTGAAAGATCATGAAAATGCAAACTGGTTTTGGATCCTAGGATCAGAGGAAAAGCACAGCGGCAGGGTGTCTTATGTTACTTCCACCAAACAAAAGGCCCCTTACACTCAGCATTTGCCAACACCAACCTAGCAATGGAAGGCAGTGCAACTTGGCCCATTTTTCTTCTGAGATCAAATAAGAGTCCTCTGAGAATACTAGACAAGACTGACATCACAGAAAGGGATCAGTTAGTAAGCCTAGTAACAGAAAGCATCCAGGGGAAGCACTATCCTCCACCAGACTGACCCTCGTCTTCCTCTAAGCATACTGGGGACAGTGGGCAGAACCAGCAGGTTCTTACAACAACAAGCCGGGCTTAGGAAGAATCTTTAATCCTGAGATACTGCTTTTATTCCCAGCACTACTGGGTGGTGAAGAGAAACCAGTAGAAACAACAAGAGGGACCAAGCGATAGCAAGGAGTTTTCCCAGAATGTCTCTTTTACCAAATTGCCACTGCCTATCCCCTACAGGAGAAATGAGGTCAGGTGGGCAAGAGACAAAGGACTTCTGTAAACTGAATGTTTGTAACCTTTCAAAATTCTTTGGTGAATCTCTTATCCCCAGTGTGGTGATATTTAGAGGTAGAACATTTGGGAGGTAATTAGGCTAAATAAGGCCATGAAGGTGGAGCCTCCATGATGGGATTGGTGTCCAGACAAGGAGATAAAAGGACCAGAGCTCTCTCTCTCTCTCTACCCTGTGAGGAGACAGCAAGAAAGCTGCCACCAATTAACCAGGAAGAAGGCCCTCACCAAGAACCAGACATGCTGGCACTGACTGTAGAACTTTCAATATCCAGAACTGTGAGAAATAAATGTTTGCTGCTTAAGTCACTAAGTTTATGGTATTTTGTTATAGCAATCAGAAAAGAATAAGACAAAGGACCCAACCACAGTAATCAGCTGGGCCCAGGAAACCCCTCCTTGTCCTGAGGCGTTAGGTCTAGTGGGCAGGGTGAGCAAGATTCACCCAGTTACAACAAGTTGCCAGACCTGTGAAGTCTCTGTTATACTGTCGGCCTATAAATCCCTTTCCTTTCCCAGAAAAACTGGGAAGTAGGAGGCATGAGTAGGGGATTCCATGCCAGCCTTGTCTATTTTGAGGCACCCAACTACTGGGATGAGAATCCCATTCTACACCCTCAAGCAGTATCAGCACAGACAGTTGGGAACCCCAGTGGCACCAATAAACCAAGCAGACCAAATTAACACCACAAAGGCTCTGAAATTTAAACTGCCATTAGAAGTATAGCTCAAAAGAGTAGGTCAAAACTTAAATTCAACTACTTATTTAAAAATAAAAATTAAATAGAACTCAGAGTTTCCTCAACCCAGTCAAAAAGTGGGCAGAAGACCTAAATCGACATTTCTCCAAAGAAAACATCCAGATGGCTGATACACACGTGGTAAGATGCTCAACATTGCTCATTATTAGAGAAATGCAAATCAAAACTACATTAAGAAATCACCTTATACAGTCAGAATGGCCACCATCAAAAAGCTACCAGCAATAAATGCTGGAGAGAGTATGGAGAAAAGAAAATTCTCTTGCACTGTTGGTGGGAATGCAAACTGATATGGCTACTCTGGAGAACAATACAAAGATTCCTTAAAAACTAGGAATAAAGCTACCATATGATCCAACAATCCCACTGCTAGGCATATACCTTGAGGAAAACATAATTTAAAAACACACATGTAGCCCAATGTTCATCACAGCACAATTTACAATAGCCAGGACATGGAAGCAACCTAGATGCCCATCAGTAGAGGAATGGATAAAGAAGCTGTGGTCCATATCCATGATGGACTATTACTCAGTCATAAAAAGGAACACATTTGAGTCAGTTCTAATGAGGTGGATGAACCTAGAGCCTATTATACAGAGCGAAGTAAGTCAGAAAGAGGAAAACAAATTTTATATATGAATGCATATATATGGAATCTAGAAAGACGGTACTGATAAACCTATTTTTAGGGTAGTAGTGGAGATGCAGACAGAGAACAGGCTTGTGGACACAGTGGGGGAAGGAGAGGTTGGGACAAATTGAGAGAGGAGCATTGAATCATACATGACCAGATGTCAATTAGATAGCCAGACAGAATTCACTGTGTGACACAGGGAGCTCAAATCAGATGCTCTGTGACAACCTGGAGGGGTGGGGTGGGCTGGGAGGTGGGAGGGGGTTTAAGGAGGGAGGGGACATGTGTGTACCTGTGGTTGATTCATGTTGATGTATGGCAGAAATGAACACAGCATTGTAAAGCAATTATCCTCTAATTAAAATAAATAAGTTTAAATTAAAAAATTAAATAGAACTCAGAATTTCCTAATATAACAGGTAAACTTTTCAGGATACAATAAAGAAATCATGTGTTGCACCAAGAAATAAGACAATCACAATTTGAATGAGAAAGAATGATCTGATGTAAATGTTAAGATCAGCAAGATGCTGAGATTATCTGATAAGGATTTTCAGTCAGCCATACTTCAATAGTCAATGACAAACTATTTTGAACCAAATAAAAAATGAAATATCATAGCAAAAGAGAGAGAGAGAGACCATGTACATGAGATTTTTTTTAATGAAAACTATAGAAATAAGAAACATCATAATGTTTAAAAAAAAAAAAACACCCTCACTGGATGGGTACAGTAGTAGAGCAGAGATTAGAGATAGTAAATTAAGGACAGATCATAGAATTCTCCCAATCTGAACAACAAAGGAAAAAATAGACTAAAAAAGTTGAGCAGAGATTCAGGGCCTGTGGGACAATACAAAAGATCCAATATTCATATCATCAGAGTTCCAGAAGGAGAAAAGAAAGAGAGGGAGTCTAAAAGAGTACTTGAAAAAGTAATGACTAAAACCTTCCCAGATCTGGCAAAAGACACAAACCTACAGATCCAAGAAACTGAGCAAACTCCAACAAAACAAATCCAAAGAAATTCATGCCAAGACATATCTTTAACTTAAAAGAAAATAAAGACAAAAATATTGAAAGCAAAGAGAAAGATATGCAATATTAACTATACAGGAATATCAATTCAGATGATGCTAAATTTCTTATCTGAAATTTTGGAGGCCAAAGGGAGTATATTTTTTTAGTACTGAAAGAAAAAGCTGTAAACCACAAATTCTGTATATGGCAAAATTATCCTGCAAGAACAAAAAAGAAATAAAGACATTCTCAAATGAAAGAAAACTAAAGAATGTATCGCTAGCAAATCTCCCCTTAAAGACTGGCCAAAAGTTCTTCAAGGAAATGTAACAAAGTAAAGAATTTTGGAACATCAAGAAGGAAGAAAGATCAATGCAAAGAGAATAAAGATGCATACATAGATAATCCTTTCCTCATGAGTTTTATAAACCATATTTGCTAATTTTTAAAAATTATATATGGCCTGGTGCACTGGGAGGACCCTGAGGAGTCGGGTGGAGAGGGAGGTGGGAGGGGGGATCGGGATGGGGAATACGTGTAACTATATGGCTGATTCATGTCAATGTATGACAAAACCCACTGAAATGTTGTGAAGTGATTGGCCTCCAACTAATAAAATAGTATTAAAAAAAAATTATAATATCTGAAACTCAGATATTGATATTTAAAACTGGGAAATAAAGATATTTAATTGGAAAAAATACTTCCACCCTTCACTAGAAGTAGTTAAAAGTTTATACCAGTAGATTATGATAAGTCATGCCTGTGTATGTGTGTGTATAGTAATGCTTAGAGCAACTCCAATAAAAGCAGTACAAAGAGATATACTTAAAAAAAACTACAGATAAATCAAGATTGAATCCTTTAAAATGCTAAAGTAATTAACAGGAAGGCAGGAAAGGAGATATAAGGGAAAATGAATGAGAACCAAACAGGATACATAGAAAACACATATTAAACAGCAACATGTAAATAATTATTTTACAAGTAAATAGATTAGGACACTAATCTAAACACAGAGATTGTCACAGTGATAAATAAACACAATTCAGTCTTATGCTGCTTGTAAAAACTCTTCAAACTTAACATAAGTAAAAAGACAAAAAATATATGTACATGGGTAAACACCAATTACAAAAGGCAATAGAGGCTGAATTAATATTAGATAAAGTAAACAAGAGCAAAGAGAATTACTGGGGACAAATATGGACTAATATATATAAGCATATAAAAATTATAATATAATGACAAATATCAAAATATCAATCTACTAGAAAGAATCAAACAAAAGAGTCTGAAAATGCAGGAAGCAAAAACTGATATTGCTGAAAGAAGAAACTAACCCACAGTTATAGTTAGTGACTTACACAGCTCTCTAACTCAAGAATAGATAAAATTACCAGACAGAAAATCAGTAAGAAAAAAAGAAGATTCAAATCATGTAATCAATCAACAGGATCTAATTCACATACATAGCACAATTCATGTAATAATAGTAAAATACACTTTTTTCATGCACTCATGAAACAAACACTCACCAAGACAGACCATATCCTGAGCCATAAAACAAACCTCAGCAAATTTAAAAGAAATACAAGCATGCAGAATATGATCATAATAGAATAAAATTAGAATTCAATAACAGAAAGAAAACAGGCACCTAGAAATTAAACAATGCAATCACTTCTAAATAATACATGCATCAAAGAGGAAGTTGCAAAGGAAATTAAAAATATGTAGAATAAAATAAAAACAAAAGTACAACTTATTATATTATATATAGCTAAAGAAGTACTAAAAGTGAAATTTATAGCAAAATATATATGAAAAATTTTAAAAGATCCTAAATCAGAAACTTTTGTTTCTGCCTTAGGAAACTAGAAAAATAAAGAGCAAAATAAACCCAAAACAAATAGAAACAAGAAAACCAAAAAAGACAATAGCAGAAATCAAAGAAAATGAAGATAACAATACAGTAGAAAAAGTCATTGCAGAGGAAAAAGTTTTGTTTTTTTTTTAATCGAAGAAATCGAGAAAACCTTTAACAACAAAGACAAAAATAAAAAGAAGACACAAATCTCCCAAATCAGGAATGAAATAGGGGCTATCACTATACATTCTGCAGTCATTAAACACACAATAAAGTAATACTGTGAATCGTTTTTGCTCATAATTTTGACAACCTTGAAGAAGAAGAACAATATTGTTATTGTTACTGCAGATACCATCCAGATTTTTGTGGAATTTTGATGAGTAGATATCTGACAAGTCCATTTCCTTCTTGTCTTCCCTTCTGCCATTACTTTGATCTACATGTCCATGCCTTTCTACCTGCATTACTGCAGCAATCTTCTACATAGTTCTCTGGTCTTTAGTCTTGACCTCCTTCCCTTGGTTCCCTCTGTTTCCAAATTACACCTCCTGAACAAGTAATAATCATTCCTTACCTTTCTTGATACTCCAGTGGCTTTCTTTCTCCCTTGCGATGAACTAAACAATATTCAAAATTTTATAAAGAGCTACTCATGGATCGTCCCTTAATTTACTTTTATAGCCTCATTTCTTGCTACCTTTGAAAATCTATTCTGCCTCCTTTTTGTTGTTCAGTCGCTCAGTCGTGTCTGACTCTTTGAGACTCCAAGGACTGCAGCACACCAGGCAGCCCTGTCCTTCACCATCTCCTGGAACTTGCTCAAACTCATGTCCACTGAGTCAGTGATGCCATCCAACCATCTCATGCTCTGTCATCTGTCCCCTTCTCCTCCTACCTTCAATCTTCCCAGCATCTGCCTTCTTATCCAAAATAAAAATACTTCATTTCAGTTTCTTGAACACATCATGCTTACTCTTCATTAGAGAGTCTTCTGTGTGGAATAATTCTCTCTTCACACATTTCTTGGTTAGCTTCAATTCAAGACTTAAACATTATTTAATATTAATATTTAAACACTATTTCTCCAATACCAAACATGGGCTCCCATAGCCACATGTACTCTTCCCATTTGAATACAGATGGCAAGGCAGTTGCCTGTTTACAGGTCTTTCATTGCCACTAAACTGGAGATTCTATGAAGGCAGGGTCTCCTAACCTAACACATTTTTAAAAATAATGTATTCATTTATTTATTTATTTAGGTTGTGTGGGTCTTCATTGCCTTTCAGGCTTTTCTCAAGTGGTGCACAGGGGCCACACACTAGATGAGGTGCCTGGGCTTCTCGTCACTGGCTTCTCTTGTTGCGGAACACAGGTGCTAGGCCCTCAGGCTTCAGTAGTTATGGCACATGGGGTCGGTTGCTGCAGCTCCAGGGCTCTAGAGCACAGGCTCAGTAGTTGTGGCGCATGGGCTTAGTTACCCCATGGCACGCGGGATCTTTCCAGATCAGGGATAGAACCTGTGTCCCTTGCATTGGTAGGCAGATTCTTTACCACTGAGCCACCCGGGAAGCCCTCGCACACTTGTTTTGATCACAGCTCCTGGTGCAATAACTGGCACCTCGTGCAATAACTGGTGTGTTCGGTATGAACTGACCAACTGAGTGAATCCCCACGCACTAGGGAAAAATTTCACCTAAGGCTGCAATGAATCTGAAATACCACAAATCAAAGGAACCATTAAATTAGTCATCGGAAGTGTGTTTTGCTTATATAATTTACTCTTCTGGGTAAGAAGTGGCTCAGGCTGAAAAATAAAGAAAGGAAAACAGGTGGATAAATTAAGTTCTTAGAAAACTGTAACAATTTATTGAAGGAATGGTATAATTTGAGGGGTATATTGGGATTTTCCAGAGAAATAGCACCAATAGGCTATACACAGAAATAGATATGTGTGAGTGTATGTATATATACATATCTATACATATACATACATAAAATTAATAATCACAAAAGTAAATAATTATGGTAGCTTCATTTTATAAATGCCTATTTGTTTAGGGCTTGTGCTTAACATTATTTTTTTTTCCTCACAACAATCCAAAAACAGTTTCACTATTATCACACCCCTTTCAGAGACATGAAGACTAAAAGCAAGGTTACTGAGTAGTGGGACTTGGACATAAACCCAGCTTTGGTCAGTTGCAACTTCCACACTCTTGACCCCCATGCTGTAAGACACACTAGTGTTTGGTACATTCCTCACAAAAGCAGCTGAGTACAGCTAGCAAATATTCTGAAGCCAGTTAGGTTGGAAAACTGAAAATGCTCCCCATTTAACACATTGACATCTCCCAATCCTAATTCTCTTCTATGTAAAATGTGTGCAAAACAGAAAGGATGGGTGGAATAACAAGAAACTCTGCTTGTCACTTAGTTATTAACCATAATAAAATAGGAAAATTTCTTAAAAAATTTAGATATGAAAATTTTGCCACATTTCAACAAAAAATTCAAGTCTGTCTATTTCAAAAATCGTTTATTTTCTTAAGAGCTTGGTAATCACACCATAAAGTTCTTAGCCCCACCATCCAAATTTACAATCAGGTATTACATAAATATATATGTACCCAAAACGTGGGGGAAAAAATCCATTGCATAATGCAGATTCATTTAACTTTTCTAGTGACTGCTTTATGACAGTGACCTACATGGTCTGAAAATATAATGTGACAAAGAATATATCTGCTTTCCATCCCAAGGACATTCTTGAAAATGAGCTGTAATATTTCAAGAGTTTTATCCTTGTGAGTAAAATGTTAATAAATAGATAAATCTTTAACACTTGCCAAGTCATGAGCTTGTATTCAGTATAGCTAAAAGAACATGTCTTAGGGGACAGGACTAGAATATAACATTTTTTAATATTGTCACCACTATAGACTTTTCCCCAATCTGGGAAGTTATTCCTGGCCAAGTGTTGAAGGACATCACAATTCGAACAATTTATTGGTATGGATCTATTTAGAAAGAGTCAGACCAAATAAACCACTCATACCAATGATGCAATGTGAGATTCACAATGGAATTCTCTCTAGATTGACCTGGAAGAATACAGTGACTGGCTATCAGCCATTTTTCTGCTCATACTACATGACAAGAGAATATCAATTAGGCTAAAGAGAACATCTCAGAAAAGAAAGAAATGATTTTCAGTAGGCTTACTGATGAATTATTTGAGACAAATTATTTGATTAATATTTTATTGTTGGTTTTGAAAATACTTTGTCTAAAAATTGTATTAGTATTTATATTCATCTTCACGTGAGATTTTAAAATGTTTTTGAAGTATCTAAAGTGTGTTTACTTGGTGATAATAATAAGATAGCATGATATTTATTTAGATATTGCTATGCACACTAAGTGGGTTTCCTGGTGGCTCAGACCATAAAGAATCTTCCTTCAAGGAGGGTGAACCAGGTTCAATCCCTGGGTCAGGAAGATCCCCTGGAGAATGTATACACAGAGTACTTTTTCTACATTTAATCCTCTCAATAACTTTATGAGGTGGGTGCTATTATCATAACCATAAGATCTTTACCCACATGAAATCCCATAATAACCCCATGACATGATCTTATTTTCATAGCCAGTGTTTTAAAGATAAGGAAAGTAGATTAAGAATAAGAAAGTTGCAACAAGACTCACAGTAAGTGATAAGGTATGATTCCAAACCAGGATCTCCTGAACTCAAACTTCTGCTCCTAACTATGCTGCTTTCCATCTCTTTATCCTATATGTTGTTTAAATAGTGACATTTTCTAGGAAAATACTGACCATAAGAAAAACTAAGGGGCTGGACTAAAGACTCAGCATTCTTCAGACAAATGAGTATTTACATATTTCTCCTGAATTGCTTGTAGGAACTCACCATTCACCATACACACAACACATACACACACAAGCCACATACTCTCTCAAAGGAACCACCATATTATTTAATTATTTCTAGAACAACAGTCATTCAGTCATAAAACAAGCCCCTTCAAGTTAAAGCCTTATTTCCCATAGTCACAATATTATATATTAAAGTTGCCGTACTCCAAATCCACTTTGAAACATAAAATATGTTTAAATTGTCTCTCCAAAATAAATGAGTACAATCACACACAAATACCTGTTTTTAAAAACATTTTAGAGTAAACACCTCATTTAATTGCTACAGTAGAATATTTTAACTTAGACTTTAGTGGTTCAGATTTCTTAAAATAGTATAGTTCTTTGAAGTTTGTTCTGATGACACAACCATTTCTGATAAATCATATAGTAACTGTAAACATCTGTTGTTCCAAGAACCAAAAATCTTGTTTAGAATAAGCATCATCAGCTTCAAATTTCCTTTGTTTCTGATTCAGTGAATGTTGATGTATTTCTCTACATTTCTTTGAATGCTTATCATAAGAGTATAAGTTCTTTCTCTGAAGATGTAGAGAATAATTTCCTCAGTGAAAGTTAGTTGATCATCCACTGACTTACACCAGTTTCTCCTTATTTCCAGACTCTTAGTTCATGTCACAGTTCAAGTGTTTGTTTTACTAAGCATCTACTGGATGCCAGGCACTATCCTTATACTGGGAATACAGGAAATATAAGGTGTCTCTTTCTTCTTATAAATGTTATGTTGTTCATGGTCAGAGATTTATAAATATTTGCTATGAGGAGTTTTTAAGTATCATCATTTCATGACATTTTCCTCAAAGCAAAGATATCACTACAGAAGCGTGTGTGTGTGTGTGTGTGTGTGTGTGTGTGTGTGTGTGTGTGTGTGAGAGAGTCGCTCAGTGTGTATGACTCTTTGGAACCCCGTGTCCTATAGCCCACCAGGCTCCTCTGTCTGTGGAATTCTCCAGGCAAGAATTCTGGGGTGGGTACCATTCCCTTCTCCAGGGGATCTTCTCCACCCAAGGAATGAACCTGGGTCTCCTGCCTTGCAGGCAGATCGTTTACTATTTGAGACCCCAGGGAAGCCCTTAACAACTCTTTTATTTAAGGCAGCCAGCCATAATCTAGCACAAGAAAGGAAGCAAGAATGCGTGCTCAATCGTTTCTGATTCGTTGCAACCTCATGGACTATAGCCCACCAGGCTCCTCTGTCCATGAAATTCTCCTGGGAAGAACACTGAAGTGAGTTGCCATTTCCTCCTCCAGAGGGACTGAACCCCATCTCTCGCATCTCCTGCATTGGCAAGCGGATTCTCTACCACTAGTGCACAGTAGAATGTAAAATACAAAGAAACATATCTGAGCAGAGAATGAGGCACCCTTAATATTTGAAAAAAAATACTATATTTCTTTTTACTCTAACAGTTTAATGAAAATCTGAGTTCAGAGACATATTTACCATATCTTTTAACCCTGTTTTAGACAGTCTGTGCTTTAGTAATCACATATATCATTTTCATGTCATTGCAAAAGTTAGGGGGGAAACATATATTCATCAGTAATAATTATTAGAGCAAAGATTAATTGCTACCAATAATAATTAGTCAAGTTGATAATTAATGACCATGGTATACCTACCACAGCATTAAAATGGCAATTATGTTACTCACTGCCACATCTCATCTGTATCATCTAGCAAATTACAATTGTAAGTGATAATACATATTGAGGATTTTATTGCTGCATAATTAATTGTAGAAGTGTTACCAGGCCATGATTCACCCACTAATTGTTTGCAAAAGATATAATGCAAATAAAGGATGTAATGTAAACTCCAATAAAATTCAACAATCCTATCTTGTTTAATGAAATTTATATAAATATACTTTATAAAATTAATAGATGTAGCTCTTATTCCATCTGTAATTCATAATCACAGAGATGAGCAAGAGTATAATTCCATGTAATTCAATTCTTTTTTGTAAAGATAAATATGGAAGCAAGTAGCACTTGAAAGTTAAGAACATTGAGAAAAGCTATATTAATTAAATCTAAAAATAATAGAACTTAATAAAATCTCATAAAATATGTAAAAGTCAAGCATAAAAATAATAAAATATGTAATATATCTCTTATCCCTTCACAAATACATATTTCACCAAGAAGAGGGAGAAAAGAGTCCTAATAGACTTCGAAATGGAAAGAACATGATAAATATATATTTTATTTGAAAATACAGATATGAAGAAAATAAGTAATGACAAATGGAAAATTCTACCATCAAAAAAGTGAGAAAAAAACTCAGAGTGGGAGAAAACATTTGTAAATCATATATTTGACAAGGAACCTGTATCAAGAATAGAAAAAGAATTCTTACAGCTTAATTATAAAAGACAACCCAATTGAAAAATGAAAACATATTTGGATAAACATTTCTCCCAAAAAAGATAAGAACCAAAAACCACATGAAAATATCCTCAACATCATTAGTTATAGATTCAAATTAAACCCACAATAATAGATTATTTCATACTCAGTAGAATTGCTGTGAGAATTTGCAGAAATGGAACCCTCCTACAATCCTGATAGGAACGCAAAATGATCCAACTGCTTTGGAAAACTCTGGCAGCTTCTCAAAGAGCTATCTATGAGTTACAAAGTGACCTTGCAATTCTACTCACTCTAGGCATATACCCAAGACAGCTAAAATCATATACTTGCAAAACACTAGTACATGAATGTTCCCGGTAGCATTATTTACATTAGCCAAAGTGGATACAACTTAATGTCAATTGGGAATGGATAAATATAATATGGTATAGTCGTACAGTGGAATATTATTAAGCAATAAAAAGGAATGGGTTCCCAATGCATGCTATACATGGATGAGCCTTGAAAATATTATCTAATTGAAAGAATCTAGTCACAAAGATCACATATTTATATGATCACATTTATATGAAAAGCCCCAATTTGGCAAGTCTATAGCTAGAGAGCCAATTAGTTGTTGCCTAGAACTGAGGGTTGAAGGAGAGAATGAGGATAGGAGTGACAGTGAAACGTGAGGGATTTCTTTTTGGCATGAAGTAAATGTCCTAAAATTAACTTGTATTTATGATTGTGCAACTCTGTGCATATACTGAAAATCAGTGAAATACATACTTTAAATTGGTTCATTTTACAGTATATGAACTATATCTAAATAATGCTATTAAAAAGAACTCCCCAAATAATAATAAATTATAATGTAAAGACTCAGAGAAATAATTTTAAAATACTGAATGTGTTTTAAAAAGTGGACTAAATAAGTAATGAATAGTGTGTCATAAACCCTTTATCGGCATTGAAAACTCATAGTCATCCACTAGTATAACTGAGCAAATTGTGTCCCTTAAATTATTTAGAAGGAGAACATTTAGAAATTCAGAAAGTATGCAACTGAGGGAGAGAAGGATTTTCTATTTGGTGTCTGGTGTCTTTAGAGAAGAATTTCATGTAAGAAAACTCTAATTGTTTCTGTGTGCTGCATGTTGCTAAAATGCTGAGTGGTGAGGTTTTTATACCCATGGCTTTTTCTTTTCAGAAATAAATAGACCCAAATTCCCATTTCCATCGTCCTTGTGATGGGAGGTAGCCCTCTGACAGGTTGATTGAGTTCAGGACCGTAAAGGACAAAGGGAAGAAAATCTGAAAAATGAAAGCCTCCTGAAAATTTTTTTCGATCTAAGTTCAGCACTGAGTGTCTAAGAAATTGTGATAAGCCACCAGTGATCCATTTAGAATGGGCAGGCATTGGCCTTAGTATGCACAGATGATTTCCAGTTCAATTTGGTTTCCAGGCTACATTAGAATACTGCATATCTAACCTTATGATAAATCCCTTCAGCTTTTGTAGTGTTTCCAGAATAGTTTTCAAAGAACAAAGAACATCAAGGTCAAGTTGATAGTGGCCTCACAATGAGAAATACAAACAGGACAAACGAGAAGGCATGTAAATATAACCTGAATTTGAAATCAACGGATTTGTATCCCCTGTTTGTGTCATTTACTCTTTCTCTTCACTCTCACATGAATTTTGGAACAATGTTTTGCAAGTTCTTCCTCATACAAAAGGTTACAATAATAAATTCATTCAATTTCCATTATGCTAAATGACCCTAAATCCTTTCAGCAACCTCTTACTGCCAGTATACACCTGGGATTCATTTATCATGTTATTTAATACATTATGAAAATAACTGAGTTACAGACTTTGTATAGAAATCAATTCTATATGCAGATCATTTCTGTGGTGGTAACAGAGCAAGATGAGACATGCTTGTAATCCACAGTGCAATAATATACAAAAGAAAACACTGTTATTGGTCACCAAAAGTGCCCCCACCTACAAAAGGATGATGAAAATGATAATTTACTGTGTGCCATGCCTTATCATAAGCTCTTTATAAGCATGAGCTAATCCTATAATAACCTTAGAAACTAGGATGATACATAAATCAGGAACTGAGACACACAGAGTTTCAGTAAATTGGTCAGATTACTCAGTATGTTACAAAGCCAGAATTCCAGTTGGAGCAGTTGGGCAAGAGAGCCCGAGTTCTTCACCATGATATCTAGTTCTGTGTAATAAGAACAGATGGTGTATACTTCAAAAGAATAATGTTAATCTATTTTTAAAAGTCTATCAGTTGCACATAGCTAAAGGTCATTCTGTTATCTGCATTTTCATGGAGTAGTCAGAGTGGTATATATATGTGACTATATATATATGCTGCTGCTAAGTCGCTTCAGTCGTGTCTGACTCTGTGCGGCCCCATAGACGGCAGCCCACCAGGCTCCCCCATCCCCGGGATTCTCCAGGCAAGAACACTGGAGTGGGTTGCCATTTCCTTCTCCAATGCATGAAAGTGAAAAGTGAAAGTGAAGTTGCTCAGTCATGTCAAACTCTTGGCGACCCCATGGACTGCAGCCTACCAGGCTCCTCTGTTCATGGATTTTCCAGGCAAGAGTACTGGAGTGGGTCGCCATTGCCTTCTCCATATAAATATATATATATATTTATATTTATATTTATTATATTTATTTATATAATATAAATATATATAATATATATTTATTTATATTTATATATTTATTATATATATATTTAAACTGTGTATAAATTTAAATATATGTCATATATATTTATTTATATTTATATATATTTATATATTTATTATATATATTTTTTATATGACATATATTTAAATTTATACACAGTTTAAAACAAATCAGATCAGGGTAACTTAGTTACTTAGTAGAAACAAATGAATAAATAACAATTTTTAAAGCATTTGTGGAGAGGAAAAAGATTTAACTTTTATTATGTATTTCTAGACTAAAGTTTCCTCATCTATACATGAGAGAACTGGAATATTTGACTATATATTAGCTATAAAGCAGTTTCTATGATTTACTTCAAGATCCTATAATCATATCCTCTACTTATTTTTCTAAGGGCCTGTTTATTTCTTCTTACACATTTATAATTAATATATTTAAAAGTAGAATTAGTTATTAGTAGCATGTGTTAAATACATTTATGCCCCATTTGTTATTTTTCTTATAACTTATTTTGTGCTCTTTTGCCATTTAAAAATTTAAATAATTTTACATAATCATGTGTATCATTTATTTCCCTTCTTCCTGTATTATATTTTCACAGATGTTTCAAACATAAAATAAAAAATAAGCTTTACCCAGTCTTTTCTTCTACTTTATAAGCCGAATATGTAAAGCATTTGATCTTTTACTCATTCAGAATTTTTGATACAAAATGAAAATCAATTATAAATCAACTTCTCTTTCAAGGAGTCAGTAAGTTATCCCAATATCATTTATTAAAGCTTCTACCACTTTCCCAACTGATAATCTTCTAAGGAAACCCAAACATGGTCATAAATTACATTCCCAAAAGAGTTGAGGTCACTTTATAAAGTCTTTATTCTGTCTCATGGAACTGTCCATCTATTCCTGCACCAGTAATACACTGACCAGTAAAAATAAGGAAAGATTTTTACCTTCAGTAATGGTAAAAAGGTAATAAATGAAGGTAACTAGACTACTGCACAATTGCACTCATCTCACATGCTAATAAAGTGATGCTTAAAATTGTTCAAGCCAGGCTTCAGCAATACGTGAACCGTGAACGTGTTCAAGCTGGTTTTAGAAAAGGCAGAGGAACCAGAGATCAAATTGCCAACATCCACTGGATCATCGAAAAAGCAAGAGAGTTCCAAAAAAACATCTATTTCTGCTTTATTGCCTATGCCAAAGCCTTTGACTGTTTGGATCACAATAAACTGTGGAAAATTCAGAAGGAGATGGGAATACCAGATACCTGACCTGCCTTCTGAGAAATCTGTATGCAGGTCAAGAAACAACAGAACTGGACATGGAACAACAGACTGTCTCCAAATAGAAAAAGGAGTACGCCAAGGCTGTATATTGTCACCCTGCTTATTTAACTGATATGCAGAGTACATCATGAGAAACTCTGGGCTGGAGGAAGCACAAGCTAGAATCAAGATTGCCAGGAAAAATATCAATAACCTCAGATAGGCAGAAGACACCACGCTTATGGCAGAAAGTGAAGAGGAACTAAGGAGCCTCTTGATGAAAGTGAAAGAGGAGAGTGAAAAAGCTGGCTTAAAGCTCAACATTCAGAAAATTAAGATCATGGCATCTGGTCCCATCACTTTATGGCAAATAGATGGGAAAACAGTGGACACAGTGGCTGACTTTATTTTTATGGGCTCCAAAATCACTGCAGATGGTGATTGCAGCCATAAAATTAAAAGACGCTTACTCCTTGGAAGGAAAGTTATGACCAACCTAGACAGCATATTAAAAAGCAGAGACATTACTTTGCCAACAAAGGTCCATCTCATCAAGGCTATGGTTTATCCAGTGGTCATGTATGGATGTGAGAGTTGGACTATAAAGAAAGCTGAGTGCCAAAGAATTGATGCTTTTGAACTATGGTGTTGGAGGAGACTCTTGAGTGTCCCTTGGACTGCAAGGAGATCCAACCAGTCCATCCTAAAGGAGACCAGTCCTGGGTGTTCATTGGAAGGACTGATGTTGAAGCTGAAACTCCAATACTTTGGCCCCGTGATGCGAAGAGCTGACTCATTGGAAAAGACCCTGATGCTGGGAAAGGCTGAGGGCAGGAGGAGAAGGAGATGACAGAGGATGAGATGGTTGGATGGCATCGACTCAACGGACATGGGTTTGGGTGGACTCAGGGAGTTGGTGATGGACAGGGAGGCCTGGCGTCTGCGGTTCATGGGGTCACAAAGAGTCAGACACGACTGAGCAACTGAACTGAACTGATGAACTTTTATCTCTCAGATAGGCAAAAATTTATACTTTTAATACGAATATTGGTCAGAATGTCAAAGCCAGTCACGCCAAAAATTTGGGTAGAAGTGAAAATTGTTCAGTCAGTCAGCATCTGTAAATATTTTAAATGTATATGTTCTTCAGCTTCACAGAGTAATTCTCCATTGTGTGGTTTGAGGTTCAGTGCGATTCATGGGGTCACAAAGTTGGACACGACTGATCGACTGAACTGAACTGAACTGAAGGGACCCCCAAGATATTTTCAAGGGATTTGTTACGTCAAACGTTTTTCATAATATTAAGATATCATTTGCCCTTTTACACTATGTAAACATATGCATTTAGAGTTTAAGAGCAACGATAGGTAAAAATGCTGTCACTTTAGCCACAATAAAGGCAGTGGCAACAAATGTTACTAATAGTCATTTTATTTTTCTCCCTAATGCACACAGTTACACACACACACACACACACACACACACACACACACACACAGAGCCTCACTCATAATATCCTGATACAGCACTCAAAATGATTAATTTTATTAAAACTTTACTGAATATGTTTGTTAAAATACTTTATATGATGAAATATGAGGTACACATTAAGCACTTCTGTTGCCTAGTGAAGTATGATGGTTGACTTAAGGGAAAAGCTCTTATATTAGTTAAACCAGCTCCTTATTTCATGGAACATCATTTTTACTAGAAAGAATGACTAACAGATGAACTATGGCTATTCAGAGTTGAATATTGGGAAGATTTTTTTTTTTGCTAAAATGAACAATAGGAGTCTCATTTCAAGAAAAACAACTGACACTATTTGTTGCCAATGATAGAATTTGAGCTTTCAAGTAAAAATCAGAATTTTGGAAAATTATATCCATCACCAAAACTTAACAGCTTCTGCATACTTAAAGACTTTTGTGTGGTGATATTAAAAAATGTAGTTTTTTTCACATTATATATCAAAATGTGAATTGTGAAACCTTAATAACTCAAGGAATCAATATTTTCAAAACAATCCATGCATGGGTAAAAGTGCCATTCAAAATGCAAAACACAAGACAAATTTTAATGTTACAGTATGAACAATTAATTTGGTTTAAGATTCCACACTGCAACTAATCTTTAAGAAACTTCCACTTGCCAAGTTTTGGTATAGCATCAAAAAAGAATATCCAAAATTTTCTGTAAAGGCTACTAAAATATTCCTCTTTTCCAACTTTCTATCTGGGTGGAGCCAAATTTTCTTCATCTACTTCACCAAAATTTCATTACACTGATGTCATAATTCAATTGTCTTACTCTGTCAGACATTAAAAGATTCACAATATTTAAATAATGTCATTCTCACTAATTTTTGTTTTGGAAAATATAGCTATTTTTCATAAAAACATGTTATGTTGACATCAGGTTTGTTACTATTTTAAGTCAACAAATCAATAAGATTTTGAAATTTTTTCCATTTTAATTTATAAAGCAACAAACATTGATAGACATACCCTACATTTAAAAAAGTTCTTTGCTCTCCTCAATAATTGGAAACCACTGACGTTGAAAATCCACTAATAGAAAGTCACCTTGGATAAGTACATAAAATTACTAATGAACTAGTAACCGCTAGATGGTTCACCTTTCTTTTTTCCTTTCCTCACTGGAAGTTTTTAATTGAGATTATTGTGGCTAGGACAGTAAAATATCGACCTACAATGTAGGAGACCCAGTTTCGATCCCTGGGTTGGGAAGACCCCCTGGAGAAGGGGATGGCAATCCATTCCAGTATTCTTGCTTAGAAAATTCCATGGACAGAGGAGACTGGCTGGCTACAATCTATGGGGTCACAGAGTCAGACATGACTGAGCAACTAACACACACTCTCACATCTTAACCCTACTCCGTATTGGTGCTGGGAGAAGATATTTTGTTTTTTGGTCCATGGTTAACTTTAGAAGATAGAATGGGAGATCAGGGCATTACACATGCAGGAACATTTTGCTAAAGGGTAGACTAGTGGTAGAGGCTACTAGCTATCCTCCTATCTGTTTTCACTTTCTTCTCAGTAATAGGCCCCATGAACTTAAGCTGGGCAAGTAGGTTGCCAAAAATACATGATTTGCTAGATTTTTTTTTTTTTTTGCAGTTAGATGTGACCAGTGAAATGCAAGCAAAATGTAAGCAAATTGCAAAATTTTTTTTGCAGTTATATGTAACCAGTGAAATATGATACAATTTCTATGAAGATGTGTATGTGGATACAGTATGTAGAATTATAATAGATCTCTTGCACAACAAGGTAGAAGTTACATGCTAAAGATGGTAGCATACAAAAGAAGCTTCAGTTCCTAGGAGGACAGGGCCACCTTATTAGTCATGGTCTGCCAGTATTTTTGTAAGTGAAACAAATTTCTCTGTTGAGTAGGCAGCTATAATTTGAGATTTTCTGTTACTCATAATTGAACCTAATTTTAACTCAGAATGACTCAGCAGTGCTATTAAAGAAATAGGACTCTATTTTGTCTACTGATTTGTTCTGTTTTCCTAGTATAAGTGATTTTCTATTAGCACTACCCATGAAGTTTCTCAAGATAGCTAATTACTACTGAAGTGAGGGTAGTAACTCAAAGTTTCTTGGAATATTTGGTAATCTTATTTCTAAAGCACGTGTCCATACAAAGCTACTGATATTTTTTAACTGATGGGAATATTTCAGAACTAATTCACACTCTTATTTGCATGAGTTCATGATTGCTCAGTCATTTCAGTTGTGTCTGAATTTTTAAGACCCTGTGGACTGTAGCCCACCAGGCTCCTCTGTCCATGGGGTTTCCAGGCACGATACTGAATTGGATTGCCATGCCCTCCTCCAGGGAATCTTCCAGACCCAGAGATTGAACTCAAGTCTTTTATGTTTCTCACATTGCATTGGCAAGTGGGTTCTTTGCCACTCAGCCCATCCGGGAAGCTCCTCATTTGCATATACATGCACAATACCTTATTTTGCCTGGTTCAGTGAGCAGAATACTTTTTATTTTTAAGTTAATAATGATTCCAATAGTAACTAAACTAAGATTACTAGCACAGGAAATGAGCTAGGTATCACCTCTCTATTATAGAACTATAAAATGTTTGAATTAGAAGATATCTTGGCAAACATCTAATTCAACTCATTCTTATTTTCAGATGAAGACCCTTAGAGCCAGAAAATAAACATTACAACATCACAGAAGTATTTACAAAGCAGCGATTTAGGGAAAAAGCACCAATTAGTCTCTAGCACACTTATTGTAACTAGTAGGAGCCACTGTATCAGCTTGGAATACTAAATGAATGACATTTCCTTTCTTTTTTAATTTAATTACTGAAGATCCTACTGCCTTTGTTAGGAAGATCATCAGCCTTTTTTCCAAATTGCTATAAAATTCCATGATTGGGGCTTCCCTGGTGGTTCAGATGGTAAAGAATCTGCCTGCAATGCACGAGACCCAGGTTCCATCCCTCGGTCAGGAAGATCCTGGGCAGAATGAAATGGCAACCCACTTCAGTATGCCTGCCTAGAGAATTCCACGGACAGAGAAGCCTGGCAGGTTACAGTCTATGGGGTTCAAAGAATCAGACACGACTGAGTGACTAACACTTTCACTTTTCCATGATCATATTCTGCTGTCAGATTTTACTTAGCTCTCAGTGCGGGGAGAAGATTAGAGAATCTGATTAATTCACCCACCAGTTTCACATTTTCTCTCTGATACATGGGTTCTTGATTTTACATATAGTTTTTATACCATGATAAGGATTTCAATGGTAATTAGTTTATCTAATAACACTCTTAATGTTAGTGGCAAATTACATTTGAAAATGTAAAATGCATAAGACGTAAGAAAAAATTCCACTTGTGTTTCTTTAATCCAAGCATAATTCTTTGATTCCTCCTTGAAGTAAGATAGAAAGTAATTTAGATGATATTTTAGACTGACTTTAGGAATTTTAGGAAACTTCTGGGATCTACCTTTTCTAACTTCCCTAAAGGACATCTCTCTAAGAGATTACTTTACCAAAATAATCTACTTATGCACACAATCCTTTAAACAGATGGAAGTTACACTTTAATTCATTATACCACTGGCCACTGCATTGATCTTTTGTCTGTTTCTGTGCAAGTTAACTTATTTTGATATTTTATGTCATGAATCACTATAGGAATTTAATTAAATTGATAAATTAACTGTGCTGTAATTGCCACTAAAGTATTGTAAATGTCATTCTGCTCTCATCCCAGATCATGACTGGAAATAAAATGCTGCAACTCAGATTCTGTTGAAGAGAATCTCTTGTACATATCAAGTGAAGTCACTCAGTCATGTCCGACTCTTTGCAACTCCATGGACTGTAGCTTAACAGGTTCCTCCATCCATGGAATTTTCCAGTCAAGAGTACTGGAGTGGGTTGCCATTTCCTTCTCTAGGGGATCTTCCCAACCCAGGGATCAAACCCAGGTCTCCCACATTGCAGGCAGACACTTTACAATCTGAGCCACTTGGGAAGCCTCATATCAAGAGATGTGTACAAAAAGAAATAACCTAGAGATATCCAGTTTTACCCAAGACTTGGAATTTGAATTCTACCTCTCACAAATAAATGATAAATGTCTCTGCAGAATATTTGATAATTTATCTATTTTTTTTTCATTTTTTTCTAATGTTCCAATGTTTAATCTTCTTCTGTGTTCATGATCCAATCATTGGTAAATTGCTTGTCAGTAGGCAAGCTACTCACTTTTTTAAATTCTAATTTATTCAGCACTTTTTCGAACATAAGTTAATTTCATTTCTGTTTTCACTGTGGGTATATTCAAAACCTCTCCTGATAATTTACTTTTAAAAGTTTCATCCTACATATTATCAATATAAAATTTGTATAAAAATGAAATGTATCATTTAGCAAATTCATCATCTGAACAAACAGAAGCTATGATTGTACATCCTGAGGCATTTATCAATGTGGCAGCATAGATACTAAATGGTGGAATTAACTAGCCAGAGTGTTTAAGATAAATAAACTTGCAGTTAATAAGGGAGAGTACTTCATACACTACTGATAAATAGTTAGACTGAAACAGTAACATGTTACTTTGTATAATAAATGTTTAAATACTTCAAATGTTTAATATTTTGCTTATTTAAAACTTACAATACTGTATGCAATCAGAAACAAAAGTCAAATCATATTAGTCTGGATCAACCACCTATAACAAAGGTCCTATTTACTTAAACTATATGCAAAATTAACTTAATTCCTTCCAAAAAATAGATGAATTATAAGCAAGCATTATATACAGTTTTATTTAATATTTTATCAAAAACTATTTAATATCCTAAATTTCTATATAGTTGGCATTTTCTTCCTCACTCTTTGTAACAGGCCTTATAAATCTGATAATGAAATGGTTGGATGGCATCATCGACTCAATGGACAGACATGAGTTCAAGCAAACTCCGGGAAATAGTGAAGGACAGGGAAGCCTGGTATGATGCAGTCCATGGGGTTGCAAAGAGTTGGACATGACTGAACGACTGAACAATAAATCTGCTAATGTTTCCTCTACTTTAACAACCCTCAAAAGTATAGTATACAGCATCATAAATGAATATTTGGGAGAGAATTAATTCAGTAATAGTATAAACACTAAAATACATTTTTGGATTTAAAGTTCAATAAAAAGGTTGATTTCTTAAATGTAGAAATCAATTACTTTATTCATTCTAAAAGATTTTTGGTTATCTTTATATACTTCATTGTTTACAACAGTGTTAGATTTCTAGAAAAGATCTGTAGTATATAAAGTTCCTATATACCTCACTCAATTTCCCCCATTGTTAACATCTTCCATTAATATGGTACACTATTAATGAATCAATACTGATTTATTAGTATGTATTGTTAACTTGTATTAGTATGGTCACAATTAATGAACCAGTATTGAAACAGTATTATTAACTTGCTTTTGTGCTTTATTATGATTTCCTTATTTTTTATCTAATGCCATTTTTCTTTTCCAGGTTTCCATTCAGGATATCATGTTACAAATCATTCTGTCTCTGTATTCAACTCTTGGCTAGTATCAGATATTCCTTGTTTTGGATGACCTTGATAGGTTTGAGTAATACTAACCAGTCATCAAGATTGCCGGGAGAAATATCAATAACCTCAGATATGCAGATGACACCACCCTTATGGCAGAGAGTGAAGAGGAAGTAAAGTGAAAGAGGAGAGTGAAAAAGTTGGCTTAAAGCTCAACATTCAGAAAACTAAGATCATTGCATCTGGTCCCATCACCTCATGGGAAATAGATGGGGAGACAGTGGAAACAGTGTCAGACTTTATTTTTGGGGGCTCCAAAATCACTGCAGATGGTGACTGCAGCCATGAAATTAAAAGACGCTTACTCCTTGGAAGGAAAGTTATGACCAACCTAAACAGCATATTAAAAAGCAGAGACATTACTTTGCCAACAAAGGTCCGTCTAGTCAAGGCTATGGTTTTTCCAGTGGTCATGTATGGATTTGAGAGTTGGACTGTGAGGAAAGCTGAGCTCTGAAAAACTGATGCTTTTGAACTGTGGTGTTGGAGAAGACTCTTGAGAGTCCCTTGGACTGCAAGGAGATCCAACCAGCCCATCCTAAAGGAGATCAGTCCTGGGTGTTCATTGGAAGGACTGATGCTAAAGCTGAAACTCCAATACTTTGGTCACCTCATGCGATGAGCTGACTCATTGGAAAAGACCCTGATGCTGGGAGGGACTGGCGGCAGGAGGAGGAGGGGACAACAGAGGATGAGATGGCTGGATGGCATCACCGACTCGATGGGCATGAGTTTGAGTAAACTCCGGGAGTTGGTAATGTACAGGGAGGCCTGGCGTGCTGCAATTCATGGGGTCACAAAGAGTCAGACACGACTGAGCGACTGAACTGAACTGAACCAGGCATTTTGCATAACGGCTCTCAATAGGAATTTGATGTTTTTCTCATCATCAGTCTAGTGTTGCAAGTTTTGGGAAGAAGACCCCAGGGTGAAAGTGCCATTTCCATCACATTGTATGAAGGGTAAACACTATCAACATGATTAATCCTTGTGCATGTTGACCTTGATCACCTGATTTAGTTTCTCTAGTATAAAGTTATGATGCTTTGCATTTATAATTCTATACTTTTTGAAGTGAAGTCACTATGCATAGCCTACATTTAGTAATTTGGGAATTATAGTCTACCCACTTGAATGTAGAGTATCTAAAGAAATTATTTGTTTTTCTGCTCTGAAAATTTACCTATTCTTCTTGTTTGCCAGTTTGTTTGTTTGTTCAAGTATGCATTCAAATCAGAATTGAAGAAAGTTTAATTAAAATTGATACCATCTAGTACCAGTGATAACCATTTAAATGAAGGGATCATTCAAAATCTTTGTCTAAAAACAAAGTATGACTTTCTATATATTAAGTGGTTAGAATAGGAGAAAGGAGTCCAGAATGGCAGTGGTTAAAAGACAAGGAAGAGAAAAGCCTGTGAAAATAGAACAAAGGAAGGTCCAAGAAATGGAGTGAGAACCTCAAATAAAACAGACAGCACTCCTGGCTACCCCAATTTACATAGGGCAGGCCCAGGGGGAGGAGGAAAAACATATAAAAAATGGAGCCAAAGGGCCAGTGGTCTCTCTCTCCCTCTCTCTCTCTTCTCTTTGTGTCTTTTGGGTAGGCATGCCCTCACACCTTGAGGATGTATTTTCCTTTACTTTCTAAATAAAACTGAGCTGTAACATGGAGCTGTAACACTGGTCCACCGAGGGCTGTAACACTGGTCCATCGCTTCAAATTTTTGTTGTGACGAGACAGAAGCGAGAAAATTACACACTCCCCTGACGTATATATGCTTTTCTAGCACATGGTTTGCCAAGTTGCCTCTGGTACTATTATGTATTGCATGGTGCATGCTCAGTCACTTCAGTCGTGTCCAACTCTGCGACTGCTATGGACAATAGCCTGCCAGGCTCCTCTGTCCATGGGTTTTCCCAGGCAAGAACACTGGAGTGGGTTGCCACTTCCCTCTTCAGGAGATCTTCCTGACCCACGAATCAAACCCACATCTCTTTAATGATGGTTAAAATAGTCTTAGGTATTTCTTTGATTCTCCCTTCATCTTTAAAAAATATACACCTTTACCAGTATAGGAAGAAAACAAAAATCTATTCTCAGTTCCTCTTTAGAACTCTTTAGGAAAAACCAGATGGAGAAAGCCAAGTTTCACTTGAGTCATTTAAAAAAATTTTCCCCTTTTCTAACCTCCATATTCAGTTTTCCTCCCTTTTTAGTAAAACTATATATTTTCTTTATTTACTCTTTATTTATGGAGCACATGCCATGTGTTCTGTGCTGAGGATAATGAGCAAGTTTGCTATATTTGGTTCTCACATAACGTCTATTATAATTAACTTCGGTTCATTTGCAGTTAAATTGAGGAAAGCAATGATTACATATAATCAAACCACTGCATTTTTTTTTAACCATGTGGCCACTCTAAAAGTACTTCATTTTCCTTCTTACTTTATGTAATTAAGTCGGGTACCTTGGTTCAAATATTATGCACCTTCTAAGACACGTTTGAAATCTTCAGTTCAATACCCTAGAAGGCCAAGGAAATCATAATTGGCCAGTCACAAGACAAAAATCAAGGGAATTTTCCTGCAGAGGTACAGATATTTCAATTCTCTGCAAGTGTAAGAGAGTTGTAATGACCCCAGTTTCTGTATTATTTGCACATATAAAAGATTAACGTATGTATTGAATGTAAGCTAAGGCAACATTCTGATTAGTTTGTACTGTGTATATATTTGCTATCCTCAAAAAAAAAAAAAAAGAGAGAGAGAGAGAGAAAGAAACCATAACCATGATTACACACATTCACATCAGAGACCCTGTTTTTTATATACCAATTCAATCCAAATTTATTATACTTCAAAAAAACAAAAACTTCTTTTAAAAAATGAATTAAGAGGCTACTGAATCCTGGCCAAAGAAACTGGTTTTACATCAAGAATTAATGTTCACTATTATTTAACTGTGTTTACAAAATCATGCTGTGACATATGGTCATTAGTGTCAATTTACATTTCCAAGAATCCTCATCCAAAATTGTTATGAAGTTGAAAAAAAATGCAGTGAATTTTGCCTACACATTGAAACCGACTCTTTTGCCCCTTTCCGATTCTCCCATTTCTGTCCCTCTCTGACCCCAAAAGAACCTAATTATAGAAATGAGATCACTAGGAAGTTTACACTAACTCCTCACTTATGCACTCCTGAAAGCACGGTGTGCCTTGCCTAACCTTTTGGTTCTTTTCCTAGATAAAAAGAATGAGAATGAAGAACAATGTTGCTAAAGAAAGGCTTGCTGTCTACCCCCACAACCCCTTTAGCAATCCTGAATGCAGATCACTTGGGCATTATAACATCTGAAGAGAGAGCCAAGACAGAGCCAGTCAATCCATATGTAATGGAAAACAATGCAGACCCCAAACTCCTACCTGGGTGATTCACAGAGATCCTCCATGCCCACCTCATTTTCCCCTTTAAAAAACTGTCATGACTGGGCAAAACCTTTGGAGTTGGTCTTAGGACATCATGAGTCCATCTTCTCCCCAGATTCCTGGCTTTTCTGAGTAAAGCACCTATTCTTTTTATTGACACTTTCCTCTTGAATTATTGGCCTTTGGACATTGAGCAGTCAAACCTGAGTTCAGTGACAACGTCAATGCAGTGAAGTTTGCCTATATTTCAGTGGTCAAAAACTAGTCATCAATCATTGGGTTGACCAACCTACAGTAAATTGAAAGAACAGAGAAAATTTCACATGTAATGAAACTCCAGAAATATCCTACTTGAGCAAAATATTTGTGAATCAAATTTTTTGTTGCATGTGTTGAAGCCAAAAATACTGCTTCTTAAAATACTATTGTAGATAAATATATTGACCAGTATTCTATCCCAATTTTACTATATTTGATCATCTTTGAAATCCTGTGTGATTCAAACATGTGTTTCTTTTAACTGTAGTACAAGGCCTTTGTATATCACTTTCTTCTGAAAAATATTTTCTTAGGAACTTAGGTAAAGAAAATGAAAAAACAATTACTAAAAACATTTGATATGTGATTAATTAGGCTGAATTGAATAGAATATCAAATGGGAAAAGAAAAACTTTACCTGAATACCCATGTAATCATTCAGAAACTATTATGTGTGGCTACAAAAACCATAGTTTCTCATTTCTATTACCAGATTCTATAAGTAAATAGTGATATACTTCCTTTTACAATAGTGTGTTTTTAAAGATGAATGAGGTGACAAAAACAGATGTTTACATATCCTCAAGCCATCTATGTATAAATAAAGCTATCCTAAATACACATACTGTTTTGCTAGCGTGCACATAGGTTAATTTATAAAAGAAAAGGCAGTCTTGAATCAGAATATGATTAAAAATGTAATACCTGTCTCTTTATCGAAATGCTGAAAGTTATTTCATCTTACAACTTTTATAGTGTTTCCCTAAGTATAGCTGCAGAGAGATAATTTACTCAGCAAACAAAGACTATAAATTCTATGGGACAGAATAGAGTCAGCAGGTTGACATCTGTGAATTATGTAAATAGAGGAGTAGAAAACAACCATATCCTAACAGGCAACTCCTATTCAGATGGAAAAAGAGAGTGGGAGAAAGACTCTTCTCAGATTATTATTAAGGTTGGGAGGGCACTTATTCCCAGGGTGCATCTCAGGGAGGACTAGTTTGTTTTGGCTTGCCTCCTCAAGTGGAAATTTAAGTGTGAATTAAAAAAAGACATGCTGAGTCTGAGGATCAGCTCCTTCTCTTTGCCAGAGAACAGCACTGGATAGAGGGCAACATGTCATTGATTTTGAAGTTCCAATGTGTGCTTTATACCCTTATGGTGAATAGTAAGTAGTGTAAGACTGTTTAGGATAGAAACTGTGAATAATGTTAACAAATAGAGTGTTCGCACTGCTGCTCCTTTAACTTGGCAGGATGTTGCCACCTGCTCTTTAATATTTTTGATGAACATGAAAATAAATCATTATTAAGGAATAAAAAGAGCAAATTTATTCTCTAAGGAAACACTGACATATATGTAAAGCTTATTGTGCATATGACAAATTTCTTTCTAAATTAGCTAACATATGTAAGATTCACAGCATATTAGAGATTTGAAAGGTCTCATGCTAACAAAATCTTTATGACAAGTGCTATGTTTCATACTGAAATCTGACAAAATAAAATGCAAAAAGGTTATGAGAAAACAGAACCATTCAAAGAGAATAAGTAGTCTAGATAATAAGTATAGGTAAGCCACACTCTTAGCAGCACATGCCTACACACAATATGCAGTAAACTCAATTTAGAGACCAGGTGACATTTAAATTTTCCACTGATGACCTGTATAATGCAATAAGAGCAATGCTTAGTGAATTTCTGGAAACACTGAATAAAAATCATGACTAAACTTCTGGAATGACACATTCAAAATCTAAATGACATGTGTGAAAGAGAAGAGACAATGTGTGTGTGTGTGTTTATAAAGGTTTGTGATAAAAATCAAGCTTTTAACATAAGACTAGGGAAGGAGAAGAAAAAGGAGTAGAGAAGGGAAAATGTAAAGGACCATCTGGAGTGCTTAATATGTGGCAAGGATTATAGAGACTTTATGATGTTATTTCCAATCTTCACAACAACAGTACAGGGCAAGTGTGACACTTCCCTTTTCCACAGAGTAGTGAAGAGTGACTGAGAAAGGAACATGACTCAGCCAAGATGACACAGCCAGAAACGGCAAGAGTTCACTTCAGTTGGGTCTGACCTCAGATATATTGGAGAGTTTTTGGTTGAAATCTCAATGATTCAGAAGGATATAGGAAAATACATGAAGGATCAAGAAGAATATCAAAAGATATTGTGAAAACTGACAAAGGATTTTTGAAGATAAATTTAAATTACTATAAAAGTCACCTTTACAGGAACTGATTTCATTATGTATTTTCATACCGGTAGTAAACTCTGGTGATTTGGTTCCAAATTATGTGATACGCCACATGATTTCTACAGCCTTCTGTGTAAGGGAAGATGTAGGATTTTACAAAATATCAGTGAAGTAAATCTCTCCAGTTCTTGGAACCCAGATATAGCCCCAAGGAAGTAATGAAGTGCTCACCCAGTGGCACAGCAGTCCATGTGGATGGTGAAGGAGAAATTCTCTGGGTGTGACTGGAAAGTTACTCAAAGTCTCTAATGGAAGCAAATTATATACTTTCTACAGTGACAGTATCACTCTAGCAATGTGCAGAACACTTTATGTGTTCCAGTGAAATCTAATCGCTCAAACTCACCAGAAACATTATTCAAGTAATTGCTTCCTCCTACTTTTTTCTTCTTCTTCGTTTTTTTTTTTTTTTTTTTTTTTTTTTTGCAAAGTGCTACTTTGGATGGCAGTCAGTTTTTAAAGAGAAGGTAACATAAACTACAGCAGGACACAGAAACTACATAAGCAATGTTCTCCCTCTTTAATAATTCTAACATATGACTGCTGAAATAACACTGCAGCCTGAAAGCTGCCTTCTAATAGAACATTTGTGGATAATTGAACTCCTGCTCATTGTTCAAAAGGTCAGGAGGTTTGAGTGGGCTCTTTTTCTTTTGGTAAATTATTCAGCTTGAGTATTTATTGGCCTGTCAAAAGGAAAGTATTGTATGAACTCTCTTTTGTTGCTCTTCACCATTTCCTAATTTGATTGTGTTCTATTCTGTGCATAAAACTTGGCAGAAAATTTCCATCTCTCTTTCTCAAATTCCAGTACAGAGACCTCTCATCTTTGCTCTTTGCTATACAGATCAGCCTCATGGATCAAATAGACATGAATTAAGTCAGTGAGATAGAATTATAATGCTGATTGAGAATTTTGGTTGGATTTTGTTTCAAGTATGATGAGATCACTGTTTTCATTAATATCTGGGAGCATTCTTAAAAGGAATCTATGATAGAAAGAGTGGGGGTAATTTTAAAGGCATCACTAGTATTAGATTGGTGGTGGATCAGTCGCTAAGTCATGCCCAACTCTTGCAACCCCACAGACTGTAGCCTGCCAGACTCCTCTGTCCATGGGATTTTCCAGGAAAGAATACTTGAGTGGGTTGCCCTTTCCTTCTCAAGGGAATCTTCCTGACCCAGGGATCTAACCCAGGTATCCTGTACTGCAGGTGGATTCTTGACCGACTGAGCCGCCAGGGAAACCCTCTACAGTCATTTATATAACAGAGTGGCAAAATCTGTATTCCCCATGCCTGATTTGACCAAAGTAGTGTCTCCATAAATAGTTCAGTTGCTTAGTCATGTCCAACTCTTTGTGATCCCATGGATAGCAGCAAACCAGGCTTCCCTGTCCATCACCAGCACCCAAAGCTTGCTCAAACTCATGTTCATCCAGTCAGTGATCCCATCCAACCATCTCATCCTCTGTTGGCCCCTTCTCCTTCTACTTTCAATCTTTCCCAGCATCAGGGTCTTTTCAATGAGTCACTTCTTCACATCAGGTAGCCAAAGTATTGGAGCTTCAGCTTCAACATCAGTCCTGCCAATGAATATTCAGGTTTGACTTCCTTTAGGACGGACTGATTTGATCTCCTTGCTGTTCAAGGGACTCTTGAAAGTCTTCTCCAACAGCTCAGTTCAAAACCATCTGCACTTCAGTGCTCAGCTTTTTTTTGTTTCAACTCACATCCAAACATGACTACTGGAAAAGCCATATCTTTAACTATATGGACCCGTTTTACTGTAATTAATAGAGCAATAGGCCCCAATTCTGAAGAAAGTTTGGGTGCAAACGGAGCAGTTCCATTACTCCTACATGATCTTACTGTCCAAACTCTTTGGCCCTTCATTACTATTTTCTATATCTACTGCTGGCTGTCCCAGTAGCTCAGTGGTAAAAGAACCTGCCTGCAATGCAGGAGACAGGAAACACAGGTTCGATCCCTGGTTGTGAAGATCCCCTGGAGTAGGAAATGGCACCCACTCCAGTATTCTTGCCTGGAGAATCCGATGTCAGCGGAGCCTGGCAGACCACGGTCCATGGGTCGCAGAGAGTGGGACACGACTGAAACAATTGAGAACACATGCATGCACTGCTGGCTGAAGGAGAATGTTTGTCAAATGTGAGAGGGTCATGATATACCAAAGAGTGGCTAAAATTTCAAAAATATACTCTATATGCAGCTCTAGTTTTCTTCTAATCACTATAATCCTTATAACTAGCTATTTGTATAAAACTGCAGATCTAAAGTTTGTTTCAGATGAGGTCGAGTGACTCAACTTTTTGTCTTTTTTCCCAGTGAACAATTTTCTGTTGCTATGGACCAGAAATTTCCATTTATTGATCATCTTGGGTATAACTGGAATCATGTTAGATGTTACTTTGCTTCTTTAACCTTTACAACAGTCATATGAGTCAACCTTATTACAGATGAAGAAGTGGACATACAGAGTTAAGTCACTTTCTTGAGGCAGCATTTTTCATAGGTAACAGTGCCATGATTTGAACCCAGATGCAAATGATACTGAAGTCCAGACTTTATTTCCATGTCACCTAAAGACAGGGTTACCTTAAGACCAAGTGATACTGATCAGACTGCATTAGGTTCTAAATGGCCTGTCATTACATGAGAGGCTACTGACTCAGTTCATCCAATGCATAACACAAGGTCACCAATGAGCAAACCTACTACTTACATTCCCCTTTCACTTATTTGTTACATATTGACCTCCTTTTCCTGGCCTCTGGTTTAGTCTAATGTCTCTCTCCTTGTCTGTACCTACCAATCTGATTCAGTTCCTGACTTTTCTGCAGCTTTGCCTCTCAGGTTCAGTTCATCTTGAGCCCATAGCTTCCTGGATTCTTCTAATTGGGTAGACTCATCATGAATAGCTGTGAACTCATAACAACTACTTCACATATTGCTTTGGCATTTCAAGTGCTGGCTTTGACTTATCAAGGCCTAATACTCACAAATCAACAGAAAACTTCCTTCTGAACTCTAGACAACCTCAGTTGATGAAATTTCAGGTTCTGTGCAGTGTGTTTATTGAACAAAAGTTGACAATATTTTACTGTAAAATCCTCAAAACCCAATGTTATACTTTAGTTCGTCTAAAAACTACCCTTGATGGTGGAAAATATATGTTGAGCAGTTGTATTAATAATTTTGTTCCTAGACTTTATTTCTATTGAAGACTCATACCATTTCCTTTACTTCTTCTAAATTGTGAAACTCTGCACTAATATATTCTATGGACTTTTTAAAATTCTGACTTGGTTTACTAATCCTTACCTGTTCTCAGACACACCTGAATTGGACTAAGCAATATAATAATAATAAGCAAACTACCGCACAAATGCATTCACCTCACACACTAGAAAAGTAATGGACAAAATTTTCCAAGCCAGGCTTCAACAGTACATGAACCATGAACATCCAGATGTTCAAGCTGGATTTAGAAAAGGAAGAGGAACCACAGATCAAATTGCCAACATCTGTTGGATCACAGAAAAAGCAAGAGAGATCCAGAAAAACATCTACTTCTGCTTTATTGACTATGCCAAAGCCTTTGACTGTGTGGATCACAACAAATTGTGGAAAATTCTGAAAGAAATGGGAATACCAGACCACCTGATCTGTCTCCTGAGAAATCTGTATGCAGGTCAAAATTCAACAGTTAGAACAGGACATAGAACAACAGACTGGTTCCAAATTGGGAAAGGAGTACACCAAGGCTGTATATTGTCACCCTGCTTATTTAACTTATATGCAGAGTACATCATGAAAAACGCTGGGCTGGAGGAAGTACAAGCTGGAATCAAGATTGCCAGGAGAAATATCAATAACCTCAGATATGCAGATGACACCACCTTTATGGCAGAAAGCAAAGAACTAAAGAACCTCTTGATGATAGTCAAAGAGGAGAGTGAAAAAGCTGGCTTAAAGCTCAACATTCAGAAAACTAAGATCATGGCATCTGGTCCCATCACTTCATGGCAAATAGATGGGGAAGCAATGGAAACAATGGCAGACTTTATTTGGGGGGGCTCCAAAATCACTGCAGATGGTGACTACAGCCATGAAATTAAAATATGCTTGCTCCTTGGAAGAAAACCTATGACCAACCTAGACAGCATATTAAAAAGCAGAGATATTACTTTGCCAACAAAGTCTGTCTAGTCAAAGCTATGGTTTTTCCAGTCATGTATGGATATGAGAGTTGGACCATAAAGAAAACTGAGGCTGAAGAATTGATGCTTTTGAACTGTAGCTTTGGAGGAGACACTTCAGAGTCCTTTGGACTGCAAGGAAATCCAACCAGTCCATCCTACAGGAAATCAGTCCTGAATATCCATTGGAAAGGCAGAAACTCCAATACTTTGGCCACCTGATGCAAAGAACTGACTCATTGGAAAAGACCCTGATGCTAGGAAAGATTAAAGGCGGGAGGAGAAGGGGATGACTGAGGATAAGATGGTTGGATGGCATCACCGACTCAATGTACATGAGTTTGAGTAAACTCAGGGAGTTGGTGATGAACAGGGAGGCCTGGCGTGCTGCAATCCATGGTGTTGCAAAGAGTCAGAAACTACTGAGTGACTGAACTGAACTGAATATAATTTTCATTTCTGCTGATTCTATTGCTGTGTAATAAAGTACCTCAACAGTTAGACTGTTTAAAGAAACCATGTTGTTTTTCTTTGCTTCTGTACATTCAGAACTAGGCAGAATTTGACTAGCGATCCCAGTGTTCCTCAAGACATTGTTGTCTTTCAGCTGGCAAATGGGCTATCTGGACGGACCAAGAAGACCTTCACCCACATATCTGTTGTCTTTGTAGGTTGGGCTGAAGGCTGAGCTCAGCTGGGACTAGCAATCAGTCTCTAGCAGGAGGTTCTCAGTGTATTTGAACTTCTTAAATGGAGAATCATAACTCCTGGAGAGAGGTTCCAAGAGATATGAAGCAAAACCTGCTTGATTCTTATGTCTTGGGCCCTGACACTGCGCAGCATCATTTCTGCTGCTCTATTAGGCAGAGCATCCATAAGCCTGCCACAATGAAGAGGAAGGAACACAGATCCCACTTCTCAATGGGAGAAATACATTATAGTACTGCTATGTGCCATAGCAAAATGTAAACACTATGCTAAGTGGAAGAAGACAAAGAAAGCAGAGCACGTGTGGTATGATTTATAGGAAATGTCCAAAAGAGGCAAATCCATAGGCAGCAAGTGGACCTGGCCTTTTCAGAGGATGAATAGAAACTGGAAATGACTGATAATGGGTGTGGGTTATCTCTTTGGGGTGATAAAATGGTCTGGAGTTAGACAGTGGTAATGGTTGCACAACTCTGTGAATGTACTAAAAGCCACTGAATTGTACACTTTTAAAAGGATCAATTTTATGGCATATGACTTATATTTCACATTTTTAAAACTAGCTTTCTCACAAAATATCAGATTAAATTTCACTAACATGTACTGTTTTTTTTTTTTTTTTTTGTATACTGACATCAATTTAAAAGAAATAATTCTAACATTCTAAATATTTCTTTTATCCACTTAATCTCCTTCCTTTCTCATCCTATCCCACAGATATGCATACTGTCGCTTACCTTTACAGAGTTATCACTAGGAAATCTTTCTTCTCTCAGATATTCCAGCATTGTTGTGACAGTTTAAGTTTTATGGCCATGATGGGGTATATCTTCTAAAATATGGATGAAATAGTCTAAGGGGCATAATACTTTAGACAGGAAATAGAATCCAACTGCTGGATTTCTACACCCCTCTGATTCACATCTTGATAAATAAACTGTTATTATTTATTGCTTGATGTAAATCAAAACAACAGGATTTTTTGTTTGTACTTTTTTTTTTCATCCTTATAGAATTATGTGCAACCAGTGATATGATTAAATTACAATCATGACTGTACCCACAAATGTCTACAGATTTTTTAATATAGAAAACATTCAGAATTCTTTGCCTTAATTGGCTTTGATAATGTATATTGTGATAAATGTATCTTTTTATTCTGCTATAGTAAGATTGGACTTTTTTCCAGCACAATACTGTTCTCACTTCAGTCTGGAGATACCTAAGAACTCCATGGGATCATGACTCATAAACTTAGCAAGTCTCACCTTGGAGCTAGATGGGGAGAAACGTGATCATTTCCTGATGTTCATAGTTCATTTATTCCAGCATATTTCTTCTTCAGATTGTTTTACTCTGAGTGCAAGTACTTAGTTGCAGAGTCATATCCAACTCTGTGACCCCATGGACTGTAGCCCGCTAAGCAACCTGTCCATGGGATTCTCCAAGTAAGAATACTGGAGTGGGTTGCCATTTCCTCCTCCAGGGGATCTTCCTGAGCCAAGGATTGAACCCAAGTCTCTTATATCTCCTGCATTGGGAGGCAGGTTCTTTACTACTAGCACCACCTGGGAAGCCCGTGTTGTTCTGAGCCATTTTGTTTATTTACCAGAGTACTGTATTAGGCTATTGACAGTGTTTCCAAAACCAAATGTTTCTTTCTTGTGTTTTTAACCTTTAATATTTAGTGCAATAGAAGTTGCAAAGATGTGCCATTTTATCTACAAAATGGAGTTTTGGATAACAATAAATTATAGTTTAAAGACAAAAAGAAAATAGCTTTGAGCATTTTCATTTTATCTTTAATTTGCAAGTTTATGGAATTATAAGATGTCAAAATAAATAAAAGCTGGAAGACTTCTTTGTCATTCAAAGGATGTGATTATTTTGACCATCTGAAGAATTACTTTTTTAATGAAAGGGAATCAGTCAAGATATACGTGGACTGAAGCTGCATAACCAAAACACACTACCTAGCAATATCACCGATTTATAAACAAATCAATGTTTATCTCTGATTTCTGAATGTAGAATGATTAGGCTTACTTTTTAAAACTTGCTTAATTGAAGGTTTGGAGATTAAGCCACCACATGCATGTTCATATGTTCATGTACTCTCAGGCTGCTAAAATTGTGGTTTTTTGTTAGAGTTCTTAGAAAGTATCTACACTTTTCTTTGTAGAAGTAGAAGCTGTAAACAAAAGGTTTTAACCTTTCTGAAAAAAATTGAGATTTAATTGACACATAACAGGATATTATTTTCAGGTATACAACATAATGTTCAACATCTGCATATATGATTAAATGATAACCACAGTAAATCTAGTTAAACAGCCATTATCATACACAGTTACAATTTTTTGTGTGTGCGATGGATTTTGACATTTAACAACTGATTATTTTGGCATTGTCTACAAACTATCTTAAATCACAGGCAAATTCTGATTTCAGTGAGTCTGTCTCAAAGGAGTAAGATATGCCAAACATCACGCTCAATAAGACTCTAGGACATTAGTTAAATATAACCAAGTAATGATGTTTTCACTGTCATCTCTTGCTAACTGACACGGTGGTGGACTATTGTAGAGAAAACCAAACCTGTATGATCCAAGTTCAATTTTCTCTTAGTAAAAGTTACCTGTGAATGTTCAGTACTAGCCAAGGCAGATTTTACTTGCAATTTTTTATTAATATCACCTCTTCTGCCTAATTTCTTTGGTGCCACCATATCTTTTCATTTATTTTTCAGTCTGAAATGTACTGAGTTCTTTAAAATACAGAATAATAGTATAAATAAACTGTAATGTTAACTTGAAGGGTACAGCAAAATGTAGTTTTCCCTTAGATTTTAACTTTGCTTACATTTTCACTTTAAATTAATACACTAAAAATACTGCAATTAAGTACATGAAAAAATTACCTTGACATATTTCCTCCTGCTCTGTTAAATATCATGTTTTATTTGGAAAAATAGTCATTGCTAACTGATTCTAGCATCAATATTAAATATTTATGCATATGTACTTGCAGATGCATACTATTTAGTAGGGTGTGCTATTGGTTGATTTAGATAAACTATTTTAAATGGCATTGCAGTAGGGGTCCTGCTATTTGGCGTGGTTTGAAATTACCTCTCTACTTCAGAATAGCAACTTTACACTCAAACCTCTGGCAGGGTGGAGCAGGAATAGAACTATTTTTCTTGTAAATCAGACTATACTAAAATTATATAATATAAAGCTAAAAACAAATCTATTATGGGAAATAACCTGAGAAGTTAAATAATCCTTTCTCTGTTTTTCCTATTTTACACTTGTATAAATTTAAAATAATCCTTAAGATATCCACACCATTTAAATAATTAAAGAGGCAATCAGACTAAGGTGGTTCTAAGGCCTGCATGGCCTATGTAAGCAAACCAAAAAGTAACCCAGAGTCAATGCCCTCAAATCTAAGTAAATGAAACTTAAGAACCACCAATCACAAACAGCCAGCTAGGCTTTCCCAAATAAGGCAACTAAGCTATCACCAATCAAATAATTACCTTGCTCTGCTTCTCTATAAACCTGTCCCCCAGCTCCTATTGTTGGAACACACTACCTTTGGTTGGAACTGCCTGATTCTGATTGATGTATGCTCAAATAAACTCTCGAAAAATTTAATGTGCCTCAGTTTATCTTTTAATAATACTGAATGATTAACTAAATAGTATCTTTTAGTGCAATACAATTGAATGCAATATCATTTTTAGTCAAGTGTCTATCCTTCTATGATCTCTTTTAATCTCTTTCTACAAGATCTTAATTATCTCAAATCCCTTTAATAAAAGTTTAAAAGACTTTTGTTTTATGGGTTTATTCCTCAACAAAATTGGGTACATAGCTTCTTAAAGTTGCCAGGAATATATTCTCCTTTTAACTGATTGACTGAAACTTGATCCACTGATTTGCACCACGAATATCAAAAGGTGGATTACTGCTATAGATGTGATGGCCTAATTCTTCCAAAGGGGGTTCCGGATCAGTCATAGCAAATTGAGCTGCATCATCAATTTCTTTCCTCACTTCAACATCAATTTCCTTCAATTCTTCAACACTGGCAAGCTTGTTGTTTACCATTTTATCTTTGAGAAGCATAATGGGATCACTCTTACTTCTTACGCTCTGAATTTCTTCTCGTGTACGGTAACTGATTCCAGGATCACTCATACTGTGTCCATGATAACGGTATGTCAGCAGCTCCATCAGTATGGGCCCCTTTCCAGATCTACAATAGTCAGCTGCAAACTTAGTTGCCTCCCGAACACATAGAATATCCATTCCATCTACTCTTAGACCAGGGATAAAATTGCCTCTCTTGTAGTAATCAGTGTTGGCTGCAGCTCTCTCCACAGATGTTCCCATTCCATAGCGGTTATTCTCACAGATGAAAACGCAAGGTAAGTGCCACAAAGCCGCCATATTGTAAGCTTCAGATATCTGGCCCTGATTAGCAGCGCCATCGCCATACAGAGTCAAGCACACCTCGTTGTTCCCCTTGTACTTACAGGCCAGAGCAACGCCGGCTCCCAGCGGTCCCTGAGCACCGACAATGCCATTGCCCCCATAGAAGTTCTTGGCATACATGTGCATGGACCCTCCCTTTCCTTTAGCACAACCACCTCTTCGTCCTGTCAGCTCTGCCAGAATTGATCGGACAGTAAGTCCCCGCGTATAACTGAAGCCGTGAGCCCGATAGGACGTAATGACGTGATCCGTGGGGTTTATCCCAGCCTCAAGACCCACACAACAAGCCTCCTGACCATCACACAAGTGACAGAAACCACGAATAAATTTCTGTTTATACAACTGATCTGCCTTCAGTTCCATTCGACGAACCGTCTGCATCATCTTGTAGTATCTGAGTCCATCCTCCCGGGTGAGCACGGTGGTGACAGGCGGGCCCTCTTCCAACCGATAAAGATCACATTTCTTCATCTCAAAGGTAGCATTGTTTGAATATTTACAGGAGGCCGCAAGCACTCTGCTAGCTGGCTTCTGGGTGACGCCAGACAGCACGCGAGAGACCGCCGCGGTCAGCATCTTCTTCATGGAGCTCGGTCAGGGCGTTTGCGCGTCTCCCGCCGAGCCCCTCGCCCGCTGAGCGCACGTCGCACGCACGCGGCGCCGCAATGACCGCTCGCCGGCCGCAGAGGCGAAGTCGCGCTGCGCGTGGCCGCAGCCTGCATCAACTGATTTACGGTGCCTTCCAACCGTAAAGTTAGGAATACACGTGGTTTCTCTTCCTGGAAGACTTGGCTGAACTACTCTCTGCTTCCTGTTAACGCCATCGCTACATCATACTCTGAGTCTCTTTTCCCTGCTAAACGCTAACGCCATGCTTCTTGAACATGGTATTAAATGGAAGAGAGGAAATATAATCTCTAAGGCACACAAGAGTTCTGATAGGTTAAACCAGCGACCTTCTTACTAACATCTCTTTAAAGTCTTTGTAAAAATATCTAAGTATATATGAATATTGAATCCTATTCCACAATACATCATACTTATTTTAAAGTAAAATAAAGGTGTAAATCATTTGTGGCTTAACTTAAAAAAAATAAAATACTTTCATGGAGTAGGAAATGGCAACCCACTCCAGTATGCTTGCCTGAAAGATTCCAGGGACAGAGGAGCCTGGCAGGCTACAGTTCAAGGGGTCACAAAGAGTTGGATGTGACTGAGCACACATACGGGGCCTATTAGGACAAAATGTGTGTGGAAGGAAAGTAGATGATGTTTCTTTAAGAATTCAAATTTTAGAATATTTTAAAAATAAAGTTTCAAATTATTTTAAAAAATACTTTTAAAAAATAATTGTTACACCAGAAGAATATGCACATTTATCCTATGGATTTAACCCCTGTATCATTTGATTGGTGGTGGGGAGGATAGGTGATGGTACACAAACACCTACCTGAGATTAGAAGTTTAAACCCAATAGCAAGCTTTGTCTGTTGTGAGAAAATTGAAATCAAGGTTGAAATGGCCTAAAGGTGGATAGAATGGATGCTCTGTGTGTTCCAGAGGCAATCCGAGTTGAAGTAGCAACTAACAAGTTTTGATGTGGCACTTTTCTTGCCCTTTATTGTAATCCTGAATCCTGTTCAGTTTTATCCCTATTTCCTAACTAAATTTTTTATAGGGGAAGTCATCTGTTCCTATAATGTCTCCAACAGGTTTTCTTAGGAAAAAAAAAAAAATCAAGATTCAGATGACTTTGTTTCTTGCTTTTATATCAATCTAAACTGAACCAGTCTTAGTCTGGGAAATCAAGAAGCATATTCTCATAACATCTCCTTATATAGTAAACATTAGAAAGCATAACTTCTCATAAAGTGACCCACTGACCAGTACAGAGCTTGGACTGAAGAGCAACAGAGTTTGCTTAAGCAGTTGGTTTAATCACAGGAGAAAAGATGTCTTAGGCCTAGTATTACAAAGATCACATATCATTTTCCTCTTCCATGCTTTTACTAGGAAGGTAATTTTGTACTCCAATAAACCAACCATCCAGAGGGATCCTGTTCTATTTAGACTATTAAAAAATTCACCTTAATGCATGCTCTGTTTCATATCTACCCAGGGATCAAACCCTGGTCTCTTGCATTGCAGGCAGACTGTTTACCAGCTGAGCCACCAGGGAAGCCCCTTCATCTCTACCACCTGCTTGCAAAAAACCCCCATTTGTAAATAAATTCTCACTCAGATCTCTATGACATGTTCAAAGCAGCTGCCTTCCCTAATCTAGTTATAAGTATTACTGTGGATACTTCTAGTATTCAGGCGGGAAAAAGAAAATAGCTTGTTAAAAAGTCATCTCTTAAAACTCAATCCTCCTCCTACTTTTCCAACCCAGCCTTCATAAATGGACTTCATCTTTTCACTTAATTTAAAATTCTGCTTTTGGAATTCATGGTCTTGCTGTGCTGTTTGCTCCTTCTCTGATAGTCAGTCTGTCTCTGCTGTTCTCTTTCATTCCTGCAGGTACTGGAGATCTCCAGGGAGCATTATCTCCATGAGAATGAGAAAAATGACACTGCATGATGGAACAGTAGTGTTAATGGGTCCCTGAATGACAGCTGAGCCTTCTCTCAGAGGCATCAACCAGGTTAGCACTGCCAGAAACACAAGAGCTATACAGTAAAGTGTACCAATTTAATCTGGTCACGTGTAGCCTGGGCTGCAAAGATAGAGCTCCCCTTAAAAGCCCAGTGTGACAAGGCTAAACCTGACTCATGCCAGAGAAAAACCTGCAAAGATGCTAATTGCAAAATACCTGTGCTACAGGTTGCCACCGAAGGCAGCCCTTTTATTGCAACAGGCTCTGGTTAAGATAATAAACAATTAAATGTGAAACTTGTTAGGGATCTTTTGGACATCAGCTACACTGTGCAACCTAAATTCAGCTTAAAGATAGATGAAATCATATTTGACATGATGTCAAAGTATTTCCATTAAACTTTTTAAACCTGATGATGATTTTTCTTTAGTTTTTATCTTTATTGTTCCTAAAACCCATCCACATTTTCAAAGTAAAAGTAACATTTGCAGACAGGGTAAAAGTTTAAAACCCCTAAGGAAATCCTGAGCTGTTGAGCCTCTCCTCTTATCTGCCCCTACTACATAGGATTTAACACACATGGACAATAGAGTCAATGAGGCTGTACTTTTCTGTGAATGATGTATTTTTTATCTTGTAATTGTTTGATACCATGTTTATTAACAAACAGAAGTAAGTCATCTACATGCTCACCACTGAAATGGTTGCAATTAAAATCCTCATAAATTCAAAGTTTTTAATTAACATGAAATGTCACTTTTAATCTATTTGAAATTAAAGGAAAACAGATGAGCACTTTTATAAGGCCAATGGTAGATTTTACATTAATTAATAAAAATCCTAATAAAAGGGGAGTCAATGATTATAGTAGCAGTCATTAATGTCACTGTGACAGAATTTCACATTCCATGTGTAATAGTTGTTCCTCCAGGAGCATGTATGAATTTATGTCAAATGTGTCACCTCCAGTGCATCAATAGCATATAAAATATTTTTTAATAAGTGACAAGAAATATTTAAAAAGAGCAACATATTTGAAGAATATTTAAATTCCTCCAGTAATAATTATACATTTTCACCAAATGTTAAATAAAGAAAGCTGTTAAAGAATGAATATGTTCTACATAAATAATATTAGATCTCATTATATGATTAATGGAAATGTATTTTTTTTTCATAGCTGTAAGATTTGGCAATTAAAAGTGATGAATAAGAGAAGTTGGTAAAAAAATTAAGAGTTATATATAACTGAAAGGAGGATTTTTCCCATTGGTCTATTTATCTCCCTTGGAGAAAAGGGAAAATGTCAGTACCATATATTCTACAAAATAATGATAATCAAGCAAAGTCCCTCATTAATGTTATAATATGTGAGTTTATGTCAGAACAGTTCAGAGCCCTGAGCAGACAATAGTATTTTGTTCTCCTCACTCTCATCATAATTCTGAATTATCATTAAATAAAAATTCAGGGCCAGTTATCTTGAAGGAAGACTTGATTGAAAATTAGAGGTAAAGTGAAGGTGTTCCTAATTCCCCTCAAATAATGATGGTATAAAGAAAGGAAAGACATTATGAGTTAATTTTTAGTAGCAACTAATTGGAGCCACCATCTTCTGCTGGATGAGCAGAGTTATCTGAGTCATCATGCCCACAATGCCCAACACTTGTCCCTAGAGTTTATGACCAAGGTCTAGAAGATAATGATAAAAGGTGTCATTACACAAAACTGTAAAAGTTTCTAAACATTTCAACAAGCTGAATTTGACCTGGGCTAACTGAGATAAGAAATAAAAATTCATGTGTAATTTGTTGTCAAAATTTACTATGGCCTAGTGTCTCAACTAGTAGAGAACTAGTACAGAAGCCAATAGCTGTAAAGTGATTTCTGTTTAGTACTTGGAGTTGATTTGTAAAATCATAAACCCCATTCAAAATAAAAATCATAAATTCAATATCTGTTTCTGACAAATCAAAGCTATCAAGAAGCCAAGTCAGGTCTATTTGCCTCTCCTCCAAAACTTATTATTTACACTTTTTAGGAAAAATTTTTTTGTTCAGAAGATTTTAATTCTCAGATACTTAAAAAGCCATATTTCATATTTTTGTTCTATAAATTCATATATATATTTATCTTTAGTAACTTTAACTTTAATGGCAATAAAGTATACATTAAACATAAGTAAAAGTAAACTTTATATATATTTAATAGTGAAATAATGACTTCTTTCCTCTGAAAAGTCTTTTGTAAAATATTAATTTCTTAACTGTACCATTTCATAATGTTTTCTATATTAATGCCCTCCAACAACACTTCCCTCTAACAACTTTGGTAGACTATTACCTTTTCCTAAAATCACTATGTGATAACATAATTAGCACATTTATTTCCTTTGATTTTGCTTCTTTGAAGATCTGAGCCACTGAATTAAGGTTTAAAGAAACAAAAGATGATGGCAAAACTCCAGGACACTGCTGCCCCCTAGAAGAAAGTCTGAGCAGCGCAACTTTCTGACTTACAGACAAATCTTGAGAAAAAGTCTGAGACCTCACACCCCATTTTAATAACCTAGTGTTGGCTGCATCACTGGTTTTCTGTACCCTCTTCTTATCTAAGCTTGGGTATAGGGTTACCTATCACATGTTCGACTTAGATCATAATACATTCCATAGCTCTGTCCAGAGATCCCTGTGAATATGTAACAGTCATAAAAACAAAAATTTTCTCGGCTCAATAATATTTTTAAAAATCATGAAGATGAAATTTGAAGCTGTAAAATGTGTTAAGTTTGAAGTTTAAGGAACTACTATAAGCATTGCCCAGGTTTAATGATAAGCTTGCATATCTTTGCTGGGGATTCAAAGTTTGCTCATTTGATTCTTACCAAGACATCAAGGCAATTTCTTATCATACTCAATTTCTATGTGAGGAAACTGAAGCCTGGAGAGTTTAGGTGAAAGGCAAAACTTACAAAGTTAGTAAAAAGTATAATATTCATTCTTTACTTATTCAGCACATATAATGAAGTACATTCCTTTTACATGTCCCTTTTCTGTACTAAGCAATAGAAATAAAATGATGATGCACAGTAAGATTTCCCTCTACTTACTCCAGTTTATATGGAGGTGTTATGCTATGAGCTCTCCCAGATTTTCTGGCATTGCATGTAGAAAAGGACACATCATCACTGGATGGCAGAGGAAGCGACACATGAACAGCTGTTACAGAGGCAATAAAACTAATACATTGCATTCTGGGCAATGGTTACAATGACAGTTTGTCTTTATTAGGATCAATGATGAACAAATTAAAAACAGAGTACTGTCAAACAGTAACACAAAACAGAATGCTCTAATTTCATAAAGTTGTGTTATCCCCTTTAATTTGGTAATACAGCAGAGCTGAAAAGGCACACTGGGAAATATGAAAATCAGGATCTCGTAATTATGCAATACATTATGAATATGAATGCAGTCTCTCCAAGCAACCTAAGACAATGCTGTAGATGTTTTATGGAGCTTCTTGTGCGTGAGAATCTCTCTGTTCCCACGGACCCACTGTGCATCTAGATTCTAAGATATTTCCATAGTACCCAGTACTGTATGTCTAAAAGGCTACCATTAGAGAAGATTCAGATAGTTTTTAAATGAGACGTCTAATAAACATCATCCACATTACTAAATGAAGATAGCATGTAAGAAGAGTTTGTAAATGCAGACATGTTAAGCACTCATCAAAAGTATCATATTCAGAAAGTAAGACTGTTGGAGGATTGTCAGAGGAATTTAACAAGCTTCTGTCAGGGCTACCAGCTCTTCCATTCTCTTAGGCTATGAGCACTACATTAAAATTTATGATGAATTTCTTCAAAAACTCTTAATCTCTATCCGCCTTCATCTAGCCCTCATCTACCTTATTTCCTGATAAATTACTCTACTGATTCTGCATTACAAATTTTTAAGGGATTTCTCATATTTTATAAAATTTTTCCAATTCAAATGGAAAATTATATGGAATGCATAATATCCCCATTGGTTTAAGGAGAAGCAGACTCAACAAGGTTAATAAATCCAGCAAACATTAGTTCTCAAATCATGCATCTCATTCACGGAGATCCAGGCTCATTTGATCCAGTGCTCCTTGCCTTCACATACTACACTGCTCCTCCCACCCTAGCTGCTTATCTTCTGATGAAGTTTTACATCTACCAGAACTTCCTTCCCACTAATCTTAGTGGAAGAGTTTTCTTCTTATCTAGAAATCTAATCCCTGAGCCCCTGCTTCAGAACCTACTCCTGGCTCATAAAGAGACACTGCTCTTACTGGTCTATTCCCCACCCCGCCCCTCCACTAGATAATCATCAATTTTTGTCTTCTCCTTTGGAATTCTTTCATGCTCACATTTCCTCAACTCTGAAAGAAGATACCCAAGTCTCCATTGCCTCTTTTAGATCTCATCCTGTATTATTCCTTTTATCTAGTCAAGCTTCACAAACATGCAGCCTATACCCACAGTCTCCATTTACTTTCCCCTAATTGCTTCCATATGCTTCTGCAATCTGTGTCATCAACAATGAGCTGAAATTTCTCACATCAAGGACTTGGCTAAATTTAATGACAACTTCAGTATCATTCTCTGGAACTCTCTACCACATAACAAGTGTTTCTCCATGGATATTCCCTTACCCTAACTTGAAAAAACATGTTCTTACCCTGCTTATACTGCAGACTTCATTTCCTGATATGTCAACCTTGACCCAAAAAGTAAATGTAGGTCTAAAGTTTAATATCATATGCTCTTTTGCTTGCTAGTTAAATGATTATCCACAGAGCTGTATGTGATTTATTGGTTTAATTCTCACCAGTTGAGTACTGCCTATTATATTTTCAACATTAACTTTCCTTCATTCTTTCTAATCTACTAGGGGGAAAAAATGTATCTGAAATTCCTGTAATTAAATTCAAAAAATTCTAAAATGAAAAAGTTCTTACCTTTTACCCATTCGAATAAAAATATCTTCCTTCCCAATTTTCTTGTCTTCATTAGAGTCCTGTTGCTGGCTTATAAATTGATCATAAACTTTGACTATTTTGTCTTTTTAAAAATTTTGTCCTGTAAATGCAGAAAAGTGCAAATATAAAACATTTAAGTCATCTCAAGATAATTGCTGTCGAATTTTGATTTACTTTTTTATTATTTTCTATTTCTGATATAATCAGGATAACACTGTGCATTTTATATCTCTAGATTTTTTTTCTTAGTACCATAGTGTAATTATTTTCAAAATAATCAAAAACTATTTAAAAGACAATTTCAGCAGCTGCTGAAAAAATCTCCATCTTATGGATGCACTATAACTAACAAAAATGTTCCCCTAAGACTGAACACTTGTGTTATCACTAAGCTTATTCTATTTCCTTGGCACTGTGTATTAAGGAAAGTATTGCTTTTAAAATTTAGTTCATAAAATTTTTAACACAAAAATATAAGATAGTCAATGAATTAATCTCTTTTGTTATAGTTTCACTCTTTGCACACAATAATGAGTTTATTATTACTTATTATTTAGTCTTTGAGTAAGTAACTATTTATTTTATTTTTTAGAGTTTGAGACATCTGGAAGTTAGACAATACAGAGAGGTGATATTCCAATTTTATTTTTCCACTCTATTCTTCCACAGTAATAGATTTAATAGTCTATATTTGTATTATTTGGGGATGCTGACTCCATATCTATCTATATATCTATATGTATAGCTACATCTCTGTAAGCTAAAAATTTTATTTCTAAATTCTTCAGCTTTATTATCACTTGGTTGATTCTTATGTGAACACTTCTGAGTTTTAATTAGAGCATAATATAATTACCTTCTTGATAGAACAACCCCTAATCATTACACTTTTTTTTTTCAAAATCCATTAAGATTTTATAGCCTACATACTATTTCATATGAAGATTAGGTTAATTGTATTAAATTAAAATAATTTGGCATTTGGATAGAATTCCATAAACTTTTAAAATGAATAGGAGAGAGCTCTATCTTTACAATATTTAGTTTTGACACTCAAGTCTATGCATCTCTCAACTTAGAACTTAACTCACTGATATCATTATGAATATCTTACCCATTGTGTTTTTTTTCCTTATGTGGTTTTCCTTATGAATATCCTACCCATTGTGTGTAAAGTTGTTTCTCAGCTTGGGTGATGCTGTTTTTAATAGACAATTATTTATTGACTTCTTAGTATGTTCCAGGCACTTTGCTAAGTGTATTACAAATAATATTTTACTTCATTATCACAACAATCCTGTGACATAGATAAGATTGGCTTACTTAACTGATAAGAAAACTTAGACTTTAATAGTAAATATTTTCAGGAACCAAAATGCAATAAGTGATAGAAACTGGACTCAAATCCAGATTGTCTAGCTCCAAAGTTTCTAATGTTTTTGTCAAAAAATATGATGATAACTGAAATGGAAACAGATGTTTAGTTAAGGAAACAACCTAAATTCAACTTTTACTATGTTTTTAACAAATACGTTATTGAAAATTTTTAAAATATCTTTTCATATTATTTGAAATAGTAACATCATCTCTTTTTATTTGACTTATTGGTATATTGTCATTCAAGGTCATCCTGGTGGTGTGTGGGACCCCAGAAAAATATACTTTTGCAGATCTCCAAAATGCACTACAAAATTCATGGGTCCATGCAGGATAGTGATTTATCAATGATGAGTTAGTATAATGGGTAGAGAAGAGGTAATAACATATTTATTGTCTAATCAGAGCTTGTGAAGATTCTCGATAGAGTTAAAAAGACACAGTCTATTCTTGTTCATGTCCAAGAATCATCTCTTCCTGTTCTTTATTGCCAAGAGCATCATTTCTAGCTAATTCCTTACATGCTTCTTCAAGAAAGAGGTGGCACCTGTTGTTAGTCACAAAGCAGTGGTTCTCCAGAATCTGTTTGTACTGAAATAATATAGATCTTCTTGGTCCTATGGTTCCCTAATACCATCTAATTAATTCTGGTTACATCATTACTTGTGATGCTGGAGCATATATCCTGCCAACTACTAACATAAACACTAGCTTCTCGAAAGTTGTCACTGTACTCTATTGGTGATAACCACAGGTGCAAGTCTTACCCAAAGCATGCAGGTAAAAGTAAATGATGATTTATTTCTGCTGCTGCTGCTGCTAAGTCACTTCAGTCGTGTCTGACTCTGTAGACCCTATGGACAGCTGCCCACCAGGCTCCTCTGTCCACGGGACTCTCTAAGCAAGAATACTGGAGTGGGTTGCCATTTCCTTCTCCAGATTTATTTCTAGTCATGCTCAATTTACCTTTAGGATATTTACGGCATAAATATAGAACAACACATCTTCCAACCATGTCCTCTCTTGAGTAGTTTAGGCTGTTATCACTGCATTTCTAGAATGTGATTTCTTTCCATGTAGATTACATTCCTGTCACCTACTCATTGCCATGAGCAAGAGGGGCCATGGAAGGAGTGAGATGAGCCATCACATTCATGCAAAGAATGGCCGTGCTGCGTGTAGCGCAGCTTAAGACCAGCCAAGGAGAACACAGCGTTACAACATCAACTCAAAGAGGAAATGTGCAAAAGAGGAAATGTGCAAGAAGGGTCTGATGGCATTGTAGAGCAACTTCCGCAAAAGAGGAAATGTGCAAGAAGGGTCTGATGGCATTGTAGAGCAACTTCCGCAAAGTCCAAGGAAGAGGTGGGGCAGCCACCCCAGCAAGGCTGCCTGACAGGTGGAGTGGAGTTTCCAGAGTGAGCGAGTGACTAGATACAAGTGGTGACTAGTTCCAGGAAAGAATGCCTGTTTCTATCCTTACCACTTTTGAATGCTGTAGGCTGGAGGTAGCACTGTGGTCATAATACTGATGCACAGGAGCCAATGCCTGCTCAGTGCTCAAACCCAAGGATCGGTGCTGAACTATGGATAGACAAAAGCTGTGAATTTGTCCTGTGTCTCATGTGAGTGAGAGTCACACAAAATCAGCATGTCAGTCCAATTCTGACAGCCCAGTCTGGTTTGGCTCACATCATGCCAGTCAGCAGGAGTGGTCTACTTGCCAGGTCACTCAGATGGCTCTGATGCCCAGGCACAGGGCCCAGGGATGACCTCATAGGCAGATGATCTATATAGTTCCTCTGGGAATCTGATCAACCTCATAGACGGGTCAGGGGGCACCCAAGAGACTATATGTATGGATGAATAGATAGATATGCCATATATGAGATATATACATACACACATATATACCACATACACACAAACATACATATAAAATATCCTGTTTTACCATATGAAAGTCACTCACTCATGTCCGACTCTTTGAAACCCCATGGACTATACAGTCTATGGAATTCTCTAGGCCAGAATACTGGAGTGGGTAGCTTTTCCCTTTTCCAGGGGATCTTCCCAACCCGGGAATCAAACCCAGGTCTCCTGCAGTGCAGGCGGATTCTTTACCGGCTGAGCCACAATTCTATGTATATTATACTTATATTAATAGATTTCCTAATAATCAACTCTCCATGAACAACCTAATTTTCACAAAAATCTCTTTTCTGACTATTAGAGAAATTTCTTTTTTGGAAGGAATTTGTCCTTGTACAAATCTGGATTCCAGAGTTCAAGTTTCCTAATGACTAGTCCATTTTTGTTCTTGATAGATTTCGCTCATTTAAGGTATATTTATTTTTTACCACCTATGTGTCAAAATAATAATCATCAATTTTTATTGAGCACTTAGCATGTAATGCTCATTGTCTAAACTTTATCATAGGTTAGCCAGTTTAATTTTGCAGCAAACTTTTTATTATTATGCATATAATACTATTATTATACAATACTATTATTATATATTATTATATAATAGTAATAATGTTACTATTATTATAAACCATATTTCTCATGGTTAAAATGAGATTATTGAAGATGTTTATCACACATAATAGAGCTTGTAAATAGTGTAACCAAATAGTGAAACCAATTTAGTCTGAGTCCAAAATTCTGGAACCACTCTTAACCACTGTATACTGGAGAGAGAATAACACTAAAAGATATAGGATCTCTGCCCTCAGGAAGTTTAAATTCTTGTCCAAGTCTCAAGAGGCCCAAACAAATTATACTTTTTTCCTGCCTGGATTCTAAATAAATTGGCATATAAAACAAAGGATTCCAAAATGGAGGCCAAAAACATCATCATCATTTTTGTAAAGTTTCCACTGGAAGATATCTCAATTTGAAAGTAAATTTGGTCTTCCAACCCAGGAATAAGCAGACTTACCTTCTCAGAAACAGGCAATGCTGGACCCAGGGCTTGGGATCACAGGATGGGAAGAGCAGAGAGGAAGTTCTGCTGCTTGTGGGATGCTCATTCCCAAGAGGAAGAGAGAGGAACTGAGCCTAGTGTAATTTGTATTTCCCAATTTTGCCATCTAGATAAGTTACTTCATTCTTCCAGGTGAGGAGACTGAAAGGATGGAGAAAACCCAGAAGTGTTCCATTCAATTCCAAGTACCAATTCTATTCCTCTCCTTTCTCTCTTATCCTAACTGCTCCTTCTTGGCCACCTTCCTGTTGACTTATTTTTTGCAACTGGGAAATTATGCAACCTGCTCCTATTGTTTCCTCTTTTCTTTCCTTTCCTCATTGGATGACTGGATTCTTTCAGTGTGGGCAGGTAATGCTGATGATGAATTCTGTGAATTGTGGATGTGGGAGTAGATGAAATACATTAAAACTTGGAAATATTATTCTTCTAATATTTTGTACCTGAAAGACATAAAAGAGTGAATCAAATAATTTTTGAGAAAAATAAAATGAATACAAATATTAGTCATAAAATGAGCTTATAGAGCATAACAGCTTTTACATGGTTTTTTATTTAAACATATAAAAGAAGAAAGGATACCTTTTATAATATTAACAAAATAAATAAATCAGCTTGGAAAATTTTTAGTGAGAAATATTCTTATATGTAGAATCCTAAAATTTCAAAAAAAGAACCTAAAAACCATGAAAAATGGAAATATATATCTGGTTTGTGGGTAATCACAAACATTATTTTGGTTATGTCAGTTCTCCTAAATTTAAAATATGTTATCTAAAACAAAATAATATGACTTTCTTGAAGTGTTAAGAAGGTAGATAAGAAAAAAAAAGAAGGTAGATAAGGAAATAGAAGTAAAACTTAAAAGTTAAACTAAAAAATTAAACAAAGGAAAATTTCCAGGTATGTCTTGAGAGAGATTATTAATGAGGGATTATCTCTGATCTACATTTTAAATGTTTAAAAATGACAAGTAACTAAAGTGTTTGGTTTTTATCGACTGAAAGATCAATTATTGATAGGGTAAAAAATAGATGTCTCATATATATATATATTTACATCTATACATATATATATATGGAGATTTAGTACATGAAAGATATAAAATACTATTTGTAAAGAAATCAGGATTACATTAAGGCAAAGAAAAGTTAAATTATAAAATGAATTTGTCCACTGACCATGCTGTGATATAAAAACAACTTCAGAGTGATACAAATATTTAATTACCAAAAATAATAATATAAAAATTCTAGAAGAAACTGTGATAAGTGAGGAAAGAAAGTTGACATAAAATCTAAAAATAACAAAGAAGGCGGAAAAACTAATAAGCTTTACCAAATAATTTTTTTCAGTTCAGGAAAATTATGGTGAGGTAAAAAACTGCAAAGTATGTGCAATGCATGGGATTTAAAGGGCTAGTTAGAATACAAAGAACAAGTTAAAAACAAGACAAATAATGAAAGGGAATATAGCAAAGGATTTATACACAAGCAATACATATAAAAAGAAAGTGACAAGAAACATTAAAAAAATTGGCTTTCCCGTTTATCCAAGTGACAGAGAGCAGATAGTGGGACTTCTCAGCTTCTATAACCTTGTGGACCCACTCCTATAGTAAATCCCATTGTTTTGATATCCGTATCTATCCTAATGGTTCTTTCTCTCTAGAGAACCCTAATATCCTTGTATATAAAAACTTTCGTTCTCTCAACTAGAAGGCTCATCAACAACCCAGGCTTCTTTTGGGTCTCTGCTTCCCCCTCCTTAGAATGTAGCCCTTGTTTTTATACTCCAAGGTGGCTGCTAGATCTCCAGCCGTCACATCTACTTTTCAAGGAACAGTATGGAGGGAGAGGAAGAAAGAACAAAGAATAGGTAAAGGGCACATGCCGGGCATTGTCTAAGGAATTTTCCTTGAAATTACACACTTTTCTGCTTACATTCATTGGCCCTTAATTAATGACAAGGCTATATTTACTGAATAGCAGGAAGCTGGAAAATTGTCTTTTCATTAGGTACATAAAATACAGGATGCAATTACTAAAGAAGAAGAGAATGGATTTTGGAATATGTAACTATTATTTTGTCACCGAATAAATTAACACTAAAGACTACTCTGTTACAAAGGCTAAAAGTTCATTATCCCAAATTATGTTCAGTCACTTTTCTAATATACCATATCAGAGATTTTGCAAGAGACTGAAAAAAGACAATAAGAAATTCTGATAATAAAAGCTCAAGCAAATTTGAGGACAAAGTAAAAACTCTTGCTCTCAGTTTTGGCTAAAGAATACGAAAGTACTTTAAGAGAAGTTAAGAAATGGGGTAAGTATAAAAAATGTATTTAGGTTTAGCCTCATCAGAATGCAGTAACTTTTACAGCATTAAGATCTGTGAACCAGGGACTTTCTTGGTGATCCAGGGTTTGGGACTTTGCCTCCCAATGCAGGGTTGGGGAGGGGGTGTGTGGGTTCCATCCTTAGTCGGGAAGCTAGGATCCCACACCTTCCAAGCTGAAGTTGTTATTGAAGGTTTTGAAGTCTGGGCCCCTGGGTTTGGGAAGGAACAATTCCACAAGCTTGTGCTTCTACTGAGTTAGCCATTTCTCCATTCTTGACATCCATAAAGTTTGGGGCAATACTCTATTAGAGCAAGGGGAAAACCTGCAGGCCAAGTTATAATGACCAAATCAGCTTGAATCACACCCAGTAATGACTGAGTGGTTTCCAACTGCTCCTCTAGATTTTCTTTTGTGGTTCTGAACTCAGAACAGAATCTGGGCAGTGAACATAATGCTACTTACCTGGACCTCTGTCTAATAACTTGAATCTAGAGATTCCCTGGGGCTTTCTGGCACATAAAGAGCTTACCCACCTTTGAGATTTGAGAAAGCACAGTTCCTTCCTCTGATGTTCAAGAGACCCATAACAGAACAGACCCTCTTTCTCAGAGGCAGCCTTTCCTCACCTGCACCTGCTCAGGAAAAGCTCTGCTTGCCAACATCTTGAAGCCCGAAGCCATCTCCATCAGGAAGACACAGTAGTTTTGTGAGGCTCATGCTCTGCCTCATTCTCTAGTCTTTCTCAGGCCTGCACCTTCACTGAGGTCCCTGTGGCCTCAGTTCTACTTGCCAGCCTAGCTGTGTCTGCTCACTAGCCAACATCCAAGGACCACTTTGTAAGATTGCAGGACTGGATGGAAGCATTTTGTGCAGGCAACAATAATTGAAATCCAACTGCACAACTGGAAAAACCCAAGCCAAAATATTCTGTTTGCCCATAACCAAAGGCATAGCCATACCAAAAACCTTCTTTCCTTGTTTATACTTGCTTCTATTTTGCTTTCTTAAATTTTGCTCCATATAACTTCTTTCTTAAAAGGAAGTCTGGCCTAAGAAGAAAATGATGGAGTTTGTAAGGGGGTCGAACAAGTCAAAAGTATGAAAAGGTATCAGATGGAAGTTAATATCATTCTTATTGGTAGAAGATATAGTTTCATGAGAAAATTAAGTGGGTTTGCAGATTGTACTCCACAATTAGGCAGACTTACTCACCAACACACTAGCAATGCTATGAAGTTTCCCTGGGGAGAATCAGGGTTGTAGGCAGCCCATTCCCAAGGGAGGAAATAAACTGAACAAGATCCTTGGGTTATATTTTCCAAATTTACAAATCAAAGACTCCTTTCACCTCCCATAAGTGAGAATGAGTAAAGGAGCATTCCAAGTGCTGAATCACAGGTCAGGAATGTCATCTTTCTTTAATTCTCTATACGCAGAAGAATACATCAGAAATAAAGATTCCTGCCCTTCACCCAGCAATTTTATTTGGCCAAACATTAAATAACCAATAAAGTTATTTACTTAAAATCGCAGAGAGTTAGCATAAATTTTAATAAAGACTTGATCTATTTCTCCATCAGTATTATTCAATGGGGGCAATATTTGCATTTTGAGAGGGACAATATTTCAATGCGCAAAACTGATCTCACATTGTGGATCATTTAGCATCCAGGTCCTTGAGCAACAAAAGACAGCAGTGCCCAGTGACTCACTCACCAGTACAAGAAAAAATGCTTCTACATGTTCTTAAATATTTTCTAAGTGGTGACATCTCCCCCACCTGCACCCCAACTGCTACAGGTGATATATAAAAATTCTCAGAGTAGAAGACTCCCCTATGAGTCCTGAAATATGAGTAAAAATTGAATTACTGGAGAAAAGTAATTATTTCCAAGCAGAGGAAACATGTGGGCCCTTGAGGCCCAGAGAAGCACGGCCATATCAAAGAACTCAAAGAACACCTCTGAGCTTGGAGTTGAGAGAGTGTGGGAAGTGCTGGCAAAGAAGGCTGGTGATACATGCAGGGACCTATGTCTTTATTGGGTCTTCATCGGTGTAAAATACCTGCAGTGGTTTAATAAGGGAATGGCATGTTGACATTTTTGTTTTAAAGTCATTTTATTGTATAATTTTCATTCACAATAAGTTCATTTTAAGTTAATACTCACTGTTTGCACTAACTTGAACACCTTTCTAATTCACAGGACTTTTTTCTTTTGTGTATACATGTGACTTTTTGTTTACTTGTTGAAGGGATTTTCTTTTGCACAAAGAATAAAGGCATTTTATATAAAATGAAAACAAAACATCTTTTAATTACCCATGCCTTCATTCCTCATTGATTTTCACACCATGTTATTACACATGAGATGTAAATAAATCCAATTGTTCCATAACACATACTGCATAAGAACCTCAGTCTCACACTGCTAAGTCTTTAAAACTTCAGGAGAGAAAGCTTGATAGATCTGCTGATGAAGGTGTTCAGTTAATTAACAAACAGTAAAGTAATAAAGACTTGTCTTAATGGTGCATTTCAACAATCCCACCCTACAGACAGGTCTTTTTTTATAAAAGATCTTAAGTGATGACAAAAAGAGAAAAAAGAAATCATAGAACACATAATTACTCCAAAAACTATGATGAAATAGACTGGACATTTTACATTTCTTCATTTAAACATTTAATGGTAAAAAAATCCATTTTATTTTTAAGACAAGAGAAGGTGATTAACCAAGTAACAATATACAAATTTATACACTATGCATGTGGAGAAGGAAATGTCAACCCACTCCAGTACTCTTGCCTAGAAAATTCCATAGATGGAGGAACCTGGTGGGCTACAGTCCATGGGGTCACAAAGAGTCGGACACGACTGAGCAACTTCACTCACACTATGCATGGAAAAGTCCTACTTAATGCTGCTTGTAGAAGTAAGTCATTATGTTCAATAGAGGGACTATAATTTCAGTATACATGGTATACCATAACTAGTTCAAGGTTACTTTTTTGCCTCTATTTAACTAAACTCATTCTAATTATCCATAATACCCTTATACTTTCAGAGTCATCCTTTCACTCCTAAGTGATGAATTAGAATAAAGAATTTCCCAAAATGTACAAAGCTGTTGTCAAATAAATACCTGACATAGCCTTCAGTGTTCATTACATCAGTTTCTAGGAAACCAAACACATAATTTTGCAGTAAATTTAGGGTCTAAGCTTAAAGTATTTTAATTCTCAACATATGCTTCCTACACAGTAATTATACAGCATGTAAAAACATAACAAAACATGCACTTTGGATTTCTTATTTTAAGATAGTTTTATATTGTAAAGGAAATATCTAAAACTGCATCGTGCTAAATAGATGAATGAAACCATCAGCAAATGAGAGTCATGAAAAATAAAAGCAATTATTTTGTCTGAGGAATGCTTCAATGCAATTCCATACACTGTTTTCCTGAGAATGCTGAAAATATAACATATTCAATAGTTTGTTCACTCAATAGTATTAATTGAGAGGATCTATACGGAAGCAGATGTAACCAGAGAGAGATTCTAGACTGCAAAGTCTTTGGATTTTATTTGTAATAAACTGGGGCTACTAGAAAGTTTCAGGAGAGTGACCACAGAGCAAATGCTGTGAAGCAATTATCCTTCATTAAAAAACAAATTTCAAAAGAAGTTCATCTTAAGTATATTTAAATTGTTACTTATAGTGAACTGTAAATATAAAAGGTAAATTAATAACAATTGAAAGACAATTAATCATAGTACTTATATATTTTCATTTTGTGCTGAAAATATGCTGAGAACTATATTACTATTTAACAGAGGAAATTCGACAAAAATATTTTTTAAATCTTTTTTTTTACTTAGAGTAACAAACATCATAACCTTGATTTGTGATAGCTACATTTTAAGAAGGATGGATTTTTAAATAAGTGCTCCCCACATTACTTATTAATTAAAACTATCATTTGAATACTTTCTATGTGTCAAGAACTATTCTATGAACAAGGACTTTTCAGTTTAGAAAAAGAATAAAAAATGATTATTCAGATATAATGTAAAAAGACTTTAAAAGAGGTACTCATCAGAGCATGTGGGAGCTTAATATTTTGAGTGGTTTTGTCATGGGAGAATCTTCTCCAAGATTCAGGCTGATTTTGAAAAAGAAAAAAAACTGTATTTATCCAAATGCAGTATCTGTGTTTGTGTGTATGGGTATTAAGAAGGGTAAGAAAGAGTGGGAAAGAGAGTTAGTGAAGGTGAGAAAGGAAAAGTGTCTTAGAGTGAACAACAGTACACAAAGACATGGAGGGCTGTAAATATATAATGTAACATTTACTTATGGCAATAGAATTTCAAGAACTGAGTGTCAGGAAAACAGGGAAAAGTTCCAAATTATATGTGAGGAAACTTCTATTATATACCAGGGAATTTGGAACATTCTAATCTTAAATGATTTGGTGAGCAATATAGTACTAAAAGGTCTTCCCTGGTAGCTCAGCTGGTCAAGAATCCACCTGCAATTCAGGAGACCCCAGTTCAATTCCTGCATCGGGAAGATCCCCTGCAGAAGGGACAGGCTACCCACTCCAGTATTCTTGGGCTTCCCTGGTCGCTCAGATGGTAAAGAATCCACCTGCAAATGGAAGACCTGGGTTTGATCCCTGGGTTGGAAAGCTCCTCCGGAGGAGCGACCCCATGAACTGGAACCTACCAGCCTCCTCTGTCCATGGGATTTTCCAGGCAAGAGTACCTGAGTGGGTTGCCATTTCCTTCTCCATGGTATCTTCCCTTGAACCTGGAAAAATATACACAGTATATCCATGATAGGGTAGGCTAGTTACAATAAACATTTCTTTTTTTTTTTTTTTTTTTAATTTTATTTTATTAGTTGGAGGCCAATTACTTCACAACATTTCAGTGGGTTTTGTCATACATTGACACGAATCAGCCATAGAGTTACACGTATTCCCCATCCCGATCCCCCCTCCCACCTCCCTCTCCACCCGACTCCTCTGGGTCCTCCCAGTGCACCAGGCCCGAGCACTCGTCTCATGCATCTCACCTGGGCTAGTGATCTGTTTCACCATAGATAATATACATGCTGTTCTTTTGAAACATCCCACCCTCACCTTCTCCCACAGAGTTTAAAAGTCTGTTCTGTACTTCTGTGTCTCTTTTTCTGTTTTGCATATAGGGTTATCATTAACATCTTTCTAAATTCCATATATATGTGTTAGTATGCTGTAATGTTCTTTATCTTTCTGGCTTACTTCACTCTGTATAATGGGCTCCAGTTTCATCCATCTCATTAGAACTGATTCAAATGAATTCTTTTTAACGACTGAGTAATATTCCATGGTGTATATGTACCACAGCTTCCTTATCCATTCATCTGCTGATGGGCATCTAGGCTGCTTCCATGTCCTGGCTATTATAAACAGTGCTGCGATGAACATTGGGGTGCACGTGTCTCTTTCAGATCTGGATTCCTCAGTGTGTATGCCCAGAAGTGGTATTGCTGGGTCATATGGCAGTTCTAATTCCAGTTTTTTAAGAAATCTCCACACTGTTTTCCATAGTGGCTGTACTAGTTTGCATTCCCACCAACAGTGTAAGAGGGTTCCCTTTTCTCCACACCCTCTCCAGCATTTACTGCTTGTAGACTTTTGGATAGCAGCCATCCTGACTGGCGTGTAATGGTACCTCATTGTGGTTTTGATTTGCATTTCTCTAATAATGAGTGATGTTGAGCATCTTTTCATGTGTTTGTTAGCCATCTGTATGTCTTCTTTGGAGAAATGTCTATTTAGTTCTTTGGCCCATTTTTTGATTGGGTCATTTATTTTTCTGGAATTGAGCTTCAGGAGTTGCTTGTATATTTTTGAGATTAATCCTTTGTCTGTTTCTTCATTTGCTATTATTTTCTCCCAATCTGAGGGCTGTCTTTTCACCTTACTTATAGTTTCCTTTGTAGTGCAGAAGATTTTAAGTTTCATTAGGTCCCATTTGTTTAGTTTTACTTTTATTTCCAATATTCTGGGAGGTGGGTCATAGAGGACCCTGCTGAGATTTATGTCGGAGAGTGTTTTGCCTATGTTCTCCTCTAGGAGTTTTATAGTTTCTGGTCTTACATTTAGATCTTTAATCCATTTTGAGTTTATTTTTGTGTATGGTGTTAGAAAGTGATCTAGTTTCATTCTTTTACAAGTGGTTGACCAGTTTTCCCAGCACCACTTGTTAAAGAGGTTGTCTTTTTTCCATTGTATATCCTTGCCTCCTTTGTCAAAGATAAGGCGTCCATAGGTTCGTGGATTTATCTCTGGGCTTTCTATTCTGTTCCATTGATCTATATTTCTGTCTTTGTGCCAGTACCATACTGTCTTGATGACTGTGGCTTTGTAGTAGAGTCTGAAGTCACTCTCACCACTACTATTCAACATAGTCTTGGAATTTTTGGCCACAGCAATCAGAGCAGAAAAAGAAGTAAAAGGAATCCAGATAGGAAAAGAAGTGAAACTCTCGCTGTTTGCAGATGACATGATCCTCTACATAGAAAACCCTAAAGACTCTTCCAGAAAATTACTAGAGTTAATCAATGAATATAGTAAAGTTGCAGGATATAAAATTAACACACAGAAATCCCTTGCATTCCTATATACTAACAATGAAAAAACAGAAAGAGAAATTAAGGAAACAATACCATTCACCATTGCAACAAAAAGAATAAAATACTTAGGAGTATATCTACCTAAAGAAACAAAAGACCTGTACATAGAAAACTATAAAACACTGATGAAAGAAATCAAAGAGGACACAAACAGATGGAGAAACATACTGTGTTCATGGATTGGAAGAATCAATATTGTCAAAATGGCTACTCTACCCAAAGCAATCTATAGATTCAATGCAATCCCTATCAAGCTACCAACGGTATTTTTCACAGAACTAGAACAAATAATTTCACAATTTGTATGGAAAAACAAAAAACCTCGAATAGCCAAAGTAATTTTGAGAAAGAAGAATGGAACTGGAGGAATCAACCTGCCTGACTTCAGACTCTACAACATTTCTTATTATACATGATTCTCCTCATTGCTATACTGAGTATGATTTTTCATATTTACTCCTTATATTCATACATGTGAGTATTTTTGAATTTTATGGTACAAACATGGTAATTTAAGAAACTGAATATTCCATATTTACTTATTAAATAAACATTAACTACAAATTGCCAATTGTTTGGTCAGACTTCCCTGCAGATAATCAGGAAGTTATGACTCAGTAAACTCACTTGATAATATAAAATAGACTGTCAGCTAATATGCTTAGTGAAAACTTCACTAGCATTTTAAACTAAGTACTTGCATTTTGCTTTTTAGAAGATATTTAAACCTGCAGGACTTATTCCTAAAAGTATTGTTAGTAGGATTGCAAGTGACTATTTCTCTTTTGATCTTATTTGATTCTCAATACTGTTACTCTTGATTTGGGTGAAGGAGCTACGGAAGACATTTTAAGATGGGGTTGCAATCAAGGTTTATAACTTCTGATGTTCAAAGGGACTGGTTACAAGAGCAAAAGAGGCTGGGTGTAACATAACAGGCTCTGGATGAAACCAGTGTACCAGGAACTTATGTCCAGCTGAAGAAGAAGGAGCTACTCTTTAAATACAGGCAACATTTGTTTTCTGCATGCTATACTTTAAAAATAATGTATATGAAATACAGTCACTAACGGTTACCCCTGAGAATAGGAGTATAAACAATGTTCATACATAATGCCAAATATTAGACATGGGGTGTTTGTCTTTAACATCAACTTCTATCTTCTGTACTTATGTCATATTTGGTTTTTCTCATGGATTTTGGCATTTGGTATTTTAATTAAATAATGCCTTTCTTCATTCTGTTCTAACATGAAAAAAAGTTTGACTATGTAATTGCAGGTTTCCATTTTATTTTCATTGTTTAGATTACCACTTCATTCTAATTGTATATCTTGCAGAAAGAATTACAGGAATAGGTCTGAAATGGTTATAATTATAGTGGCATTTAGGTTAAATAGTGGAGAACATATTTTCCAAGTTTAAAACCACATTCAGTTCTCCAGAGATTGCAGATACAGAGTATTGGACTAAAATGGGTGTCACGCTCTCTAGTTTGCTATTGTTATTACTATATTTTTCCTTGAAAATTTTAAAAGGACCAAATTAGGTATATTCCTGAAAGAAAACATTTTAAACATAAATTTATAACATTCTAAATATGCAAATACAAAATCTGGAATATAGGTAGCCTTTAAGACATGCATGTCTGATTTCAAAATGCCTGATACTTATCCTGAGCTCATTTCTATAAAGGGTCCTTGTAAAGGCTGTGGGTGAAGGATTAAGAATGACAAAGCATTTGTCTACTTCAGTCAATCTACTGCTGGAAAGGTCTGCTTTTTAGTTCCCAGGAAGGGTGTGTTATTGTCTACTGGTGATATTTAAGTCCCTTTCTGAGACTGGAGTTAAGAATGAGAATTTGTGTTTCATTAGAAAATGAAATGAATTTAGGGATTTCTTCACTAGAGCATTTCTAAGTTCAATGTTTAAGATTTTGGTTTAGGATTTATGTGAACTGGGATTATCTTCCTTGCCTTCTATCATAAAGCATAGGGAACATGTCCTTGGATTTTCCCCACTTTCTTTTTCATTGCACCCATCTTTGCCCTGTATCATCCGGCTTTTTCTAAACTGTCTCAACTCTAGGTATCGGAGAATTTCACTGTTCAAACTTGTCTGACTCAAGCCTCCATCCGTCTCAATTTTCAAAGGCAATCATATTCATGCTTAGGACATTAGCAGGTAGATGGAATTGACAATCTCACAAGCCCAGGCTACTCCAAACCCAGCAAGCTGCAGAGGTCTATTATCTATCCTCTCTTCTCCCAGCCTCCTAGTCATGAGGACTTGCCAGAGGAGTGGGGGTTTTTTTGCCATTCACTCATCTCCTGCTGCAATAAGACCCATTCTATGAAGCTTAGGCTTTTTGACTATGGTTTTTACAACCTAACTCTTGTCCCAGTTTTTCTATAGGGATTATTTCCTGTATATATAGTCAATTCCTGTGGGTCTGTTTTGAACAGGAGTAGAGCTCCTGGAATAAAAAAAATTCTGGCTTCCTGATTCTTCAGAATGAGATACTGTTGTTATAAGATTCCTGTCACAAAGTCCCATATTCCAACTTCCAAGATTGAAGGCCATGGTTAATAACATAACCCTGAAGGATCCCTAGTCCACTCTGCTTTATTAGCCATTATTTGAGTTGGTAGCACCCTCACACCTTTGTCAGTACTCTAGGTAAGGTAGCTCTCCACCACTGACCCATGTGCACTCCTAGTTTATTGCCTACATATATACCAGAATATATTCCCTGGTGGCTCAGAGTGCAAAGAATCTGCCTGCTATGGAGGAGACCCAGGTTTAATTTCTCAATCAGGACAATCCCCTGGAGAAGGGAATGGCAATCCACTTCAGTATTCTGGCCTGGAGAGTTCCATGAACAGAAGAGCCTGGCAGGTTTACAGTCCATGGGCTTGCAGAGTCAGACAGATCTGAGCGACTAACACTTTCACTGGCTATGCCATTGTCAGCCACTGGAGTTTTCAATAAGAGGTTAGGAACTAGCTAAAGGAGCAAACCAACAGGACACATAAACATAGTCACTCCATTGATAGCCTGGAGTCATACCTACTAAAAATACACATCATTTAAGATTCTGACCTTTTAATACAACAGTAAAATGATGCCCTTCTTCAAAATTTGTCTCCATCTTCCCGCTTTTCAGCCCCCAGAGAATTCCTCACAATCTTCTTCCATCAAAAATAGGAGGACTTTTCATTTCTTCACACTTCAGCACATATCATCATTGTTTTTTTCCTATCATCAAGTTCTACTCCATAAACATTGGGCATGATAAAATCTAGAATCTTCTCCAGAGGGTTTACCTTTTAAAAATATGCTTGGGCCCAGAGAAATTGATTGGTCATCTTAGGTGATTGCTATCCAAAGTACTAATTGCATTCTATTCATTTATGCTCAATTTTCTTATGGCAGTACATTTAAAAACTCACTGGTGAACAGAAGAGAATACTGCTTTATACAGTAGAGAAAATATAAATAAAACAAAGGTTAATGAATTCCTTAGAAATATCTATGTGTACATCTACATTTATATATCACTATATCTCCATTTATATGTATGTACTTATGTATCTATACTCATACAGATAAAGATATATTTCAAAAAATTGGGAAGAATATGTATTAATAGTTACTGCTTATTAGCAGAAATAACAATCTTATCCATCAGGTGATCACTGCCAAACTCACAATCCAAAGGACCATGCAAAATAATGAGCTATTGATCACAGATTGGAATCTGGACTAAATTCATCTAGAAAGGGTGCCTAGAAGCAATTTCTCCCTTGGTCTCTATTCCACTTTCTTTGGAAACTCCTCTGCTCTGGCTTCTGTGCCATAATTCCATACTGCTGCAATCCCTTGAAATCAAGGCTAGAGTGATAAATATATGACTCCAACCTGATGCAACACTGGATTCCTACATTCTTCAAGCTGGAACAAACACAAGGTTTCCTCAGCTGGCCCAGCACTAAAGAATCTGCCTGCAATAGAGGGGACACGGGTTCGATCCCTGGGTGAGGAAGATCTTCTGGAGAAGGAAAAGGCAGCCCACACTAGTATTCTTGCCTGGGAAATCTCATGGAGAGGGGAGCCTGGAGGACTACAGTCCTTGGGGTCACAGAAGAATGGGACATGATTGAGCACAGGGAAACTAATATACCAAAACCAAAACAAAACATCCCACCACAACAAAAGAAAAAGCACCACCAAAAACAATGACAACAGAGCTTCTCCTTCGTTCATGTTGGTTACTTGTCTCTGATAACATCACATTAACTTCATAACATATTGTTCTAAAAGGGTTCTTCAGTGGATAGAGGAGACAGAATACAGAAAAAAGAGTGAAAAAGACAGTAGGGTAGAGGACTCTCCAATTATGTTTCTCTCTCTCATCATTCTATCTCTTTCTCTATGTTTACACATAAATAATACAGTGAAAAAGCATGAAATACAAATAACATTAAAGTTGCATTTTATGTCTGTCTTTCACTGTCCTTTTCTATTCAGTGGTGGTAGTTTTGCCCTTCATTCTGATGACAGTTTGTGTGTGTCAAATTACCTTTTGTCTCACAGACCATCTCATAGTCACAGTTAGTCAAGAACAGGGACCTAATTTGGAAATTGTAATGTCCATTATACGAATAAAAATTTTACCCTAGTTTACCATGAATCTACTTTTCAGGCTCTCTGTTACTCAGTATGGTATCTCTGTGAAATCAGTAAAAAATACCCTTTTCTCTTAGCATGCCAGAATCCCCCGCCAGGGCTTGGCCAATGGAACACTGGCTCAATTTCAGCTTCATCTCACCCACTCAGTAGGTTTAGAGTACACTCTGATCAAAGTTGAGAGGAAGCTCTACACAGTCATATAATCACAGAGCTGAGCCCTGCGTCCTTCCCACAGTGGGAAGATGGAGGCAGAGTGCTCTTGCTGTGCACTCTCTTCTTAGTCTCTTCTTCCCTCAACACACTAGCAGCTGTTTCTCTTAAAGGTCAAAAATATGGAGGAAGGAAAAACAGTAAAGGGTAAAACAGTTTTTATTTATTTGGGCAACTCTGCACTCCAACCACAATAATGGTTAAAAGATGGTTCATCTTCTTGTGAGGTTTCCAGGGGCCTTAATAGGTTCCATGCTGAGCCCCTTTCTCCTGAAATTCACTTAATCTTACCAGATGTTTTCTATTCTGTGTGGCCATTTGAATGCCAGGGCATGCTAGGTCTCCACCCTTTTTCTGCTGAGGTCTTCGTGCCCCTCCATGAAGCCCCCCTAGGTGAGACACACAATGGTCCCCCCATGCTTCTTCTTCCTGGTGGCTCTCTCTTGTGGCCCAGAAAAATACATGCATCACTTGCCTAAACAAACTGTAGGACTTCAGACCACCAGATCCCAATGAAGCAGCACCCTCCTCACTTAGCTACCAAGCACTTACTTTTCTTGCCCTCTAAATTTCCCAGGAAAAAAGTCAGATCCTAATATACAGTCCATTTCAACTTTCAGAGGCAGGATTCAGGCTCCAAACCTCTGTGCCTGCCAACTTCAAGGAATACATTTCAAAGTTCTCTAAGCATCCCTTTCTGATTCTTTCTAGCTAGCCTTAGCACTAGAAGATAGCTAAATCTCCATCCTCTCACCAAAAAAATGCACAAGATATAGTGAGAAAGCACAGAATTGCAACCACTGTCTCCAAATAAACCTCTTCATTGATCACTTCACAAAATAATTCTTTTGTGATAATGATCTTTTAGATTTTCCAGATGGAAATAGGATTCTAAAGCATGAAGCTCTTGAATGCCTTTGAAATCCTACACAAGTTACTTTGTCTCTTTAAGTTGGCCCCTCAAACTGGTGCTATTGTCAAAAATGAGGCAAAAAATGTACCATTTTTACTTACCTGTTAAATATACATGGCATATGTGTCAGTCAAGAAATAAAAAATAACCCCCAAAGCTCAGTGGCTTAAAGAAACAAAGGTTTCTACCTGTTCCTGTTGTGATCATCAGTCAGGGCTCTAGTCTGCACTGACATCATCTTCACTCTGTGGACTGACAGTCCAATCATTACCAAGAGCATCATGACCTTCAGGGGCAGAGGGAATATTGAACATGGCACTGTACATACTAGTCTTATTATCCTGCAAAAGAAAGTGATGCAGAGGCACTTGAATTGAACAGGCAGAGAAGCATAATTCTCCTGCAAGGAGGACACAGGTGAGAATTTCGTTTCATACTGTCTCAGCACTTTAGCCACTCTAGTCTTGAAGGCAAACTAAAGAGGAGCTCAGTCACTGGTTGTGACAGAATATATCTAGTACCTGGTCATATGACAGAATAGCAAATTGTCAGATATGAATCAGGAAAGAAACTTCACTCATCAATACTGTCTTGGGCCTTACATATCTGATGGAGCAGATATTTTGAGTGCCTTTTGCAAAATTTTCCTTGCTTTTATACATTATAAACATACTTATTTCAATGATGGTGCTGCCTGAGTACCTAATAAGGTTAGGAAAAAACATATAGGCTAGAGGAAAAAAATAAGGTTAGGGAAAAATGTATAGGCCAGAGGAAAAAAAATAATGATTACATACCTACTATGAGAAAGACATGGTCATATTCACTTTACAAAATTAGCATGGTTCATTCTTCCAAAAAACCTCGTGAAATAGCAATCACCATCCTGTTTACACATTAAGAAACTGAGGTTCATAGAGATTAGATGATTGCTAAAGATTGATCATTAAGACAGAGCTAGAATTCAAGTATTTGGTCCTCCCCATTAGACTACCAATGGTTATTTTCCTGGGCTATACTCTCTTTTTTGAAAAAGTGGGCATAAAGCTGAACATTCAGAAAACTAAGATCATGGCATCTGGTCCCATTGCTTCATGGCAAATAGATGGGGAAACAGTGGAAACAGTATCAGACTTTATTTTTTGGGCTCCAAAATCACTGCAGATGGTGATTGCAGTCATGAAATTAAAAGATGCTTACTCCTTGGAAGGAAAATTATGACCAACTTAGATAGCATATTAAAAAGCAGAGACATTACTTTGCCAACAAAGGTCAGTCTAGTCAAGGCTATGGTTTTTCCAGTAGTCATGTATGGATGTGAGAGTTGGACTGTGAAGAAAGCTGAGTGCCGAAAAATTGATGCTTTTGAATTGTGGTGTTGGAGGAGACTCTTGAGAGTCCCTTGGGTTGCAAGGAGATCCAACCAGTCCATCCTAAAGGAGATCAGTCCTGGGTGTTCAATGGAAGGACTGATGGTAAAGCTGAAACTCCAATACTTTGGCCCCCTCATGCGAAGAGTTGACTCATTGGAAAAGACCCTGATGCTGGGAGGGATTGGGGGCAGGAGGAGAAGGGGATGACAGAGGATGAGATGGCTGAACGGCATCATCAACTAGATGGACGTGAGTTTGAGTGAACTCCGGGAGTTGGTGATGGACAGGGAGGCCTGGCGTGCTGCAATTCATGGGGTTGAAAAGAGTCGGACGCGACTGAGCGACTGAACAGAACTGAACTGAATATTGTCCTGAGAAGACTCTTGAGAGTCCCTTGAACTGCAAGGAGATCAAACTATCAATCCTAAAGGAAATCAACCCTGAATATTCATTGGAAGGACTGATACTGAAACTGAAGCTCCAATATTTTGCCCACCTGATGTGAAGAGCCGACTCATTGGAAAAGACCGTGATGCTGGGAAAGATTGAAGGCAGGAGGAGAAGGAGGTGACAGATGATGGGATGGCATTACTGACTCAGTGGACATGAGTCTGAGCAGGCTCCAGGAGATGGTGAAGGACAGGGAAGCCTGGCATGCTGCAGACCACGGGGTTGCAAAGAGTCAGACATGACTGAGCGACTGAACAAGAAGAACAGCATTGTTCCTAGAGGATTCCTTAGACTGTGCTTCCTAATCAGGATTCAGCAAATCAACTTATATATGGCAGGGAATTTTTGTTTTGGTGGGAGTGGTTGTTTTGCTTTTAAACATGGCCCAGTCTACTTTATTAACCAGCTGATGAGCATTTTATTATTCAAAAAACTACTTGTTTCAGTTTGTAATATGCAGAGCCATCATATACCCTATTTTTTAAGAGAAGAATTATTGAATAGAAGTGAGTAGGAGGCTAGGAAACAAGATCCCAGCTGACTAAACCTGCTCTCCTTCATATGCTGCAAGAGCCATAGGCCTAGGTGAAGAATAAAATCATGAAATTTTAGAATTAGAAGGGAACTTGAGCTCACATGGTAAAATCTCCATATTTAACAGGTAAGATAATGAAAAATTAAGTCCAAAGACCATTAGTGGTTAGGGTAGTTATCCTACAAGATGGCCTCGAATGATCCTTATCTTCTAGCATTTATGCCGTTGTTTAATCCCCTCTCATACTGAGTCAAAGCTTACCTCTAAAGCCAAGATAATATGGTAGATGTGATGATATATAATATTCAAAGCTGGGTTATAAAGGCACTGAAGATTTTGGTTTGATCTCTTAGATCACTTTCTTCACGTAAATCCAGTCATCATGTTGTGAGAACACTCAAGAAGCCTCGTAGAAAGCAGCCATTCTGTCAGAACCCTCCATGTGCCCAAACCACTTTAGAAAAGAATTCTCCAGCCCACTCCAGACTTCAGATGAGTGCTAGCCCAGTTGACATCTGAGTACATCTCATAAAAGACCTTGAGTCAGAGCTACCCAAATCAGCTACTGGCAAATTCCTAGCCTACTATCCCAACCTTATGAGATAGCAAATGACTGCTGTTGTTTTAAGTCATAAGTTTTAGGATGATTTGTTATGCAGCAACAGAAAACTAACATAGAGACTTACTCTAGGACAGCCAGGTCTTTGCAGGGGGATATACAAATAGTTTCTGGTCATCTCATCAACTGCAACACTCTGGGATTTGATGGTAGACTGCTGTGGAGTTTGCCATGACCAATAGTACCATCTTTACATACTCATGTCTGTTCTACTTCATCCTCTCTCCAGAATATTTCTCAGAGCATAAAATTATCACTTTTCCTACTTAAATTATACCTATTTTTCCTTTTACCCAACGTTCTTCTCCAGCTATCAATCCATCTTTAAGATCCACTTTATAGGAAAACTCTTCAATAGTGTTATCTATATTAGCTATATCTGTTTCCTCATTCCCAATTTGAAACTCCTCTCCTTTCATTTTATTATCCATGCTTCTATGAAAACATTTTTAGTAGGCATACAGGTGACCTCCTTATTGCTAAACCTAATGGACAGTTCTCCAGACACAATTTACTTTTCTATGGTGTTACAAAGAGCTGATGACTGACTTCCCCTTGAAATACTTTCTTAACTTGGATCCCCAGACACCATTCATTCCTGACTTTGTTCCTTCTTTATTACCTCATTTTATTTTCCTTACCTTCCTTCCTACCATGGATTTTTAAATGTCAGAGTGCCCAGAACTCAGTTTGGACTTTTCTGTCAACATTCACTCCCTTGGTGCTCTCAGTCAGGCCCATGACTGACCACTCTCAAATACAGATTTCTTATGTTCAAGTTCCTTCTGAGCTCCAGGGCAATATACCCAACAATCCACTAAAGAGCTGCATCATATATCTAGTATACCTGATATATTTAATATGAACAAACCCAAATTCTTGATTTCCCTACCCTAAACCTGCTGTTCTTAGTCTTTTTACTTTAGCAAATACAATGTGTCTTTCTCTGTCTTCTTCACTCACTCGGGTAACCACTCATAGGATCATATTGTGTTCCACCTTTCTTTTATAACACTATCCCAAACCACCAGCCACTAATGTACCTATTAAATGTACCCAGAATAAGAACTCTTCTAACTGTTATTGCCACTGCCCTAGGTAAGCCACCTTCATGTCTTCTTTGGATTACTAAATTTATTGGTTTCAACTGGTTCCTTTGCATCCTTTTTCACTCTTCTAAGTTCACAGTCTGCGTGGCAGTTAAAGGCATACACAAAACTCTCCAGTAGCTTCCCACTATAATTAAAATAAAGAATTCCTACCATGATCTATAAGACTCTAAGATTTACCTGGTTCTAGCTCTATATCATTTGCTTCCTCACTCCTCACTCTAGTTCAGTAACTTCCTTGTATGTGAAATGCACAAAACAAAAATCCCACTTGAAGACTTCATACTTCACATTCCACCTGCTAGAAATCGTCTTCTCCATGTAGTCACATTCTTTACTGCCTCATTTCCATCAAATTCATCTCAAAACACCTCTTTTAAATAGGTCTTTTCTGAATACCCTACCTAAAAATCCATGCCTCTCACCCTCTAAACCTTATCTTGAGTTGACAGTCTTCACAGCATGCATAATCTTCTTTCTATCATATTGCCCATTTATTTTATTCTCTGTCTTCCCTATCAGAATATAAACTCCATGAAGGTTGGGACATTTTGTTTTCACCACCATATATCCAGCGCCTAAACTAGTTTCTGACACATAATCTGCATTCTATAAATTATATTTTTGAATGACTGAATGAATTAATGTTTATGTGAATCCTCAAGAATTCACTGAAGCAAGTAGATTTTTAATGTTCATCATTTTATCTCTATCATGGAGTCCTTTGGCACATAATTAATGCTCCATAAATATTTATCCAATAAGTCAATAGAAATATGATTATCATAGAAGCAGGCATAAATCCAGACTAAGTGGAAGCTAATGACTTGCCCGATGTGCCAATGCAATCACTCCCTCTGAATATTGTGCCTAACTGGTCAAACCCCAAAGAGTACATTTTTATGCAAGTGAATGAATGTCCTACTACATATTAATAAATGAATGGATACTTGTTCCCAGAAAATATTTTTGACAAGAAAGAACAGATAGTTATCAACCTCACATATAGCAGAATAGTCTAAGAGGATAAGAAGTGAGAAAGATTTTATTTGGTTACTAGGAGATGATGAATATTTTCCAAAAAAATAAATCTAATAAAATGTTTGGGGCAGAAGCCAGGTCATATAATCTTAAATGAGTTAAAACATAACAGTATTAAAATAAGACAAAATTTAGAGGAGGTTGCCAGAAAAGGAAGAATAAAAGGAGAGCAGGTTAATTGAGCAGAAGAGTCATTTAAAATCACTTTACAGTCAGGATTGATGATTTCTAAGCATGTTTCTATGCAGAGATTGTAGAAAGTGACAATGCCTATAACTTGAAATGAATATATCTTTTCCAAACTGTTTCCACAGTCCTAGGGAACAGACTAAGAATATCTAACTAAGGCAAAGTCTCTTTCTAGGGAAGATGTGATCTAAACTCATCAGGGATGTTTTTCCATTCTAATTTGCCTCATCCTTTTATTATGTATAAAATGCAAACCAATAGTGATAAATTAGGGTTACTAAAGAAGGATTTTTCAGTCTTTTTAGAAGCTATTAATGCTAAGGAATACATTTAACATATAGGAAACATTAGTTTGTGATATGTAGTTTATGTGTCTTTTATTTTATGAACTGTAGTACTCAGAAACATTAACTTACTATTTCTTCCAATACCTCCTCAATATTAATCATATCTCCCAAAAGATAATTAAGTTTAAGATATTTTTCTTATGTTATTCCTTGATGAGAATCTCACTGTTAGAACATCATGACACAATTAGGATGCTGTGTGAAGTATTCTGGATCCATTGTCAGAAGGTAGGTCTGATTCTTGTCTTGGCCTCTTGCCAGGTGTGTGTCTTTGGGCAACTCACATCATCTCAGTTGCTCCATTTGTAAAATGGACCCAGAATACTTCACACAGCATCCTAATTGTGTCATGATGTTCTAACAGTGAGATTCTGCCTCGCTGGGAGTAACAGCAGTTTCTGATGCAAAGAAATATGGAGACAAATATAGATAGATAAATATAGAAATAAATACAGTTTTTCTTTTGTGTCATATATAGATAATATAATGTTATAGGTACGTGTGTGTTTATATATATATTCACACACATATATACATATATACACACATGCATTTAGGGCTACCCTCGTGGCTCAGACAGCTATATCTATACATATAGCTATACAGATAACTTGGAAGCTATATAATTTCAGGATTTAAAACTGGACATTATTTCATAATCTGGGTTATAATGAAATAAGCTGTTTTTAAGATTCAACTAATTTTTCTTTGAGACAAATGAAAGTCTCCAACTTGTTTTAAAATATTTTACATTGTTTTCATTTATCTGCCTGTCTTGGCAGAATATACAAACAGTAATGTTATCATCTATACTATGTAGATAAGCTGCCTGCAGTGAGAAGGCTCAAAAACACCACCCCTCCTCTTCCTACCCTTGCCTTCTTTGAGCTGTCCAGAGAGTTCGTGGGCAGAACCCTTAAAACAGCCAGTTATTCCCAGCAGCTGAAGTAACACGAACTGCCCCTCTGCTTGCCCAGGGGTTCAAGATGGCCCCAAATTCTTTTAAATGCTCTCTCTTTTGGAGATATTTATTGCCTATTGAGATTTGCTTGTTAGACTTAAGAAAGCAGAAAAGTCAATTCCAGGTATCAGGGTCCATTTTATTATAGTCCTGTAGGGAACATGTAAGGATGAGAGATTAGCAATCATCATACTTAAAAAACAGCATGATTTTCCAACTCCACAAGACATTTTTCCTTCCCAGCACCAGTTGCTTTTTCTTCATTTACACTGTGGAACTCACATGCCATTCCTGATACAGTTTGAACAACTTCTATGAGACAGGGATTATACTGACTTTTTCCAACACAATTTTTTATATTAAAAACTAGCCCTTAAAATAGTACTACTGACAATGGGAAATGAATTAAAACAATCCAGAAGAAAATAAGTAGCAATAATATAGGTTATATTTAATACTGGATCACAGACTTTGCTAGGCATTCTAATAAAGGACTCATTATATGCAGTCAGAAAATAATACGGTCAAGCAAATTTTGTGCTACTTCCATGTGTCATATGGAAGCTTTAATTAACCTGTCTTGTGAGTCACTGAGCCTTTATGAATTTTACTTATATTGCATTGTGGGAATATGACATTTACTTCTTCACACCATTTTTACTTTTTTCAGTTATTCCATGAAAAAATTTATTGAGCAAATGTCACTGCTGAAGAAGCCATGGCCCAATAGAGGCCATTCCTCCAGGTGACTAGTATTGGCTGCTAAAACATAGCAATATAAAGAAAAGGTTTGGAGTTTTCTAATGTGACCTTTAACACCCAGAAATGGTATCCTAATCTTGTTAATTAAGTAACTTGAAAAAATACACAGAGAATCCAAAGGAAAAAGCCAGCTTGGACATTTGTGAAAAACTGAGAATTTTTTGCCTTTGAATTCTCTTAAGGAACACAGAGTTATTTTCATGCATTAAAGAGCAAATCTATGCTTTCTTTATTTCAATATTCATAGCACAAAAGATGTCAAGCTTATGCTTGATCTCTCTTAGTTACAATAATATATGTCACTGACCAGTAAAGCTACTGCGTCAAAGCTATCTGCACAGTTCCAATTCCCTCAGTACCTGATAAGAGAAGGTTATTCTTTGTATATCCAGAACCTGACAATCTTTTAGTAATTAAGGCAGTTTTTCACTGCTTTGTGGATGCTGAGAAAAGAAAAAATATTATGAGTGTTTAATGAAATGCACCATGACCTTGCAGTAAGATAATCTTATTTTCCTACAAGATAAAAAAAAAAAAGGCAAATAGATTTTAAAGAGGTGAAATAAGGGCACATCTTAAAGCAATGTGCAAAGTAAACATCAGGTAAAATACAAAGGCTGGAAGAATTGATTATGCCACTTGGTTGCTCTCCTGTGGAATATAAAAGAAGCAGGGACATGCTCTGTTACTCCCTGCATGTAGAAGTCGAGCTTGGAAACAATATACTGACATCTCTGCCATAAAGATAATGCAAACAAGCTAATATGCTGAATCAACAATTATCATTTAGAAACTTTCTGGGTCCACTGATTGACAGGTACAGAGTGTATCTTAATGGTCTTCTCTTTACAAGCCAATTTCAATAAAAAGAAATAAAATTACATGAGAGAGAATGAACATTAAAGACTGAAAAGAAAATGCAGCAAAAACAAGAAGATAAAATAAAAAGGCTTCATCAAAAAATAGCCAGAGGATTACTCCATTACTCATTACAAGATTAAAGAAACCTGTGACCACCATCATGCGGTGAGACACTACAGCAGAAATACTGGCGGATCACATGTGATATTAGATGTTTAGCACATTGTGTCTGACACTGTCTATTAATACATTTTTATCATTATTATATCTTAATTATGACAAGCATTCTTACTGGCCATGAACAAAACACCATAGACTAGAAAAGTACAAACTTACTGAAATCTGACTGAATGATTAGTAATTCTCAGCATAAAGATGAAAAGGGGAGAGGTTAGCAATTGTATTTTTACTGTATATGCATTATTGCTACTATTTCAAACTCATAAGTTATTCAGCTCCAAAAGGGAAAAAAAAAAACTCTTTCAAGCACATTCTGCTCTAGACTTCATGGAAGTTTCTTGACTCAGCCCAGAACAAGCATCAATATCTTTAAAAACTCTGTTAAAAGGTAAAATATTGTGACATCCCTGGCAGTCCAGTAGTTAAAACCCCATGCTTCCAATGGAGGAGGTGGAGGTTCAAACCCTAGTTGGGGAACAAAGATCCTTCATGCCACACAGGTGCAGCCAAAAAACACAGTCAGTTCGGTTACTCAGTCATGTCCAACTGTTTGCGCTCCCATGGCCTGCAGCACGCCAGGCTTCCCTGTCCATCACCAACTGTTGGAGCTTGCTTAGACTCTGTCCACTGAGTTGGTGATGCTGTCCAACCATCTCATCATCTGTTGTCCCCTTTTCCTCCCACCTTCAATCTTTCCCAGCATTCAGAGTCTTATCCAGTGAGTCAGTTCTTCGCATCAGGTGGCCAAAGTACTGGAGTTTCAGCTTCAGCATCAGTCCTTCCAATGAATATCTGGGGCTGATTTCCTTTAGGAATGACTGGTTTGATCTCCTTGCAATTCAAGGGACTCTCAAGAGTCGGAGTTCTCCAACATCAGTTCAAAAGCATCAATTCTTTGGTGCTCAGCTTTCTTTGTAGCCCAACTCTCACATCCATACACATTTACTGCAAGAACCACAGCTTTGACTAAATGGACCTTTGTCGGCCAAGTAATGTCCCTGGTTTTCAATATGATATCTAAGTTGGTCATAACTTTTCTTCCAAGGAGCAATCATCTTTTAATTTCATGGATGCAGTCACCATATGCTGTGATTTTGGAGTCCAAGAAAATAAAGTCTGTCACTGTTTCCATTGTTTCTCCATCTATTTGCCATAAAATGATGGGACCGGATGCCATAATCTTAGGTTTTTGAATGCTGAGTTTTAAGCCAACTTTTTCACTCTCCTCTTTCACTTTCATCAAGAGGCTCTTTAGTTCTTCTTCACTTTCTGCCATAAGGATGGTGTCATCTGCCTATCTGAGGTTATTGATATTTTTCCCGGCAACCTTGATTCCAGCTTGAGCTTCATCCAGCCCAGCATTTCTCATGATGTACTCTGCATAGAAGTTAAATAAGCAGGGTGATAATATACAGCCTTGACATGCTCCTTTCTTGATTTGGAACCAGTCTCCTGACTTCCTCAGTGATGAATGCAAAGAAATAGAAAAAACAATAGAATGGGAAAGACTAGAGATCTTGTCAAGAAAATTAGAGATACCAAAGGAACTTTTCATGCAAAGATGGGCAGAATAAAGGACAGAAATGGTATGGGCCTAACAGAAGTGGAAGGTATTAAGAAGAGGTGGCAAGAATACACAGAAGAACCATACAAAAAACATCTTCATGTCCCAGGTAAGCACGACGGTGTGATCACTCACCTAGAGCCAGACATTCTGGAATGCGAAGTCAAACGGCTTTAGGAAGCATCACTATGAACAAAGCTAGTGGAGGTGATGGAATTCCAGTTAAGCTATTTCAAATCCTAAAAGATGATGCTGTGAAAGTGCTGCACTCAATCTGGAAAACTCAGCAGTGGCCACAGGAATGGAAAATGTCAGTTTTCATTCCAATCCCAAAGAAGGGCAATGCTAAAGAATGTTCAAACTACCGCACAATTGCACTCATCTCACACGCTATCAAAGTAATGTTCAAAATTCTGCAAACCAGGCTTCAACAATACATGAACCATGAACTTCCAGATGTTCAACCTGGTTTTAGAAAAGGCAGAGGAACCAGAGATCAAATTGCCAATATCCACTGGATCATCAAAAAGCAAGAGAGCAACAGAATAACATCTACTCCTGCTTTATTGATTATGCCAAAGCCTTTGACTGTGTAGGTCACAATAAACTCTGGAAAATTCTGAAAGAGATGGGAATACCAGACCACCTGACTTGCCTCCTGAGAAATCTGTATGCAGGTCAAACAGTAACAGTTAGAACCAGACATAGAGCCAAAAAATTAAAAATGCAATAAAATAAAGTTATAAATATTCACATATTCTAAGGAAAGATTCAAGAACATCAGAAAAGGTAAGAGAGTAATCAAATTTTCTGGAAATACTTTATTTGTTAATACTTCTCCTTTAATAGGTTCAAATATTAGTTTTAATCACAGCACAGTGCATTTGTGGGAGTCTTGAATGAAGGAGGAGTTGATGGATTTACTTTCATGAATTCTATTATCTGTAAAGAAAATCAATATAAAATTGATAAAATTATCAATTTATATTTCATGTATCATCTACTTTTATTAATAATTTACGGTGCTCTCAAGAGATTGAGTCAGTGGTAGTATTTACAATAACAAAATTTACGTCAGAAGACAACAGATCCAGACTGAGAAATGAATTTAACCTGTCTTGAAAAATGGTTTTCTTTAAATATTTATTAAACATTTATCTAAAGGAAAAGATGGGTACTGCATGAGAAAAAAGTATTAATTGCAACACCTGTCAGTCTATTTGAAAAGAGCTGACTCTTTGGGAGAGTCCCTGATACTGGGAAAGATTGAAGACTGAAGCAGAAGAGGGTGACAGAGAATGTGATGGTTGGATGGTATCGCTGATTCAATGGACATGAACTTGGGAAAACTCTGAGAGATGGAGAGGGACAGGGAAGCCTGGCATGCTGCAGTCCACGGGCTTGCAAAGAGTCAGACACGACTTGGTGACTTAACAAGAAGAAAAACCACTCTATTGTTGATTCAGACCCAAACTCATATAGTCACTACAAGCAAAGAAAAAACCCAGGATTTAACTGGACTTATCGCATTAGAAGGCAGTTAATTATCTATGATATAATAGAAAATATGTACATATATATGTGTATATACACATATATCCCAAGTTCCTGATCCAGGGCTCCTAAAATTCTTGTAAATTTCTATGTGATAAGAACACTAGGAGCATCTTTTGCCTATGAAATGACTCTGGGTGGGCTCCGGGATGGATGGAGTCTGTCACCGAAAGAGCAAGCTATGATAAGAACATGGAATCTGCAGCCCCATTCCCACCCCCCAGCTTTTCCAGAGGGGGAGAGGGGATGGAAATGGAGCTTATAATTGATCACACCTATGTTAGGAAGCTTTCCTAAAACCTGCATAGTACAGGCTTCGAGCACTTTCAGGTTGGAGAACATGTCCATACCTGGATGATTATGCACCCCAAGTCTTCATGAACATAAGTCCCTGAATTTGGGCTCTCCCAGACCTCACCCTATGTATCTTTTCACCTGGTTGTTCATCTGTATCCTTTATCTTATCCTTTAATAAGCTGTCAAACACCGTTATTTCTTACAAACATATATTTTATCAATACTCATTTGATTCACATTAGGTGAATTATCACTACCTTATTTTTCCATCCAAGAGATGCTTTGGCACCATTTAGATTGCTTCCCTGGGAAACTGGCCTTTACTGACTTCTTTAAGACAAGTCTGAGCTCCAAAGCATGGGATGGCCACCCATAAAGAGAGAAGTGGTCCTCAAAAAGAATGTAGAGCAAATCTTTACTTGTGATTTTACTCTTTAGTGGATTTTCAACCCAGGCTCCCTCACACTTGCATTTATTTTTAGGTAAACTTTCTTGTCTGGCCTACTACTCCCATAATTTATTTTTCACTTTGAACAATCATTACCCAGATGCTAATAGTTTCTATGGGTCTCATCTGGAAAAGTCTTAAAGAAGGGGCAGGTCCTGAGTTGAGAAAGATGGCACAGACTGAATTTATTTGACCACCATGACTCTCAAGACAAACACACACGGTGACTGAGCATGCTCACTGAGGTGTGTGAGGAAAGGAAAAGATAGAAGCATTCATTTCCCACAGAGCATCAGGTTGGGTACAGGGAAGGCAGTGAACCTGGAAAAAGTATCAGCTTGATCTTTTGTATCATCTTTAAGTTGGGTGTGTTTTTCAGGGCCACTTTAGCCTGGATGAAAAAATAAAAATAGAATTCAAGCAATATATCCTAACAAAGCAAGATACACTCAAAGAAGAAACTCATTATAAAAGAGATTCCAAATGATGAAGAGTAGGAAAATGTTGCCCAAGGAGAAACATTTTTGCCAATCCACAGAGGGAGGAATATTACGGAAACATATATTTTAAAATGCCAATGATGGAAAATAAGGAATACAATGTCTAAAGTTAAGAGAGGACAGAAAGAATGTTAATGGGCTTTTTGACTAACAAAATTAAAAGGTGATACTAAAATGAAACTTATTTTTAAAAAATCATGTAGAGAAATTAAACTAAGACATTGAAATTAACCAAGTCATAAGAGAATGTCCAGTGTCTGTGCTTTCTCCAAGAAGCATACTCTGAGACAAGGCTTCAGAACCAGTGGTTTCATTGGAAAGTGGAACAGAACATCCACAGGAGAACATGGATGTGAAACAAGGAAAGAAAAGTACCAGTGAGGGACTTCATTATCCAACCAGTCACCACTGCAGATAACTGAAGCTTAATCCTCATAAAGACACGTGGGAGCCAATGTAAAGCGCATAACCTCAGAGTTAATCTCTCAAAGGAATCAGAAAGACAGGATAATTGTTTATCAGTTCTTCTCAGTCACTGGTTGAAACCTGGCCCTAGGGCCACTCATTCCTCTGCACTTTTAGCAAGCCAAAAAAAGAGATACCACAGGCTATAGTTGCAAGAGAAAACCCATAGCAAAGCAGTGTTGCCTGACCAAGTGACAAGGGCATGGAATATTGGTGAGGCACAAAAGGCGTCTTCCGCAGAGGCTTACAGGGCCTGATGAATGCATCAGACAGAGTTAAATGCTGGAATTGTATCCAATGCTGGAATGTGAGTCTATAAAAACAAAAGATTAATTAGCCACATCCCCACCAGGATATGATACCACTCTAAGCCACTAAAGACATATTATTTTTTTTTAATAACTTTAATATTTAATGACATAAAAGTATGACTCATCAGAAAACATATAACACATGTTTCATGCCCTAAGTAAAGGAAATGAGGTCTTCAGTAGCTCAAGAAGACAGGAGATTTCTCAATTTAAATTCCTCCATCACAATGAGGTAAAGACAATGAATGTAGGGAAATTAGTCACTTACTCCTTGAGCATATAAGTGTATGTAAAAATGAACTTGGGGCTTAACTTCATTTCTTAGGGGCTCAGAAGGCCTTCAATGCTAAAAGTAATGCCTATTCTTGGAAGCTTCAGTGGAAAGCCAATGGTGGGGGAATCCCCCAGAACAGAGCGGTTGCACAGGATGTTCACACTTGGGACGGCAAGGAGAACAGTGATTCACACCTTCAGTGCTGCATCTGTTTTCAGCCTAAAAACAGAACTGCACCTACCCCTTCTGGCCATCTGGTTCCCAAAATAGGATTTAACTCATTTCAAAATGAGATGTACATACTTACATTATGAAGCAATTAGGAAACTAATCACAGAAAAACAATGTTTTCAATATGATTACAAATTTCTGAAAGAGACTTTTGGAGGCTAATAAGATAAATATATCAAGCTAAAAGATCAAGGAAGCCTGGCATGCTGCAGTTCTTGGGGTTGCAAAGAGTCAGACATGCCTGAGTGACTGAAAACAACAACAGAAGATCAGATGGTATGTTCAGTGAAATTATTTGACAAAAGAAAATTTTGTGTTGAAACTCTGATGATATCTTATATATTTCCAACAATTTTCATTATACTTCTTTAAAATGATATTCTCAGAACATTCTGGAGGAGGAAATGACAGCCCACTCCAGGATTCTTACATGGAAAATTCCACGGACAGAGGAACCTGGCAGGCTACAGTCCATGGAGTTACAAAGAGTCAGACATGACTGAGCAAAACACGTATTCCAAGCAATCTAATGATTAGTTTATTTGACTTCTGTGTTTAAGAAGCTACAACTTTTTAAAATAGAAAGTTTATTGTTTGGGCACTATCAGAACAGAATTATCAGTGTTACTCCTAAGGCAGCAGATGAACTGAAGGACTCTGAAAATCGATCGGTAGCCAAGGTTAGTAGCCATGGGTACCCAGTTACTTCATGCATTAGTTAGCTATTACTATCTATCAAATTACCAAATAATTTAGATTAGGTATAATAGCAGCAATCAGTTATTATCTGTCATAGATTTTTAAATTATCATCTCTTTCCATCCCTTGTAGTCTTTGTTTTTTAAAGTCTTCATTGAATTTGTTACAATATTACTTCTGTTCTATGTTTTGGATTTTTGGTCTCGAGGTACATGGGATCTGAGCTCCCTGACCAGAAACTGAACCTGCACCCCTTGCATTGGAAGGTGAAGTCTTAACCACTGGCTCATCAGGGAAGTCCCAGTCTCTCATAATTTCTTTAGGTTAGATGGGAAGTTGGGGAAAGCATGAAGTCTAGGGCTTTAGCTGAAAGACTCAAAGCCCAGGGACTGGAATCATCCAATTTTTTTTTTTTTTAATTCACTCACAAGTTTGATAGTTGATGTTGGCTCTCAGCTGAAGACCTAGCTGGCACTGCCATCCAGAACCCCCATGTGTAGCTTGTCTGGGTCTTTTTACAATATGGTAGCAAGCGTTCCAACAAAAGGAGCAAGTCAGGTGGGAGCTCTGTTGCCATTAAGATACAGCTTTGGAAGCCATGCAGCATCATTTCTATCACATTCTGTTGGCTGAAGAAGTTACTAAGTCCTGCATAGGTTCAAGGGGAGGAGACATAGACTTCTTCTCTCAGTAGAGGATCGTCCAAGCCATACTTAAAGAAAAGGATGACGCAGTTATATGTTGAAGCAACTATTGGGGGGAAGTGCAATTTGCAATATGCTCCATTGGTCCTATACCAGAATGATCCTTATCCCAGTAGCCAGACTATCTTTTATAATGACTGGTTATTAAACTGAATGAGTCGTGATGCCTCTGAAGGATTTTCATTGAACTTGTTCCACATGGTCAAAGTCTTTAGCATAATCAGTGAAGCAGAAGTTGATGCTTTTCTGGAATTCCCCTGCTTTCTCTATGATCCAACCGATGTTGGCAATTTAATCTCTGGTTTCACTACCTTTTCTAAATCCAGCTTGTACATCTGGAAGTTCCCATTTCATGTCCTGTTGAAGCCTAGCTTGAAGGATTTTGAGCATTACCTTGTTATCTACTTCTGCTTCATTGACTATACTAAAGCCTTTGATTGTCATAGAAAGTGAAAGTGTTACTTGCTCAGTCATGTCTGACTCTGAGACTCCATGGACAGTAGCCCGCCAGGCTCCTCTGTCCATGGAAATGCCCAGGCAAGAATACTGGAGTAGGTTGCCATGTCCTTCTCCAGGGGATCTTCCAAACGCAGGGACTGAACCTGGATCTCTTGCATTGCAGGCAGATACTTTACTGTCTGAGCCATGAGGGAAGCCTGATGGATCACAAGCAGCTATGGAAAATTCTTAAAGAGTTGAGAATAGTAGACCACCTCACCTGTCTCCCGTAAAACCTGTACGAAGGTCAAGAAGCAACAGTTAGATCAAGACATGGAACAATGGACTGGTTCAAAACTGGGAAAGGAGTATGGCAAGGCTGTGTATTGGCACCTTGCTCATTTAACTTATATGCAGATATAATATCATAACAAATTGCCAGGCTGGATGAATCCCAAGCTGGAATCAAGATTGCTGGGAGAAGTATCAACAACCTCAAATATGCAAATGATAGCACCATAATGGCAGAAAGTGAAGAGGAACTAAAGAGTGCATTGATGAGGGTGAAAGAGGAGAGTGAAAAAGCTGCCTTAAAACTCAACATTCAAAAAACAAAGAACATGGTATCCAGTCAGGATTTACTTTGTGGCAAATAGATGGGGAAAAGGTGGACACAGTGGCAGATTTTACTTTCTTGGACTCCAAAATCACTACAGACAGTGACTGTAGCCATGAAATTAAAAGATGCTTGCTCCTTGGAAGAAAAGCTATGACAACCCCAGACAGCATATTAAAAAGCAGAGACATCACTTTGCCAACAATGGTCTGGTAGTCAAAGCTATGGTTTTTCCAGTAGTCATGTACAGTTGTGAGAGTTGGACCATGAAGAAGGCTAAGCACTGAAGAATTAATGCTTTCGAACTGTGGTTCTGGAGAAGACTCTTCAGAGTCCCTTGGACAGCAAGGAAATCAAACCAGTCAACCCTAAAGAAAATCAACCCTGAATATGCACTGGAAGCACTGATGCTGAAGCTGAGGCTCTAATACTTTGGCCACCTAATGCAAAGAGCCGACTCTTAATAAGATCCTGACGCTGAGAAAGATTGAGGGCAGGAGGAGAGGGGGCGTGAAAGAGGATGAGGTGATGGCATCACTGACTCAATGGATATAAGTTTGAGCAAACTCTGGGAGATGGATGAAGGAAAGGGAAGCCTGGAGTGCTGCAGTCAATGGGGTCGCAAAAAGTCAGACGTTACTTAGTGACTGAACAACAACAACAGTGAAGCTGATATCTCCCAAACATTGGAAGGCAAAAGAAAGCAAAGAAACAAAATACATGAGAAGTATTGATTTTAATTATTCATTTTACCATATTTACCTCCCCAGATTATTATAGCATTTCTGAAAACATTTCCTCTTTAAAATTATTGTAGATCTCAAACAATTGAGTGTGACTATGTTTCATATATGTTTTATTTAAGTTGTAATGGAAACTACACTACAAGTAGTAGCACAAATCTTTGAGAAACAAACTTTTATTCTCTGAATTTCCATGAGTAAATTCCTTCTCCAGAGGGCATGCCTAATCTACCTGTATTGCTCATCATCCTCTTTGTCATGCCAATGTCTTGCTGCTCACACTGCACTGTTCACCAAACCCAGGGTAGGCAAGGCATGAGCTAAGAGTCTGGAAGAAGACTCTAGGAGCTGTAGGTACTGCAGACACATTTATTCTCTCCTGGCTGACTCAGCAGCCATAGCATAACCTAACACAACAGAGCCTCTCTCCTGGATGAGGCAGCAGTCATAACAGTGTTCTCTCCCGGCTGATGTAGCAGCGGTAGCAGTAGACATGCTGTAATCTCTCCGCTCATGGCTGACCCCATGGACATAGCTGTGACGCAGCAGTAATGCCCTCACTTTCTAGGTGGAGCCCATATATCTGGTCAGCATAAAGTAGCTCATGACCAAGCAAGTACCTGATGATGTGCATGCACAGTGCTACAAATGATCTCAGCTGTTACAGTCATTATTTACAAAACATGGGATGAGAGAGTCTGAACACACCATCGTGGCGAATGTGCTCTCTCCCCACACTACCCATACCTGTTCAACACGAATTAGGATCTATTATGACAGGTCATTTTTTTTTTTTTGTTTTTTCTTTTGAGTGATTCCCCTTCCTTCCAATATAAGTTTTAAGGAATTTTATGACTTAGATTCCAACCTTGTTTTTGATTCTTGAGTGAATTTAATGACACTGGATTATACCTGATACAAGGCCTAGAAAACTAACAAACTGAGCTCAGTTTATGATTTTTATTGCTTGTAATGATGCTAAATATGGTTGTTTGATTTTTTAACATTTTCTTACTTGTATTTCAAATAGTAAGTCTCCCTAAAATACAATCAATTTAAATGAAACAACTGCATACTAAAAAAGCAATAAATACTGAATACTGAAGAGTGAGCTTCTATAAAAATATAATAGCAATTTTAAGCCATTGAAAACAAGGCAGTTGTTAATATTCATGTAAAAAGAAAATAGTTAGCCAAATTATTAATAAGAAAATAAACAATTAACACATTCATTAAAAGCATTATATCTAAGTAAAATACAAATAAATTATACTTGTGATGGATGCAGAAACAGTGTAACACACAGAGAAAAATGGGTTCTATAGAAAATTTTTAAATTTATTTTTCACACTTAATCCTTTTTCTGAAACTGCACTCTGATAGTTCCCAATTGCTTATAGTTTTGCTAAGCAGATGGTCCCCAGAAACTTCAGACTCTACACTTCACCTTCATTCCTTAAGCTAAAATTGTTTCGGATGGTTCAAATTGCTTCCTGAGCAATCATTCACCCATCCATAGTGAAACTACCAATTATTCTTGCTAATCATGAATGTCCCCAAACCCTAGATCCCTTTCCTCCTTTTATAAAATGAGCAAAACCTGCTCAAACCATTTCTGTGATCCCTGAAAGGTTATTATTAAGTGTTTTCTGTTTAATACTTATTTTCCTTACTTTCAGTTGAGTCTTAGAGCACAGCCCTCTGTGTTAGTCTGGATAGAGGTTAAGCTGATCTTCAGTTCAGTTCACTCACTCAGTTGTGTCTGACTCTTTGCAACCCCATGAATCGCAGCACGCCAGGCCTCCCTGTACATTACCAACTCCTGGAGTTCACTCAAACTCATGTTCATCAAGTCGGTGAAACCATTCAGCCATCTCATCTCCCGTCGTCCCCTTCTCCTACTGCCCCCAATCCCTCCCAGCATCAGGGTCTTTTCCAATGAGTCAACTCATCAGATGAGGTGGCCAAAGTATTGGCATTTCAGCTTTAGCATCAGTCCTTCCAATGAACACCCAGGACTGATCTCCTTTAGGATGGACTGGTTGGATCTCCTTGCAGTCCAAGGGACTCTCAAGAGTCTTCTCCAACACCACAGTTCAAAAGCATCAATTTTTCGGTGCTCAGCTTTCTTCACAGTCCAACTCTCATATCCATACATGACTACTGGAAAAACCACAGCCTTGACTAGATGGACCTTTGCTGGCAAAGTAATGTCTCTGCTTTTTAATATGCTATCTAAATTGGTCTTAACTTTCCTTCCAAGGAGTAAGCATCTTTTAATTTCATGGCTGCAATCACCATCTGCAGTGATTTTGGAGCCCCCCAAAATAAATTCTGACACTGTTTCCCCTGTGTCCCCATCTATTTCCCATGAAGTGATGGGACCAGATGCCATGATCTTAGTTTCCTGAATGTTGAGCTTTAAGCCAACTTTTTCACTCTCCTCTTTCACTTTCATCAAGAGGCGTTTTAGTTCCTCTTCACTTTCTGCCATAAGGGTGGTGTCATCTGCATATCTGAGGTTATTGATATTTCTCCCAATCTTGATTCCAGCTTGTGCTTCTTCCAGCCCAGTGTTTCTCATGATGTACTCTGCATATAAGTTAAATAAGCAGGGTGACAATATACAGTCTTGACATACTCCTTTTCCTATTTGGAACCAGTCTGTTGTTCCATGTCCAGTTCTAACTGTTGCTTCCTGACCTGCATATAGGTTTCTCAAGAGACAGGTCAGGTGGTCTGGTATTCCCATCTCTTTCAGAATTTTCCACAGTTTATTGTGATCCATACAGTCAAAGGCTTTGGCATAGTCAATAAAGCAGAAAAGGCTAATCTTCAGTTCAGTTCAGTTCAGTCGCTCAGTCATGTCTGACTCTTTGCGACCCCATGAATCGCAGCACGCCAGGCCTCCCTATCCATCACCAACTCCTGGAGTTTACTCAAACTCATATCCATCAAGTCGGTGATGCCATCCAGCCATCTCATCCTCTGTCATCCCCTTCTCCTCCTGCCCCCAATCTCTCCCAGCTTCAGGGACTTTTCCAATGAGTCAGCTCTTTGCATCAGGTGGCCAAAGTACTGGAATTTCAGCTTCAGCATCAGTCCCTCCAATGAACACCCAGGACTAATCTCCTTTAGGATGGACTGGTTGGATCTCCTTGCAGTTCAAGGGACTTTCAAGAGTCTTCTCCAACACCACAATTCAAAAGCATCAATTTTTCAGCACTCAGCTTTCTTCAGACCCAAAGATACAATGTTCATAACTCTAAGTGGCAACTTGATGGTGACAAAAACCCTGATATCTGCTGACTTATTGCTCTGCATCCTAAACATGTAACATTGATCCTGAGGTTCAAGAGAGATGTGATGGCTTGGGTCCCTCCTTCATAGAGTTATTCTGGCTGGGTTCAAAAAAGAAAACAATATAAGAGAATGCATTCTCTTTATAATCATAACTCAGAAGTTGTGCTGCCATGTCCCATAAGTAGAACCCAGTCACATGACTTCCCCTTGCTTCAAAGAAAGCTGTTATTTTGTTGCTCTACAAAAATTCCATTGATACAGAGAAGGTGGCATGAGTGATAAAGAATCTGCCTGCCAATGGAGGAGATTCAGGAAACATGGGTCTAATTCCTGGGTGGGAAAGATTCCTTGGAGTAGGAAATGGCAACCCACTCCATGAATTCTTGCCTGTGAAATCCCATGGACAGAGGACTTGGTGGCCTACAGTCCATAGGTTTGCAGAGTTGGAGACCTCTGAGCACACACACACACACACACACACACACACACACACACACACACACAAAAGAAAAGGGGAGGTCTGAAAAGTGGAGAGCAACCAGTAGTCTCTGCCAAAACTTCAGAATCAGATGGATTTGGGCTTTAATCCCAGTTGTAATTTATTGACTACTAGTGTTCATGAAACTCTAAAAGGTTTGGTATCCTTAACTGATTTATTTCAAAGAAATATTAAGCAGATTGCATCCAAAATTAATATAAAGCTTTTAGTCCTGTGTTTGGAATATAATACGTGCTCAATAAATGAGCACTAGTATTCCCAGAAAAAGACTGCTAACAAAGAGATACAACATTGAGGATTCTATAGGCAGGAACTATGTTTAAGAGAATTGGTTAGAGAAATAAAGGCAAGAAAGAAGGAGCTTGGTTATTTAGGATATAGGAGAATATGTCAAAAACATAAAGACAGGGTAAGGCAGATGAGTGAAATTTTGGGAGCTAATTCAGGATTAAAGTATATCCTTAATTTTGTCATTGATTTTTATTTTCTTCTTATTATTGTAACCAGTCACCAGAGGTCAACAGTTTTTTTTTTTTCTCTCTTATACATATTGAATACAATGCTCTGCATTAATCATGATTTTCTTACACTGATTGAATGTGGCAATTTGCCAGCCACTTTCAGCAAGTTCAGTGAAGAGTTAAAACAGACCATTCTCCTTCTCCCGTAGCTACTAACTTGTCTTGAATATTGATCTCTCAAGGTACAATACAGAAACACATCATATATCCAGCGTTGGTGGCCAATAGATGTTTTCCAGACAGTTCTCAGCAGGTGGCCCCAGGAAAAATTATAGGTAAAAGGGGAAGGCCAAGTAATCAAGTCAAGTCAACCCCTTCACACAGAGTCATTAGATTTAACACATTGGAGTCTTCCTTTGTTTTCTTGAGTTAAAGGCTTTATCCTCCTTTTACAAAATAATATGAAACATTCCCTTTTACAAGACTCAGCTTCCAAGTGCTACACAGACTCTATAATAATTTCTTAGATTTTTATTTGTGAACTATTCATCTGCCTTAGTTACAAAGGGTAGTTTCCTCTACAGAAACTTTTTCAGCCTCCTTGTGAAAGTTACTCGGTCGTGTCTGACTCTTTCTGACCCCATGGACTATAGAGTCCATGGAATTCTCCAGGTGAGAATACTGGAGTGGGTAGCCTTTCCCTTCTCCAGGGGATCTTTCCGACCCAGGAATTGAACTGGGGTCTCCTGCATTGCAGGCAGATTCTTTACCAACTGAGCTATCAGGGAAGCCCCTTGGCCTCCATGAATTCACTCATTTCTCCCAAATTTTGCACCTCTTTTGTTACATCCATGGTTCTTAACATACTACCTTGTCTATAAAAATATCACTATATTTTGCTGAACAATTAAATCCAAAAATGGATGAATATTAATTTTTACTGACTGAACAAGTCATTATAAGAGGAGTCTCATTAAAGATCATGTCATCATTAAAATTATTTAGCATTATAGAGTAGGAAGGACTCTGAGCTTGAAGTTAAAAAAACTTCATTAAAATTTCTTACTTCTAAAACTTGTGAGTTCTGTGATTACAAATTTCTGGCAAAACTTAAAACAACAGAAAGCTTCAATGTCTTTTTCTGTAAAATGGAAATTCAACTAAGATAATATTCATAAGAACACTTGGTAAATTGTAAATCTCAAACCAAAATTAAGACATTGTTATTAATCCAAACTGGAATCATTTTCTCATGTGGTTGCAGACATCTTATACTGATGTAATATAGTAAATAAGTTTTCCTTTATGAAAAGCCCATGTGGACACTCGGTGCTAGAACAAGCATGTGATAATATTTCCACCCCAGAAAAAATTTTTTTAATGTGTCCACACAGATTCTTTTTTATGAGAAACAACTAGATATCTGAGTATTGAGCCAGTAAAACCAACTGAAGAATGGGAAGAATTATCTTACACTTGAGTCATTGTTTCACATTTCTGAAGCTCCCAGTGAGCTCTAAATATAACCTGTTTGTTCCTCTGCATTCCCCATTGTTCTTTCCTATAAGACGATCCTTTTGATACCAGCATAGAGTATATAAAATGCTTTAGGGGTAAAAGTTGGTCTTCCTTTTATAGTAATTTTTTACTTATCCAATTCAATTCTAAGCAAAAACAATAAAACCAATAGGGTCATAAAAATTTTTTTTAACTCCACTGATAAGATCTCAATTATTTTTGTTTATGGACTGTAGAGAAACACCTTTTCCAACACATTCCAGCTGTAGCCTGTTTCTTTCCATACATGTAATGGGGATCCCTGTGGCTCTGGGGGTCAAACAGACATCTGGACTCTATCACATACTACTTTTGTGATCTTGAGTATGTTGGCTAATTTTCAGAACTTAAGTTTTCTCATTTGTACAATCATGATAATCATCCCTATGCCATGATATCTTAGCCACAATATTAAATAAAATTTTTAGCACATAAAAAAGCTGATCAATATCAAGTAGCAACTACAATTATGCTCTATAATAGCAGGAACAAGAGTGAAAGTAAAACCTACATGGCAACAAAACTGCGGCATTACAGGAAAAATCCCTAAGTTCCCCAAACATTGTTTAATTTGAACAACTTTATCAGGATGATTATACCACTGGTTAAGAATTCTCAGACCAGAAGACAATGAGATTGGATATTTGTGGTTCTATTATAAATGCTATTGTCCAGGATATAGCATTACTTTATATCTACAGAAACTTTCATACAATGGGTGTCATAGTATCATTATTCCATTTATTCGTACACTTATTTAGTTTAATTTGGTCTGAGCTCTTATATTGAATCCCTCATTAAATTTTCTTCTTTCATTCAGAGATAATATTTACCAATTTATAAATCTTTTTATGACTGTTGAAAGTCATGAACCATAAACATAATAATTATATATATTTTAAGCACAAATACAAGGGATAAATATGATTAAAATGCCTCAGATTAGTTTGCACTTTTGTAAACTCAGAAGACTTGCACAGCCATCATATATTTCATCTTCTCTATCAACAGATAACTTGATATTTGTTGTAGGCTATTATCTATTAGACCCTATAATAAATCTTAACATTCCTCAAATTTGAGTAGCTTATTGCTGTTACTTTATTTCTACTTCTTGGTTTACTTATTAAGATTAAATTCATTTAATTTAAATCTATTTATTTATTTATTTAAGATTAAAGTTATTTTTAAAAATCACTCAATCACACCTATGAATGTCATATCCAAAATGCTGGAAAAAGTCATTCTGATTTTTTAGGTGAAGGACAGGGAAGCATGGTGTGCTGCAGTCCATGGGGTCGCAAAGAGTTGGACACGACTGAGTGACTGAATGGAACTGAACTGATTTGTACATTAAAAGATAATTATTTTCTTCTCCCAAGATTCAGAAAAACTTCTCCAAAGCAAACTTCACCTTTCTATACACGCACAGGCCAAAATCCCTTTTTAGCATGGAAATATATCTTTTTGTTTGTTTGTTTTGGAAATATATCTTAACCTTTGAAAGTAGGATAGTCTCTGCTGTTAAGAACTTTACTCCTGATTATTAATCTCAAGTTTGAAGTAGATACATTACTGTATGTGACTTAGATAGTAGCAGAGTCTCAGCTCCAATCTCAGAATTTAGCTGACATATATAATGCATGCCCTATTCCAAATGTGTGAGTGATTTGGATAGATGAATCAATAAATCTGTATGTAAAATACAAAGTGATGCTCTGTATATTCCCAATATATACACCAAATAGTTTTTCTTGATAGCAGGTTCCCTCTATTGTGGAGTGAGTGAGGTGAAATAAACTGGAGGCATAAAATGCATAAAATAAGATTTCTTTTCTGATGTAGAGGAAAACAGACTCCATTTGAAGAATTTACTATCATCAGCAAATTTGGTAGCAAATCCTCAAATACTTAATATTAAATCACTGTTCAAAGACAGTATAAGCAGAAGATATCCTGCTTTTAAAGGCAAAACTAAATGACAGTCTCTACAAAGGGAAACAAATTATAGCATCTAATGATTTTATTTATTGAAGAATAGAAGATTTAGTTTGCTGGTAGAGGAATTCTCTTTGCCTACAATGACTTTTAAAACCTCTTTTTATTTGTACCATGTTAAATTTGCTTCTTGAACATAGGCCAAACAAATGTCAGCCCGTCATAAAACACATTAGTCGAAAGATCACTTGCAGGAACAGGAAAGAACAGATTTTCAAGTAAGAATGGACCATGGAGCATATTGAAAACTGCTGAACTTGTCTTCACTTAGCAGATTCACTTATAGCTGTATTCCACAATAGACATTAACTATCATGTGTTCATTGATTTTTTTAGCTGTAAGAAGAGAACAGCCATATAACAATTCAGGTCAGTTGCAAAAGGCTAACTCTTTGTAATTTATCAATTTTATGATGACTGATCAGTTATCAAAGAAACATTACCAAAGTTTTGTTTTTTATATAATGACATAACTACCAACAACAAAAACAAATTAATTTTGTCTAAATAAGTCCTTTTGATTTAAAATCTGGTTCTTGAGAAATTAGGTAATTACCAACCTCTTCCTTCTACTGGGTGGTTTTGAGTACAGAGAAAGAAATGCTTGTAAACTGCTCTGGACTTTGTTTCCAGCACAATGAAACAGTTTATTACTAATACTATGTTTTCCACAAAGAGTGCTTTGTAATCTTAAAATAAAAAAACATTATATTTTTGTAGTTGTTATTGCTTAGTCACTAAGTCATGTCCGACTCTGCAACCCCATGGACTGCAGCACACCAGGCTTTCCGGTCCTTCACTATCTTCCAGAGTTTGCTCAAACTCATGTCCACTGAGTAGGTGATGCCATCTGACTATCTCATCCTCTGTTGGCCCTTTCTCCTCTTGCCCTCAATTTTTCCCAGCATCAGGGTCTTTTCTAGTGAGTTGGCTCTTCACATCAGGTGGCTTCAGCATCGGCCCCTCCAGTGAATTTTCAAGGTTGATTTCCTTTAGAATTGACTGGTTTGATCTCCTTGCTGTCCAAGAGACTCTCAAGAGCCTTCTCCAGCACCACAGTAGCTGAGTAGGTGTCTAAAGCCAAACTGCACACACAGCGACACCCAGTGAGAAGAGGAAAGTCAACCAGTGTTTTTCCTTTACTCCTTCCTCTGTGCTCACAAAACAACAGGCCTATTTTACCTGATTCTCCTAATTTTCCTCTTCCACCTTGTTCCCTAGAGTGATTTTTCCTAGTATAGGTTAGGAACTGCCCAGACTAACAAGTGGGCCTACTATAATTAGAAGTTCAGTAACAGAAATCCCCTTTGCAAGTCATTGGAAATGTCCTGTTTATCTTGATATCACTGGATACCCTGGAGTCTTGGCTCAGAAGAGTGAAAGGAAAGACAAGAATGTGTGAAATTCTTTCTGGGTTTGGTAGCTGTGATTTTTGCCTAAACCAAACTTCTCCACAGTTTTTTAATATCAACTTATCTATTTAACAGTTATTTATGATCTTCAGATATTCATAGAATGTAAAACATATAAGTCACAAGATTATAAAAGTGGTATATAAATCATTTGCTTTCTTTAGTATCATTAAGCTTATGTGGGAGAACACACAAACATGGAATCTTATGTCAAAAATTGAGTTAAATTGCTGATTTCATTTCACTCATGAAATAAGCTCTCACCTTCAAGGCACCATAAACATCATGATTAGTAATATAATTAAACTTGTGACAAAAAATACTTCATATTTTTATTATTTTAAAGGTAAACTTCATTTATAGCTATAAAATATTGACTATTATCCTCATGTACAATATATCCTTATAGCTTAGTTTATAGCCAACAGTTTATTCCTGTTACTCATATACCCTTATATTGCTTCTCCCCATTTTTTTCTCTGCTGGTAACCGCTAGTTTGTAACCACATATTTAAAACCAAAAAAAAAAAAAAAAGTATCATGATTTTTCTTCTCATTTTATTTGCTAAATTAGGAGTGACCTTTCCTGAAGAGCTCTTTTAAGAATACTGATAATATAAAACAAACAGAAAAAAGACAAATCAATAGTAAGGTAACATACAGGCATAATATTGATCAGAACTAAGATTTTAATAATGGGAAATTATCAGTCTTTGCAGGTGGCCTCTAGTCTCATTTTTCAATCTGAAGACTAATATATAAATATTAAAAGTCCTAAATATTTTATCATGACTTTTAAGAGAAAGCAAACCACATACTACAATAAAATGCATATATAAGACCATTATGCCCACAGTTTAGGGTCATTTACAAAATTGTAACTAGAATTAAGACTCCTCTAGCTTTCAACAAATGCTTCTAAATTCTTGTCTCCTTGGTAAGATTAAAGCCTTTGGTATTAGAGACCGAGTCCTGTGTTAATTCTAAGCTCCCACTTTGCCTTACATTGTGCTAAACCAAAGAAATGACATCAATAGTTATTTGTCAAGCACCTATTATTACTTTTGTTAGGTCATATGAGGGATAGAATAAAATATTATTTTGTCGGCTAGAAATTTACAATGTCTCAGGGATGTTAGTTGATTTTTTAATTTTTTCTAAGCTGATCAGTTTACAGAAAGTAAGGGACTGACCTGTCCAAAAAGAGATAAATTGAAGCAAGCTCAGGTTTTATGTTGCCATTATCTAGCCTGGCTTAGGACATCCAAGCTGTACTTCCTGTAATTCATCAATCAGAGAATACTCTTTTGTTTCACCAAATTGCAAAAATATATAACATATATTATATCATAAATATGACAGCTCTCATTCCCTAGGCCTTTAAGTTGTAGAATTGTGTTCCTGAATTCTAAACCTTCATTGCTTTTTTGATGTCACTCAAAAACAGCAGTGTTGTCCTTTTTCTAATAGCAATGAAAATTATTTTTCTTGATGTGTGAAATCCTGCATAATTTACATTTCTGGTCCTCTCCTTACTTCCTAAGATTCTAGAAACATAGAAGAGTTATAGTATCTTAACCTGGAATCTCTCTTTAAATTTTGACAGACTGAATTCTCCATTGGCATGTGAATTTTTTACCACTAAATCATCGGGGAAGCCTCATATTTCAATATGGGTTAATAAGCATTTCTTTATTGAAAATAACTTGCATTTTAGTGCATATTTTTACTAATTATCAAATCAAAGGCCTTCTTCCTATTTCTAATATACTAAATCTCTTTTCAAACACTGCATACCTTTTAAAAGTAGATTTTCTAGTCTAATAGAGTCTCAAATCTGAGTAGAGAGGGGTGATTTGGTAACACAGATTTTTGAAAAAAATACTGTGAAAACTGCATCAGCTCAAAGTCATCAATCTAATTATATTAATATATTTCTTTAGGTAACTGTTTTCACTGTGTAATCAGGAGAAGGTTAAAATACTCTTTCCCTTAAAATGCCTTTTTTTTAAAAAAAATAAGGTAGAGTAATAATTCTAATAGCCATAAAAATTTCAAAGGCTTAAAAATTCTTAATCTTCCCCTTCTTCATGGAAAATGGCATTTTGTTCTTTTTCTGTGAAAATAAAAATATTAATAAGAAATGATAATGTGCACAATAATGTAAAATATAGAAAAATTTTTATTCATTATGTATAAAGTGGGAAGCAGAAATGTGAAGTTAAAGAATAAAAAGTAACACAGGAAATGTACGGTCAGCAGTATCAAGAGATACTTCTAACAGCACAATACCTTTATTAAGAATTCTAGATTCATTCAACCATGGTACAATGGAAATGTTTCTTGAAGTAAACAATATTCTTACTCACTTTACAATTCAAAAGTCACAAAATTACTATGAGTTTCTAGCTATGTTACAAAATGAGACTATATTCTTTTCCTCTTCTCTTTTATAATATAATAGTTCCAGTACTCACAAAGAGTCTGGCTGCCCAGTTTTCAGAATGAAGAGTTTTGTATTATGTTTACAAAGCCAAGCCCCAGAAGATGCAGCCTCCTCCCATCTGTGTTCTATTATTTCAGAGCTTCTTTCTTTTTCCTTTTAGCTACTGTTTTTTGTTTATCTGATATGTGATGGGCATTTTACAAATATTATTAATTTATTGTTCAACTCATTTTATAGGTATGTAATTGAAGGTGAAGAAATTTCACAGGATGTATTCAAATTCATACAGATAATACATAGACTTCTATGACTCAATGTCCTATTCCTTCTGTATGATCAGAGGGAAATTACTTGCATGATTGTTTCCACTGGCTTATTGTTGGATTGGGGTTAGGGTGAACATTTAACTGCAAAGAAGCCAGTCTAGTGTATTTTCCCTAGGATATGTTTTATAAATTTTGAAAACACAAGCACATATCAGACTTCACAGAAATATCATCAGGATTGCAAATACTGACATCAAACAAAGCAAATCTCAGAAAATTAATCCAATCCAGAGAGTTATCAGTGAGGTTAAGCTTATAGAGCTTGATTCTGACATTCTTAAAAGGTTTATTGAAAGAAAAACCACCTCATATATAGAAAGGTTCTGACAAATGACAACAAAAAAAATTAGACTGAGTAGAATCGCTATACATCTAGAAACTCCTTTCTATGCAAACTGACTAAACTCTCTGAAGTAAGGTCTTTTATAATTAAAACACTGGTCATTTAAAAATGCAGAGTACAATGTTTAGTTTACATGACATATTCTAAAACTATGTTACTGTAAATGTTGATTAGCAGGCACAACACTTGAGCATGATATTGTACTTTTTTTTAACCTATTAAGTTATAAATTTAAGACTCTGGAAAGGCATGAACATGGACAACAAAATCTGTCAGCACAGTGGTTAAGAAATGCTCTCTTGATTCCTAAAGCAAAACAAAGTTCTCAGATAGTAGGGTGTATAACAATTACCTGTGAAATTTGCAAAAGCTACAAATTCCTGAACTCCCCTTAGGAAAATTCTGGTCCAACAGAATGTCTTTGAGGCCAAAATATGTGTAATTTAACAAATACCCCACGTGATTCTGATGAAACTAGTCCTGGAACATATCCTCCAGAATGCTGCTTTATAAAACTGCTTCATGAAATATTAACTTAAGTGGATCTTTCTTCCATATTCTTGGCACCTTTAGCAGTCCTTCAATGTCATACTAATCTCTGCAGTGAAAGTTTCATGGAGTGGCCAAATTTTCAATTAAATACAATTTTACTCAAATTTAAATCACACACACCATTTATCACAGCTATTCAATCTGATGACTAAATAATTTTTATGTTACAGTCCAGAGCTGCCTCATTTTGGTGATAAATTAAGAGATCCTTATAAAGTAGCCTATCTACCTGTTACTAGCTGTTCTGATGTGTGCATATGATCCTCAGGGGCTGGTGTTGAGAGTGAGAGAAGAAACAAGGGAATGGTGGGAAACCAATCCACTGCTTAGGCAGGTCAGCAAGAGTGAGTGGTCCATTATCTAATTCTCAGATTTTCAAGTTAAAGGATTCAATTTTGTCAGAATGGCTCAAATTCAAGATGGAGAAAGACAGTGATTCAACAACCACAAAACAATTATAAACAGCAAAGTATGCATTTTGTCACTTAATTTCAAGACTAATACATAAGCTGGGTAATAAATTACATGTATTTGCCAAAAATAAACAAAAACTAGGTTAACCAAATGCCTAAGAAACTGGTGAGTAAACCAGAATGCAAATCTATGAATTTACCATGAGAGCTATAACTAGTAAAGTGACCCTAGAGTATTTTCTTCTACTTAAAAATCTACAAGGGAAATAAAATTAATTAGAGCAAGGAGAGTTAGTTGAATGAACCTAATAGTTAATGACATCAAGCTATGATAGCCTGAGGCATTCTGGAGAGTACTAGGGAAATGCTGACAAATTATCCTTCTCAGAGTCCATTTTCTTCACACTTTGAGTAACTATGCTATCCTCAGGAATGTTAATGTCATTGATTTACCCATTTTTCTTTCATAATAATTCTATTACAGTTATGCATTCCTGAGCCTACTTCCCAATCATCTTGATTGGGTAGACCTTTCTCAAATCTCCTCAAGATAAACTGAGAGACCATTTCACCAGATCAGCTACTTCATTGGATGACTAACCTACTATATTATTTATTGATTCTTATTAACGTGGTTTTGGGGGATTAATACTTCCCCATTTTTTTAAAAGACCTCTCACTTATACCCCTCTACTTATTAAATAAGAAACCAGAATAAAGTAATAAGTATTCAAGACCTTAAGCCAGGGTGAAAAATAATTTGCAATTCTATTCAATAAATTGATAAATATTTGAGGGTTTACTTTATACAAGGCAATGTGTTGAGTGCTGTTTCACTTATTGCATTCTATAAACATTCTTTTCTAATACTAGATGTGCTGAACAATGGAAACTAGGAACTTGTAAAGAGTTTACTCAGCATTACATTAAAAAAAAGTATAGTAAAAAATTTGATTAGGACAGCAGAGACCTCTAGGAAAATGATTTTTAAAATAAACTTTAAATTTTAGATTGGTTTCATCTTTACAGAAACGTCCTACGGCTCTTCATTCAGATACCCCTATTATTAATATCTTATACTGCTACAAAACATTTGTCTTAACTAAGGAGCCAGTATTGGTATATAATTATCACCTAAACTACATTTTATTTCGAACTCACCAGTTTTTTCCTCATGTCCTTTTCTGTTCAGGATCCCATTTAAGATACATCGTATTTAGTCATTTTGTATCTTAGGGTGTGTGACAGTATGTCATTTTTTTTTCTTGCTTTTGATGACCTTGACAGTTTTGAGAAGTACTGGTCAGATATTTTGAAGAATGTTCCTCAACTTGGTTTATGTGATGCTTTTCTCATTTTTAGACGAGGTTTATAGATACTTTTAGAGGAAGACCACAAAAGTGAAGTGCCATTCTTATCACATAATATCAAGGATATATTACTTTATCATTCATGACATTTACTTGATCACCTGGTCAAGATATATTTGTCAACTTACTCCACTGTAAAGTCATTCTCTGTTTCTCAACTATTTTCATACTGTTCTTTTTGGCAGCAAGTTAGTAAGCAGTCCACATTGTAGCAGGCAAGAGAGGTGTGAGGTGTCAATTTCCATCTCCTGAGGATGGCAGAGGAACAGGACGGGGAGACCACTGTCTCACCCACAAAGTCATCAAAAGATCACTTGAATGCTGAGCAACTTTCACAAAACAACTTCTGAATGCTGGCAGAGGACACCAGGCACCCAGAAAGGCAGCCCATTCTCTTCAAAACGAGGTAGGACAAAATATAAAAGACAAAACGAGAGACAAAAGAGTTAGGGACAGAGACGCGTCCCAGGGAGGGAGTCATGAAGGAGAAGTTTCCAAACACCAGGAAACCTCACTGGCAGGTCTGTGAGGAATCTCAGAGGGAAATGTAACTGGGAGGGGAAAAAAAAAACAAAAACACACAGAATACACACCTAATCACAACTCCCAGTGGAAAAGTAGTCCAGATGCTCACATCTGCCACCAGCGAGCAGGGGCTGAACAGAATGGTGTGGGTTGCATGCTTAGGGTAAGGACTGGGCCTGAATGCCCTGAGGACAATCTGAGGGAGCTAACATGAGACAGCAACACAAACTGTGGGATAGCCAGAGAGAGGAAAAAAAAAAAAAAAAAACAAAGAGAGAGAGAGCTTTCTTGTGAAAAGCTCTAACCTAAGGCACAGGCATCTAACCCAGGCCTGCTCACAGAACAAAGGACTGAGCAAATACCAGAGGAGAGCTAGCCAGCTGCGGACCAGCCCATCCCCCACCAGAGGCAGAGAGGCAGGCAGGCGACAGCCAGAGCTGGAAGGCAAAGGGCAATCTCAGCCCCAGAGACTGCATCCTCCACCAAACTGTGAGCAGGCTCCCAGTTGCTAACCAAGTCTTCCTGGGATCCTGGACAGTTGACATTCGCCAGGAAGGTTGCAGCCAGAGATCAGCTCCCCAGAGGAGACACAGGCCACACCTAAGACGGTGTTCTCACAGCACACCCAGGAAGCTGAGCGGCTGGGACAGGGGAGGTGATAGGATGCACTGCCCACCTGGGGAGAGTGCGCTCACCAAGCACCTGGTAGCCTGAACTGCTCGGACCTGGGAAGGGCACAAAACCCAGGGCTGGCTTTGGACAGTTCCCCTGCAGAGCAACCTGGAGCCTGAGCAGTGTAGACCAGGAAAGTACACATGCCGTGAGCGGGACAAACCCAGTGTGGCCCAGGCACTGCGAGCACTCCCCACACACACCAGTGATACTGTTTGCAGTGCTCCTCCTTCCCCGCGGCACGACTGAACAAGTGAGCCTAAATAAGTGACTACTTTTGCGCCCTTGTGTCAGGGCAGAAATTAGACACTGAAGAGACTTGCAAACAGAGGAAGCCAAAATAAACAAAGAGAAAACTGCTTTGGAAGTGACAGGTGCAACAGATTAAAGCCCTGTAGTTAGCATTGACTACATTGAAAGGGGCCTATAGACCTTGAGAAGAAGTATAAGCTGGAACAAGGAGCTATCTGAAACTGAACTGACCCCACACTGCCCTCAACAACTCCAGAGAAATTCCTAGATATATTTTACTATTATCATTTTTTAATTTAATTTTTTTATTTTTAAGTTCTTTATTACTCCTTTAATTTTCATTTTTATATCCTACTATTATGTTGCAAAAAAAGGATCCTATTTTTAAAACTATTTCATATACATATATTTTAATAATTTTTCTATTTTGTTTTGTATTTTTAATATTGTATTTTTGAGAGTATAACCTTTACTCTAGATTTTTAATCTTTGCTTTTGGTATTTGTTATCAATTTTGTACCTTTAAGAATCTAATCTTCACTACCCATTTTTATTTAGGGATGTGATTATTGGCTTAATTGCTCTCTCCCCTGTTGACTCTCCTTTTTCTCCTCTACATCACGTCTATCTCCTTCCTCCTTCTTTTCTTCTCTATGTAACTTCATGAACCTCTCTGGGTGTTCCAGACTGTGGAGAGCACAGAGGGAATTGATTACTGGCTAGATTGCTCTCTCCCCTTTTGACTCCCCCTCTCCTCCTCCTGGTCACCTCTATCTCCCCCCTCCCTCTTCTCTTCTCCATGTAACATTGTGAACCTCTCTGGGTGTCCCTCACTGTGAAGAATCTTTCCACCATTAACCTAGATGTTTTATCATCAGTGCTGTATGGATGTAGAAGTCTTGAGGCTACTGTAATAATAAGACTGAAAGCCAGGGGCTTAAATCCATAACTTGAGAACGCCAGAAAACTCCTGACTCCAGGGAACATTAATTGAAAAGAGCTCATCCAAAAGCCTCCATACCTACACTGAAACCAAGCTCCATCCAAGAGTCAACAAGTTTCAGAGCAAGATATACCACACTAATTCCCCAGCAATGCAGGAAAATAACCCTAAGCATTAATATACAGGCAGCCAAAAGTCACACCAAACCCAGAGACACCTCAAAACTCACTACTGGACACTTCATTGCACTCCAGAGAGAAGAGATCCAGCTCCACCCACCAGAACACAGACGCAAGCTTTCCTAACCAGGAAACCTTGACACACCACTCATCCAACCCCACCTGCAGGGAGCAGGCTCCACAATGAAGAGGAGCCACAGACTCCCAGCATACAGAAAGGCCACCCCAAACACAGCAACCTAAACAAAAGAAAAGGCAGAGAAATACTCAGCAGGTAAAGGAACATGATAAATGCCCACCAAACCAAACAGGAGGAGATAGGGAGTCTACCTAAAAAAGAATTCACAATAATGATAGTAAAGATGATCCAAAATCTTGAAAACAAAATGGAGTTACAGATAACTAGACTAGAGACAAGGATTGAGAGGATGCAAGAAATGTTTAACAAGGACCTAGAAGAAATAAAAAGAGTCAATCAATAATGAATAATGCAATAACTGAGATCGAAAGCACACTGGAGGGAACCAACAGTAGAATAACAGAGGCAGAAGATAGGTAAGTGAGGTGGAAGAGAGAATGGTGGAAACAATGAAGCAGAGAGGAAAAAAGGAAAAGGAATTAAAAGAAATGAGGACAACCTCAGGGACCTCTGGGACAATGTCAAATGTCCCAACATTCGAATCATAGGAGTCCCAGAAGAAGACAAAAAGAAAGGCCGTGAGAAAATACTTGAGGAGATAATAGTTGAAAACTTCCCTAAAATGGGAAAGGAAATAGCCACCCAATCCAAGAAACCTAGAGAGTCACAAACAGGATAAACCCAAGGCAAAACACCCCAAGACACATATTAATCAAATTAATGAAGATCAAACACAAAGAACAAATATTAAAAGCAGCAAGGGAAAAACATCAAATAACACACAAGGGGATTCCCATAAGGATAACAGGTGACCTTTCAATAGAAACTCTTCAGGCCAGAGGGAATGGCAGGACATACTTAAAGTGATGAAAGAGAAAAACATATAACCCAGATTACTGTACCCAGCAATTATCTCATTCAAATATGAAGGAGAAATCAAAAGCTTTACAGACAAGCAAAAGCTGAGAGAATTCAGCACCACCAAACCAGCTCTTCAACAAATGCTAAAGGACCTTCTCTAGACAGGAAACACAGGAAACTCAAAATGCAAAACAGCAAAGTAAATGGCAATGGGATCATACTCATCAATAATTATCTTAAATGTAAATGGGTTGAATGTCCCAACTAAAAGACAAAGACTGACTGAATTGATACAAAAACAAGACCCTTATATACGCTGTCTACAAGAGACCCACCTCAAAATAAGGGACACATACAGACTGAAAGTGAAGGGCTGGAAAAAAATATTTCACACAAACAGAGACCAAAAGAAACCAGAGGTAGCAATACTCATACCAGATAAAGTGAAAGTGATGTTGCTCAGTCCTGTTGGACTCTTTGCGACACCATGGACTATAGTCTACCAGGTTCTTCCGTCCCTGGATTCTCCAGGCAAGAATACTGGAGTCGGTTTCCATTTCCTTCCCCAAGAGATCTTCCCAACCCAGGGATTGAACTCCAGTCTCCCTCATTGTAGTCAGATGCTTTACTGCCTGAGCCACCAGGGAAGTCCCCAGATAAAAGAGTCTTTGAAATAAAGGCTGTGAAAAAAGACAAAGAAGGACACTACATAACGATCAAAGGATCAATGCAAGAAGAAGATATAACAATTATAAATATATACGCCCCCAACATAGGAGCACCGCTATATGTAAGGCAAATGCTAACAAGTATGAAAGGGGAAATTAACAGTGACACAATAATAGTGGGAGACTTTAATACCCCACTCACACCTATGGATAGATCAGCTAAAGAGAAAATTAGCAAGGAAGCACAAGTTCTAAATGATACAATGGACCAGTTAGACCTAATTGATATCTACAGGACATTTCACCCTAAAACAATGAATTTCACCTTTTCCTCAAGTGCACACGGAACCTTCTCCAGGATAGATCACATCCTGGGCCATAAATCTAGCCTTAGTAAACTCAAAAAATTGAAATCATTTCAAGCATCTTTTCTGATCACAATGTGGTAAGATTAGATGTCAACTACAGGAAAAAAAAAAAAAAAAAAAAAAACTATTAAAAATACAAACATATGAAGACTAAACAACATGCTTTAGAATAACCAACAAATCACAGAAGAAATCAAAAAAGAAATCAAAATATGCATAGACATGAATGAAAATGAAAAAACATGACAACCCAAAAACCTATGGAATTCATTAAAAGCAGTGCTAAGGGGAAGGTTCATAGCAATACAAGCTTACCTCAAGAAACAAGAGAAAAATCAAATAAATAACGTAACTTTACACCTAAAACAACTAGAAAAAGAAGTGAAGAACCCCAGGGTTAGTAGAAGGAAAGAAATCAGAAAAATTAGGGTAGAAATAAATGAAAAAGAAACAAAGAAGACTATAGCAGAATGAAAAAAAAAAAAAAAAAAAAAAACCCAAAAGCTAAAAGTTCTTTGAGAAGATAAATAAAATAGACAAATCATTAGCTAGACTCATCAAGAAAAAAAGGTAGAAAAATCAAAACAACAAAATTAGAAATGAAAATGGAGACATCACAACAGAAAACACAGAAATACAAAGGATCGTAAGAGACTACTATCAGCAACCATATGCCAGTAAAACGGACAACTCGGAAGAAATGGACAAATTCTTAGAAAACTATAACCTTCCCAAACTGAACCAGGAAGAAACAGACAATCTTGACAGTCCCATCACAAGCGCGAAGATCAAAACTGTATTAAAAAATCTTCCAAAAAACAAAAACCCAGGATCAGATGGCTTCACAGCTAAATTCTATCAAAAATTTAGAGAAGAGCTAACATCTATCCTACTCAAACTCTTCCAGAAAATTGCAGAGGAAGGTAAACTTCCAAACTCATTCTATGAGGCCACCATCACCCTAATCCCAAAACCAGACAAAGATGCAACAAAAAAAGAAAACTTCAGGCCAATGTCACTGATGAACATAGATGCAAAAATCCTTAACAAAATTCTAGCAAACAGAATCCAACAACATATTAAAAGGATCATACATCATGACCGAGTGGTCTTTATTCCAGGGATGCAAGGATTCTTCAATATTCACAAATCAATCAATGTGATACACCACATTAACAAATTGAAAGATAAAAACCACATGATTATCTCAATAGATGCAGAGAAAGCCTTTGACAAAATTCAACATCCATTTATGATAAAATCCCTCCAGAAAACAGGCATTGAAGGAACATATGTCAACATAATAAAAGCCATATATGATAAATCCACAGCAAACATTATCCTCAATGGTGAAAAAATGAAAGCATTTCCCCTAAAGTCAGGAACAAGACAAAGGTGCCCACCCTCACCACTACTATTCAACATAGTTTTGGGAGTTTTAGCCACAGCAATCAGAGAAGAAAAAGAAATAAAAGGAATCCAGATTGGAAAAAAAGAAGTAAAACTCTCACTCTTTGCAGATGATGTGATCCTCTACATAGAAAACCCTAAAGACACCACCAGAAAATTACTAGAGCTAATCAATGAATATAGTAAAGTTGCAGGATATAAAATTAACACACAGAAATCCCTTGCATTCCTATACACTAACAATGAGAAAACAGAAAGAGAAATTAAGGAAACAATTTCATTCACCATTGCAACGAAAAGAATAAAACAATTAGGAATAAATCTACCCAGAGAAACAAGAGAACTATATATAGAAAATGATAAAACACTGATGAAAGAAATCAAAGATGACACTAACAGATGGGGAAATATATCATTCATGGATCAGAAGAATCAACAGAGTGAAAATGAGTATACTACCCAAAGCAATCTATAAATTCAATGCAATCCTTATCAAGCTACCAATGGTATTTTCCAGAGAACTAGAACAAATAATTTCACAATTTGTATGGAAATACAAAAAACCTCAAATAGCCAAAGCAATCTTGAGAGAGAATAATGAAACTGGAGGAATCAACCTGCTTGACTTCAGACTATACTACAAAGCTACAGTCATCAAGACAGTATGGTACTGGCACATAGACAGAAATATAGATCAGTGGAACAAAATAGAAAACCCAGAGATAAATATACGCACCTATGGACACCTTATCTTTGATAAAGGAGGTAAGAATATACAATGGAGAAAAGACAATCTCTTTAACAAGTGGTGCTGGAAAAACTGGTCAACCACTTGTAAGAGAATGAAACAAGAACACTTTCTAACACCATACACAAAAATAAACTCAAAATGGATTAAAGATCTAAATGTAAGAGCAGAAACTATAAAACTCCTAGAGGAAAACATAAGCAAAACACTCTCTGACATAAATCATAGCAGGATCCTCTATGACCCACCTCCCACAGTAATGGAAGTAAAAGCAAATATAAACAAATGGGGCCTAATTAAACTGAAAAGCTTTTGCACAATGAAGGAAACTTTAAGCAAGGTGAAAAAACAGCCTTCAGAATGGGAGAAAATAATAGCAAATGAAGCAACGGACAAAGAATTAATCTCAAAAATATACAAGCAACACCTACAGCTCAATTCCAGAAAAATAAACGACCCAATCCAAAAATGTGCCAAAGAACTAAACAGACATTTCTTCAAAGAAGACATACAGGTGGCTAACAAACACATAAAAGGATGCTCAACATCACTGATTATCAGAGAAATGCAAATCAAAACCACAATGAGGTACCATCTCACGCCAGTCAGAATGGCTGCTATCAACAAGTCTATAAACAATAAATGCTGGAGAGCATGTGAAGAAAAGGGAACCCTCTTACACTATTGGTGGGAATGCAAACTAGTACAGCCACTATGGAGAACAGTGTGGAGATTCCTTAAAATCTGGAAATAGAACTGCCATATGACCCCGCAATCCCACTGCTGGGCATACACACTGAGGAAGCCAGAACTGAAAGAGACGTGTGTACCCCAATCTTCATCGCAGCACTGTTTACAATAGCTTGGACATGGAAGCAACCTAGATGCCCATTGGCAGGCAAATGGATAAGAAAGCTGTGGAATATTACTCAGCTATTAAAAACAATGCATTTGAATCAGTTCTAATGAGGTGGATGAAACTGGAGCCTATTATACAGAGCAAAGTAAGTCAGAAAGAAAAAACACCAATACAGTATATTAATGCATATATATGGAATTTAGAAAGATGGTAACAGTGACACTATATGTGAGACAGCAATAGAGACACAGATGTAAAGAACAGACTTCTGGACTCTGTGGGAGAAGGCAAGAATGGGATGATTTGAGAGAATAGCATTGAAACATGTATATTATCATATGTGAAATAGATAGCCAGTCCAGGTTCGATGCATGAGACAGGGTGCTCAGGGCTGGTGCACTGGGATGACCCTGAGGGATGGGATGGGGAGAGATTTGGGAGGGCTGTTCAGAATGCGGAACACACATACACACATGGCTTATCCAGGTCAATGTATGGCAAAAACCACTACAATAATATAAAGTAATTAGCCTCCAATTAAAATAAATAAATTAATTTTTTAAAAAAATTCCATCTCCTAGAGAGTGAGGGTAATAAAGATACATAAGTTATATGGAATTCTTCTGTATAGGAAATCTGTACGCTCTCCCTCATTTAGTTATTTAATACTTTGTTAGAATTATTATAGATATTCATTTAATGGATATTCATTTTCTATTGTGGGGTATAATAGCATATTTTTTATTTAATTGCTTAAATTAACTTTTTTAATTTAAATTAATTTATTTAGTTGCTTAAATACTCCAGCCCTGGGGAGTATTTCACATTGTCTCCCACATTCCTTTAACATGCCCCCATCCTTTTGAGTATTTCCTTACTTTCTGCAGTTTCCTTGATTTTGTTTCTGAGTTGCTCTCTAACTTGGAACAAGTCACTTTACCCCTACATGTAATGACATAAATCTGTAAATTCTTGCTTTTTATATTAATGGAAATCACAGTGTAGTAAATCTTAGGGGGGAAAAAGTGCTGAATTCAAACTTTTGCTCAAAGAAGTAACTGCACATGGAAATGCAACTCCTTTCCTAAAAATAAAGTGGCAAGATTATACATTGATGAAATAGAAGAGAAAGGTAAAACTTAAATTTAAATGAAGTAACACAAAGCTAATTGCTCATTAATGGATCCTCTGATCAAAGAGGATTGCTGACTGTGGGGTACTCAAATCAAACTGACTGTTCTGCAGCTTCTTATGTAAATGTCATTCATATCCTTCAGAACATAATTTAATCTACCACTCTGGTGGAAACAAGTATCCAGGTCTTCTGGAAAAAATGAACATTTTATTGTCAGTTCCCCCATTTGATCTTCTGCTCAGGTCCGAGAAATTAAAGACATGGTTCAGATCTCTACAAGGTCATATTACTCCTTAGGAAATGAGATGGTGGCTTGTTGATTTTATTCCATTTCTACTCATGATCACCTATTGTGTCATGTGTTGAGACAGTACTTATGGGATAGCTTTTAAGACTCTGTATACCTAACAATTATTACTGTATTACAAATGAACATAATAGTCAACAGGAGGGCCCTGGAAATACTTTGGAATCATGACACTAGTTTCCCACATTAAACCAGAAAAATAGGTCTTATTCTTCTTCAGAATTTGTAGAGCCAGATGGTAGGATTCCAATAATATCTTATGTCTTTGAAATTGCATTGGTTTTTTTCTCTATTTTTAGTGGTGATATTAAAAAATTCTAAGAGCTCACAAGAAGTAGGTATGGTCCATTTCTTCCAACATAGGAAAATTCCTTTTGTGAAGTTGGTATCCTAATGAAGTGGCTCTAAACACTACCTGTTCAATTTCAGTGAATCAGTGGTGATAATTTGGAAACAATATGTCAAATTCTGCGCATCACCTACATTGTGTGGCAAGTAGAGGGCCAAGGATTATGTGTTCAAAAACAATGGAATCAGACTTTCTTGCATACTTGCTGAGTATATCATGCAGAAAAGAGTGGAAGTTTTTTTGTTTATTTACAATAGTAGTTAGTCTTATTTGCTCGGTCATGTCCAACTCTTTGGGACCCCCATGGACTGTAGCCCGCCAGGCTCCTCTGTCCATGGAATTCTCTAGGCAAGAATACTGGAGTAAGTAGCCATTCCCTTCTCCAGGGGATCTATCTGACCAATGGATTGAACCCAGGTCTCTCAAATTACAGGCGGATTCTTTACTGTCTGAGCCATTAAGGAAGCCCCTTATATTACAATACCTAACTCAAAATTAGTAACAAGAAAATGATGGATTCTTATTATGCATGGTGACATACTATTACAAACAGATCTAGGTAAAAATTCCTATGCCACTACTTAGTAGTTTTTTTCACCTTACTGAGTACCCTTCTTGAGTCTCTTCTCTTGTTAACTCTTTTAGGGTTAACATAGGACTAAAGTGAAATAAATGTTTGATGCCTGGCATAGTTTCTGCTGGATAATTCAAGCTTGTTCCTGGTTGTTATGGTAATTATCAGTCAACAAATATTCATTGACAGTCTTACAAATATCCATTTCAATATTAGGTTAGGATGAGACAAAGATAGGTAGATAATCAACAGATGACACATAGAAAGAAAGACATACTCTCTGGCTCTTAGTCTTTCAGGAAACAGATTTCCACTCAGATGGTTCAACCAAAAAGACTTCATTGAAACAATATTTAAAGGGATAGATTTAATGGATTCAACAAAAAATGACCAGGCATCCAGGTGAGCCAGTTCCTTAAAACAAATCTCTCTCTTCTGGATAGGTATTCTTTTGGCTCTGTTGTTTTGAAGACTCCTGACAAATACATCCTGAATTTTCCTGGGGTTTATTTTTAACCCCTGGCAAACATGTGTCTAAGGCATCTAGGATACTTACTAATTTCTGATACTCAGGTCTCATGAGCATAACTCTGTTAACATAAGGAGTAGTGTGATGTTTTCTGGATTATCAGGATCATCAGAATTACTGCAGACTATCATAACCGATTTCAGGATACTGCTGCCACTGCTGCTACTGCTGCTGCTGCTGCTAAGTCGCTTCAGTCGTGTCCGACTCTGTCCGATCCCATAGACGGCAGCCCACCAGACTCCACCGTCCTGGGATTCTCCAGGCAAGAGTACTGGAGTGGGTTGCCATTGCCTTTTCCGCTGCCACTGCTAGGTGAGGGCAAATAAGACTGCTGTTGTTTTTTTAAATGAAATTGAGTGTCTGCCAAGTCAATCTTACATACTAGGTGTCAGGAATTGAGTTGATTTTCTCCAAAAAATAATACCTTAGAATTGAGATTGTTATCACCATCTGATTAAATTTGTGATTATCCACAGTCTTTCTCAAAATCTCATCTATTTTTTTTCCCCATAGATCAATCAGATACATTCAGAGGTGATAGAATAAGAATCACCACCTCTGTGTCTTCGAAGTTTTTATAGTGAAACTCACCTCTAAAATTCCCCACTCCCTGGAAAACAGGATTAATATTGGTTCACTAAACTGGTAAATTTGTGAGAGGAGGCAACTCCAGGTACTTGGCTCTTCCTTCTGTTATAATCATTACTTCATTGGTCAGAGAACCAATGTGAAGATCCTGTTACTAAACTGTCTATTCTAATATGCATAAGGAACTAGAAAAGCAATGACAGGATATCTGTGGGTCTGCTAGACTGATTTTATAATACAATAATCCTGGGTCAAGGCTCCATTTATCTCCATAAAACCATAATCTGCAATGGACTATGGTGAAGCTTTGAATCCCTAGACATTAGCATCACTTCAGAACCATGTTTCTACCAAATCCTGGAATATCTGGGTATTTGATTAAACTGTCACATTAATAAATGACCTTTCTGGTGAGGTACTGGAGGAAAAGTTACAACATACACATGGCTAAGGTGCAGGATCTTTCTGCAAAGGGATTCAACCCTTCCTCAGCTGAGGGCTTCTGCATGTGTAAATACCCTTAGTTCTGGAAACATGAGGAACTACCTTGAATTTCCATGCTAGGGACTCATTAGGATGCTATCCACCAGACCCCAGAAGGAGATTTTTATCCCCTTCTTGAAATATCAAGGAATACTGTGATGGTCAGTTTTATGAGTTAACTTGTCTAAACTCCAATACTCAGTTTTTAAATCAAACATTAATTTAGGTGTGACTGTGGAGGTATTTTGTAGATGTGGATAATATCTGCAATGTGGCTAATGATTTACAATGCTTCAGGCGAAGGAGATCACCTTTGATAATGGGGGTGTGCCTCACCCAATTAGCTGAGGGCAGTAAGAGCAAAAATAGGTTTCCCTGGGAACAAAACTTACCTCCAGACTGCAGCATCATCTCCTGCCGGAGGGTCCAGCCTGCTAACCTGCCCTACAAATGTCAAATTTACCATCCTGCAATTGTGTGAGCCAGTTCCCTACCACCTCCCTCCCTCTCCTCTCTGCTTCTGTCTTTCTGTATATACCTCTCGTTGATCAAATTCCCAACCCTAGGCTAAGTATGGGACCCATCATCCCTAAGGTCTCTGCTAGATAACTGAAAAAAATGGAATAGAGATCTGCTAGTAAAGGTTAAGGTGGGAAAGGCCTTTTCAAGTAGCCTATGTAAAGACACAGTTAATAAACATATTATAAAATATATTCACTGTTAAAAACTGCTCGCCTCTCTAGTCCTGTGAAAAACTAGTTTTTTTTAATTAAAAAAAAGTTTAATGTAACATACTTTGAAAATATCCAGTGGGAAAAAAATTTTTGATGTTAGTGCTTTACTTAAAAAATAAAGTCTGTAAATAATACGCAAGAGACTTTCCTTTCTCAAGTTTTAGATAATTTATTTTCAAAGGTTTTATATATACATATTATCTCAGATCAAAATTTGACCATTTCATAGTAGTTACTAAATTTGATATATTATTTATTTTTATAAAAACAATGTTTATTTTCTTTTCTCTTAAAAGAGCATATTAAAGTTTTAGAAGTAAAAGTAAAAAGGCAAGTTTTTAAGGCATATATTTGTTAGGATTTTAGACTATTTTAAGAATACTGTAAATTCTCTGGGGAAAAAAAACTCTGTGAAATCAAAACTTTCATCAAATATGTTTGGGAAAAAATGTTTCAGGGAAGTATTATTCTTACAAATATACAAAATCACATTATTTGTTCCTGGAATAGATTTGATATCCTTTCATAGATTGTTCCAGCTTAGTCAAAAATGTAGATAGTCTTACATTATCATATGACTAAGAGCTCCAGTCATCTTTTGCTCTATAACCAGGAGCCTTCTTAGACATCTGGTGATACTTGGCAGACTCCCACAAGCAGCCCTATCAACATCATTACCATCTATGTCTTTCAAGTTAATTTATCTCCTATATTCAGTGCTTGGCTCAAAGACGTTACTCAATAAATATTTAGGGACAGAGAGAAAAAGGAAGAGATGGAGAAAAGATGTAATATTTAGCAACCTTTCCAGGAATGTTAGCCCACAAACTTGATGGGACTAAGCTGTTGTGCTCTCTCTCTTCATTAGTCCTCCTTCGAAGGGGTCAGGTTTGGGGCAAAACATATTTACAACATCTACATATGCTTAAGTACATATTTCTTTCCCTCATGATTAACAGGCAGTGGTTGGAACAATTTGGGTTCATCACTACAGGAAACATTCATTAATTTATCACTGATAAAACTATCAGAGAGGAATGATGACATCTTTAAAAGGCAGAATTGCACAAACACTTTAAGGAGATGCTCATGCAAGATGCTTTTGTTCAAAGACATGAAAATGTGGCAGCTATTATTGAACAATTTGGTGAAGGAGGGAGCCACTGCTTAAATGTACCCATCAGTTCTTATAGTTGAGACCTTGTCTAATAGTTCCCTAACGAGCCTACTGATAAAGCTGCAATACAGTTTCCCAAGTGTGCTAAAGCTCCTAATAGCCTCTTCAGCTCCAAAATGCATGATTCTCTAGTTTGTCTTCTTGATTTCTTTCACTCTGTCCTCTTAAATAACCCTGCCTAACTAACCTTGAGAAAAGTAATTATGCCCTCACTATTGATTAAGGAGGATCCATATTTAATTATGTGTAACATGTTCCACTATCAAACTTTCAGCTTGATTTTCCGATGCCTACCAGTAAGTCCTATCGCCATGTGCTATATCAGCCATTTGGCTAAAGAGCTTCCTTAGAAGATGGTGAATTTTCCCCAGTCCTTTGTTTTGTGAAAAATCTCTTATCTTAAGGTCATGGTTAGACCCTTTCATGAAGCCTGCCTTGAAGAATGCTTCTTTAATGCAAACAGAATCATTATTAAGCACATTATGTTTCTACTGAAGCCCTGAGTGATTCATAAGCGACCTTTAGTAAAATTTTGAGATCACATTGCTTAAAGGGCTTCCCTGGTGGCTCAGATGGTAAAGAATCCACCTGCCAATGCAAGCGATATGAGACGGGGGTTCAATCCCTGGGTCGGAAAGAGCCCCTGGAGGAGGGCATGGCAACCCACTTCAGTATTGTTGCCTGGAGAACCCCATGGGGCAGAGGAGCCTGGCGTGCTACAGTCCATAGGGTCGGAAAGAGTTGGTCATGACTGAAGCGACTGAGCACAAATGCAAAGTTCAAATGTTAACTGTAGTGAGAATCTGTTGTAAAGTCACCGATTCTGCTAAATCACAAACACAGTCAATTTATATAGAAGACAACTGCTTCTTACACACTATCTTTTTGTATGAAAATAATAATATGCCTTCACTTCCAACAACTGAATTGAAATTTCAGTTTTTACCTCTAGAATCTACGTCTAAATGTTATTAGTCTCTTTTAATGAAAGCTTGCAATTAGTTTACCTACAATTAATATATAAACATGTTCAATACATAAAATGTCACACTTTTACAGAGTTTGTATATTAAAAGCATCACATCTCTATTCTTGCCAAAAAATAATTTTCCACTGGTGCTTATTAAATTGTTTTCAAATAGTAGACATTAATTATGTCCAAAATCACTGTGGATGGTCAGGTAACGGCAGCCATGAAATTAAAAGACACTTGCTATTTGGAAGGAAAGCTATGATGAACCTAGACAATGTATTAAAATGAAGAGATATCACTTTGCCATCAAAGATCCGCATAGCCAAAGCTATGGTTTTTCCAGTTGTCATGTACAGATGTGAGAGCTGGAGCATGAAGAAGGCTAAGCACCAAAGAACTGACGCTTTTGATTTGTGGTGCTGGATGAGAAAGACTCTTGAGAGTCCCTTGGACTGCAAGGAGACCAAACCAGTCAATCCTAAAGGAAATCAACCCTGAATATTCATTGAAAGGACTGATGCAGAAGCTGAAAATCCAATACTTTAGCCACTGATGCAAAGAGTCAACTCATTGGAAAAGACCCTGATGCTGGGAAACATTGAAAGCAAAAGGAGAAGACGGTGGCAGAGGATGAGATGGTTAGATAGTATCATCAACTCAATGGACTTGACTTTGAACAAACTCCAGGAGTAGTGGACAGAGAAAACTGGCATGCTACAGTTCATGGTGTCACAAAGAATTGGACATGACTTAGCAACTGAACAGCAACAACATTCATCTAATCTGACATACATTTGTCAAATATGAGTGGACCTGCATAAATACACAATGAAACTTGCTGCTCAAATTTAGGAAGTTCAATTGTCAAAGCCACTAGCATACCATTTAATACCATCTCTCACTATCAGCAAGTTTCACAAAACTTTAAAACTTCATAAAACTTACCTTTTGATCTTCAGACATCATAATATTTCCTTCTCTAATTCTTCCCCTTGTGTATATATCTGTGATTTTGCTGGCCTCTGAGAATTGCAACATTCAGCTTCTTATCAAAAAAGTACAGAAAGATGAAAAGGTCTTTTAAAGCTCCAAGGACTAAGAATGCTGTGCTCAGTACTCCATGGTATTGCTGCAATGCACGGACTTGAGCCACCATATCCTGAATTGCTGATTCTTCCATTGCCACTGTGAGTACTGTTTGTTCCTCAGGAGTTAAAATCGCCAATCAAAGCATCCAATTGGCTAAGTCATATGCCCTTGCCTTGGCTGCCAGGGCGCAAAGAGAGATACCATCTGTCCCATTTCAGCCACCGTGGTTGGAGCTAAAATCCAGGCATACTATTTGGGACCCCTTCAAATTTTTCAGTTCTGTAGTGGCAAAAAAACAAACATCCACTAACCCTAACCCTAACCCTAACTCCTCTCTGCTTAAAACTCTTTTAATATCCTTTATCCTTTACTTCAATTAATCCCCAATAATTTAGGTATGGCATTCAAAGCTACAAATATATGAGATGATAATTTTCCACCCTTATTTCCTACTTTCTAATTTTCTCTAATTTCCAATCCTATGGTTTAGCCTAATTAATTGTCTGCAGTTTTCCCCAATATTTGTGATCTTGAACATCAATTTCTATGCCTAGAGTGTTTGTTCAACTCATCTCGGCCCATTTCTTCTTTTATCTCCTATTCTACCACAGTAACTCCACTTTTAAGAACCCTTCAGGGACTTCCCTGGTGTCCAGGGGTTGAGACTTTGCTTCCAATGCAGGGAGCATGAATTCAATCCCTATTTGGGGAACTAAGAGCCCACATGCCATGGGGTGTGGCCAGAAAAAAGGACTCTTCAAACCCAGATCTGTTGATGACATCCCATTCTCTTGAATAAATTAACCATTTTATCCTTTGTATTATCTTTTTGATAATAGAGATGCTGACATTTTTCATATATTTTCTACTTCTTTATCTTATCAGATTATAGTATAATATGGCATAATGTTATTAATAGTTACAACTTAATTTCATAAAGCAGGATTGTGCTTTTCTCTTTTCTCACCACCCTTATTCATAACACCATTGTTAAGCCTTCACCATCTTACATATAAAAGATTCACTCATTTAACAAATATTCTTTGCTTGCCTTCTATTTACTACTTGGATTTTTTTGAGCCTGGTGCTTAAGAAAAAGTAAACAAGATAAAGTATTTGTTTTTAAGAAGTTTATATTCCCTGTGGAAGAGCAAAATATATAAGCTGCTAACACCTATCTGATACAATTTTAAATGTGATAATGCTGTGATAAAGATAAAGTGTGGTAAGGAAGTATAGAGTAACATAGAGGAGAGAGAACTGTTTAAATAAGGTGCTCATAAAAGGACACTCAAAAGAGCTTATATATGAACAGAGAGCGGGATAAAATGAGGAAGAAAGATATGCTGGTATGTGGGAGAAAAGCATCCCAAGCAGAGGAAGCCATGATGTTAACCTTTGAAGAAAAACAAGCTTGGTGCAAAACAGCAAGAAAGTCTACCACAGTTGAAGCAGTAGAAACAAAGTATATAGAATATGTTGGCAGGAGAGAGAGAAGACCCTTGTGAGCCTTGGGTTTTAAGTAAGATAGCCACTGGAGGATTTTGAGCAGGCAGGTGGTATTTTTATGTTCTTAAAGGTTGCTCAGGATCACTATGAAAAATTTACCATAGGGGGCAAGAATAGAGGCAGGCAGATCAGGTAGGAGTCTATTGCTATTGTCTAGGCAATAGGTGATGCTGGCAGCTTGAACAAGAAAGGATTCATGGAGTTCATGAGAAGATGTAAGATTCAGGATATAGTTGAAGGAAAGTTCCAGTGTGGCTGCCAATGGATCAATCGTGAAATGTAAAAAAAAGAGACAGAGAGAGATAAAGGAAGGAAGGAGGGTAGGTAGGAAGTATGGTTACTAGGTATTTGGCCTGATGAAGTGAGGTACCATTGCCCAAGATGAATAAAACTAGAGAAGAAGCAAGTTTGGAGCTAGAGGGATCTCCTATAAAACATAAATATTTGAAACTCTAAACATTAAAGCAAATATTTTGAGTAGATAGTTGAACATATAGGTGTAAAGAAAAAGGGTCTGGAGATGCATATCTGGGGATAATTATGTGAATATTTAAAGCTACTATTTCAAAGAATAATTACTGAAAGAGAAAAAATTAGGTCAAGATTCTGGAGGATCCAGGAAAGTAGAATTACAAAGAGAGGCCTACAAGAAAATGAAAATGAATACCAGGAGCTTTTTTATCACCAAGAAAATTCATTGTTTTAGAGTGGATAATCAATTTTTTCAAATGCTGCTGAGATGTAGGTTGAGAATTAGCATTTTGGAAAGCTAAAGGTTCTTGTTAACTTTGACAAGAGTTTAGGAACTAAAATCTGATTAAAGCATACTGAAAAGAGAAAAGTAGGTAAGGATTAGTGTATCAGTCTTTTAACAGATCATTTTCCTTCATTATTAAACCTCTCTCACTATTCAAAAGCCATCATTATATTTTTTGTAAGAGTAAAACAGATTATGAAATTGTTGCCTGAGTCCAGATGCTTCTACCATCTATATCAACAATTCTCAAATCTTAATGCTTAAAAAAACCACCTAGGTTTGCCTATTAAAATATAAATTCTTGCCTTCTGCAATCACTGAGTATGATTGACATGGCATGGGACAAGACACTGTAACCTCATTTTTAACAAACACTGAAGTGATTACACTATAGCTGATTTAAGATCCTCATGGATTGAATCCTTCATTATTTCTCTGCCCTTTTCCCCCCATTCTTTCTTCTGCCTAGGATTCTGATTCATATTTCTGGAAAACTCCTATTGATTCTTCAAAACTTTAGGGTCACTCCCTTTTTTAAGCCATCCTCATATTGCCAATCATACTCAGTAAATACTTGAGAAATAAATGGAATATTTACAGCTAACTTTCCTTTGCTTTTTCTGTTAAAACCTTAAATGCTTTATAAAATTTTGCCAATCTCAAGCATTTACATAATTCAGTAAACTGAATTCCATTTATATGCATCATGTTAGTAAATTTCCTCAAATGAACATGACTAGCATTTTTCACACAGCCGAGACAGACCCACCATTTTTAAAGAGACTGTTTCTGAATAATTCTAAACATCTCTTCACATTTCTGAAGGAAATATCAAATGAGTTTGCTCTGGAATTCATCGATAATCACAGCATCTGATCAGATAGGTGTTATGAGAAATCTAGGGACACTTTTTTGATATTGACCTATTTTGAAAATGATTTCCCTCTATTCTCATTTAAGAACCTAAAAGAAGTCCTCCACCCAGAAGCTGGCTTCCTTGGGGATATTTAAAAAGGAGGAAATTACCTGGCTTATATTTAGCTTTACTCCTGTAGAAGCAAGTTTTTCCTCCCTCAGTCTCTCTTTTGTTTTTATTCTTTCAGATCAAAACTTCAAAGAAAAGGACTGATGGATCAGCCATTCATTTATTGGAGTTGAATTTTTGCTTGCCTCTAGATTTTCTACCCTGATGTTTCTTTGATTTCCATTCTATCTGCATCTTTTATGTCTTTAGTTTATGCATGTGAAGAAAATTATAGTGTAGGCTTTGCTCAAAAAATTATATTTCATCATATTCCAAAATCTTAGAAAATTTAAAACACTTTTCCAAGTCTGAAAATGACTTTAGACAGAAGCCTCCAGCACAGAACTTAATAAATATGTCCTTATTGTAGTCTAAATAATTGAACTTTTCAGAAGCTAGGCTTCAGAACAGACAGAAATCAATTTCACCAGGGATATCTCAAACTAAACATCAAAGTAATGCACAGTTCCATGTATCTCTTGCCTGACTGAGACAAATACTCATTAAAAAATAACAAAGTAAGGACAGGTTGGGCATGAGGCAATACAGTGGTAACCAAGTTCTTTGGGTTTGTTAGTAGATAGACCTGACCCTGTTTCTGCCACTTCTAGCTACAAACATTTTGTCAAGTTAATAATAATATCTTTTTTCTTCTGTAAAATGAGAATAATAAGGCCTATTTTTTTGCATTTTTATACTATTATTATATATGATCATTTGTATAGTGTAGCAGTCATTAACTCATAATTATTAACAAAATATTAAATTTTATTTTTGTTACTAGAAGTTGCTTGCTAAATTGTGTGTGGCCTTGTTGGTCCCCCTTCAGGACCACTGTAAAGCCAGTAACTGCTGCCATGGTCCTCAAAAATGTCCACCAGGCAGGCGCTAAATCCCAAACATGAATTAAAAAGGACTGAGAAAAAATGATATTACTTTTATCATATCTTCACTGAGCCAGTAGATCACAAAGTATCCAACACTGTTATTCTCCAAACTATGATTCAAAGGGCAATGTCATATGTTATGTGTGTCTATGGTATGTATACATGATATACATTATTGAGTTTTTGAGCTCCTGCTGTGAATTCCACTTGATAATCTCTGATTAGGTCTCTCTGAACTGGAAATAAGCCCTGCAAGGAAGCTGTCAGTGTGTGATTATCCTCATATTTCCCTTACAGCATCTTCATCCTAAGACACATCTGAGGATATATCTTATCCTCAAAACAGTAAAATTGAATTTATGCAGAACTCCAACTTTCTATATTCATAACCAACAGCTATTACTAAGAATAATACATAAGAGTAATTATTTTTAAGACCAAAAGTCTTGGTCTCATTGTAGAGTATGGTCCTAACAGTGGGAATGATCATAAATTAGATATGGGTTTTAGCAGCTATTAACAAATATTTTTTACTCCAGAATATATACGGTTCCACAGCAGGCATACATTCTGTATATTTATCAAAATAAAGACACAATGAGAAGCAACCCCAAATTCATGAAGGACTAGAAATGTAAATAGCAAAATGACCTCTGAGGTAAATGTATAAGATGAAGTCAATACACCAAATGATTAGAAAATACTTCAGGAAATGTAAAGAAATAGAATATAAACAAGTAACTTTGACATCTTATGATCTTCTCTATACTTCAAATAATAGGTCCTCCCAGATGACCAATTATTGAGCCACAACTATGAACCAGGCACCCCATTAGCTTTACAATCTATAATTCTCAAATATCTAGTGATCCTCATTTTAGACAAATTACATGTTTAGTGTATGAATTCTCAGGAATGTAAGGCTCTTCTTGGTCAAGATATTATGGCTTATTGGGCAGAGCCTGAAAATGATCCATCTCTACCTATACCCAGAAATCCATGTTAGAAGCTTCAATAGTATACATGTAATTGTAAGAATTAATGTACTTATGATAGATGGTTTGCATTGTTGGATGGCCTACATTCAGTTCACAAAAAGCAGACTTTTTTGTTTGGTCTCTCTTAACTTCAGGATTGTTTTTTTTCTTCCCCCACTTGTCCAAAAAAGGGATTAGACTCAGTTGAAGCTTCTTTTAGTGTGAAATTGATGTCATCATTGATGGCTGACTTCTTCAAATGGAATGGTTGGTATAAAAAGAGCAATAAGGGGATATCGGTTGTTTTATCTCATATAAGGTATTTAGGTTTGTCATCATTTCACCCTCCTTTCAGTTAATCTGCCATTAATTATGTTAACCAATGTACATGAGGAATGAAAATATTTGCATGAAAGATTTATGGTTTATTTTGAATTATTGAAAAGTAGTTCATTCCTTCCTAATTTAAAATTTGAATAAAATGGCATTATTTAAAATGTTTCCTTCAACCCTCCCTGTGCTCATAAATTTCATCCTTAGAAAAACTAACCACAAACTTAGCCTACACATATTTTGACTCCACCATAAGTCAGGTTTGATTGTATATTAATTTAAAAGCTGGAATATGTGAAGGCTATATGTACATTATATATCCTTTCAAAGACACTGACTTAAAAACTTTAATTCAAAACTGATAGTGAATTTGAGTATCCCTTTGGCTATTTACATCATAAAGACTAGATTTATTACACATTTTTATAACAGATTATCACTAATAAAGAAACTTTATGGATTAAAATGATATCAGTAAACAGTTCTACCACAGTTGCAAAGATAAAAACATGTACAAAGGACAATAATTCTGGGCTAGGTGTTTTTAGTGTAACTTTAGGTCAAAGTAAAAAAGTAACAGAAAGAAAAAGTAACAGAAGAAAAATACTATATTCTTCCATTTATATGTCAAGATTTAGCTAAGAAAATAAAGTACTATAATGCAAATAAGACATACATTTACCTACAAGTTTAAAATTAATGCCCAATGATAATATGACACCAGGTATGAAGTTAATTTCAAAATCTTCTAAATATTATTCAATAATCAAAATAACCAAGATTGCCATAGGTCAGCTTTTGTAGTCCTATTAAACTATAGTTACAGAAGAGAAAACTTTAGGAAAATTTTCAGTAGAAAACAATAAGGATTTACAGATGATAAGAACATATAATGAGTATTAAAGTAAATTAAAAAAAAAACTAAAATGTTTGGTAATTTATCTGCCCAGCTACCCAAATTAATTATTTTAACCCTACTGAATTTGTACTACTTAGAGACACAGTCATACCTTAAAAACATTGTAACGTACACAATTGTGATGGTAATTAGTAGAAAATTCTTGTTTTTAATAAAAACATTTGCTTGCTTTTTCCCCTCACATGACTGCAATTAAACAGCATAATTTAACTTATTCATATAATTTTATACTGTTAAGAATGTTACCAAACATAACTGCTGAGTATAAAAAATGTTATAAAAACAATATGTGCTAACAACATTATATATAAAAGATTAATATTTGTCTAGGTCAATGATAGTTTCAGGTCACAGTGGGTTTCGTACAGTCATTTCAATGGCAAAAACATTGTTTCTATCAAGTGGATCATGGTTAAAAATGGTAGTGTTTTCCATTTAAATATACTCTGAGCTGCCAATTTTCAAATTATAAAAAGAATGTCAAGTGTCAGACTCAATGCATGAAGAATCATTTTCTCCTATAAAGCAGTTTAATGGCACAGAGCTTGCATGAGTCATACATATCCAGACTTTGAACTCACTGGTGCATTCAGAAAAAGCCAAAGATCAATGTCTAATAAAAAGCGAGTCAGCTCTGGCCATTGCAGGGCAATGGTTTGTGATTATTTGGTGCCTTGGGCCACTGTGGAATTCTTCCCTATTCTACAAAAGAAATCAATACTGCTTTTCTAAACTTTCCTGATAATCAGGAGTAGAGGACTAGATTTTAGCCAAATTAGAAATTATTGCTCATTCATTACAAATGCCATGTCACACATTTATAAATGTTTCTTTTCAAATGAATGTTTTTCAAAATTAACAAATTGTACCATAAGCCCCAGGAGCAATCACTGTAACTTGTTTTGTGTTTTCAAAGTAATTAAAAACAATACTGAATCCATGTGACCAATAATAATAGCTAGTTTTTGTTGGGCGTGTACTATATGTTTTGATTTCACTTAATAACTGTCTCACTAAGTACCTCATTCCCACATTTACTAAAGTAAGGGATACAGATCTGTGCAAGACTCAGATGCCATCTCCTAAGCTACAACCACCGAACCTTACAGGTACTTCCGAATGTCAAGAACTGAAAGATTTCCAAAATAAGGCTCACTTTTAAAGTACAACAAGAACAAATTATTTGACTAATAATTGTCAGCAGTAATGAAAATCGCATACCCGAATAACAAAGCACGACTTAGGGGCAAGCAGAGTGTATTAAAATGAAAAAACCACAAACAACTTCATAGGTATAACAAGCAAAATGATAATCAACTAGGATGCTCTTATAATAGATTTTATTGGTTGATATAATGGAAATGATCATCTTACAAATGATTGTAAGGTAGTAAAAATAAAACAGAACTAGAAACGGCAACATAAAAATGACCAAAAGAAAATTCAGGTTGAAACTCCTGGAACATTTCTGTACACTAATATATCAGTCAATGTGATGCTTTTACAAAGGAAATCCTCAAAGTTCCTGTAACTGAGTGACTTAAACATGAAGTGGACAAAGGGTTGGAAAACATACCATGAACAGCAACTTCTTTTCAGCAAAGAAATAAAGTGGATGACTTAGTGACCATTGCTGATGTTGCCACTGCTATGATTTTTCGTATACCAGTATGAATGTATACATCTGTATAACATAGGCATTAATATGACTATATATTCACACATTTATTTATCTTTCTTAAGCTCACCTTTATATTTGAAAATGAATAGCCCCAAGAAGAAATATTTTTTAAGAGATTAGCATTTATTTTTTTGGATCATTAATTTTTTAAATTTATTTATTTTTTAATTGAAGGATAATTGCTTTACAGAATTTTGCTGTTTTCTGTCAAACCTCAACATGAATCAGCCATAGGTATACATATGTCCCCTCCCTTTTGAACCTCCCTCCCATCTCCCTTCCCATCCCACCCCTCTAGATTGGTACAGAGCCCCTGTTTGAGTTTCCTGAGCCACACAGCAAATTCCCACTGGCTATCTATTTTACATAAGGTAATGTAAGTTTTCATGTTACTCTTTCTATACATCTCACCCTCTCCTCCTCTCTCCCCATGTTCATAAGTCTATTCTCTATGTCTGCTTCTCCATTGCTGCCCTGCAAATAAATTCTTCAGTACCATTTTTCTAGATTCCATATACATGTGTTAGAATACAATATTTATCTTTATCTTTCTGACTTATTTCACTCTGTACAATAGGCTCTAGGTTCCTCCACCTCATTAAAACTGATTCAAAACACTTATTTTTATGGCTGAGTAATATTCCATTGTGTATATGTACTATAACTTCTTTATCCATTCATCTGTTGATGGACATCTAGGTTGCTTCCATGTTCTAGCTATTGTAAATAGTGCTGCAATGAACAAAGGGATATATATATCTTTTTCAATTTTGGTTTCCTCAGGGTATACGCCTAGGAGGGGATTCCTGGGTCATATGGTGGTTTTATTCCTAGTTTTTTAAGAAATCTCCATACCGTCTTCCACAGTGGCTATATCAATTTACATTCCCATCTACAGTGCAAGAGCGTTCCTTTTTTCCACACCTTATCCAGCATTTATTGTTTGTAGACTTTTTGATGATGGCCATTCTGATCAGTGTGAGGTGATATCTCACTGTAGTTTTGATTTGTGTTTCTCTAATAATGAGCAATGTTGAACATTTTTTCATGTGTTTGTTAGCCATCTGTATGACTTGATGTCTGTTTAGGGTTTTTCCCCATTTTTTTTGATTAGGTTGTTTGCTTTTCTGCTATTGAGTTGTATAAGTTGCTTGCATATTTTGGAAATTAATCCTCTGTCAGTTGTCTCATTTGCTATTATTTTCTCCCATTCTGAGGGCTGTCTTTTCACCTTGCCTACAGTTTCCTTTGCTGTGAAAAAGCTTTTAAGTTTAATCAGGTCCCACTTGTTTACTTTTGTTTTTATTTCCATTACTCTAGGAGGAGGGTCACTGGAGAAGGCGATGGCACCCCACTCCAGTACTCTTGCCTGGAAAATCCCATGGACGGAGGAGCCTGGTAGGCTGCAGTCCATGGGGTCATGAAGAGTCGGCCATGACAGAGCGACTTCACTTTCACTTTTCACTTTTATGCATTGGAGAAGGAAATGGCAACCCACTCCAGTGTTCTTGCCTGGAGAGTCCCAGAGGTGGGGTCGCAAAGAGTCAGACACGACTGAAGTGACTTAGCAGCAGTAGCAGCAGGAGGTGGGTCATAGAGGATCTTGCTTTGATTTATGTCATCCAGTGTTCTGCCTATGTTTTTCTCTAAGAGTTTTATAGTTTCTGGTATTACATTTAGGTCTTTAATCCATTTTGAGTTTATCTTTGTGTATGGTGTTAGGAAGTGTTCTAGTTTCATTCTTTTATATGTAGCTGTCTAGTTTTCCCAGCAACATTTATTGAAAAGACTGTCTTTGCCCCATTATATATTTTTGCCTCCTTTGCCAAAAACAAGGTACTCATAGGTGCATGGGTTTATTTCTGGGTTTTCTCTCTTGTTCCATTGGTCTATATTTCTGTTTTTGATGACTGTAGCTTTGTAGTATAATCTGAAGTCAGGAAGGTTGATTCCTCCAGCTCCACTCTTCTTTCTCAAGACTGCTTTGTCTATTAGGGGTCTTTTGTGTTTCCATAAGAATTGTGAATTTTTTTCTCTAGATCAGTGAAAAATGCCATTGGTAATTTGATAGGAATCACATTGAATTTGTAGATGCATTTGGTAGTATAGTCATTTTCACAATATTGATTCTTCCTACCCAGGAACATGGATTATCCCTCTATCTGTTTATGTCATATTTTATTTCTTTCATCAGAGTCTTAGAATTTTCTGTGTACAGTTCTTTTGTCTCCTTAGGTAAGTTTATTCTTAGATATTTTATTCTTTTCATTGCTATGGTGAATGGGATTGATTCCTTAATTTCTCTTTATGATTTTTCATTGTTAGGAAATAGAAATGCAAGTGATTTCTGTGTATTGATTTTGTATCCTGCAACAATGCTAAATTCACTGATTAGCTCTAGTAATTTTCTGATACTATCTTTAGGAATTTCTATGTACCTGCAAACAGTGAGAACTTTACTTCTTCTTTTCTGATCTGGATTCCTTTTATTTCTTTTTCTCTGATTGTTGTAGCTAGGACTTCCAGAACTATGTTGAATAATAGTGGGGAAACTGGACACCCTTGTCTTGTTTCTGATCTTAGGGGGAATGCTTTCAGTTTTTCACCATTGAGAATAATGTTTGCTGTAGGTATATCATATATGGCCTCTACTATGTTGAGGTAGGTTCCTTCTATGCCCATTTTTTGAAGAGTTTTCATTATAAATGGGTGCTGAATTTTGTCAAAGGCTTTTTCTGCATCTATTGAGATTATCATATGGTTTTCATCTTTCATTTTGTTATTATGGTGTATCACATTGATTGATTTACGTATATCGAAGAATCCTTGCATCCCTGGAATAAACCCAACTTGATCACGGTGCATGAGTTTTTTGATGTGTTGCTGAATTTCGTTTGTTAAAATTTTGTTGAGGATTTTTGCATCTACGCTCATCAATGGTATTAGCCTGTAGTTTTCTTTTTTGTGTGTTGTCTTTGTCTGGTTTTGGTACCAAGGTAATGGTGGCCTCATAGAATGAGTTTGGAAGTGTTGCTTCCTCTGCAATTTTTTGAAAGAGTTTTAGAAGGATAGTCATTAGCTCTTCTCTAAATGTTTGAAAGAATTCTCCTGTGAAGCCATTTGGTCCTGGGATTTTGGGAGGTTTTTGATCACAGTTTCAATTTCAGTGCTTGTAATTGGGTTGTCCATAATTTCTACTTCTTCCTGGTTCAGTCTTGGACGACTGAACTTTTCTAAGAATCTGTCCATTTCTTCCAGGATATCTATTTTATTGCCATATAGTTGTTCATAATAGTCTCCTATAATCCTTTGTATCTCTGCATTGTCCATTGTAACCTCTCCCTTTTCATTGCTAATTTTGTTGATTTGATTCTTCTCTATTTTTTTCTTGATGAGTCTGGCTAAAGGTTTGTCAATTCTGTTTCTCTTCTCAAAGAACCAGCTTCTAGTTTTATTAATCTTTACTATTGTTTATTTCATTTCTTTTTCATTTGCTTCTTTCTTTCTTTATTTCTACTAATTTGGGGATTTTTTTGTTCTTCTTTTTCCAGCTGTTTTACATGTAAAGTTAGGTTGTCTATTTGATGTTTTTCTTGTTTCTTGATGTAGGGTTGTATTGCTATAAACTTCCCTCTTAGAACTGCTTTTGCTGCATCCCACAGGCTTTGAATTGTCATGTTTTCATTGTCATTTGTTTCTAGAAATTTTTTAAAAATTTCTTCAGTAACCTGTTTGTTATTTAGAAACATACTGTTTAATCTCCATGAGTTTGTGTTTTTTTTACAGGTTTTTTTTTTCTTGTAATTGATATTTAGCCTCATAGTGTTGTGGTCGGAGAAGATGCTTGATATGATGTCAATTTTCTTAAATTTACTGAGGTTTGATATGTGACCCAAGATGTGGTCTATCCTGGAAAATGTTCCATGTGCACCTGAGAAGAAGGTGCGTTCTCCTGCATTTGGATGGAATGTCCTAAAGATATCAACGAGGTCCATCTCATCTAATGTATCATTTAAGACGTGTTTCCTTATTAATTTTCTGTTTTGATGTTCTGTCATTGGTGTGACAGGGCTGTTAAAGTCTCCAATTGTTATTGTGTTACTTACTGTCAGTTTCTCCTTCTAAGTCTGTTAGTGTTTTCCTTATGTATTGAGTTACTCCTATGTTGGGTGCATAGATATTTACAATTGTTATGTCTTCCTCTTGGATTGACCCCTTGATCATTATGTAGTGTCCTTCCTTATCTTTTATAATATTCTTTATGTTAAGATCTATTTTGTCTGATATGAGGATTGCTTACTCCAGCTTTATTGTGCGTCCCATTTGCATGGAATATATTTTTCCATTCTCTCAGTTTCAGTCTGTATGTGTCTTTAGGTCTGAAGCGGGTTTCTTGTAGACAGCATATATATGGGTCTTGTTTTTTTAATCCATTCAGCCAGTTTGCCTCTTTTGGTTGGAGCATTTAATCTGTTTACATTTAAAGCAATTATTGATATATATGTTCCTATTGCCATTTTAATTGTTTGGAGTTGATTTTATAGATCTTTTTCTTCTGTTGTATTTCTTGACTATACAAGTCCCTTTAACATTTGTTGTAAAGCTGGTTTGGTGGTACTGAATTCTCTTAACTTTTGCTTGTCTGAAAAGCATTTTATTTCTCCATCAATTTTGAATGAGATCCTTGCTGGCTACAGTAATCTTGGTTGTAGATTTTTCCCTTTCAGTACTTTAAAGATATCGTGCCATTCCCTTCTGGCCTTCAGAGTTTCTGCTGAAAGACCAGCTGTTAAACATATGGCATTTCCCTTGTATGTTACTTGCTGCTTCTCCCTTGCTGCTTTTAATGTTCTTTCTTTGTGTTTAGTCTCCATTAGCCTGATTAGTATGTATCTTGGGGTGTTCTTCCTTGGGTTCATCCTGTAAGGGACTCTTTGTATCTCTTGGACTTGATTGACTATTTCTTTTTCCATGTTGGGGAGATTTTCAACTTCAAAAATTTTCTCATATCCTTTCTTTTTCTCTTTTTCTTCTGGGAGCCCTATAATTCAAATGTTGGTACATTTAATATTGTCCCAGAGATCTCTGAGACTATCCTCAGTTCTTTTCATTCTTTTTACTTTATTCTGCTCTTCAGAAGTTATTTCCACCATTTTATCTTCGAGCTCACTGATTCGTTCTTCTGTTTCAGCTATCCTGCTATTTATTCTTTCTGGAGTATTTTTAATTTCAGTAATTGTGTTGTTTGTCTCTGTGTGTTTATTCTTTAATTCTTCCAGGTCTTTGCTAATTGATTCCTGCATTTCCTTCATTCTGTTTTCAAGCTTTTCGATCATCTTACTATCATTATTCTGAATTCTTTTTCAGGTAGTTTGCCTATTTCCTCTTCATTTATTTGGATTTCTGTGTTTCTAGTTTGTTCCTTCATTTGTGTAGTATTTCTCTGCCTTTACATTATTATTATTAACTTATTGTATTTGAGGTCTCCTTTTCCCAGGCTTCAAGGTTGAATTCGTTCTTCCTTTTTGTTTCTGACCTCCAAAATCACTGCAGATGGTGACTGCAGCCATGAAATTAAAAGACGCTTACTCCTTGGAAGGAAAGTTATGACCAACCTAGATAGCATATTAAAAAGCAGAGACATTACTTTGCCAACAAAGGTCAGTCTAGTCAAGGCTATGGTTTTTCCAGTGGTCATGTATGGATGTGAGAGTTGGACTGTGAAGAAAGCTGAGTGCCGAAGAATTGATGCTTTTGAAATGAAGTGTTGGAGAAGACTCTTGAGAGTCCCTTGGACTGCAGGGAGATCCAACCAGTCCATCCTAAAAGAGATCAGTCCTGGGTGTTCATTGGAAGGACTGATGCTGAAGCTGAAACTCCAATATTTTGGCCACCTCATGTGAAGAGTTGACTCATTGGAAAAGACCCTGACGCTGGGAGGGATTGGGGGCAGGAGGAGAAGGGGACAACAGAGGATGAGATGGTTTGATGACATCACTGACTCGATGAACATGAGTTTGAGTAAACTCTGGGAGTTTGTGATGGACAGTGAGGACTGGCATGCTGCGATTCATGGGGTCGCAAAGAGTCAGACACGACTGCGCAACTGAACTGAACTGAAGGTTGGTCCAGTGGTTTGTGTAAGCTTTTTATGGGGTGAGATTTGTGCTGATGCTTTTTTCCCTCTTATGGGCAAGGCTAAGTGAGGTGATAACCCTGTCTGTTGATGATGGGTTCGTATTTATGCTTTGTTTATTGTTTAGATGAGATGTCCTGCACAGGGTCCTATTGGTGGTTGGGTGATTCCAGGTCTTGTAGTCAAGAGGTTTCCTTTGTGTGAATCCTATTTGATACTCCCTATGGTAAGTTCTCTGGGGTCTTGTAGTCAATGCTCCACTGCAAAGGTACAGGGCTTGATCTCTTCATCTTGGAACAAATGAGAAGAAAATGACCTTTTTTTTTCAGACCTCCTGTTGTAGTTATTTCCAAAATCTGGTTGACTACATCTTCAGTTTCTCTGCATCCAGCATTCCTCAGGAGCTACAGTTCCTCTATTGAAAGATTAGCATTTTAAGGGAAACATTTTATGAATGCAGGGTGCTTTTCTGTTCCCCCCTTCCACCAATGAATTTAAAGGGAAATGTATTATAACTTCCTTGTCTACCTTCCTAAACATCACTACGTTCTGGCATAGCTAACTTAAGTCACTAAACTTAAAGACTTTTATTTTCAATTTGTTTCACTTTAAATAATTATAAAAAGAAGTAAACGGTACTTCCTGTAATTTCTGTTTTAAAAGTCTTCAAAACTTTAGTAAGAGTTCATCCTGAAGTGAAGAAAAGGATGCCCAGAGGCAGAGAGTCACAAAAAAAATCCAACTGTAGGTCTAAGTCTAGAGAGCAGCACATGCAGAAGCTAATAGGGCCTTTCTCAGTGTTAAGTACAACCTTAGTTTATCTTTGGGGCTTAGGCTAAACTATGCCTTTTCTCCTTCCTTCACATACTTCAAGCTGAAAGCTGTGTGGCAGGAGTACAGTTTAAGAGGTGAAATCATTAACAGATATGCAATGTCTCTTGCTTCCCAAAATGTGTCAGTGGTTAGAGTCAACGGTGGTACCCTGTGCTCCTGGACCTAACAGTGAATGTTAACTTTGTAAGTTAAAAGAGATGAGCCAAAGGCCATCCTTACTTAATCTTATCTCTTTAACAACTGTGAATAATTAGGAAACAATTATAACACATGAGAACAGCTGTTTTCTAAGGAGAAAAAAGAGAAAAAGAGTACAGGAGAGATCCTATGCTATTATTTATATCATTGAATCAATATATATACACATATTTTTCATATATATGTGTGTGTGTATAATCTTATCATTGGTATAAGAATTCACATAAATGCACTTATATATGAGACGAAAGTTGGAAAAATGATATACTATTCTTGTCAGAACTTAACATGTGATGTCACTAATGTTTAAATTTAAACATTAAATATTGAAATATTACCTTATTTTTAAAATAAATATAACCTTATTTTTCTAAGGACAATGTTCACTCAAATAAAAAAAAAATCAGTGAATATCAGAACTTTGCTTTTGTTGGTTTTCTCCAATGTGAATTTTTTTAAACTAACAAATATAATATGGTAAATTAAGAATATGAGTTATTCTTAGACAGCAAAATTTAGACTTTATTAGCTTTGGAGTTTTGTGGACAACTGTTTCCAGTTGGAAAGTTTTTAAGTGGCTGCAGTTTTATCTTTTCGTTTTTGATGTCATTATTAAATATATTTAATTATTAGTCATACTTAATTCTAAAAATAAAGCATTCTCAACTAATCCTTTAAAATAAACAAGACTAGATCCCATTTAAGATCATCTCAGTCCTAATTTGTTGATACACTCAACAATTATTATTCTTTGAAATTAGTGAGCCCATTTGCTTCAGTGTAATGAGTCACCTAGGATTCCATAATAGTCAGGAACTTTTTCTTTCATTGTTCTTTTCTGAATGCTTAGAGAGAAATTCATAAAAGGGTTTCTGTCATATGTTCATAAGTGACAGTCCAGGAAATGAACTGACTTTCTAGACACTTACAGGACTTTTCTTTCCACGAGAGCTTCACTGTGATATTACATCACTTCCAGGATAAGAACCAGGGGTTTGCACTGCTCCACTGCACCAAAATGGCTAGAGAGGAAGTGTATTGGAAACAGAATCCCACTTTGCCATTTTCATCCTAAATCCTGCAAAGAAGGGAAATGGTAGTGATATGGGAGAAGAAGAGCCATGCAGCAGTGTAACAGAATTAGTGGAAGACTCACTGCTTGCTCCCATCTCTCCCATGCCCTATATAACAAGTTCTGTATATTCTGGATTCCGCTGCAAACAGGGGGAAAGTAGGTTGTCTAGGATGGGTCTGAAAAATAGTAATACTTGATTTCCTTACTGGCCACTCTATTCCTTTATCTAGGGAATAGTGCGCATGGCACAGACAGATTTCTTAGTGAAAGAACAAATCGTATCACAAGTGAAATATATTCCACCTAAAGATAGCTATTTTATCTTCATGACTCCTAGAGTATATAAGCTCTGAAAATATGGGTAGCTTCTGTCTTCTTTATTGAATACAACATCCAGTATAATATCCAAGCACATGGTAGAGAAATGATAAAAATGATCAGATGAAAAAATTGTTACTGACATGATGCAAAAAGTATTTGCATAAGACAGCGAAGAAAAAACTTTTTTCCTTAAATTAAGATGTGAGCAGTTTTAAGGTGGAGTGATTAAAATAAATAATATATAAAAGAACATATGTGTTCCTATTTTAAAATATGTATAACACATTTCGGCGGGAACTTAAAAGGAAAATTTCAGGTCATTTTTGCTTTTCCAACTCAAAATTTATCAAAAATTATATCAAAGTTATAATATAATCTTACTATATACTTAAACCATTAGAGCATGAGGTAAACAAAGGCATGATTTTCTTACCATTTATCATATGAATTCAGTCTTACAGATGAGATGTTACTAAATCTGATATATAGATCTTAAAAAACAAAGTATAGAAAGTTACTGCTAGAAATATTATGTTGATAATACAATAACAACACTTATTCTAGTAATATAAATGTAGTAAAAGATTAAAGTAATTTATTTTTAAACTTGATGTCTTTTACAAAAAGGAGAAAGAAGACCAAGTTACATGGAAAACACTAAAGTAGTAATTTAGAACACTCTAAGGGCAGAAAGAGTAACCCAAGAAAGGATTTTAAATCAAAGGGTAGTTCCAAATTTGGGCCTTAGTCACTCTAGGTCATTGGCAGCCTTTGATGAGATACAAATTTGGTCTGGCAGGAGGCAATTTGGTTAAGTACTGGGACTAATGGTAAAATAAGAAGGAGAAGTGCTTGGACTTAATCTGAACTCCAGAAACAGTTTCACAAAAATGTATCTGGAGAGCAAGTGCCGTCTGGCTTTCAGAGATCAGAGGACAAAAACCTAGGAGGCCCCTGTGAAATCTATGCCTCCTCAAAAACTAAAGAGAGGGACCAATATCTTACTGTGTTATTTAGGGGCCTGCATATGGTAATATAGATGAAACACTAAGTGGTCAACTGAATTTTCAAACATTTCATCCTAAACTGAGAACTGTTTTCTAGACACCACTAATAGTTGAATAAAAGGTTAAACACACACACACACACACACACACATATATATATCTGATTTCCTGAATATATACATTCAGGAAATCAACCCTGAATACTCATTGGAAGGACTGATGCTGAAGCTCCAGTATTTTGGTCATTTGATGTGAACAGCTGACTCATTGGAAAAGTCCCTGATGCTGGGAAGATTGAGGGCAAAAGGAGAAGAGAACCTCAGAGGATGAGATGGCTGAATGGTATCACCAATGCAATGTGCATGAACTTGGGCAAACTCCTGGAGATGGTGAGGGACAGGGAGGCCTGTCATGCTGCAGTCCATGCAGTTGCAAAGACTTGGACACAACTGGGGCAACTGAACAACAACTATACATATATAGTTGTTTAGTCACTAAATCAAGCCCGACTCGGCTCTCCAGGTTCTTCTCTTCATGGGATTTCCCAGGCTAGAATACTGGAGCCTTTTCCAAGGGATCTTCCCGACCCAGGGATTGAACCCATGTCTCCTACACTGGCAGGCAGATTCTTTACCACTGAGCAACCAGGGAAGTCCATATGTATGTACATATATAATTTAAGTGTATATTATATTCATATATAAGATACATATAAATATGCATATAATATTAATAGTAATAATTGATAATATTATTGAACAGCAACCATGTGTCAGATCCATCATGGACACTATACATAGATTATCTCATTTATTCCTTAAACAATTTTATGAGGAGCTATTGCCATTCTCATTTTATATTACATAAAAAATTTGAGGTACAGAGAGTCTGAGGAACTTGCAAACTCCCAAGGTCATTTATATACTTACTACAGCTGACTTTCTAATTTGGATCCACCTGAAAATATGCACCACACTAATATTCATTAGGCTTTATTGTTTTCAGAGCTACTGGGAAAAGGTAGAGTTGTCTACAGGCAGCAGAATACTTGCTGAACACAGTAGACCAAGGTTGGGGTAGGGACTGTGGATAAGTAGACACCCGCACACTTCTGAACTTTGAGACGTGTTCAGATTTGATTAATATTGTTTTTCTACAAAGATTATATTACTAATAGTTAGTCCTCATTTGTTCTTAATTACCTTTTTACTGTTTTGTTACTGAAAATATAATCTGGACTCCTTTAGTCCTCTGTAACTTTCTGTTAAAAGCATATGGATGCATACACACCAATACAGATAATCCAAAACATGATGAGCCTCAAAGTGCACTCTTAAAAATTTGTAAAACAAAACTGAAGAGAAATGTATTTATAAGACTAATTCAGCATGTCAGGTTTATCCACCTCCATACGTTTTCACTTGAACCATCTGTAATTCTATTTCTAGGATACTTAATTGCATTTTTATTTGTAAAAACTGGGAGAAAATTATTAAATTGTGAAGCATGGAATTCTAATAATCCTTTTAGTGTATGCTTAATTTATTTATTTATGTGATAGTAATGTGTCTCCAGATATTATAGGTACCTTTAATCTTAACAGCGTTAGTCAATGATTATTTTCTGTATTTGCCTAATGCCTAACAGTTGGATAAAACCTGAAAATTTCACTCAATCTTTTGGAATCTTTTTTTACTTGGTGCCACAAATACTGACATTTGATCTTTATGAAGTGTGGTCGAGTTGGTCAGATGCATACCAGTACCTTTTTCTCTTTTCCTGGGCATGGAATTCATACATATTTAATTTGCTAGTCTACTGTGCAATTGAGTTGGTTCTAGTGACAGTTTTAGCCAATGGAAAGTGAGTGGCAAAGCATGTGCCATTTCAAGGCCTTGATCATCAAAATCGCTTGCATATATTTCCTTATATTTATTCTCTGCTGATTAACTCAGGTGGTGACTACAACTGCCACCCCAGAGTAAACTGCGAAGTCACATATTTAATACAGTAGAGTTACTGTTGCTTGTGTCTCTCACTATTGATAAGGAAGAGAGAAGAGCGACTTTCTCACCCCCAACTGTCCAGTTCCCTATCGTTAAGCTGCCTTGTCAGCAACAAAAGTTTCCATCATGTTGATCCTTTATCTTCACAGCCTGGTCTACCCTAACCTATATCTTAGATGACTGATTTTTTTTCTATTCTTACACAGACATCTACATTTGATTCCTTTTCTTTTAAGGACTAATTCTGTATCAGTTTTCAGTCACTTGAGAAGCATCTCTGAGGGCCATGAGAATGTTCCTCACAGACCTTCTTCCTCAGGGAGTGAAACTAATCAAGGGCCCCATACTGCATTGAAAATCCATCATCTCATCTGAGATGACATACCACCTGCCACAGTCACTCAGTGAATGAGGATGGCAATACTAAGCCAGTCTCTTCCTGGGAAATCAAAGATGCCCCTGACAGTTTAATTTGACTAGAAGACAGTACACCAAGTTTGCCAACCTAGCTTGCAAGGCAATGAAGGATGTATCTGTCTATGGTCTTCTGAATCTTCCTTTCACCCAGTGTCAGACTTGCATGGTGATCTGATGACTCTCCTAGCCTTCCCTGGCTGGTCTAGCTTTACCTGGCTCCTCCCTCTTTTCTTTCACACTGATATTTTCTTATACAAAAAGATCATACCCATTCAATCTCTTTTTGGTGTCTGTTTCCCAGAAGACCAGAATAAATGTAGACACTGTCTATGAACAGATGATATAATGGGTTACTTGGGATACCTTTTTTACGACTTTCCAACGGTTGCTGTACTAAACTATCACAGGCTGGATGAAATGTACTGTCTCACAGTTATGGAAGCTAGACGTCCATGATATATAAGTGTTGGCAAGGTTGGTTCCTTCTGAGGATTGTGGCAATGAATCAATTTCTTTCCTCTCTCCTAGTTTTTGGTGGTTTTCTGGTGATCTTTGGTGTTCCTTGGCTTGTAGATGTATCACTCCAATCTCTGTCTTCATCTTTTCAAATGACATTCTCCTTCTGTGCACTTCTGTGTCCAAATTTCCCCTTTTTATGAGGACACCAGTCAAACTGGACTAAGGCCCTAACTAATGACCTCATATTGACTTGATTACCACTGGAAAAACCATATTCCAAATAATGTATACTGGTTATTAGACCTCCAATATATTTTTTTTCTGGTGGGTGAAGGGCGTACAAATTCAACCTATAATACAACTATCCATCAACCACAGGATGTTTCCCATATACTTAGGAATTAGCAGATTACATACTAATGGAATTCCCTTTTTTCTATCTGATATCTCAGCTTGATAAAATTCTTGGATTATCATAAAAATAAATATAAAACATTGCCTTTTATCTTTCAAAATACTTTAAAATCCTGTGGGAATATGACTAAACAGTTAATCAAGCCAATAAAATTCTCTTCATGATGCATACAATTTTTACTACAACACAATCCAAATGTGACAGCCAAAACCTAACAAATAGACCAACTTGCTAAAGATGTACCTAAAGTGAGGTGAAGTGAAGTCGTTTAGTCATGTCCGACTCTTTGCGACCCCATGGACTATAGCCTACCAGGATCCTCAGTCCACGGGATTTTCCAGACAAGAATGCTGGAGTGGGTTGCCACTTCCTTCTTCAAAAGATGTACCTAGGAGATAACAATTTTTAACTTGATTTGAATTGCTTATCATAGATTTTTATTTGATGCAGTATGGTGACTTAGACCTCTAGTGGAAATCTGATGTTCTAAAAGTGATTTATTATTTACTTTTCACAATGAAAACATACTATGCACAAGACGCTGACACATCCCTGTCCCTTTCCCTTAGGGTTTAATCATCTGAAACACACAAAACAGAACAAATGGCGAAGTGTGTATTGTTTCTTTTCATAATGAAATGAACACTTGTAAGCATACCATAATCATCACATTTTTTCAAGCAAACTGGGGATTCTACTCATTTATTCAAAAACACCTTGGGATATCTTTTAAACCCCAGTCTCTGGGCCAGGATCTAAAGAAACATGTTCTCTCAGGGATCTCACAAGTCCCGTAGAGAATAAAGACATTAACTGTATCATTACCTGGTAAATGTGATACTACAGGATTGTACCAGAATCCCACAGGGACAATTAAAGAAAAGGAATAAAATCACAGTATCAAGTTTCTGCTAGTTTAAATCACATTTGATTGCTGTCTCTCTACAATCTGTTCAAATTTTCCACTAAAACACAATGAAATAAACACAATAAAGCTCACATGAATATCTAATACTAAGACCAGTAGTTCATATGCGTCAAGAAATGGTGGAGAATTTTATAAATTTCAAAGTAGTTTCAGATGGCCCATCAGAGTTCTACAGCTATGAACACAAGATCCATGTCTATTTGTTGCTTTTATTTCAATAGAGGTTACCATATTTGTGTGTATGTGTGTATTTTCTTTATAGGTGCTTTATTTCAAGGGTTATTAATTTTTATGTAGTTATATTGATATTTTATTTTATGCTTCAACAACTATTTAAACTTGTGAGTACCCCTAAAAGAACAAACATTTTTTTACCTAACAGTAAAATATATTTAAAAGTACCACGTTTATTAAACATTCATTGTGTTCCAACTGTGCTTAAGCTGTTGAATTAGAATATTTGCAGAACATAATCTTAGCCCTGAGAAAGTTCAGAGTCATGTGTTTGAAACAGATAAAGAAACCAACAGTAGCAATATAGAGTCATAAAGCCTTCAAAAATGATAGACTCATAGAGAAATAGAGTAATTTAGAAGAGAGTCCCAAAATTTTGGGGAGGGTGATACTGGTGTTATGGAAATATCACTCTTGCTGTGGGAAATAAAATACTGAATTCAGATGGCATGGTAAGTGTCAATTTAGGAATGAAGCATGTGAGGATTGAGAACAAGGGCTATTATTAGCAGAAGAGAGATAATTTTCAGAAGGAAGGAGAAAAAGGGAGAAAGAAAGAGATGGGGTGGGGGTGGGGGGAAGAAAGGGAAGGAGGGAGCCAGTGAGGCAGGGAGGAGAAGAGAAGAGGACATGTGGTACAATCAGAGAACTGGAAGCTACCTGGAGAATGGTGGACAATGTGTGAAGAGTGCAGAAAGGACCAAAGATGAACCTGGAGAGAAATCTGAGGCTGGATCATGAAGGGGCTTGCACACCATGCTAAGGAATAGTGTGTTACTCGGAGAGATAACAGGGAGCCATGGACTGCTTTAAGGCCATAAAATGATACTGATGTTTTATAAATATCTCCCTGGTAAATGACTCAAGTGGAGAAGTTTATAAGTAGGAAGATCAGGAAGGAACAATTGCCAAAATAAGCTAAGTAGAAGCAGAAACACAGGCTGAACCAAGTCAGTGACAGACAGTAGAGAAGGAAGACCTAGATTATGGAGTATTAAAAATAGAAAACTGGCTTTTATGACTGATTAAATACATGTGGATTTAAGGGTAAAAATGAGAATGATTTTCAGAATTCTAACTTGGGCAAATGAACCAATTGTGGTAGCATTTAGGAAAGAAAAACAGATCTATATGAGGAAATAAATAATAACGTCAGTTCTTATTCATCTACAACATTAACTTTTTCTGAAAATAAAAATGTATCTTATGTTATTGACTGTATTTATCATGATTCTTTTTCAACGTCACTGCCAGTAGGACAAAGAAGTATTTAAGTATTTAGTATGTTTTTACTAAACAGCTTAGCGTTCAATGAAATGCATGTTTGTACCTAACCAGGAAAAAGTATTTGTGTAAAGAACAGTAAAACCTCACTAAAGGATTTCAATGTCTTTTTACATTTAATAAATTCCCAATGCTAATTTGAGAAAGATGGTTCCATAGCATACACTCTCCAGAATATCTTCCAATGTACTTCTGACTACTTACTATGCATATATAGAAGTAAAACTTCAGTAATTTATTAATTTCTCATGAATACATTTTCTTCCTTGGAAAGAAAACATTTTTTTGATAAACGTGATGTTTTGATGTAAATGGCTACTTCTTTTTAAGTCATAATTTCACTAGCACAAACTAGCTCATTTAATGCTCAACAAAGAACAAGAGTATTTTCAATGAAGTTAATATAATACTAATAACAAGAGCAGTAATAATAAAGAAACAAAGAGAAGGTATATGGCTGAGTAAGATAACTATGTATACTGTGATGTATACATTAAAATAAACATGATATGCCATATGTTTAGGGATTATTTTCCTATAGTCTTTAAGCAGAAGAATTTAAAACGTCTAATGTATTTATTTGCTACCTATAATACAGAAAGTTCAGCCAAAAAGCTGGTCATTATACAGGAGAACAAACCATTCTTGGGGAGGGAAAAAGGCAAACTTCAAACTGTGTCACACAGAAAGAAGGATTGGGAATACTTCTATCATTTCTTTAAATTTATCTTAAATGAATGCACAGTATACCTTTTGAAAGCACTAAGTACTTAGTACAGGTATAATAGGAAATTTTTCTCCAGAGATTACTTCTCTAGTAAACCAAGAGGTGCTTAGAGTAATTTAAAGCTAAAGTGGCATTTCCTTAGCTGTTATCAACTGCACTTCTATGACTTAAATGTTTTCCTCAAAGACCAGGTACAGCTACTAGAGTTTCTGCTGTGCATACTTGAAAGCCTTCTAAACTGGAAAGAAAAATTGCCTTAGTTTATGTGGAAATTCTCCCATCATTGAAGTCTAAATTTTCAAAAGAGCAGCCAGCAAGCGTTAAAATAAATAAATATGCCATGAAATAAAGGCTAATAATAAAAGCTTTGCTGTTGCTCCTAGCACCAGAGAACAAATGGAATTCACTATGAGCCCTGGTCTAGGTATAGTGAGCAAAATGGACATTTGGTCAGCAATGATCACAGTCATCATCAGTCAGTCAGTGGAGGCTAACCGCTGGTATCAAATCCAGAAAGGCAGATAGTTTAACAGAGAGACCAAGGAAAGATAAAGACAGCAAAATACTGTCAACAAAGAGAGACTGGACAAATGCTCAATACTGTGCCTTTGCAGGAGTGAAATCAGAGACTATCAGGGAAATAGACAATACCAAACCAAGTCACTAAACAAATAAAAATAAAACAAACAACAAAAACAAGTCTCTGTTAGGAAAGAGTTACCTGTCTCCTGAGAAATCTATTTGCAGGTCAAGAAGCAACAGTTAGAACTGGACATGGAAAAACACACTGGTTCTAAATTGGGAAAGGAGTACATTAAGGCTGTATATCATCACCCTGCTTATTTAACTTATATGCAGAGTACATCATGAGAAATGCCAAACTGGATGAGGCACAAGCTGGAATCAAGATTGCCAGGAGAAATATCAGTAACCTAAGATATGCAGATGACACCACCCTTAAGGCAGAAGGTGAAGAGGAACTAAAGAGCCTCTTGATGAAAGTGAAAGAGAAGAGTGAAAAAGCTGGCTTCACACTCAACATTCAAAAACAAAGATCATGGTATCCAGTCCCATCACTTCATGGAAAATAGATGGGGAAACAATGGAAACAATGACAGACTTTCTTTTCTTGGGCTCCAAAGTCACTGCAGATGGTGGCTGCAGACATGAAAATAAAAGATATTTGCTCCTTGGAAGAAAAGCTATGACAAACCTAGACAGCATATTAAAAAGCAGAGACATTACTTTGCTGACAAAGATCCATCTAGTAAAAGCTATGGTCTTCTCAGTAGTCATGTATGGATGTGACAGTCAGGTCATGAAGAAAGCTGAGTGTTGAAGAAGTGATGCTTTTGAACTGTGGTGTTGGAGAGACTCTTGAGAGTCCCTTGGACTGCAAGGAGATCAAATCAGTCAATCCTAAAGGAGATCAACCCTGAATATTCATTGGAAGGACTGATGCTGAAGCTGAAACTCCAGTACTTTGGCCACCTGATATGAAGAACTGACTCATTGAAAAAGACCCTGATGTTGGCAAAGATTGAAGGCAGGAGGAAAAGGGGAAGAAAGAGGAGATGGTTGGATGGCATCACCGACTTGATGAACATGAGTTTGAGCAAGCTCTGGTAGTTGGTGATGGACAGGGAAGCCTGGCATTCTACAGTCCATGGGGTAACAAAGAGTTGGATATGACTGAGCAACTGAACTGAACTGATTATTATCCGGAGTTGCTAAAATATGGGAACTAAAAATCCCAGATTTGGCAATAACAAAAAATTGCAAGACATGCAAAGAACTGGAAAGTATGATTCATATACAATGAATGGTAAAGCAAGCAATATAAACTACCTCTAAAGGGGGTCTGTTGGTGAATCTAATAGGGTAAGATGTCAGAGAAGCTCTTATAAACATGTTTTCAAAGGAAAATACATTTAAAGCAATAATGGAAAGTCTAATGATCATGTAAAGATAGAAATTGCATAAAAATGAAAAAAATAGAAATCTGGAGTTTAAAATAACAGCAATAGAAATGAAAAATTCACTATCAGGATTCAAAAGTCAATTTGAGCTGGTAAAAGAAAGACTCAATTAACTTCAAGATAAACCAAAAGAAATTAGACAATCCAAATAACATGAATAAGAAATTAAAGAAAGATAAACAGAAATTCAGAAAAATGTGGGACACCATTATATACACTCATATATGCATAAAGAGGTGACTACCTAGTGGTAAGGAATCCACCTACCAATTCAGGAGATGTGAGTTGATCACTGGGTCAGGAAGAACACTTGAAGTAAGAAATGGCAACCCAATGCAGTATTTTTGTTTGGAAAATTCCATAGACAGGGGAGCCTGGTGGGCTACCGTCCATGGGGTCACAAAGAGTCCAGCATGACTGAGTGACTTAGCCCACATGCCTGCATGCATAAAGAGAGTATGAGGAAGAGAGGAGAAGGAAAAAGGAGAAGAAAAATGTTTACAGAAAGAATTGTGAAAATGTTCCAATATTTGATAAAAATAATTCACACATCCAATAGGTGCAATGAATTCTAAGTACAATAAACATGATTGATCTACATGCAGACATATTGCAGTAAAAATGTTGAAAGCCAAAGAAAAAATAAATGCAGGAAGTACCCCACGTCTAAAATCAGTAGCGTTGGCCGTGAGGAGATACCCCACACCCAAGGTAAGGAGTAGCAGCTGTGCATTGCTGTAGCAGCTGTGAAGAGATATCCCACGTCCAAGGTAAGAGAAACCCCAGGAAGACGGTAGGCACTGAGAGAGGGTATCAGAAGGCAGACAGACTGAAACCACAATCACAGAAAACTAACAAATCTAATCACATGGACCACACCATTGTCTAACTCAATGAAACGAAGCCATGTCGTGTAGGGCAACCCAAGAATGACAGGTCATGGTGGAGAGTTCTGACAAAATGTGGTCCACTGGAAAAGGGAATGGAAAACCATTTCACTATTCTTGCCTTGAGAACCCCATGAACAGTATGAAAAGGCAAAAAGATAGGGCACTGAAAGATGAACTCCCCAGGTCAGTAGGTGCCCAATATGCTACTGGAGATCAGTGAAGAAATAACTCCAGACAGAATGAAGGGATGGAGCCAAAGCAAAAACAAAACCCAGTTGTGGATGTGACTGGTGATGGAAGCGAGGTCCGATGCTGTAAAGAGCAATATTGCACAGGAACCTGGAATGTTAGGTCCATGAATCAAGGCAAATTGGAAGTGGTCAAACAGGAGATGGCAAGAGTGAATGTCGACATTCTAGGAATCAGCAAATTTAAATAGACTGGAATGGGTGAATTTAACTCAGATGCCCATCATATCTACTATTGTGGGCAAGAATCCCTTAGAAGAAACGGAGTAGCCATCATAGTCAACAAGAAAGTCCAAAATGCAGTACTTGGATGCAATCTCATAAACGACAGAATGATCTCTGTTCGTTTCCAAGGCAAACCATTCAATATTATGGTAATCCAAGTCTATGCCCTGACCAGTAACGCTGAAGAAGCTGAAGCTGAATGGTTCTATGAACCTACAAGACCTTCTAGAACTAACACCCCAAAAGTATGTCCTTGTCATTATAGGGGACTGGAATGGAAAAGTAGGAAGTCAACAAACACTTGGAGTAACAGGCAATTTTGCCCCTGGAGTATGGAATGAAGCAGGACAAAGGCTAATAGGGTTTTGCCAAGAGAACGCACTGGTCATAGCAAACACCCTCTTCCAACAACACAAGAGAAGACTCTACACGTGGACATCACCAGATGGTCGACACCGAAATCAGACTGTTTATTTCTTTGCGGCCAAAGATGGAGAAGCTCTATACAGTCAGCAAAAACAAGACTGGGAGCTGACTGTGGCTCAGATCATGAACTCCTTATTGCCAAAGTCAGACTTAAATTGGAGAAAGTAGGGAAAACCAATAGACCATTCAGGTATGATCTAAATCAAATCCCTTACAGTTATACAATGGAAGTGACAGACAGATTTAGGGACTAGATCTGATAGACAGAGTGCCTGATGAACTACAGATGGAGGTTCGTGACACTGTACAGGAGACAGGAATCAAGACCATCCCCACGGGAAAGAAATGCAGAAAAGCAAAATGCCTGTCTGAAGAGACTTTACAAATAGCTGTGAAAAGAAGAGAAGTGAAAAGCAAAGGATAAAAGGAAAGATATACCCATTTGAAAACGGAGTTCCAAAGAATAGCAAGGAGAGATAAGAAAGCCTTCCTTAGTGATCAGTGCAAAGAAATAGAGGAAAACAATAGAATGGGAGAGACTAGAGATCTCTTCAAGAAAATTAAAGATACCAAGGGAATATTTCATGCAAAGATGGGCTCAATAAAGGACAGAAACTGTATGGATCTAACAGAAGCAGAAGATATTAAGAAGAGGTGACAAGAATACACAGAAGCACCATACAAAAAAGATCTTCATGACTCATATAATCATGATGGTGTGATCCCTCTCCTAGAGGAGACATCCTGGAATATGAAGTCAAGTGGGCCTTAGGAAGCATCAATATGAACAAAGCTAGTGGAAGTGGTGGAATTCCAGTTATTACAAATCCTAAAAGATGATGCTGTGAAAGTGCTGCACTCAATATGCCAGCAAATTTGGAAAACTCAGCAGTGGGCACAGGACTGGAAAAGGTCAGTTTTCATTCCAATCCCAAAGAAAGGCAATGCCAAAGAATGCTCAAACTACCACACAATTGCTCTCATCTCACATGCAAGCAAAGTAGTACTCAAAGTTCTCCAAGCCAGGCTTCAACAGTATGTGAACCGTGAACTTCCAGATGTTCAAGCTGGTTTTAGAAAAGACAGAGGAACCAGAGAACAAAATGCCAACATCCACTGAATCAACAAAAAAGCAAGAGAGTTCCAGAAAAACATGTATTTCTGCTTTATTAACCATGCCAAAGCCTTTGACTATTTGGATCGCAATAGACTGTTGAAAATTCTGAAAGAGATGGGAATCCCAGACCATGTAAGTCTGGAAGCAACAATTAGAAATGGACATGGAACAACAGACTGGTTCCAAATAGGAAAAGGAGTACATCAAGGCTGTATATTGCCACCTTGCTTGTTTAACTTATATGCAGAGTACATCATGAGAAACGCTGGGCTGGATGAAATACAAGCTGGAATCAAGATTGCCAGGAGAAATATCAATAACCCCAGATATGCAGACGACACCACCCTTATGGCAGAAAGCAAAGAAGAACTAAAGAGCCCCTTGATGAAAGTGAAAGAGGAGAGTGAAAAAGTTGGCTTAAAGCTCCAGTAAACTAAGATCATGGCATCTGGTCCCATCACTTCATGGCAAATAGAAGGGGAAACTGTGGAAACAGTGGCTAACTTTATTTTTGGGGGTTCCGAAATCACTGCTGATGGAGACTGCAACCATGAAATTAAAAGACGCTTACTCCTTGGAAGGAAAGTTATGACAAACCTAGACAGCATATTAAAAAGCAGAGACATTACCTTGCCAACAAAGGTCTGTCTAGTCAAGCTATGGTTTTTCCAGTGGTCATGAATGGATATGAAAGTTGGACTATAAAGAGAGCTGAGTGCCGAAGAATTGATGCTTTTGAACTGTGTGGTGTTAGAGCAAACTCTTGAGAGTCCCTTGAACTGCAAGGAGATCCAACCAGTCCATCCTAAAGGAGATTAGTCCTGGGTGTTCATTGGAAGGACTGAGGTTGAAGCTGAAGCTCCAATACTTTGGCCACCTGATGAGAAGAGCTGACTCATTGGAAAAGACCCTGATGCTGGGAAAGACTGAAGGCAGGAGGAGAAGAGGACGACAAAGGATGAGATGGTTGGATAGCATCACTGACTCAATGGACATGAGTTTGAGTAAACTCCGGGAGTTGGTGATGGACAGGGAGGCCTGGTGTGTGGCAGTCCATGGGGTCACAAAGAGTTGGACACAAGTGAATGACTGAACTGACCTGAACTGAAATGTCTTTTTTTATATAAAAAGCTCTTAAATCAACAACCACCCTTTCTCCTTAAGACCTTGAGAAAAGAAGAGCAAATTAAAGCTAAAGCAAACAGAAGAAAGACATTAATAAATATTGTAGCAAAACTAATAAAATATAAATAATTGAAACAATAGAAAACATCAAGTAAAGATTCTTGGGGGAAAAAGTTTTAATGATAAACCTTTCAACAGACTGACCAAGAGCAAACTAAAGAAAGCTCAAATTAGCAAAATCAGGATAAAAGAGGAGAAATCACTACTGACATTACGGAAATAAATGAGATCATGAGGTATACTATGAACAACTAGATGCCAACAAATTACTTGAAATAAACAAATTCATGAATTTAACTATAAAAAGAAAGACACTGAATTAGTAATTTTGAAATTTCCCACAAAGAAATACTCCAGTCCCAGAGAATGGCTTCTTGGTGGATTTACCAATCATTTTAAGAAGAATTAATACCAATTATTTAAAAGCCCTTCCAAAATAACAGAAGGGGAGGCAACATTTCTTAATTAATTCCATGAGGTCATTAAAACTTTGAATCAAAACATGCCAATGACACCACACCAGACAAGAAAAGAAAAATACAAACCAATATTTCTAGTTGCTATAGATATAAAAATTCCCAACAAAATGTTAGGAATCCACATCCAGCAACCTATAAGATTATACACCACAACCAAGTGGGATTTATCCCAGAAATGCAAGACTGTATTAACATATAAAACCCAAGTAAAGTTAATATATCATATAAAAAGAATAAAGAACAAAGATCACTTAATTATCTCAATAGATGCAAGAAAGTCATCTTACAAAATCTAACACACTTTCATCTAAAAATCCTCAGAAAATGAGAAGTAGAAGTTCCCTTCTTCATTTTTACTGATAAAATCCACAGATAGCATCATGTACCATTCAGTGAAAATTAACTGCTATCCCATAAGGTCTGGAACATGACAAGGATGTCCACTCTCGCCACTTCTATTCAAATTTTACTTGTTTGTAGCCAGCACAAGTAGGCAAGAAAAAGAAATAAAAGGCATCCATATTGGAAGGAAGAAATAAAACTATTTTCAATTGGTATGATCTTCCATATGTATAAAATTCTAATGCATCCATTAAAAAAAACCTATTAAAACTAATAAGTTCAACAAGGTTTCAGGGAATAAGATCAATATACAACAGTCATTTGTATTTCCATATACTATCAATGACCAATCCAAAATGATACCAGGAAAATTATTCCATTTACTCTGGTATAAAAAACAAACAAAAAAGGTTTAGAAGCGAATTTAACAAAATAAGCACACGATTTGGACCCTGAAAACTACAAATCACTGTTGAAAGCATTAATAACCTAAATAAATGGGAAGTCACCCCATGTTTATAAACTGGATGGTTTACAGTGTTAAGAGGGTTTCCCTGGTGGCTCAGAGAGTAAATAATCTGTCCAGGTTCATTGTTAAGATGAAAATATTTACTAAGTTCATCTACAGATTCAGCACAGTATCTATCAGACTCCTGCCTAATTTTTTTCAGAAATTAAAATAACAATCTTTAAAACTTGTTAAGGAAGTTTAAAGGATGCACACTAGCCAAAACAAACTTGAAAGAAAGAGAAAAAGTTGACAAATTATACTTTCTGATTTCCAAACTTTCTACAAAGCCACAGAAATCAAGACAATGCGGACCTGGCACAGAGTAAACATATTCATCAGTGGATCAAAAGTGCAAATACAGAAATGAACTCTCAGGTTTATGGTCAGTTGATCCCTGACACAGGAGGACAACTCAGTGTCGAATGAAAATCATTCAACAAATGGTACTAGAACCACTGAACAGCTATATGGAAAAAAATGATGGATTTCTTCCTCATATCATGAACAATAATTAACTCACAATGAATTATAGGACTATTGATAAATGTAACAGATAAAAAAATTGAGTTTGAAAAAACAGGCATAAATTTTTAATTTTTTATGTAAAAGCAGTCTTCATAGATATAAAACCAAAATAATAAGCAGCAAAAACAGATAAACTAACCTTCATTAAAGTGAGTATTTGAAGTGTCGAAAGACACCATCAACAAAGTGAAAAGACAATGTCTAGAATGGGAGAAAATATTACGTAAATTATGTAGCTGATAAGGACTCAGAAATTAAAAGTCACACATACCAATTAAAAATGGATAAAGGTTTTGAATAGGCATTTATCCAAAGATGTAAAAATGACCAGTAATAACATTAAAAGATGCTCAACACCATCAGTCATTACAGAAATGAAAATTAAAACCATAAAGAGAAATCGTTTCTCACCCACAAGGAAGGCTATAATAATTCTGTAAGAACAGACAATAATAAGTGTTGATGGGTATATGGAAGGTTTGATTCATCATATCTTGCTGGTGAGAATGCAAAGTTGTGGAGCTATTTTGGAAAGTTTCCTAGCAGTCCCTAAATATGTTAAGCATAGAGTTACCATGCAGCATAGCAATTCCACTCCCAGATACATTCCCAAGGAAAATGAAAGTATAAGTCCATGTAGAAATTTGCACATAAATGTCCAGCATTATTCATTGCAAGCAGAAAGTGAAACAGCCCAAATATCCATCAACTAAAAAAATAATAAATTTGGTATTTATTATGTTAACATTATTTAATTAATTAAAAATTAAATATTTAATTCATTAAAAATTAAATATTTAATTCAATAAAATATTAAAATATTCATCATTAAAATAATAATATATTTGGTATTTATTGTCTATCAACACAACAGAATATTTGGCAATATAAAGAAATAAAATATAGACAAATGCCAAAGCATGCATGACAAATGCCACAGCATACACACACACATATGATTCCATTTATATGAAATGTCTATGACTGGCAAATATGTAGAGAAAAAATATACAGGAGTTTGAGGAACAGGAAGATTAGGCAGTGACTGCTGAAGAGTACAGGGTTTCCTTTTCAGGTGATAAAAATGTCCTAAAATTAGATTGTGGGGAAATTCACAACTCTCTGAATAAACTAAAAATTTTTGTACACTCTATAATGGTGAATTATGTTTCAATAAAGATGTTAAAATAAAATCCAATATGGAAAAAAATGAATAGTCTGAAATTTTACATTACTTACAAACTAAAAAATTAGCCTGCCACAGTCTCAAGGATGCTGGCAGAAGATACAGGCTTCCTGGGTCAGAGACAAAGGACTTTATTACTCACAATGTAGAAAACAGCAGGAGCATCATCATATTTGTCTTAATTCTTCTTGCCCCTGAATTCCATGAGGTGACATAGAAGTACCTAGATGGATATCTGCAAATGTGAACTGCATTACATGAGTGGAATACTGAGCTCAGGAAAGCTAAAATTTCTATAACAGGCATTAAACCTGGCTGCTCTGCTCTTTGCTCTAGAGAGACATTATCTCCATCTCCCAAGTCTGTAAGAAAACGTACCCTTTGTTGTGGAGGGAGACACTGTATAGATTTCAAGGCTTTTTGCTGTAAAAACATGCATGAAAAGATAGTCCAAAACAAACGGCAATCAGTGCCTTATTTTCAAGACATGAAGAAAATGAGAGATCTATGGAAAATTGTTCCTAAGTGGACAGTAATTCAAGAACTCTCCATGCCAAGAGACAAAGTTAAAAACTGAATCTGTAGAGAGACCCAAAGCAAAATCCAAGATAGTCTTTATATTTTCATTAAGCGGATACATAAGACAGATGAACAGCTGAATTAAAGGCAAGCTGTAATGAGGAATTGTGAAAGTCAACAGAGAAGGAAAAAAGAGTATGGAGTAGATAACACGGAGCAGCTCAGGATTATCGAGTTGGTTGCTATTCTTCAGAACATCTCCTCTGTTATTTGCACAGCTTAGTGTATGGTTTTCAAAAATTTTGTGCAGTGGTCTAACTAGTTACTCAGGCTGAAGCCACTCCTCTCCTAGTTGTAAAATAAATCTCTAATTCTACCACTCCATCATAAAGTTCAAATTTCTTATTAACCCTTGAGGGCCTTCCTTATTCAATGGGACATCTTCCTAAAATAAACCCAGCTCTTTATATCTTCAGCTCACCACTTACTGATTGATGAAATTTATATATTGAGTGTCAAATTTACTTTTCATAACTGGCAATATTTTCTTGTCTTTCACATCCACTGCCTTCCCGGGAGGCCTAATTAACATTCAACTAAAAAGGAGAGATTATAAAACCAGAAATCAGTTAAAAGGAATTCCAGTGCTCCACTTTATACGAACATACATTCTGGGCCAGTATGCCAACTAGTTACACTGTTGAAACAAAATATTGAGGACCAATGAGGTAAGGTAGAAGGGGGAGGAGCAGAATAGTTACCTCCCTTTATCTCTGTTTTCTGCCCTTATTCACAAATTACAAGTGTTTCTGTTTGTTTGCTTTTTCAGCATTTCTATAGGTACTGTATCTATAGTATTGTAAGACTAGTCTGCCTCACCTTGGTTTTCTCCTCCATCTACACTGAAGGCCTAACTCAATTTATCATAGGCCTGATTCCTGTTAATCTAATAGCTTCACTTCCTTTAAATTACAGCCTAAAGGCTCCTTTTCAAAAATCTATCTAATGATTAAGTCCCCATCCAACTAAATGATTTTTTAAGTGAGTGGCTAAATTCCATTTTCATGAGAGGAAAAGGAAATTTTGAAAACAGCAAATCTGAAGAAATTGGCCATAATCAATGAAAGGAACCAACAAGATTGTTTTATTCCATTTTATTAAATTCTACTCCTACATATTCTTTGGGAGTAATTTGGATCTCTTTCATAGTATTGACACACCAGGGAAGATATTCTTCACTTACTATGAGCCAAAAAGTTGAAGGTTGTTTAAATTCTTAAGGGTATTTCTAATCAAATCTTATTTCCTATTTCACCATTTCCCACATGTTGAATATTTCATTCCCATTGAATATGTGTTAGAAATGAGACTACAATAAACACTCTCCCCACTATGAGAAATTTTTTATCTCATGGGCAATCACTATGCATTGCAATTAAGTTCTAATACACAAAGGCAGCAGAGTTTAAAATATCATTTCCCAGTCTCCCATGCAGTTAGGAATATGGATATTATATAGGTACTGCTCTTTAGATCACATATGTGAGATTTAATTCATATTAACAAGAGAATGGAGGCAGGTTATAACATCTATGTTTTGTTGGCATGGATTATGATTAGAAGTTTGAGGTTCTTGAATCAGTTGGGGCTCTCTGATTCAGTAAGGAGCTTCTAATATCATCAGCTTCAAGCTGAAGGATTGGAGAAATAAAGGTAGAAAGGCTCTGACATAGAAAAGTTTGGTGGAACCTTCTAAGTTAATGTGGCAGAAGAAGTTGCAAATTTAGTGGCTTAGTTCTGTTAACATGGTTTTGAAAGTGTATCATGGAATTATCACAACACTACTAAGTTCTTGCCTGGTATTATGAAAAAGCGTGGGCAGCTTTTAGTTAATGGGAGACTAACTGAGGGAAATAAAAGCATTTTTTAAAATCAATTACGCAGGTTTCATAATGTACAGAAGTTTCAGAATTAAAAAAAACAGACAAAATAATCCTACATAGTTCCAATACTTTGGCCACCTGATATGAAGAACTGACTCACTGGAAATGACCCTAATACTGGGAAAGATTGAAAGCTGGAGGAGAAGGGGACGGCAGAGGATAAGATGATTGGATGGCATCACCGACTATGGACATGAGATTGAGCAAGCTCTGGGAGTCGGTGATGGACAGGGAAGCCTGGCGTGCAGAGGTCCACGGGGTCACAAAGAGTCGGACACGAATGAGCGACTGAACTGAGTGTCATCAAATAAAACACCATTGTTAGAAATTTAGAATATCTTCTCTGGTCTACTCAAAAGTTTCTGTTTTATAGCTACGATTAAATTGTAGAAACTATTTTATAAGCCTTCTTTTCCATAAAACAGAAAGAAATTCTCATGTCATTTAAGCTCTTCAAAAATTATATTTAATTGCCATGTAATATTTTATAAAAAGGAATACTTCTTTCCACTTAGTATTTTATACATTAAGTAGAGCAATTTTCCAAAAGACTTTCATTTGAAGCACCTCTTACTCTTCCCCCATGGAAATGGAACAAATTACTTGGTTCATTCTCACATTCATTCATACATTCATGGCTTCAGTCAAGAGATATGTTTTGAGGATCTGTACAATAGCAAGAACAATTTCAAGTGTTAGGGACAGAGTAGCAGCAAAAACAGAAAAGAATTTCTAGTCTCATGTTGCTGGCATTTGGGTAAGATTTAAGGGTAGTTTAGCAAAAAAGTGTACAAAATAAATAAGTAGAAAATTGCAGGTTAGATGATGTCAAGTGCTAAAACAAAAAAATAATTCCAGTTAAGGGTACAGGGGATCCCAGGAATTATAGCTTCAGATAGGGCAGCTATTGTTTCCTGTTATTTGGTTCCAAATTGGGAAAGGAGTAAGTCAAGGCTGTATATTGTCACCCTGCTTATTTAATTTATATGCAGAGTACATCATGTGAAATCCTGGGCTGGATGAAGCACAAGCTGGGATCAAGATTGCCAGGAGAAATAGCAACAAGATATGCAGATGATACCACCCTTATGGCAGAGCAAAGAGGAACTGAAGAGCCTCTTGATGAAGGTGAATGAGGAAAGTGAAAAACTTGGCTTAAAACTCAATATTCAAAAAATGAAGATCATGGCATCCAGTCCCATCACTTCATGGAATCCAGTCCCATCACTTCATGGAAAATAGATGGGGAAACAATGGAAATGATGACAGACTTTATTTTCTTGGGTTCCAAAATCACTGCAGATGGTGACTGCAGCCATGAAAATAAAAGGCACTTGCTCCTTAGAAGAAAAGCTATGAAAAACCTAGACAGCATATCTAAAAGCAGAGACATTACTTTGCCAACAAAGGTCTGTCTAGTCAAAGCTATGGTTTTTCCAGTAGACAAGTATGGATGTGAGAGTTGGACCATAAAGAAAGCTGAGCACCAAAGAATTGATGCTTTTGAACAGTGATGTTGGAGAAGACTCTTGAGAGCCCCTTGGATTGCAAGGAGAAAAAACCAGTCAATACTAAAGGAAATCAACCCTGAATATTCATTGCAAGGACTGATGCTGAAGCTCCAATACTCTGGTCACATGATGTGAAGAACTGACTTATTGGAAAAGACCCTGATACTGGGAAAGACTGAAGGCTGGAGGAGAAGGTGACAACAGAGGATGAAATGGTTGGATGGCATCACCAACTCGATGGACATGAGTTTGAGCAAGCTCTGGGAGTTGGTGATGGACAGGGAAGCCTGGTATGCTACAGTTCCTGAGTTCTCAAAGAGTTGAACATGACTGAAAGACTGAACTGAACTGAACTGAACTGAAGGGCCTCCCTACTCCAGTATGACCTATCTTATCTAATTATATTCACAAAGATCCTATTTCCAAATGAGGTCACATTCTGAGGTACTGGGTATTAGAATTTTCTTTTCTTTTTTTCAGGAAGACACAGTTAAACCCATTCAATAGCAGTGAAGAGAGACCACATGAAGAAAACCAACATTTGGATAATGTTAGGTAACTGCTAGAAAGCAAAGTTAGAGGATGATACATGGGATATTTTGGGGAAGAATGTTCCAGGCAGAGAAAATAGGAAATGCAAAAGTCCTGAAGCAGAAGCATTCCTCATATATTAAAAAATCAGCATGTGAACAAGAATAACTGAAAAAGATGGAGAAAAGAAGGATATTCATAAGAGATCGGATCAGGAGCTAATCAGGGTTCAGATGGGCTGCCTTTCAGGACATGGTAAGAACTTTAGCTTTTATTATGAAATAGATAAAAAGGGCATTGGGTAACTTTACATAGATAAACAATGTGATCTGACTTAGTTCCAACAGAATTACTATGATGAGAATGGACTGACAAGTGCAAGAGGGCTGAAAGGAACCCAGCTGGAAGCAACAGCAATATGTGCATGGATCAGGACACTAACAGTGAAGGAGGTGAGGGGCGGTCAGATAATGACTATCTGCTGATGGTAAAGATACAGTTTTGAATTGTTGAATTGATACTGCTGGAGAGAGACATCCTAGAGCCAGAGAGAGGATTGTAATTAGCACAACTGGAAGAATTAACCTTTGCCATGAGCATGGTTATTGTTGACTACCCTTGGCCCCAAATTCTCAAGTGGATAGGGGTAATGTATCAAAGATCCAGAGAGCAGATTTTGATCCCTCTCTCCTTCTTTCATATTTTAGTCCACTTGTGCTGTAATAACAAAATACTGTACACTGAATGGTTTAAATAACAAATTTATTTCTCACACTTCTGGAGCCTGGGGAGTCTAAGAATAAAGGTGCTGGTATGGTAAGTTAGCTCTTTTCCTGTTACAGGAAATTTTTGCTTTTTTCAACTCATTCATTTATCAAGAGAAGTTTTATAACTTACCTCATATAAACCTTAAAAACTTCCTGATAATTTAATTCTTAGTGTTTTGTAATTCATTGTGTTACTATGAATGAAATTGTTTTTTAAGTGTTTTCTGATTGATATTTTTAATAAGAAAGCTATTGTTAACTATACGTGATCCCTGTGCTTTATAGAATTCTTACTATGTCTATTTTTTCAATTAACTTACTTTTTTTTATTTTTTTATTTTAATTTTTTTTAAAATTTTTATTTTTCAGTGGGTTTTGTCATACATTGATATGAATCAGCCATAGAGTTACACGAATTCCCCATCCCGGTCTCCCATCCCACCTCCCTCTCCACCCGATTCCTCTGGATCTTCCCAGCCCAACAGGCCCGAGCACTTGACTCATGCCTCCCACCTGGGCTGGTGGTCTGTTTCACCACAGATAATACACATGCTGTTCTTTCGAAACATCCCACCCTCCCCTTCTCCCACAGAGTTCAAAAGTCTGTTCTGTACTTCTGCGTCTCTTCTTCTGCCCTGCATATAGGGCCATCGTTACCATCTTTCTAAAACTTACTTTTTTTTAATAAGTATATATGAAATATTCTGTAAGTATTGGTGATTTTTTCTCCTTACTTCCAAAATTAAAGTTCTCATTTCTATTTCAAACCAAATTTTATGCTATAAAAGCCCTTCCCCCCCCCCAAAAAAAAATAATGGAGTTATTGTCAATCATTAACTATTGCTGACTTTACGGGGAATGCTTTTAAAGTTTCACTGTTAAAAATGATGTTCACTATTTATTTGAACCAAATACTTTTTTATGATGTTAGTTTAGAATCCCATTACTGAGTGGGTTTATTCTTTAGTAGAATGAATTGAGTTTATAATAGGAATTATTTAAATGTCATCAAAAGTTTTAGGGGGACTCTCTTGAAAAAACTGAGTTTAATATATTTGATCTACTGGGGAATTTTGCAATATTATCCACTTCTTGACATTATACCATCCTTGCATTCCTGTATTTCTCTTAGATCACGTATGGGCATAACTCCTTTCATTGTGCTTTGATTTTTTGTGCTTTCCAGACACTGCCTTGTTTTTTTTTACACAAGTTGACAGTTTGTAGCAATCCTGTGTCAAGCAAGTCTATCAGCATCATTTTTCCAACAGCATTTACTCACTTTTTGTCTTGTGTCATATTTAGGTACCTCTCATGATATTTCAAACATTTTCATTATGCTTTTATTTTTATTATTATCTATGATCACTGATCTTTGATGTTACTATTGTAAATGTTTTGGAGCTCCAAGGACCATGTCCAACTAAGACTGCTAATTTAATCAGTAAGTGCTGTATGTGTTCTGACCGCTCTACCAACTTGGACATCTGCCATATCCTTCATGTTTAAAACTTCTAGTCCCTCAGATATTAATAGAACAATATTGAAACAGGTCAATTAAAAAAAAACAGGCCAATTAATATCCTTACAAAAGCCTCTAAGTGTTCAAGTTAAAGACAGACTCATGTTTCCCACTTTAAATCATAAGCTAGAAATGATTAAGTTTAGTGAGGAAGGCTTGTCAAAAGTCAAGATAGGCTGAAAGTTAGTCCTCTTGCACAGAAAAGTTAGCCAAGCTGTGAATGCAGAGGAAAAGTTCTTAAAGAAAATGAGAATGATAAGAAAGTAAAACAGTCTTATGCCTGTTATGGAGAAAGTTTAACCTTTAGTTTACGTAGGTCAAACCAGCCACAACATTCCCTTAGGTCAAAGCCTAATCCAGAACAAAGATCTAATTCTGTTCAATACTATGAAGGTGGAGAATCTTGAGGAGGCTGCAGAAGAAAAATGAAAATCAAGCAGAAGTTGGTTGATAAAGTTTAAGGGAAGAAGCCATCTTCATAACACAGAAGTACAAGATGAAGCATAAGTACTTATGTAGCTGCAGCAAGTTATCCATAAGACCTGGCTAAGATAACCAATGAAGGTGGCTATGCTAAACAACAGATTTTGAATGTAGATCAAACAGCCCTCTACCAGAAGATGCCATCTAGGACTTTCATAGCTAGAGAGATATCAATGCCTAGCTCCAAAGCCTCAAAGGATAGGCTGACTCTCTTGTTAGGGACTAATGTAGCTGGTAACTGAAAGCTGTGACTGAATTTGCTACAACCTCATGATAAACCCCTAACAAGTAAGGAATTACTTTATCAGAGAACAAAGAAAATGGTTTCTTGAGATTGAAATCTACTGGTAAAGATGCTATTAAGACTATTGAGAACAAAGGATTTAGAATATTGCATAAATTTAGTTAATGAAGCAATGGCAGGGGTTGAGAGGATTGACTCCAGTTTTGAAAGTTCTATTGTGGGTAAAACAGTATCAAACAGCATTGCATGCTACAGAAAAATCATGTGTGAAAGGAAGAATCAATGGATTCAGTAAACTTTTTGCTGTCTTATTTTGAGGAACTGCCACAGCCACACCAATCACCATCTTGATCAGTTAGCAGCCATCAACATAGAGGCAAGAACCTCCATCAGCAAATATAATTATAACTTGAAGTCTCAGGTGATAGTTAGCAATCGTGAGCAATAAAGTATTTTTTTAATTATTGCTTTTTTTTTAGACATAAGGCTATTTTACTTAACAGACTACAGTATAATGTAAACATAACTTTCATACATACTGGGAAAACAAAACATTCCTGTGACTCACTCTACTGCAGTATCTGCCTAATTTGTGTGTTCTGGGACCAAACGTGTGACATCTCCATGGTATGCTTGTATGATAATGAGCTAGATTAACAAAGCATATAGTTCACACAATCAAACTCACATTAACCATCACTTCCACATTTAGGTACTTCATTATTTTAATAAACAGCTGGGTGGGATTTTCAATTCTATATTCATGAGTACCAACTTGATTTTTGACAACAAACATCTAAATGTATCTACAGTATTTGCAACAATAAGGGAAATCAAATTATTGATCAGAATGAGTCAAATAATGGTGTGAACAGAATAACTCAATAACTGGATTGTTCATTTGCCAAGCCTGTTTAAATGCTTATATAAGAAAATGCATGTCAATATGCTTTTTCCAAAAATGAGTTTCTTTTTCTGTCATTATTCTCTAAAATTTGCAAAGATCAAAATTTTCCTTGATCTAAATTATAGAGATGCACTGACTAATTCCTGTGAAATATTTTTCATTCTTATAATTTAAGAAAGCTAAATATAATTCCAAACTATGATACTGAGCAAAAATAATCGACATCATTGGGTCTTTTATGTCAGGAGAACTTTGGCCTGTGACATCTCAGAAAATAATTATAACTTTGCATTAGTGTATCTGTATATAACTATTCAAAACCCTGAGTTAAGTAACACTGGGTAGGTAAGGAAATCAAAATTCTTCAACTGAAGTGTGTACCTAACTGTTTGGCAAGTCCTAAATACAATTATCTTTAAGCAATACAGATACAGAGCAAAACAGAGTATTGGCGTGCCTAATACTCTCCAATGTTTTATTTTGAAGATGTTGAATCTACAGAAATATTGAAATGCTAGTACAATGAATGCCTATACACTTTTAGGTATATAAATCAAACTATAAACATTTTGTCCCATTTTCTTTATCTCTTCGTGTTTGTGTGTGTGTGTGATTCAGCGGGTAGTATTCTGGAGATGAATCATATTTTAAAAAGTTGCAGACATCATGATGCTTAAGCAGCACTTCAGCATACATATCCTAAGAAGAAGATCTACGTTACCATAGAGGTGGTGGAGGTATAGTCGCTAGCCGTGTCTGACCCTGGGACCCTCTGTCCATGGGGTCATATTAATGCTATACTACCCAAAATACACTATAAATTTCAGTGTTCCCTAGGAGAACTATTTCATAATCTCTTTTAAATTAGAACTGCATGCTTTCATATTTTGGGATTTCTCTCATTTTGTGTTTTATAACTTTGTCAGATTTGGTGGGAGGTGGGTTTTGTTTTAGCATTCAGACCAGCTGTTTGTAGAGTGCTCTACTTCCTGGAATTTTCTGCTTGCTTCCTTGTGATTAAATTCAGTACAAACATATCTAAGTGACCTTATATATTTCAGGACAAATATTACTGAAGTGATATTACATATTTCTTTACAGTACCATATCAAGAAGCACAATTATTAGCGATGGTGCTAAACTTGATGATCTACTTAAGGGTCTTATCTACATATATGTTCATCATAAAGTTGCAATTTTTTATTTGTATTTAGTAAATTTTCTATTGGATGATACTTTGGCATCTGACCAGTTTCTATTCCCTAAAAATCTTTCACCCCATGGTTTTATCGTCTACTTTTTGCCCTTCTTTGAATCAATTATTATAGATAATGCCTGGCTTAATAAAATATTTTTTCAACATCCTGAATAACAAATGAGTTGTGTTTATAGCTACCTTACTCAAAGTGCCTCGCTGTACTTTGTAATAGTTGATCACATGGGAACCCACAAAGTTTATCATATCAATACTATAAACATGCTACAGAAGTTTTGAAATATTTTGTTGCTTTATATATCAAAAAATATAGATTTCCATGAATTTTTCTGAAGAAATTGAGCTTTGTTTAAATGACCGTGATGTGAGAATAGTGGTTTTCTCCCAATTCTTAGAAAATAAAAATAAACAAAAAAGGCATTTCCTACTTTGGAGAGAATGTTTACTCCTTCCTATTTCCATGGCTACATCCAGGACATCACTGCTACATGACTTTTTAATTAAACCAATTATCACAAAGTGATCCCAATTTCTTCATTACAGTCCTTTCCTTTACTTAGTAGTGCTCAGAATTTACATCCACTTGACAATTAAGGCTCCAAAATAGTTACTAAAGCCTTTTATATCTGGTTTTCATTAGTTCATATTAAACGATTCATTGGCTTGATTTTCACTTCAGTGAGCCCTCTCATAAAATCTGGTTCAACATGATGGTGATAAAGCACATGAAATGAAATGAATTAATACATCAGCAAAAACACTGCCAAGCAGACAGTTTTAACACATTTTATTATCTCATGTATATACTTGTCACTCATATGAAAGATACATCAAAATGAGAAGAGTAAGGATTCTCGGCAGTTTTAAGGTTGAAGATACGAGGTGAAGCATGATTTCTGCATTCATTTCCTGAAGCAGGTGTGTAGTCAGCAACTCTCTCTGGAGAGGCATTATTCAGTGGATAGTTTCCTAGCATTATACCATAGAAGCTCCCATTAATGCCTCTGCAATTAAGGATTTTATAGCATTTTACAATTTGAAGCTCTAATTTCAGATTGGTTCATAAGTGTGTCTGTGCATGTGTGTGTTTAACTTACAGAAAATACTGTTTGCAAACTCAGCTCTATTGTGGAATAAGAATATAGCTATATGCATATCACATATATATGTGTGTGAATATATATATGCCTGTGTGTTACACAAATGTATGCATTTTATATTTGAAATCACAAATACTAACAATTTAGAAGTAGTTCTAAAAATTATATTTTCTTAAATCTGATTCATGGAAACTTAAAGAATGTACCAAAAATTCTACTCATTCAAAAAAAAATTAAAGAAGAGGGGAAGACAGAATGTCTGGATGAACTTCTAAATAAATTATTTCTTATAAATAAGGGTAGTTAATTATGAAGATGATTTAAACAATTTTTCTAATCACTAGCTTTATCTGACAATATACCTGAGTAAGACAGAAAGTAAGAACAAGTCCAAGAAATATTATTCCATGAGATATAACTGCCATATCCATTATATTCTAATAAAAAAGTCTGCTTTAGAATGACTAGCTATCAAAGATATGCCTGGAAATTTTCACATATTCTAAGAGCTAGATATATTTTTAACCCCCCAAGTGTTAAAAAGTCATTAAGCTTGTTTCTTGAACTTCTCTAGAATGTAAGATTCTTGATGGAAGGCATTTTTTCCTAGTTTTAACTTTTTATCCCATGTTCAACAAACATTTGCTAAGTGAGCATTTTTCTCATTATCAATGCTTCTCCTGTTACAAATCCTTTTGTAGTTGCTTAAGTACTGAACTTAAGTACTGATTACTGAAAGTAATCACCAGACACTTCTGACTGCTTTTCTTTCTCTAATCTCTCTTCCCATCAACTCACATGGCTTCCCTAACTTCTCTGCGAGGAAACTAACCTGGAATATTCATTGAAAGGATGATGCTGAAGCTGAAGCTCCAATACTTTAGCTACCTGATGTGAAGAGCCAGTTCACTAGAAAAGACCCTGATGCTGGAAGAGATTGAAGGCCGGAGGAGAAGGGGATGACAGAGGATGAGATGGTTGGATGGCATCACTGAATCAATGGACATGAGCTTGAGCAAGCTCTGGGAGACGGTGAAGAACAGGGAAGCCTGGCGTTCTATAGTCCATGGGGGTCACAAAGAGTCAGACACGATTGAGTGACTAAAAACCAATAACTTATCTTTAGACCAACGTTCCAAAAGATCCATCTCCAACCTTAACTTCTCCCATAAGTTCTTCTTCTAGTTTCATGTTAAAGGAGTTCAGGACATGCCACCCCAAAATATGCCACTTTGGTATATTGACTATATTTCAGTTTAAAGCACTTTGGTATATTGACTATATTTCAGTTTAAAGCACTTGAGAAACAGTGGTTGCAGGAAAGAGTCTCTGACCTACCTTGTTCTACCCAGAACAAGTCATAAAATTTCCCATGAGAAAAGTACCCTTCCTGCAGCAGAAGTTCAGTTCTGTTCAGTCACTCAGTCATCTCCGACTCTTTGCGACCCCATGAATCACACGTAGCACGCCAAACCTCCCTGTCCATCACCAACTGCTGGAGTCCACCCAAACCCATGTCCATTGAGTCAGTGATGCCATCCAAGCATCTCATCTTCTGTCGTCCTCTTCTCTTCCTGCCTTCAATCTTTCTCAGCATCAAGGTCTTTTCAAATGAGTCAGTTCTTCACATCAGGTGGCGAAAGTATTGGAGTTTCAGCTTCAGCATCAGTTCTTCCAATGAACACCCAGGACTGATCTCCTTTAGGATGGACTGGTTGGATCTCCTTGCAGTCCAAGGGACTCTCAAGAGTCTTCTCCAACACCCCAGTTCAAAAGCATCAATTTTTCGGTGCTCGGCTTTCTTCACAGTCCAACTCTCACATCCATACATGACCACTGGAAACACCATAGCCTTGACTAGACAGACCTTTGTTAACAAAGTAAGAAAACATCCCTATCACCAGAGACTGGGAGTCAACACTGAGATGAATCTATACAGACTCAATAAATAATACTTATCTCCCACTAATCTTGTATCTCCCCGCCCCCATATACTGACTAGACACTTTGCCACAATTTACTTCCCCAGTCTAATCCATTTTTCTTGCCATTTCTTCACAAATTTATTTATCTAAAAAGTATTAACATTTTCTGTTCTGGTCACTTATTTGTTAAGAGAATTTTTTGTGCTTTACAGTGTATATCTCATAGGCCCCTGGGCAAAATTAGAGGTCTAAGTGTCATTCACATAGTTAACAGCCGAGATTGTCAGCCAGGGACCACAGTTTTCTTTCATGTGGATTCCTCCACGTGGCTATTTGACATTCCTCATATATATGGTATCTGAAATCCATGAAGAATATTCCAAGAGGACATGTTAACATCCAGTGTTACTGTCATGACTACAACTGGAGTTGGACTCCCAGAGGTATGACGATCAAGGGGCATTGTCACAGGGGGCTTCAAAGTTCAGCCTCCCATACCTGCAGTCCATAAAAATTTATTCCTGAAGTAACTGAAAGGAAGTAGTGCTAGTGGTAAAGAAGCTGCCTGCTTGCAGGAGACTTAAGAGACCCAGGGATCAAACCTGGGTCTGGGGGTTTGATCTCCAGATCAAACCCTGGAGGAGGAAATAGCTACCCACTCCAGTATTCTTGCCAGTAGAATCCCACGGACAGAGAAGCCTGGTGGGCTATAGTTCATAGGGATGCAGAGTAAAACACAATTGAAGCAACTTAGCATACATGTAATAAAAGCATAAAAGAAACAGGAATACAGATGTAAGGTTTAGGAAACGTGTTTTGAAAAAAGAGGATTAGGCCATTATGATCTTGAAGGTCACTACTTTTTTATTATATATAACATTTTAAAAGTATATAACCAATTTTCCAAGATATTGACATAAGTCTCAGTCAAGAGGGCTTAAACAAAGAACATATTTTGGGGGGAAATGTCCAAAATAAAGATAGAGTTTTGTCAAGTACTCCTAACACATACACACACATACACAGTTTGTTCCTTGAAAATCTCATCATACAAATACAAATCAGGTATCCAAAAAAAAAAAAAAAAAAAGCTCAAAGCTCATACAAATCAGGCATACAGTAAATATGCAGACTGGATTTATTAAAAATTGTACAAAATAGTAAGACCAAGCAAGACGCTGTGGGGGCCCACTTGGGTATAAAAGCCCTTCCTTTTTGGTTTGTAGGAAAAAGGCTTCCACCTCCTAGACCCTCCCTGAGTTCCTCTCCAAAGGGCAGATTGAAACAGTTACTATTAGAGAAGTGACTAAGTGCAGATACAAAGGACAGGCAGTCAAGAAACAATAGTGTTGGGGCAGGGCCCTGGCTCTTCCTGGGGGATGTGCATAGCAGTATGCTACATACCTCTGAGCTCTACAGGAGCTGGGGGCCCCACTCAGGTGGGAGATGGTAACTTCAAGCTGAGTATAAACATGTGGACCTCAGACCAGTTAGAATCAGCAGGCTAATGATTAAAATTTCTGGACCACCCCTCTCCCTCCCAGTTATTTCATCACCAGCCAACAGAAGAAAGTCATGAACCCTGCAGCCCTACCCCCAGATTTTCCTTTAAAAACCCTTCCCTGAAACCTAACTCAGCAGTGGCCACAGGACTGGGAAAGGTCAGTTTTCACTCCAATCCCAAAGAAGGGCAATATCAAAGAATGTTCAAGCTACCTCACAACTGCACTCATCTCACATGCTCAAAATTCTCCGAGCCAGACTTCAACAGTATGTGAACTGAGAAATTCCGGATATTTAAGCTGGATTTAGAAAAGGCAGAGGAACCAGAGATCAAATTGCCAACATTCCTTGGATCATAGAAAAAGCAAGAGAATACCAGAAAAACATCTACTACTGCTTTATGGATCACACCAAAGCCATTGACTGTGTAGATCACAACAAACTCTGGAAAATTCTTCAAGAGAAAGGAATACCAGACCACCTGACCTGCCTCCTGAGAAGTCTATATGCAGGTCAAGAAGCAACAGTTAGAACCAGACATGGAAAAACAGACTGGTTCCAAATTGGGGAAAGGGTTTGTCAAAGCTGTGTATTTTCAACCTGCTTATTTAATTTATATGCAGAGTACATGATGAGAAATGCTGGACTGGATGAAGCACAAATTGGAATCAAGATTGCCAGGAGAAATATCAATAACCTCAGATATGCAGATGATACCGTCCTTATGGCAGAAAGTGAAGAGGAACTTAAGAGCCTCTTGATGAAAGTGAAAGTAGAGAATGAAAAAGCTGGTTTAACACTCAACATTCAAAAACAAAGATCATGGCATCTGGTTCTATCACTTCATGGCAAATAGATGGGGAAACAATGGAAACAGTGACAGACTTTCTTTTCTTGGACTCCAAAATCACTGCCGATGGTGACTGCAGCCATGAAATTAAAAGATGCTTGCTCCTTGGAAGAAAAGCTATGACAAACCTAGATAGCATATTAAAAAACAGAAACATTACTTTGCCAACAAAGGTCCATCTAATCAAAGCTATGGTTTTTCCAGTGGTCATGTATGGATGTGAGAGTTGGACAATAAAGAAAGCTGAGCAACAAAGATTTGATGCTTTTGAACTGTGGTGTTGGAGAAGACTCTTGAGAGTCCCTTGGACAGCAAGGAGATCCAAGCAGTCCATCCTAAAGGAAATCAGTCCTGAATATTCATTGGAAGGACTGATGCTGAAGCTGAAACTCGAATACTTTCACCACCTGATGGGAAGAGCTGACTCATTGGAAAAGACCTTGATGCTCAGAAAGATTGAAGGCAGGAGGAGAAGGGGCCGACAGAGGATGAGAATGCTGAATGGCATCACTGACTCAATGGACATGAGTTTGAGCAAGCTCCCAGAGCTGGTGATGGACAGGGAAGCCTGGTGTGCTGCAGTCCAAGGGGTCGCAAACAGTCGGACACGACTGAGCAACTGAACTGAACTAAAACCTAATAGAGAGTTTGAGCATTTTCTCATTCCCCTTGGAGTAAACCTTACTCTGTTCTCAACTTCAACACACAGATTTGTTTGGCCTCACTGTCCATTAGGCACATAAACCTGGGTTCAACAACAATATAAGTAGTATTGAAAAATTCAGAATAGAATGAAAAATAAGAAGAGAAAATAGGGATCTTAACATGAGCAGTTTCCTAGTTTTACTATCTTCATCCAATTTCATTTGAGTGCTCAGCCAAATACAACTATATAATTAACCAAAAAAAAAAGTAGGAAAATAGATCAAGATAAAAATTTTGTCAATATGATATTAGTTCTTAAAATCAGCAGAGTTTCAAACTATAGGGCAATTGTCCCAGAAGGGTTCTCTGTACCCTTAAGTGACAGGCGTTAGTTATGAAAGGCTGTTTGGTGATTTTCTAAATATAGGAACATAAGATATATAAGCTAAAAAAGTAAAGCAAATCACCATGATAACTTTCTTTTACCTAGTGTTCTATCAAGCCAGTATAATAGCCTTGGTTTTTATTTAATAATCAGAAGCTGTTAGAAATTTGCTCATGTCTTTGATTACTATTAAATGGGGGGGGGAGGATATTTTTAGCTCTATGAGAAGAATTGTGTCTATAGGACCTAAAATAGTGCTTGATTAATAGCAGATAATCAACAGTATTTGTTTAAGAAAAAAAAGTCTGCAAATTAATATCATAATTTGGTAGACAAAATATCTTCAAAAACAAGATGTATAAGGGAAAAATACAAATGAAAGCTGTTGTTGAGAAATTGGGGAGTTTCCTACCATCTAGATACTGAAATATCCCATGAAATATCACTAGTGATGTGGCTAAATATGAACCAAGGTGAAATTAACTGGTTTTTCTAAATAATTCAAAAGGATGTCATTCCTTATTGTACTCCCCAAACCAAGGACTTAGTGTTCACAGTGATAGATTCTTAATGTCAATCTGGGTATCACTGGACAATGAAGAGCTGTATTTGGTATCACAGACATGATTTTATGACTAATATTTTTAATGTATTGATGCCATTATGGTAGTTGAGGCAGAAGGCTTCCTATATTGCAACTTGTGCATTAACTGTGGCCCGACTGTGTATCTCCCACCTCATTATTGCTAAAGACATAGAATTATATCACCTGCCTCTATACATAATGATTTAGATGTGAAATCATCTAAGAAATTAGCCTGAAGAAAATTTAGATGTGAGAATATATATTTTCTTTTCTTCAATGAGGCCAAATTACTTAAGAATATAATTCCTAACATTTTAAAATACTCATTTATAAGCCACTAATAATGCTTTTCAGACAGTATATTTGAAAGAGAGAGATTGTATATAGGGTCCTTCTCATATAGCTCTAAGCAGCAGCTTGATGACTTGTCAGTAAGTCATTCCCGAAACTGAGTTGAGAATACAGCTTGCTGACCACAATTTTACATCACCTCTTTTAGATAAATGTCCTAAACTCTGGATATGTAAACTACTGAAAAGCATCAGACCTGTATTTTTCTTTTTACTCATTTTACTTGTTTTCCTCATTTCAACCAATGCACTAATTAAAAATATATGTATTTGAAGTATTATATCAGATACTAGCAATAAATTATAAAAGCCAATAGCTAATAAATATTCCCATGTAACAAAAATATGCTTTACTGAACTCAAAAATCCTAATTCTGAAATGATCTATAACATATATAAGGTATACATTTTTCTCAACTAAATTATATAAGCAAACAAAATTTAAACAAAACAGTTCTTATCATACCTAATATGATTATAAAAATATGCTTCAATACATATTGATATTTATCTTATATTTACATGAGTGCCTGGAAAAGCTCTATCAGTAACATTATAGCACATATGTTAAAAAATACAAAAAAACTTGAAAACTATAAATATGTATATTATCAGAGCCAACTGTTCACATACAAAATACACTTCAAAAGTCTGCATTGGAATGTATCAGTCTGTTTTAAACATATGATATTATTACTTTCATAACTTCATGTATAATTTTTAAAGATGTAGAAAAATTGTAAAAACATAGGTGCCTCATGGACATATCCTGAAACGTCTTTGAAAAAAATCAGTGCAAAAATGTTTATGGAATTGAGTATTAAATCCTGCTAATAAACAAGTCTATTCATTCAACAAATAATATTAACTCTATTTGAACATAATTAAACATAATTACAGGCTCTTAAAAGCATAAGCCCTGAATAATCCCTGTCATTTCTTTCAAACTGCTAGAGCACTTGAAAGATGAAATATTGTAATGAATTAGCTTCAAGTTTTGAATCTTATTTTTAGTGTTGACTTAAATATTAGGTTGGTGCAAAAGTAATTGTGGATTTGCATTGTTGAACTTTGCCACTTGTTATTGGAATACATTCTTCAATAAGTGTGGTTATATCATACATCATTTTAAAGTGCATTTCTTGCTTCATGTTTTATGCTAATGAATTAAGAGTTGCTATTTTATATTTATTTTAGACTATAGAAATGATGTTAAACAAAAAGCAAATTTGAGTGATCTTTTTATTTGAGTTCAAAATGGGTTGTAAAGAAGTGGAAACAACTCTCAACATCAACAACACATTTGGCACAGGAACTGCCAACAAACATCAGTGCAGTGGAGGTTCAACAGAGACTAGAGCCTTGAAGATGAGGAGCATAGTGGCCAGCCATTGAAGTTGACTACGGCCAATTAAGAGCAATCATCGAAGTTGATTCTCTTGCAACTATACAAGAAGTTGCTAAAGAATTCAATATCGACCATTCTATGGTCATTCAGCATTTAAAACCATTCTATGTCATCCGGCAAATTGGAAAGTTGAAAAAACTTGATGAGTGGGTGCCTCATGAGCTGACCAAAAATAAAATAAAATAAAATAAATCACTGTTTTGAAGTGTCTTCTCTTATTACATGCAACAAGAACAAAACTTTTCTTGATTGGATTATGATGTACAACAAAAGTGGATTTTCTATGACAACCTGTGATGACCAGCTCAGTGTTTTGACAGAGAAGAAGCTCCAAAGCACTTTCCAAAGCCAAATCTGCATGAGAAAAAGGTCATGGTCACTGTTTGGTGGTCTGATGCCAGTCTGATCCACTGTAGCTTTCTGAATCCCAGCGAACCCATTACATCTGAGAAGTATGCTCAGCAAATCAATGAGCTGCACTGCAAACTGCAAAACCTGTCACTGGCACTAGTCAACAGAAAGGGCCCGATTCTTCACAACAGAGCCTGACTGCACACTGCACAACCAACCTTCGCAAGTTGAAGAATTGGGCTACTATATTTTGTCTCTTCTGCCATATTCACCTGACCACTCGCCAAGCGATTACCACTTATTCAAGCATCTCTGCAACTTTTTGAAGGGAAAATGGGTCCACAACCAGCAGGAGGCAGAACATGTTTTCCAAGAGTGCCTCAAGTCCTGAAGCACATATTTTTATGCTATAGGAATAAACATATTTCTCATTGGCAAAAATGTGTTGATTGTAATGGTTCCTGTTTTGATCAAAAAAGATGTGTTCGAGCCTAGTAATAATGATTTGAAAATAATGGTCTGAAACGGTAATAACTTTTGTACTAAACCAATATTACTGGGAAGGAACACTAACTAAGGGAAAATCACTCCTTCTTTGGGAAGGACAGTTACCGAATCGATAATTCAAAGTTTTACCGTAAAGGATAATTATTTTTATGTCAATTAGGAGTCTTTAACTTGATCAGCTGTTACAGTACTTTTAAAATAAACACATACACTGAATAGAAATAACAATGCTTGTAAATATTAATATTCTTGAATTATTTCAAAATTACTTACAGACAGACACTGATAACATCAACAAAGATAAAGTTAACTTGAACAATAGGAGTTTCAGTTCCAGACAAAAGAGAATAGAATTATTTCACCCTGGTACTTCTGCCAAATACAAGTAAAACTCTGAATATAATATGACAAATAACACAGGAAGAATTTAAAAGTTAGAAAGAAGAGAGATCTTTGGATTTGGGGAATAATACAGCAGTGTGTTTTCTGGATTATCATTTTGTTTTTCCTATATTCCAGACTGATGTCTAGGGAAGACAGCAATGCATAAATGCTAATAGGCACTGATTTTAAAAAGATTCAAGGAAAGACTGCTCTCTCTGAACAAAGACTCAAAAACAAAACAAACAACAACAACAAATGATCACCTGGAAGAGGAGAAAACTTCTTCAGTCAACTCCATATAACAAACACACTCTCATCACCTCACTAGCACCACCACCCCCTTCTCTCCTACTTTCTCCCCTTCCCCCTGATGCCATCAGAGGCCAGGTGGAGACCCTGGGCTTCTGCCACCATCAGGTGACAGTAGGCAACGCTCTGCTTCTTCTGCTAAGATGGTATCAGTGGTAGCTCAGTGGGGAGCCTGGACTTGCAAACTTGCCCAGCTCTAGTGGGAGGCATTGCTGCTGCTGCTGTTAAGTCATTTTAGTTGTGTCCGACTCTGTGCGACCCCATAGACTGCAGCCCACCAGGCTCCCCCATCCCTGGGATTCTCCAGGCAAGAACCCTGGAGTGGGGGCTGCCATTTCCTTCTCCAGTGCATGAAAGTGAAAAGTGAAAGTGAAGTCGCTCAGTCGTGTCCGACTCTTAGCGACCCCATGGACTGCAGCCTACCAGGCTCCTTTGTCCATGGGATTTTCCAGGCAAGAGTACTGGAGTCGGGTGCCATTGCCTTCTCCAAGTGGGTGGCATTACACTATCCCAAATATGCTAGCGTCCACTGAGCCCAAAAGGGAACTTAGAACAGCTTACTGCACAGGCAGGAGGAATATCCTTTCACTCTCAACCAGAGTATCAGAGGAGAGAGCAAGTGAAAGAATTTATTAAAACTATATATGAAGTTCTAGGCAGACTGCTGAATATCCCATACTTAGCATATTGACCAGATTTAGCATAGCAAAATATTTAAGAGCTGGACTACCATTTGGAAAACCACTGAGGTTTTCAGCCTAGCCTCTGATAGCACACAAACAGAGCAGACTAGCACTATAAAGACTGAAAACTAAGCAGAACTGTATGAAAAACCTCAACATGGTAACTATCTGCTAAAAAGGAAGATTTAGATAGGATCCAGGATCTAATAACATAATACCTGAAATACCCAGTATATATTTGAAAATTGCTTGTCATGTCAACAAACAGGAAAATCACAACAGGTATAAGACAATTAATACCTGAAAGTGTAGGGCTTCCTTGATAGCTCAATTGGTAAAAAATCTGCCTGCAATGCAGGAGACCCCTGCTGGATTCCTGGGTCAGGAAGATCCACTGGAGAAGGAAAAGACTACCCACCCCAGTATTCTTGGGCTTCCCTTGTGCCTCAGCTGGTAAAGAATCTGTCTGCAATGAGAGACCTGGGTTCCATCCCTGGGTTGGGAAGATCCTCTAGAGAAAGGAAAGGCTACCCACTCCAGTATTCTGGCCTGGAGAATTCCAAGGACCATATAGTCCATAGAGTCGCAAAGAGCCGGACAGGACTGAGTGACTTTCACTTTCACTTTTAACCTAAAAGTGTATCAGCTATCAGTATCATCTGATAAGGACTGCAGTGCAGCCATGTAGAGACAGTTCAATGAGCAATTACAGACACTCTTGCAGCAAGGGGGGAAAATAGAAAATTTCAGCAAAAAAATAAAAAGAAACAAATGGAAATTATAGAATTGAAAAATGCAAGTATCAAAATAAAAAATTTCACTGTATATGAAAAATAACACTGTATATGTTCAATAGCAGAATAGAGTGACAGAATAAAAATTAATAAATTCAATACCAACTAATAAAAATTACACAATCTGAACAAAGAAAGAAAATAGATTTAAAAGTAAAAAATGAACAGAGTGTCAGGGACATGTAGACAAGAAAGGAGATGTAAAACTTATGTCACTAAATCCTTGAAAAAGAAGAGAAAAAGTGTCACTTTAAAAAATATTTGAAATAATGGGTAAAATTTTATGAAATTTGGTAAACAGCACAAACCATTATATTTAAGAAGATGGCTTCCAGAAAGTATAAACTTATGGAAGTGGACAACAAAATACATCATAATAAGATTTCTGAAAACTAAAGATAAAGAAAAAAGTATTGAAAACAGCGAGCACAATATGATACATTACCTATAAGGGAAAAACAAATCAAAAAACAGAGGACGTCTCATCTGAAACCATGAAGGTCAGAAGGAATTGGTCAAACATTTTTCAAGTGTTGAAAGGAAAGAACTTCAACCCAGAACAAATCTCTATATACTTAAGAAATGAAAGCGAAATAAAAGACATTTTCAGATGAAGATAGCTAAGTTAATGTATTGCCAGCAGACCAGACTAAATGAATGGCTAATGGAAGCTCTTTGATCAGGAAGAAAATAACAAATGCAAATATGAAACATCAGGGAGGGAGGAGAGACAGTAGAATGGGTAAAAACACGGGTATAAAAATGAAGCCATTTTCATCTTGAGCTCTTGAAGACTTTTAATGACTTAGAACTGCACTGTCCAATACACAAGCCAATAATCATATGCGGCTAATGAGAACTTGAAATCTATGCCAAATGAAGATGTGCTTTATGTATCAATCTACCCTAAATGTCAAAGTACAAAACTATAAACTTTCCATTAACATTTTTGCTAGCTATATGTTGGAATGGTATTAGCTTTAATATATTGCTTTAAATGTGCTATTAAAATTAAAATTGATGTCATTTATTTTTCCTTTCTTTACTGTGGCTACTAGAAAATTTAAAAATATGTTTGTGGCTCCCATTTGTGGTTTGTACTGTATTTCTATTGGGCAGTGCTAACTTAAAGTGCTCAATATTTATACCCTTTCAAGAAAAACTATAGAAGATGACCTTCAATAAGAAGAAATTAGAAACACTGATATATTTAAGTAACTCATTTAAATTTATTAACTGATATATTTAAATACAAAATTTTAGGAGCCTGTGATAGAGGACTGTTCACAAAACATGTAAACATTGGTTATCCTAACTTAGTTGTCCTAAGTGAGGTAGGAAAGTGTTGCTGCTAAATGTAGGCCTCTTTTTTAAAATTTAATTTATTTTTATTGGAGGATAATTACTTTACAATATTGTGGTGGTTTTTGCCATATATGGACACGAATCAACCATGGGTACACATGTGTTCCCCCATCCTGAACCCCCCTCCCACTCCCCTCCCCACCCCATCCCTCTGGGTTGCCCCAGAGCACCAGCTTTGTGTTCCCTGCTTCATGCATCAAACTTGCACCAGGCATCTATTTTACATACGGTAATATCTATGTTTCAATGCTCTTCTCTCAAATCATCCCCCCTCACCTTATTCCATATAGCCCAAAAGTCTGTCCTTTACATCTGTATCGCTTTTGCTGTCTTGCATGTAGGATCATCCTTACTGTCTTTCTAAATTCCATATACATGCATTAATATATTGTATTAGTGTTTCTCTTTCTGGCTTACTTCACTCTGTATTATAGGCTCTAGTTTCATCTACCTCTTTAGAATTGACTCAAATGCATTCTTTTTTATAGCTTAGTAATATTCCATTGTGTATGTGTACCACACTTCCTTATCCATTTATCTGCCAGTGGACATGGCCTCTTTTTTTAAATTTTTGATAAAGATTTTTTATTAAAAATTTTAGGATAACCTCTAAAAGAATAACTGAAGATATACCTTTATGCCATTCAAAGAAAAGAGAAGACGGAATGCAGAAATCTTTATCAAACAAAAATAAATGAAAGAGATAAATAAAAAAGGGAAAAGATTATAAGCAAATTACAAAACATGCTAAAAGTAAATGTAAATATAAAAGGACAAAAGCCTTCTTACTAAAAGATGGAGCATATCAGGTAAGGCAAAGACCAATAGTCACCCAAAAGCATTTGATTCAATTTTATGAAATAAGGGCAAATAAACAAATTAATGAAGCACCATTTTACCTATTGAATTGAAAAAAGTGTGCTTAAACAATTCTGGTGAAATATAAATTGTTATACTCTTACTGAAAATTGGCTAAAAGATATTCATTTTTTTTATTACAATGTGGTATACACTATAATTTTTAAGAAAATAGGCTAATACAAAAAATAACCTAAATTAAACTCATTGTTATATAATTCAGTTCAGTTCAGTCGCTCAGTCGTGTCCGACTCTTTGTGACCCCATGAACCGCAGCACACCAGGCCTCCCTGTCCATCATCAACTCCCAGAGTCCACCCAAACCCATGTCCATTGAGTCGGTGATCCCATCCAACCATCTCATCCTCTATCGTCCTCTTCTCCTCCTGCCCTCAATCTTTCCCAGCATCAGGGTCTTCTCAAATGAGTCAGCTCTTCGCATCAGGTGGCCAAAGTATTAGAGTTTCAGCTTCAACATCAGTCCTTCCAATGAACACCCAGGAATGATTTCCTTTAGGATGGACTGGTTGGATCTCCTTGCAGTCCAAGGGACTCTTAAGAGTCTTCTCCAACACCATAGTTCAAAAGTATCAATTCTTCGGCGTTCAGCTTTCTTTATAGTCCAACTCTCACAACCATACATGACCACTGGAAAAACCACAGCTTTGACTAGACGGACCTTTGTTGGCAAAGTAATGTCTTTTCTTTTTAATATGCTGTCTAGGCTGGTCATAACTTTCCTTCCAAGGAGGAAGAGTCTTTTAACTTCATGGCTGCAATCACCATCTGCAGTGATTTTGGAGCCAAGAAAAATAAAGTCAGCCACTGTGTCCACTGTTTCCCCATCTATTTGCCATGGAGTGATGGGACCAGATGCCATGATCTTAGTTTTCTGAATGTTAAGCTTTAAGCCAACTTTTTCACTCTCCTCTTTCACTTTCATCAAGAGGCTCTTTACTTCTTCTTCTCTTTCTGCCATAGAGGTGGTGTCATTTGCATATCTGAGGTTATTGATATTTCTCCTGGCAATCTTGATTCCAGCTGTGCTTCCTTCAGCCCAGCGTTTCTCATGATGTACTCTGCATATAAGTTAAATAAGCAGGGTGACAATATACAGCATTGATGTACTCCTTTTCCTATTTGGAACCAGACTGTTGTTCCATGTCCAGTTCTAACTGTTGCTTCACGACCTGCATACAGGTTTCTCAAGAGACAGGTCCTTACAATGTGGTATATATTAGAATAGATAATATAATAATAATATAAAAATAGGATTTCATACAGAGGCCTAACAATGGAAAATAGTTAAATGTCTATATTACTGAACATTGTACTAACATTAAAATCATGTTTTCAAATGATGTGTAGTGAGATGGAAAGTGTTTAGAACTTAATAATTGAATAAAAGATGATACACAACTGAATCACAAGACTGTTAAGGAAGCTACATATTTAATTAATATGTGTAAATGTGTATTCATTTCTAAACAGTAGTGCAACATAATGTTAATATAAAAAATATTATACTTTAGTTTCTGCTGAGGACCAAGAAAACAGATTCCCAAATGAAGCAAGAGACCATCATGTAGCTTGTAAAGGAAGGTTGTGGAAAACCATTTGTTGCCAATCCTCTTGTTTACATCAAGACTAGAAGTAGATTAGAAGTGTTAGCTAGAGTTTTTGGTGTGCTCATGTGTATGGTACCCATCCATTCCCCTCCCCAAGGAAGAAGAATGAATAGAATTCTCCCTTCTCACCTAAGGAGAGAGGACAATGAGGAAACTACTGAAGGGGCTTAATATTTGAAACTACAATTGCTGTACATGGTGAGCAGATCTCAGAAGGTGTTTGAGAAACCTCAAGATGAGTAAATTCCTGGCAAGTTTATCTGCTGAGGGAAGTAGGGGAGCTTTTACACTGGTATCTGCCTGTCTCCTCAAGATTGTCCTGACTAGATGTGACCTCAAGTGAGAGACATCCTGGTGAACTTGCAGTGATCTTGCTCAGTATTGCCATCCAGAGTGACAAGAGGACTCCAATGGTGAGAGAAAATTTACATGGCAGTGGAATACTGGAAACCAGGGAGAGAAAGCAAGCAAGACGGAGGTGAGGCTGTTACCTGGGCAAAGGAATTTCAGGCAAAATCTCTCATTAGGTAGAGAGGTCAAGCAGAGCAGTCTCCAAAGAACCCAAGAAAATGTTCCAGGAGAGATAGTTTTAAATATCTCCCTGATAAAAAGCACATTCCAGTTCTGAACAGTATCAGTCAGACAAAAGAACACCTCACTCCCTTCCTTCCTCCCCTCTCCATTTCCCAATGGGGGTCAGACACTGTGACTGACAAGACTAAGAAGAAGGGGCAAAGACATCAGTCAGGCAGGGGGGAAAGCACTCGGATTCTCTCCCACTGCAGTTACCTAGCCTATAGCTGGCACGAACTGGGAGAGGGGGAGTGCCTGGTATTTTGAATGAGGTTAAAATGTGCTGAGTATCACAGTGGACTAAAAATACTGCTGTTTGGAAAAGATTCCATTATCTGAAAATGACTTGATAAGCCTGGGGACTTGCCCTAAATTTCATCCAGGAAAAGAACTAGGACTAGGAGAAGAATTAGTCAACACAGTAAATGAACAAAGACAGGAAGAGACAAGAAGAAATGTGGTTTGTGATTATATCCCACAAGACATGCTTGATCCACATGGCAGTTACATCTGGAAGAAAGAGGAGAGACTACAAGGAAATCTACGCTTATTAACAGTAGTATTTGGGGAAAATCGTAATGGGATTACTTGAGACTTTTTCTCTTCTTTTTTTTTTTGAGTTTTATAAAATTAGTAAGATGCGTTTTATCCTGTAACCAAAGGGGATTTGTAGTGCATGGTTTCCTGGGCCCCTAGATCATCGTGAATCTTTTCTTTTTAGTTAACTACTAAGTTTCCTTCAGAAGATGGGATGGTTTCTCACTGAAAAATTACTGCAATCCTTCTGGAAAAATGCTAAGATATATTTAAACTACAGTTTATTCTGTAAAACCTCAGCATAATACATTAACCATATTATCTTTTTATTATGTAAAAAGTTACAAGTTGCACTAGCAAACAACAAATCATTCACAGTGATAAACAGGTTAACTTTTACTCTGTAGTTAACTGAGTCAGGAAATAAGCTTATACACAGGGGAGGGGAATCTATCATAAATCACAGAATTAATGCTTCAGAGCTCCTTCATCATGTTTTCTAACTTCACTTAAAAATTTATGCACATACATGCAATATTTTACATATTCTGTAACCTCTTAACTCACAGAATTATCCCACAATTTTAATAAATTTACTATAGGAATAAGTATATTTTATTATATCATTTGTTGTTATTTTGGTAAAAAAATTTAACTTATATTCCCTATAAGAAGTCTTTAATTTGGGGGCATGCATCCCTGTAAGATCAGAATGACTTGATTTAAGACCTTAGCTGTAATTTTTCTCTTTATAAAAATACCCAATCTCCCTCATAAGAGTGTTAGGATTTAATTACTCACTTGACATGTTGAGACTATCAAAGTGCAGATCTGTGTGAAGATTTTTCAGTTACAGCTTTTTTGGTCACCAGAAATACAGAGCTGTGAATTAATTTTTACATAACTCTCAAAGATAAAGAAGTCCTTAATAAATTAATATTAAAATAGATTATCTGAAATGTTAGTCTCAGTAACTGTGTGATTTTGGTGATTATGGGTATGCAATTGAATGAGGGAAAGAATCCATAAAGAAACTTTCTTAATCTTCATTACGGTGTTTTCATGAATCAGATGGAATCTGGTAATTAAAACAGAGAAATATTAGGGCTGAACTAGTAAAAAAAATTTACTCGATATAAGATGCTGACATATCTATGTTGATTCAAAAACAAATACATGTACACATGTGCATGTAGAGAAAGAGAGATAGGAAAAGAGACCTAGACAGAATTCTGAAGTGACCGCCAAGATTCCTGTCCTCTGGTGTAGTCACTCCATATATGTATTCCTCTTGAATACAGGCAGGAATTATGACTATGAAAGGATAATTGCTTTGATGATTAGATTACATTATATTAGACACTGCTGTAGCTGGCTGGAAAGATTTTCCTGCTAACTGAAGAATCAGTTCTGTTACAAGGGCCAAAAGGTTAGGACCTGAGGGCAGCCTCTAGCAACTGGGAGTGACTCCTGGCTAACAGCAGTGTCCAACTGTGTTCCTTTCTTCAACTTCTAGGAAGAATAAATTCCTTTACTTTTCTAGCCCCAGAGGCCCTTCACAGTCCATGGCTAATGGCCCCTTCTTCCACCTTCAAAGCCAGCAAGGATGGGTCAGGTCTTTCTCAGGTCAAGCCATGCTGACCTCCTCTTCCACCTCCTCCTTCTACATTTAAAGATCTATGTGATAACATTAGACCCAATCAAAGAATCCTTGAAGAGCTCCCTGTCTCAAGGTCAGCTGATTAGAAACTTTAATCCTATATGTTACCTTTATTTTCCTTTGCCATGTAATGTAACATATCCACAAATTCCTGATATTAGGGTATAGACATCCTCACCCCATCATTCTGGCCATGAAATACTTCAACAACCAAAAAAAGGGTATTAGAATGATGAAAAAACACAAATATTGATTTTAAGGATTTATTCTAAAGTCTTAATTACACCACTAGGATGAATACTTAGAAAATTTTCTAAGTTACTGAAACACAACAAAACTGAACTTTCTCCTTATCTTTCTATGTAAATTATCATATATTGTATGGTTCTCAATAAGCTAAACAAGTGTTATAAATAAAAATAATGTTCATACTTTAGCAAACATGAAATATATTCAAAATTCAACTATTATTTAATTTTATTATCTTCAATTGATTTGTGTACCTTAGTCAGTCAGTCAGTCAGTTCAGTTGCTCAGTCGTGTCCGACTCTTTCCGACCCCGTGACTGCAGCACGCCAGGCCTCCCTGTCCATCACCAACTCCTGGAGTTCACCCAAACTCAGGTCCATTGAGTCGATGATACCATCCAACCATCTCATCCTCTGTCGTCCCCTTCTCCTCCTGCCTTCAATCTTTCCCAGCAACAGGGTCTTTTCAAATGAGTCAGTTCTTTGCATCAGGTGGCCAAAATATTGGAGTTTCAGCTTCAACATCAGTCTTTCCAATGAAAAACTAGGACTGATTTCCTTCAAAAGTCTTTCATAATTGCTCAGAATAATTAGGGATATTGGTTAGTTCATGTTTTGGTAAAAGGCTCCTATTTTCATTGAAAATTAATAAATGTTACTATGATATAACAATATTATCACTTAGCTGTTTAAATGAAAAGTGAAATAAACCACTAATTTAGATTCCTTAAGATAAAGTATTTATGATAAAAAATTATCAGAATAAAATGTATCATTTTATGCTATTACTCCAAGTTTCTCCACCATTAAAAATTAAAAGTACAGACAATACTGCTGAAAATGACCACTAATGATATTGTTATTTTATAAAACTATAAATCCACTGTTTCCAGAGTCTGGTGGAAAACTGTTGTTTAGCCAACATTACTGAATACATGATCTCTTAGAAAACTTGGTTTTTCTGTCTGTCTCTGTTTACCAGTTCAACTATGCTCATAATACATCATGAGCAAAACCAGTTCTATTACAAACCACATTTTTAATAAACACATTCATGAAATAAACCCTTTGATGAAAGCAAATTGTACAATGGGGTCTTTTTGCTCTAAATAGGTAAAAGTAGTATTACCTCCGGAGAAAGCAATGGCACCCCACTCCAGTACTCTTGCCTGGAAAATCCCATGGACGGAGAAGCCTGGAAGGCTGCAGTCCATGGGGTCGTGAAGAGTCAGACGACTGAGCGACTTCACTTTCATTTTTCACTTTCATGCATTGGAGGAGGAAATGACAATCCACTCCTGTGTTCTTGCCTGGAGAATCCCAGGGATAGGGGAGCCTGGTGGGCTGCTGTCTATGGGGTCGCACAGAGTCGGACATGACTGAAGCGACTTAGCAGCAGCAGCAGCAATATTACCTCACAGAGAGAAATATACACAAGCAGCTCAACAAATCCCTGTGGTCCTAGCTACTGGAAAGCAAGAAACACGTAGTAAACTTTGGAGATAGCTCAATAGTACATAGTCAAAGCTATGGTTTTCCAGTAGTCATGAATGGATGTGAGAGTTGAGCCATAAAGAAAGCTGAACATCGAAGAATTGATGCTTTTTTTTTTTTTTTTTTAAGAATTGATGCTTTTGAACTGTGATGTTGAAGACTCTTGAGAGTCCCTTGGACTGCAAAGAGATCAAATCAGTCAATCCTAAAGGAAATCAGTCCTGAATATTCATTAGAAGGACTGATGCTGAAGCTGAAGTTCCAATAATTTGGCCACCTGATGCAAAGCGCTGACTCATGAGAAAAGCCCCTGATGCTGGGAAAGTTTGAAGGCGGGAGGAGAAAGGGACAACTGAGGGCGAGATTGTTGGATGGAATCACCAACTCAACAGACACGAGTTTGAGCAAGCTCTGGGGGATGGTGAAGGACAAGGTAGCCTGGTTGCTGCAGGCCATGGGGTCACAAAGAGTCGGACACCACTGAGCAACTGAACAACAATAGTACATCATACCTAAAATATCATCAAGCATACCAGGCAAAAGAGAATTTATTTCAGATTCTACCCTCCAGAGTAGGTGCAGAGAGGGAAGAAATGCTATGAGATTCATTATAATTTAAAATATACAAGTACTATTTTAGAGGAAGACAAATCTGTATGCAAAGACTGACATGATCATTATAATCAATGCTCTAGTTTGCAATCTCTGATGAGTGTGGCATGGTTTTGTGTTTGTATATATTTTTAGTTGCTTTTATTTTTAATACTACATTATGCTTTTTTGCTATATCAATGCAGATTTGGAATTTGAAAATACTTTGAGAGATGACATCAAAGGCTTTTGAAGTATACAGACTGGCTAGATTAAACAATGGAGTAAGGTTATAGTGCTCAGAGCAATTATTGCTCTGCTATAGCTCCTCTCATATTCAATACTATTGGGTTTTGAGTTCCAAACTTATGCAATGGCATCCCAAATACAGGCAAGTTCTTGTGGTTTAGAATTCTCAAGAAAACTTTTGGACAATAAGCAAATAAAAGTCATATTTTATTACATCTTACTTATTATGTTCCCTTAAGTAGGAGTGGTTTCCCAAAGACAATTTTCAGTCTCACTTAAGTTAATATGATTGATAGAGTGCTAAAAGTCTACTATGTGCATTAAATGAAAACTGCACACTAAAAAATGCCTTGTTTAGTCTTCTGTATAGAAAGGATACTGAGTAAATGCTATGAATTTAAACCAAAATGTGCTATGTATCTGATCATATATATCAAAACATATGTATTGGTCTAGCATATCTCAAAATGATATGTGATTGGATTAAAAATGCCCAAAATTCCTAAAATCATAAAATATTAACAATATTACATAAAATATGCTTAATGTTTGTTATGCACTGAATTATATTCTTTCAAAATTCAAATGGTTCATATGATAAGGGCCTAATCCCTAATGTGATAGTAGGATTCTCATCCTTCTATCTCTCGATAGAAGATGGAGATAGAAGGAAGGTTAGATGGAGTTATAATGGTGGGGGCTCTGATCCAATGAGATTAGTGTCCCTATAAGAAGAGGCACAGAAGATCTCACTACCTCTGTCTCTCTGTGAGTATACTCAAAGGAAACGCCATGTTAAGACCCAGTGAAGATGGCCATTCTGACTGAGGTGAACCTTATTGTAGCTTTGATTTGCATTTCTCTAATAATTAGTTATACTGAGCATCTTTTTTTCATGTGTTTACTGCCCATCTGTATGTATTCTTTGAAAAATATCTGTTTAGGTCCACTGCCCATTTTTCAATTGGGTTGTTTGCTTTTCAGTTATTGAGCTCTATGAGATACCTATATACTTTGGAGATCAATTCTTTGTCAGTTGTTTCATTTGCAGTGTTCATAGCAGCCCAATTTACAATAGCTAGGACTTGGAAGCCACCGAGATGTCCATCGACAGATGAATGGATAAAGAAGATGTGGTACATGTATATAAAAGAATATTACTGGCTATAAAAAGAATAAATTTGAGTCAATTCTAGTGAAGTGGATGAACCTAGAGCTTGTTATACAGTGAAGTAAGTTAAAAAGAGAAAAACGAATATCTAGATTCCACATATATATGGAATCTAGAAAAATGATATTGATGAACCTTGTAGCAGGCAAGGAATGGAAATGCAGATACAGAAAATGGACCTGTGAACAGAGTGGTGGAAGGAAAGAGTGGGACAAATGGGGAAGGGAGCATCAACATATATACACTACCATGTGTAAAACAGATAGCTAGTGAGAAGCCCAGCTTGGTGCTCTGTGATAATTTAGAGGGGTGGGATGGGAGGATAGGATGGGAACGAGGCTCAAAAGGGAGGTGCTATATGTATAATTATCATTGGTTTGCATTGTTTTATGGCAGAAACCAACAAAACATCATAAAAGCAACTCTCCTCCAATTAAAAAATAAAAAGAAAAATAATTTTAAAAAGAAGATGACAAAGAAAAAGAAAGCCCAGTGAGATGGTACCTGTCTGCAACCCATGAAGAGAGCTCTTGCCAGACAGCAAACACTCCTGGATCTTGATCTAGGATATCTAAACTCAAAAAATATGAGAAGTCAATTTCTATTGTTTAAGCCACCCAGTTTGTGGTATTTTGTTGCAATATAATATAATGTTGCAACTAACTACTTGGCTCTTTAGGCTAGATTTACATATGTATGCTTATTTCAAATTCTGTCTCATTACACTTTTTCTTTATTGGTTACATCATTGTTTAATTCCACTGTGGACACTATTTTCATATCACCACTCTACAGACTTTATCCTGCATTTTCTTGGAATTTTCCATTTTATGTTATAGCCTTGCAAGTGATGGCACTGCTCTTTTTTATTGATTTCCCCAAGTCCATTCTCTTAAAGAAGCTCTACAGCTTTTGGCAACAATGTCAAATACTTTCAGATAAAAGTCTTACAAAATGCCATTGATTTAGTCACAACTGCTTTGAGTTTTCTAAAAAACTCTGTCAAATCCACAGACTATCTCCTTTTGTTTTTTTCCTATGATTTCCCTAGTGTCTAATAGCATGGTAGATCTTACATGATATTGGCTAAATCAATGAACAAACAAAAGAGTATGCTTCTTAATCTTTCTCTTGATATCAAAGGTAGCATCAACTGAATCAAGTTTTCAAAGAAGCAAAAAGTCAAATTTTCTACACTAGCACGCAGTGTGGTAATATAAGTTATGGATGGGCAACAATATAGAGTAGTGTGCTTGAAGCATTGTTCTGAATAACATAACTCCCAGGCCTAATTCTCTGACCCACTCAAAGATTCTGTAAGCTATTTATAATCTCTTAGTAAGTCCTGTCTCTGCTTTAGCAAACCAGCATTGGTCCCTGTTATTTTCAGTGAAGACTCTGGTTGACATAGCACTTTTATATAAACAGAGAAGTCATCACTTTCAATAAATACCAGAGAACCCACTGAAATGTTGTGAAGTAATTAGCCTCCAACTAATAAAAATTAAAAATAAATAAATACCAGAGAGAATCAGTGACCCAATAAAGGGTAAGAACTACAATTTAAAGGAAAAAAATTTGCTTGAGAAAACTGGTTATTTCTTTTTTTCAATTAAATTGGGTTTTAAAAATTTGAATGTGAACTATTTAAGAAAAGAGCCTATAGAGTCATTAGGGCAAGCTATAGTAAAAAGATAAATACTGGAAAACCTTCCCTATTTTTACCAAAGGTCTTTGTTGTTTTAATCATGTAACATTAAAAATGTAAATAATTTTACTTTATAATGACATTATTTATTGTGAAACTCCTGCCTTTGTTGTGTAATAAATGCTTTGTCTTAGGTTTGAACCTGAGTAGATTCAGAGTCCTATGTATAATGGGAATATAAAATATCAATATACTTGAAATTTTATAATATAAAAGAAATCAAGTAAATTCTTTATCTTTACATCTCTAGTCATTTACAAATGAACTTGAATCAAATGACAATACCTTTCTCTAAGGAGCTACAGGAACTTGACAGGCATTATTTAATTCATGTTCTCACTAATCTTGGTGTGATATTACAACTCTTATTCTAACACTGGTGTAATTGAAGGACAGAAAATTAAACATTAATCCAAAGCTCTATCCACCCACACACACTGTCTACTTCTCTTAAATCCAAGCTCGTAAGGAAGAAAGGAACAAATAAAAAATGAATCCTTTCTTCAACATCATCTTCAGTGAGTATGAGAGTACACAGTGGTAGGAATGAAAATCATCTGCTCTGAAAATCTGAATTTTATTGCTAAAATTTCATCTTGCTGATTGAATTATGAGACTACTCAGAACATATCTATACCACAGTTAATTTTAGGCTTCTTGAGGTAACAAACTGTTTTGATGTTTACTCATCATCTTGTACCTTAATTTCTCTTTCATCCATCCATGAAGAATAGAAATTAGCAGACAGTTCAATAACAACTAGAGCATCTGATCTAGTTTCCTGTCTTCTTACTTATCCTAATGTGACAGCTAGCCCACAAAGCTAAAGTCTTCTTTAAGCATGTGGAAAAGTGCATGACATAGCAACTGGCATTACAGTCAGATTTTTCTTTTCCATAAATCTACAATCATATCTAAGAAGTTAGCTTTTCACTTTAATTTGGTCTATGCAGATAAAAAGATGAGGGCATCCTACCTTGTATTATGTAAGAATGAAAATAAGAAAGGAAAATCTATGTATGTTTGTTTGTTTGTTTAAGGTCCTAATGTTTCAGTTAATAGCTGAAGCAAATTCAGAAAATGCAGCAAGAAATTTCAGGAGAGTTACCCACGTGGTTGAAGGGGTTGGACTGTTAGAAGCAATGTGAAGTAGAAGAAAGAAGGAAACAGGGTGGGAGGAACAGTATATGGCTAAGATCTCTGTTTTCATCACACTCAGAAGTCAAAAGGGGGTTCTGAGTAAAGACAACAAGTTTACTGAGCAATTTTAGTTTGAATCTCAATGAAGTGAAAATAGAGCTGTCTTGTTCCTAATTTGTACTAAAACCCCTCAGTGTGACAGACAAGCAAACCTCCAGGAGAGGAATAAACAAGAATCCAGGAACAAACTCCCATCCTCCCAAGTCTGAAGACCATGGGCAGTAGTGTGATAACAGGAAGTTTGGAAAAGGGAGAACCACGACAGTAGTTCAAATACTCAACAAACTTCATAAGCAGGAATCAAAATTGGTCATCATTCCATTTAACGTGATAGCTTTGCAGTAAGTGTAAATAACAGGTTTTTGTTTTTTCTTCTCCCTCCTCTCTCTGTCCCTCTTTCTCTCTGCCTTCCTCTCCCCCTCCCTCCCTCCCTTCCTCCCTCTCTTCAATCTTGGCTAAATTCTACCACCTTTACACTGCAACAAAAAAATAAGGGTGTGACCTAATCCTTCACAATTTCACATAGCTAACTTTTGGAACATTAATATTTCTTTTCTTCTTCAAAAATGGTCAATATGCAATTCTGGGGTGGGGGGAATGGGTTGGAGAGAGAATGAAAGAACAAAATTGTGATATGCAGGTAACCCTGGAACTTTAAAAAAATATTTAATGTATTAATTCTAAGAAGATAAGGGTTATGTCAATAAAGTATTAATATTTTAAAGACACTTCTTACCATGAAGCTGTCTATCTCCTAAAGCAGTTGCATTTCCAAACCATCTCAAATAGCCCCTGGCTTCCACTGAATATCAACAGAAGGATTCATTTATCACTCCTAACCCAAATCATAATTCATGTTTTCAGAGCTATATCCTCTTCTTTGACTAATCTTCTTGGACAAAGGACCTCTCTCCTTGAGGCTATTCCATTTAGTGATCAGTCCTGTATTGTTTATGACTTTCTATAATCAATCATATCGAGAATGGAGAAGTCACCCATCACTAGGTTCTTTATGTTTCTGCCCATGATTGTTTGTGGGAGCTTTATGCCTATTCTAAGGCTTTGCAGGTCAACATCAATGACTTGTTCTTTGAAAGGCCCCATAGTCATTCTGACATGGCATAATCTAGCAGCCTTTGACCAAAGAACCACATCTTGGTAATTAGAAAGAAATAGTGTATAAATGCACTAGACATCTAAAACTACAGAAATGTATCTTGATACAAGGTCAGTTCTCTATTTTTAACACAGTTTTATTTGCCCTAGTTTGATCACATATATGCCTAGATGTCCATATACAGACAGGATGAGTCAAGTTAGCTAACCTCATATGTAACCCAATCTATTTCCATTAAATATGGTAAATGTGTTTACTCTTCACATGAGATGATAAATATACTTGAAAGTACTTCATCCCAAATCCTGCATTGAGAATGCAGAGCTGTATTTTAAAAACAAGCAGAGCAAATCTCTGAAATCCTGTTTGAATCTTTGCTCTGCCAGTTATTTCTTGTGAATCTATGAGCAAAATCTTCACCTTTCTGTGCCTCAGTTTCCTTAATATAAACATGTTAATGTCAATTTTCAAAATAGTAAGAGCTCCATGAAACAATGTATATGAAGCATCTACTCTACATTTTTTAGTTTTAGAGCTTATTACTATTATTAATGACATGTTTCAGAGTATATTGTTTCTTCATGTGACACTGCCAAAAGTCAAAGTTCCCAGAGCTTAGTCTCATTAAAAGGATAACAGTCATAAAATAATGCAAATTATTTACATATGTGTATATATGTATATAAAGTATAAAATATATAATGTAAATGATATACATGTAAATATTTTTATATATGAATACATGTTTATATGCATATATATGTATGTATATATGTATATCTCTGTATAAATTTATTTATGCAGAACTTGATTTACTTATTAATAAATTCAGGTCTATAAAACTTGGAAATTAAATTATTTTGACTAATCAAATTGACTCTCACAATGTAGTCACTGACTTATAAGTAACACCTAAGAAATGGTGTATTTTTAATGATGGATCAATAACACTGCATTTCTTTACTCAAGAAAGTTCATGATAAAGTATTATTACTGAAAGTGCTGTTTAAAGAATATATATACATGTTTTGTCCTTGTAGTTTTCAAATGTCTTTTATTGGTCACAGACAAAATGGGAGTGGCTCCAACATTTTAACTAGCCTAAACTTAACAAATAAACAAAAACTAACACAAGCAAAGGAAATAAAAATTAGCCTGGAAATGGATGAAATAGAGAACAGAAAAACAATGGTGAAAAATCAACAAAACCAAAAACTGAGTCACCAAAAATGACTCACTTAACTATACTGACAGAAAGAAAAACCAAGAAGCAAATTAAAATCAGGAATAAAAGAGGGAATGTCACAACTCAGTTTACAAAAATGAAAGACTGTAAGGAACACTATGAAGATCTGTAAGCTAACAAATCAGATAACACTGCTAAAATGGACATACTCCTAAAGAGACACAAACTACCAAACAGACTCAAGAAAGAGAAAATATGACTAGACCTATAACAAGCTAAGAGAATTAATTGATGGTTAAAAATCTTTCCATTTCAGAAAAAATCTAAAGCCCAGATAGTGTCACTGGTAAATTTTTATTGTTCAGTTGCTCAGTCGTGTCCAACTCTTTGTGAACCCATGGACTGTAGCATGCAGTCCATGCTACACCGGTCTTTCACCATCACATGGAGCTTGCTTAACAGTAAATTTTACTGACGATTTAAAGGACTATGCCCAACTCTTCACAGGCTCTTCCAAAAATAGATAAGAATGGAATGTTTTCCTGCTCATTCTGTGGGGCTAGTATTTCCAAGAAATCAAAACAAGACATTACAAAAAAAGTAAAACAAAGCAAAATTTTAAAAAACTACAGACCAATATTCTTTATGAATATAGACAGAAAAAATCTTTCACATAATACTGGAAAATCAAAACCAGAAACATGTAAAAACAAATTATATACCATTACCAAATAGGATCTATCCCAGGAATGCAAGATTGGTTTAACATACAAAAATCAATCAACAAAATATATCATATTAATATCATATTAATAGAAAAAGTACAAAACTCATACAATAATTTCAAAAAGACACAGGATATATAATTGACAAAATCTCACACCCATTCAGGATAAAAAAATCATTTAACAAACTAGAAATAGAAAGAAACTCTACTAGTCTGATAAAGGATTTATGAAAACCCCATTAACATCATACTTAATGGAACTGACTACCAATAGATTTCCACTGGGGTTGATGAAAATGTTCTAAAATTAAATGTGATATTAGCTGCAAAATTTTGTGAATATGCTGAAACCCACTAAATTGTACATTTTGAATTGATGAATTGTATAGTATGTGAAACAAAGCTATCAAAAAGAAAAGAAAAAAAAACAAAGAAGACATGCAGATGACCAATAGGCATAGGAAAAGATATTCAACATTACTAATAATCAAAGAAATGAAAACTGAAACCACAATGAGATACCACCTCACACCTATCAGAATGGCTATCATCAAAAAGGCCACAAAGAGCAAATGTTGACAAGGATGTAGAGAAAAGAGAATTCTTAAGGAGATCCAACCAATCCATCCTAAAGGACATCAGTCCTGGGCGTTCATTGGAAGGATTGATGTTGAAGCTGAAACTCCAATACTTTGGCCACCTGATGCAAAGAGCTGACTTATTGTAGATGATCCTGATGCTGGGAAAGATTGAGGGCAGGAGGAGAAGGGGACGACAGAAGATGAGATGGTTGGATGGCATCACCGACTCAATGGACATGGGTTTGGGTGGACTCCGGGAGTTGGTGATGGATAGGGGAGCCCTGCGTGTTGTGGTTCATGGGGTCACAAAGAGTCAGACCTGACTGAGCAACTGAACTGAACTGATACACTGTTAATGGAAATACAAAGTAGGACAGCCAATATGGAAAACAGCATGGAAGCTTCTCCAAAAAACCGCAAACAGAACTACCATGTACTGTGCTGTGCTTGGTCCTGTTCAACTCCTCGTGACCCCATGGACTGCAGTCCACCAGGCTCCTCTGTCCATGACAATTCTCCAGGCAAGAAAACTGGAATGTGTTGCTGTGCCCTCCTCCAGGGATCTTCCCAACCCAGGGATCAAACCTAGGTCTCCTGCACTGCAGGCAGATTCTTTACCATCTGAGCCCCCAGGGAAGCTCAAGAATACTGGCGTGGGTAGCCTAACCCTTCTCCAGGGGATCTTCCCAACCCAGGAATAGAACTGGGGTCTCTTGCACTACAGGTGGATTATGATCCAGCAATTCCACTCCTGTGTATTTATCCCAAATAAGCAAAAACACTAATTCAAAAAGATACATGCACCCCAATATTGATAGCAGCATTGTTTACAATTACCAAGATATGGAAGCAACCTAAGTGTCTATCAACAGATGAATGGATAAAGAATATGTGCTATATATACACAATGAAATACTACACAAGTGTATGAAAAAATGAACTAATTCTTTTCACAACAATGTGGATGGAGTTGGAGGATATTACACTAAGTAATATTGGAGGATATTACTAATAAGTCAGTGCAATAGAAATATTGTATGACATCACTTATAGTGGAATCTAAACACTGCAACAAACTAATGAGTGTAACAAAACAGATATAGAGAACAAACTAGTGGTTACCAATAGAGAAAAAGAAGGGGAGAGAGATGAGATGGGTATAAGGGATTAAGGGGTACAAACTACTATTTATAAAATAAATAAGACACAAGGATATATAGTACAATACAGGAAATATAGCAATTATTTTCAGTTCAGTTCAGTCACTCAGCCATGTCCGACTGTTTGCGACCCTATGAACCACAGCACACCAGGTCTCCCTGTCTATCACCAACTCCCGGAATCCACCCAAACGCATGTCCATCGAGTCGGTGATGCCATCCAACCATCTCATCCTGTGTTGTCCCCTTCTCCTCCTGTCCTCAATCTTTCCCAGCATCAGGGTCTTTTCAAATGAGTCAGCTCTTCACATCAGATGGCCAAAGTATCAGAGTTTCAGCTTCAACATCAGTCCTTCTGATGTTATTATATAGTAACGATAAATAGAATATAACTTTTAAGTATTGAATGTTGTACACATAAAACCTATGTAATATTGTAAATCCACTGTACTTAAATTATAAAGAAAAGATACATACAACTCAATGTTCATCGCAGCATTATTTACAGTTGCCAAAATATGAAATCAATCTAAGTGTCCATCAACAAATAAATGGATAAAGAAGATGTCACACACACATTAATAAGCAATGGAATACTACTCAATCATAAAAAGAGTGAAATTTTACCATTTGCAACAACATGGATGGATGGCCCTGGAAGGCATTTATGCTTAGTGAAATAACAGACAAAGGCAAATTCTGGGTTATCACTTATAGTAGAACCTAAAAAACAACACAAATGAACGAATAAAACAAAACAGAAACAGACTCATGGATATAGAGAACAAATTAATGTTTACCACTAATTAGGGGATTAAGCGATACAAACTACTAGTCATAAAATAAGTAACCTACAAAACTACATTGTACAGCACAGAGAAATATAGTCAATATTTTATAACAGGGGGTATAACCTATAAAAATGTTGAATCACCATGTTGAACATCTGAAACTAATATAATATTGTAAATCAACTATACTTAAATTTTTTAAAACTCCAACAGATAACTTTTACAGCAACATTAACGACTGGTAGCCTCAAAGCAACAACATACGAAGGTGGGGCCAGAGCACAACTGCCACAAAGACGGTGTGGGAGCAGCAAACATGGAGGAGGACCCAGAAGGAAGGCACAGAGATTCCCCATGGCCCAGAGAATCAGAGTCCTCAAGAAGGGAGCCGTCAGCCACGCTCTTTCTCAAATAACAAGAATCTGATCAGCATGCAAAAGCTTACAGGTGAATAGAGACATTGGAAAATGTGAACAGTACATCGCAGTCTGGATAAACTCTAGAAATCAATCAAGTATACCTGATTTAAAAGACTCAGTCCAGCTTGAAAGAAACTTCTGGAAAGAGAAAACGTCATTGAGCAGGAAGGAGACACTGTTGCAAAGGAAAAAGAAGTTCCACATAAAAGTAGGGAGAGAAGCTGATGACATGGCTCTCAAGGAACACATGTCTATAGTGTTGAACGCCTAGTGATAACAACAGAGGAAGAAGTCCCAGATATGTGCAGCTGGAGAAGAGCTCTCTTCCCTACTAAAATAACAGAAAACCAGTAATTGTGCCAGTCGCTGATTTACTAACTTTAGCTTCACATCTGTCTTTCTGTTCTCTCCTATTTGATGCTGTATCTGGGACTCTGCATACTATCTATCAAATGACAACCCATTAGGTTCTATTAATAGTAGCAAGACTTGAAGGCAGAGGAGAGGAGAAGGAGTTCATTCTTTTCCTCTCTTCCTACTGTTCCTGGTAATAATGCCCCAATTAGGACACTTCAGCACAACAGCAGGAGTTGGTTCCAGCCTCTAACTGCCTTGAGCATTCCCAGAACTGCCCCATTGTCCCCACTCACCATTATCCTTGGCAGGTGGGCAGGCTTTCCCTAAGAAATTCTGAATTATAACTACATGATGCCTTCCCTTAATCATCCATGTATTGATAACCTCAAGTTCTTGCCTGTAAAGGTAGCAGTTTTTTTTTTTCCTGCAGTTATTATCATCATGTTAAGTGTTGCCTGTTTCTCATATTTTCAGTACCTGTGTAACCAACTCACTTACGAAATTCCTTCTGTTGAAATACCTAGGTGGGTAGCTCTGTGTGTGTGCTGTCACTTCAGTCCTTTCCTATTCTTTGTGACCCTATGGACTGTAGCCCTCCAGGCTCCTTTGTCAATGGGATTCTCCAGGGAAAAATACTGGAGTGGGTTGCCATGCTGTCTCTTGAAACACCTCGTTTGGTAGCTCTATTCTGGTATAAATCTTAACTGAGGAGATACTTGTGTTGGTTGGCAATGTTTCTGAATGCAGGCTAGTGTCCATGTCAATGTGAAATAGCATTCTAGAAATCCACAGTATTCAGAGTCATCATGGCAAGTTAAATTATAAGCTGTTGCTTGTGACAGCACCTACTGAAGTAAGGACTCTGACAGATCAAATGCCTTTTGCACGTTACAGTTGTAAAGTGGTGGTAATGGTCACATTAAATCTCTGAGGAAGGATGATGCTTCTTATTGCACAAGAGAGCCTTACGAAAGATGATGAGTATGAAATTTTAAACTCTATTTAAATATCAAATTCTATGGCTGACCTAAAAAAAAATCACTTATTCCTTATACCTGACACAGCCAAGTCTGCTGAATATAAGACCCAACATTTAATTGTGCAACTTAAAGAAGTACAATATAAGTTGAATATTCAACAACTGAAAGAGCATTGATCAGAAAATAGTGGGACACTGAGGTTTGCAATGAGAACACATGGGTGAACTTGAATTATGGTGAGCATCCTGAACCTCCCAGTTTTCCTAAGCCTTCTTTATCAGCTAAGGTTTCCTCTCCTCTCATGTGTGAGGAAACGCTCCCCCTTGCTTGAAGAACAAAAAATAAACTTACAGAGGCAGTTGTATGGTAAGGAGATGCTGGGCACCTCAAGACCTCCCACCCAAAACCACACACTATTGCCTCTAGGTCTACACTTAGTGTCAGATATCAGAAGGCTTAAGGGAAGCAAAAGAGTAAAGGAGAAGATATTTACTCCAAAATAATTGCAATGTTTTAATTTATATCACCAGAAACTTTGGTAAATATATGTGGTAATGAACTGTAAGAGTTTTAACCATGCAGGATGGAATATAATTTTTGATCATGTCAAAATATTGATATGGATTCACTTATCACAGACTCTGTATTTAAGGTGCTGGCTCCAGCAATAGAAACACCTCTAGCAGTTTCCTTTAAACTAAAACATAGATTTGAGAGCAGCCTATATTCAATGAAGTTGATTTTCTTTCACATAGTGCAATACGAAGAACCTGAAGGTTTAGGAAGACACAGATGTAGAAGTAGATTTATTATGTACAATTGCACATTCAACACTCAATTCTTTGAGAGCCCCCAAAGGATGAAGTTTTTAATAAAGTATCAAGAAATATATTAGACATAGTGGCTGGTTTCCCTTAGTGAGTGATTCAAAAGCCATAGTGTCTTTTATGACCTATCCTTAGAAGTCACATGTCATCACTCTCAAAGTATGTCATACAGATTAACCTAATTTGGTGTGAAAAGGAATTGTATAAGGAAATGAATAGCAGAGGCAAAGATGTTTGCGTGTCATGCTGAAGACTGGTTACTACCACTTGTTTGTGATTTTTGACTTAAAAATAACGAAAATACTCTAAATATATGATAGAAAATTTAAATGCTACAGAACGATCTCAAAATCTGAAGCTAAATTATAAATATTCACACTTTCTAGTTACATATCGGGGAACATTGGAGAAGGAAATGGCAACCCACTCCAGCATTCTTGCCTGGAGAATCCCAAGGATGGAGGAACCTGGTGGGCTGCCGTCTATGGGGTTGCACAGAGTCAGACACGACTGAAGCGACTTAGCAGCAGCAGCAGCATCGGGGTACTTACATAACCAAAAAGAGGAACTATTTCAAATGACTAAACACAAAATGTGACTACAAGTCTTAGTTAGATATGTCCTAAACACAAAAAATAACTAAAAAAAAGTTTCAATCTTTTTTGCGTGACTATGTTTTTGGTGGTAGTACTGACAACTGTTTTCTGGTACTACAGATAGTATTATATGTGTATTGCCAAAAAAAAGCCAATGAACAATTATACTGGAGTCACTGGGAACATGAATTTTCAGCACTGGTTGTCAAGTGATGCAGATACAAGATCTCTAGTTATATATACAATTCTGATCTAATTGGTCCTAAATCTGAATTAAGTCTGAATAAATCCATTAAGCATTATATAGGCCTAGTAACTATGAGGAGCTTAGTTGAATATTACCACTAGTTTTCAAATTGTAGTCTCTAAATACCATTTCTCATACAAAGGAACCAGGGACTCCTTGAAATACCTGATTCTAGTTTGGGTTGGGAGTGAGGGGAATGTGCAAAGTGAGTTTGGAATATTTTGTCAACCAGGAAGCCAAAGAAGCCATCCACAACAACTGAGGATTAATTTAAAAAACTCAGTGAGCAACCTGAAGCATCTCTTGCTGACCAAAAAATTAAAATAAATCAAATATGATTAAATCTATGGGTCATTATGTGGTGGTGTGTGTGTGCTCAGGCATGTCCAACTCTTTGCCACCTCATAGACTGTAGCCCTCCAAGCTTCTCTGTAGATGGAATGGGTTGCCATTTCCTCCTTCAGGGGATCTTCCTGACCCAAGGGTCAAACCTATATCTCTATCTTGTGTCAACTCCTTTGACAAGTGGCTTCTTTACCAACTGTGCCACCTGAGAAGCCCCCTGAATCATTAAAGTTCTTTAACAAAAAATAAGAAACATAACAAAAAAAAAAAAAAAGAAACAGAGAAGAGGAGGAGAAAGAAAAGTAGAAAACTCATTGTTTATCTCTGAAAGATGCAAGTTTATAATTGCATCATTTTGAATACTAGTAAATACAGAAAGCAGCTGAGCATTTATCTACTTTGTCCTATACCAACCACATCCCAGGGAAACCAAATGTCTAGAGAAGTTTCTCTTTAGCATTATGTTCTAGCTAACAAGAGATATAATTGGAGTATCACCAGTTTGCATTCCTTAATGAATTAATGTAGATAATTAACAGATTCTGAAAGAGATAGGCCAGGACTTCCTGATGGAAATATACGGAACTGCCTCTGAAGTATTTTTGCAAGAAAGTCTAACCCAAATATGATTAGGCCCATAGACATAAATTCCATATTTCAGGAAATACAAAAATCAGGATCTCAAACGAATGACTTTTTTGCTTCAATCTGTAAACTGCAAAGGACAAAAAGGGGAAACAGGTTAGCCTTTAAAACCGAGAGACGAAATATGGATCTTTCGGCTGCCACATGTGAATTCTGGTTGCCTTTGGATATGTTAGTCACTTAGTAGTGTCCAACTTTTGGCAACTCCAGGGACGGTAGCCCACCAGGCTCCTCTCTCCACGGAATTCTCCAAGCAAGAGTATTGGAGTGGTTTGCCATTTCCTTCTCCAGGGGACCAACCCGACCCAGGGACTGAGCCCAGGTCTCTGGTACTGCAGGCCAATTCTCTACCATCTGAGCTGCCAGAGACAAGTCAGTATTTGAACATGAACTGTGGACTTTGCTAATGTTAAGTAGTAATTATTATACTTTAGTGTGATAATGGTATTGCTGTTTTTTAAAGACTTTATCTTTTAGATACTTACTGAATAGTTATAGATAAAATAATATGCTGACTGTGATTTTGCTTCAAGTTACAATGTAGAAATGTGTGTGACTATAGATTAAACAAAACTGACCTTGAGTTGGTATTTGTTGAGTCTGGCTTAACGGGCATATGACTTGGGTTTTTCATAATAAAAAATTTTAATTAAAACGTAACTCTATATGTTTAACATATTTTCATAAGGCCACTTAAAATATAACTTAATATTGATAGTTATGTCATCACATCATATATATTCCCACATTAATATGTATTTTCTCTCTGGCAATGCCTATGATTAAAGTGTACTCCACTTGATATGATTTTCCCCCTGACATTTTAGATACCAACAACCTTACAGATGAGCACAGGCTTTATGCCCAGACTTTAAGACATAAGGCTAGAGCTAACAATAAAAGTAATGACTAAGCACTGTCTATTATTTACCTTCACTTAGTTGCTCAAAGAGCTTTGAATTCAACAATTAACTAAATTATACTTGGCTGCAGATAGTCACTTAATTTTATAGCCTATTGAGTTTGATAATCATGAGAGCATGAATTGCAGAGAGGTAAGGATAAAGTAGTTGGGTTAGTGCCTCATTATCCTTGCAATTCCCGTTTTTTGTATATTGCCCAGCACACAGAAAATTAAGAATAAATTTTAATTTATCACTGAAGGGAGGAAAAAAGAAAGAGATTTCAGGGAAAGACATAGAAAGAGAGAGGAAAGGATAGTAGAAAGAAGCTGCACCATTTATCTATTGCACCATAATGCTATATAAAAGAACCACAACTTCAGTGGCATATAACAGTAAGTTTTCAAATGCCCAAGGGATTGGGCTACTTTCTGGCTGTATTGTGGAACTTTGCTGCACTCACTTTTATTGGCACTGGGCTTACCTATGGCAGCCTCAGGTGGACCAACTGGAATAAATTAACTCTACTGCATGTCTATTACACTTCAACAGACTCTAGACCAGGCCTGGTGCTGGCAAAAATGCAAGAGGTTAAGTCCATTCTTTGAAGCACTTTTCCAGCTTCTACTTGGTCATGTTTGCTATTACATGTTACTGGCCCAAATAAGGACCATGGCTAATCCCAGAACCCTGAAAAGCTATCAACAGATTAAAAAGATCATGGATGCATGATGTAGGGAAGAATTGAGACCATTTTTTGTGATCTACAGCAAATGAAATAAAGATATTAACTACATGACAAGTGCAAGTTGGTACTCTGTTTATCCTTTATTTTCTGTTTCCAAACGCTAAACAAAGGCAATTGGAATTGTGGCACCAATTAAGTTAACTCTTGACTTGGGATTTTACATGCAGCTAGAGTTTCTGTATCATCTTTTATTAACTAATCTTTTTTTATTGAGTTCAATCTCTTTGCCAAAGTCTGTATAAAGCAGTGTCCTTTGTACATGGCAGCAACTTGATAAATATACATTAAAGTAGCAGTTTTGGCCACAGATTTCTTGTCTAGCTAGCACTATTCCTTGTTTGCCTCTATTATCCCATTTCTAAGAGATGTGTCAGCTGAAGCAAGCACTAGCCTTTTTCTCCACTCCCCATGTTTGCTTGTATCTGGAAAGACCACCCATTGGCTAGTATTCTTGCCTCTCTAATCATATTTTGGCTCCATTTCAGGTGGAATTGATTTTTTCTAACTAGTAAGTATGAAAGAAGAAACTGGGTACTTACAATCTTATCTCTCTGTTTCTCTTCCTCATAAGAGAAGAGATTCACACCAAGAATGTTTTCACTCCACTCTGTTCCTCCAGGAAATCTGTCACTATGGTAAGAATCCTACATAACTGGCAACTGAATTTATTAAGAAGTTCTCTTGCCTTCAGATATAAGGCAAGCCCTCCAATACTAACCAAATCAATAAATGAATTATTTTGGTTTTCATCTGCTTGATTTTGGTTCAGAACTTAGGTGTGGAAAACACGTTATTTATGATTCTGTTCCTTAAAAACGCCTGTAATAAAGCATATTTTATTATTCTACAATGACGTATTGTATTTGTGATTAAAGGGTTGGTACTCACGTCTATTTAATGTAATCCAAAGGAAAACAGGTTGCCCAAACTATATAATCTGCAACCCTGTTAAAGTTTTCCCAGGATGGAAATGAATGCACAATTCCAAACATCTAACAATTAAAAATGTTAAAATGACTGCCTTTCTTATGTTTCTCACAATGTCAGTTTTTTTCACAGAGTTTAATTCAAAGTCACTTTCACACTGAAAATTTTAATAACTTACATTTCTTTTTATTTCCCAAATGGTCTACAACTATTGCTTTTATAATGTATTTTTACAAGTATTTTCCCAAACCAGTCATATAATACTAAAAGAAATCAAAGATGGCTAGCTAATCTTGCAAATAATGATATAATATAAAACATAAAAATAATGATGCTGGATATAAAATTTTAAAATTACATCAGCCCCGCCTCATCTCTGAAAATAAAGGAAAAATAACTTCTGTGATTCAATATAATTTACTTATTAATACCTAAATGGTTAGGACAGAGGATGAGATGGCTGGATGGCATCACCAATTCAACGAACATGAACTTGGGCAAACTCCAGGAGATAGTGAGGGACAGGGAAGTCGGGTGTACTGCAGTCCATGGGGTCGCAAAGAGTTGGACAAAACTTAGTGACTGAACAACAATGACAACATGATTTACACTTGTTTGCTAACAACTTATATTAAAGCTTATTTGTAACCATCAAAAAATATTTCCTGGTATATACTATAAGGGTTTGTTTAAGGATAATGAAATTATTATAATAGGGTTCAAGGAAGACTTATTTGGCTCCATGCAGAATGACAAGTACTATCAAAATGAATTAAACATTATGAATTGTGCTGCACTTTTTTGTGGCCTACTGTACTTTCCAGTGATAAGCAAGGGCAGAAGAAAGATAACATCATTCATATGTTATGCTTCACAAACTACCTCCATAGAAACACAGTTTATTTTTTTTTTCTGGTCAAAAAGTGTTTGGATAGGGTTCACTGCTGATTTGAAATTTAAATATAATTTTTCTCATGAATGAGAAGCTTTTGTTAGTCACGCATTTATTGTCTTTTTGCTGATATGACCTCTGTTTTCAAGTGAATGACTTATTCCTCTTCAAAAGCTGATAGATTCTGTAAGGGGGAAAAAAGCTACTATACCTTTGAGAGACAACTCTCTGCCTTAAGTGCTTACTTCAGTATTTTTGAAGTAAAGCTAAAATGCATCAAAAACAATTTTCCTGGTTTCATTTGTATCGAGTTTACCATATCAGAAATGTACCAGGTTTAAGAATTTAATGAAAGACTTGTGGCTTTTCTCAAAACCCTAAACTTGGCTTTGATTTAAATATTCCAAAAGATGGAAGAGTCTGAGATAAAAAGTAGTGTCATTTGCCTACATGATATTTCATAATGGGTTCTGTAGTTGTGTTACACAGCTGAGTAGCAAAATAAATATATACAGTTCTTATATTGCATTCTTTTCATATTACCTTTTTGTAATAAGAAATGGACTGATGTTTTTGATTTACCCAATTTCAGCTGAAAGAAGTTACAGTTTGTTTCACTCCTTAAATGACAACTTCAATACAATATGTAAATAGCTAAAGAATCTGCCTACCAATGCAGGAGACGTTAGTTCGATCCCTGGGTCAGGAAGATTGACTGCGGGAGGGGATGGCAACCCACTCCCGTATTCTTGCCTGGAGGATCCCATGGGCAGAAGAGCCTGGCGGCGATAGTCCACAGGGTTGCAAAGAGTCAGACCCAACTGAGCAACTGAGCATGCACTCAAGCACAGGTAGCAGGGATGCCTTTCACTGTCATCGAAACTAAACCTTCATGTAGCAGAAGGAAACAATTTCTTCATCTTGTAAAGTATACTCTTTTACACTGCAAGGGAGCCTTGCGGTTAACAAAAATTACTGTGGATTTAAAGTCAATATTTATTTTTGTTCATAGAAAATTATATTTACAGACCCAAGATTTAACATTTTAATCAATGTTGTTCTTATGACTGTTTTTATTTCAAGTCACAGTTGCTATTTTGCTTAGAGTATTTTATAGTTCAGATAATTTAAAAGATAAGCATAAATTTTAAAAGCTTACCACTAAGAAATTCTGTAACTGCTTATGTACAGTGGATAAAACGATGAAACAAAAATCATGTCTTAAAAAGCAAATCGTTGTTCTTTTCTGTAATCACTGAACACATTTTAACTGCCAACTTACTGTTTCTGGCTACATTTAATCTATGAGAATCAAAATAAAATGTATGAGTGCATGTAACCTTTGTACTTATTTCAGGGCACAGGTGTGGGTACTGTTATAATCTCAATTTTATAGATATTTAGTGATGTTAATCAATTTCAGAGACAGCACAACTGGAAAGTGGCAGGAATGAATCTGAACTCATATTTTTGAGATTATATCACAAACACCTTTTGTACTCTACGCTTTATTTGTTCATTTCTTTCATTTGACTCTAATCGCCTTAAATTTTGATGCTGTGCTTCTAGATTTTTCTCCTCTTGCAAATGCTTCACATGACACACGATCTGATACTCCCTGTGTTACAATAAATGCCTGAACAATTTCAGTTAAAAAGTCATTTCATCAGGGGGCCTTCCCAGATCATCCTACCTGAAATTATTCCTCCACGCTGCCCCACCCTAGTTTTCCTTAAATTTAAACCCTCTTATTTTCCTAATCCCACTTATGACTCTCCAACATATATATTATACTGGTTTATTATTGTTTTTCTTCCCTCACTAGAATCTATGGAATAAAGTAGCTTTGTCTGTTTTGTTCACTGTTGTCTCTGCTGAAGCAAAACAGTTCCTAGAACGTACTAGTCATTTGATAAATGTTTGTTGAATGAAGTAATTAATGATCAATCTGTTACTAGAGTAACAGAATGGATGTCACCAAAATCCAGCTTGGAAGGCAATGCAAAAGCCCAAGTACTTAGTTCCACAGGTTAAGTACTGGCAATGAAAAGAGGAGAGTAAAGAATGAATCTAAGAAACATTTAAAAGAAGAGGAAAAGTTGGTACTGCTTATCAATTAGATAAATATTAGTCAACTCTTTTATAAGTGTGCACAGACCTACATAACTTCAAATGGATTCATGGGATCTTAGAGTGAGAAAAACTTAGATTCCAAAGCCATCCCCTTTATCCTCTCAATGTACAGAGGGCGACAGAGGGTCTAGTCAGTTAAGTAACACACACACGGTACACCAGTCCCCAAATTCTATGCATGTGACATGGTTCTGTCATAAGACAGAAGCAAATATGTTTAGAATACATTGTTACAATTTTTAAAGGTACAATTTAGTGAGAAGCTTCTGTTGATTCTGGTAAACACGAAAATCAGTTGTGAACTAATTGTTCCTCCTACTCAAGCCTTATATGATATTAGCCATTCAATAACTACTCTTTCACTCAAAGACCAATAGAGTATGTGGAATATAGAGTTTTAGAATAGCAAAGTCTAACCTTGAATAACATTCTTACTGGTAATGAAAAACTAAAATTATAAGCTATAAAATGCAAGGAAATTTCATCTCAAGGGTTTGATGAGATTACATCTTCTGTAGTTATAGCTATTAAATGTTAAAGATTGATCTTTAGAGCCAGTTGAGTAGTATAAAGGCTTTTCTAATACTTAAAAATGTTACAAGGAAAAAAAAATGTTACAAGAGAAAAAGTCTCATTTAGAATGATTGTAAATGAAATAAAAAAGGTCACATGAGTACAAATTTAAAATACAGTATAGTACAAACTCTAGCATTTAAAAAATGTCCTCTTGTTCATAAAATTCAACTTGAAGATATGATTATAACACCATGCTCTCCTGATTAACAAGAGTTGTTATGTTTAAAATAAAAAGTCACAATGATAATAACTAAACCTCCACAAAGTAGAAGGCAATGGCACCCCACTCCAGTACCCATGCCTGGAAAAATCCCATGGCCGGAGGAGCCTGGTGGGTTGCAGTCCATGGGGTCGCTGAGTCGGACACGACTGAGCGACTTCACTTTCACTTTTCCCTTTCATGCACTGGAGAAGGAAATGGCAACCCACTCCAGTGTGCTTGCCTGGAGAATCCCAGGGACGGGGGAGCCTGGTGGGCTGCCGTCTATGGGGTCGCACAGAGTCGGACACGACTGACGCGACTTAGCAGCAGCAGCAGCAGCAGCCACAACGTACTTGTAGTTAAAATCAAGCATACATCCAATGTCTATATCTGTGTCTTAAGAAAATAACCAAACAAACAATAACCAAGAGTGAAATGGCATTTGATGTGTTTTTCTTAACTTTGCAAAATCCTGGGCAAATTATTAACATGGGACCCAGAAAGGTGCCTAAATTGAGTCTAGAGAGATTAACTGTAACACCTATTAAAAGAAAAAGTTCATAGGAGAGTTTAGATTTTACTTTTTCACCCAAGATTCTTTTGGTTTACAGGATTTGTTGCTCCATTAAAATAGCAGAGAAAAAATAAGCCTTGGCATTCAATTAATTACTCACTTCTTGTTCTTTAGTTATGTATTTTTCCCCAGACTCCTCACACCACTGTCATATCCCCAAGTTCTTTCCCAATAAAGAAAAGAAAAAAAAAAAAAAAACACTAAATTTGACTGATTCCTCTGCTTTCGAAGGATTAGAGAATTAACAACCATCTCAGAGCCTGGTTGGCAGGGGAGAGGGGGTGTCACTCTATTCTAAAGCCTTTCAAAATTGACATAGGTGCTATTTTCTGCTCCTAAATGAAGAGCTTAAGTTACCCTATAAGTGTTGGCCAATTTCTCTTATGTCCCTTTACCATAAATTTCAGAGTAATTTATTCAGGAGAGCAATTGCCTTTATACTTTCTTCTCTCTGCTAAACCCACTCCATCTTCTCGATCTCTTTACCAAAAGTTACTTTGGCCACAACATTGTTAAATCCATTGCTTTACTCTACAATATCAGCACTTGACAGAATTGATCAGATATTTCTTGATATATTATTTTCATTCCATTACTAAGACCCACATTCTGTTACTTCTCCTGCCACTTTAGTGGCTGCTCCTTTTCAGTCCCCCTTGCCTGTCCCTCTATCCACTGCCCAGAGCTCAGTCCTCAAAGAACTACTCTTTTCTAAAGATGCTGACTCCCTGAAGGACCTCATTCCATTTAATGCCTTTAAGTACAAGCTAAATAAAATGAGAATATATATAATCTCTCTGATCTTTCTCTGACTTGTTCATTCTTCTGTCTTACACATCTCCACTTAGCTGTCCAAAGGGTATCTCAAGATTAACAGGTCCCAAACTCAGAGTCCAATTTAATCCATCAAATTTGCTTTTCATGTTTTTCTCCACCTCAGCAAACATCAACTTCAACATTCTCTTTGTTCTGGATGAAATGTGTGGAGTCATCATTGACCTTCTCTTTCTCTCACACCTTGCACCCAATCCATTAAAAAACATGTGGGCTCTAGCTTTAAAATACAATTTGTTCTTTAAAAAATAATTTAACTGCCTCTACTGCTACATCTCTGGTCCTGACTTTAATCATGTCTGAGACTATTAAATGGCCAACTAGCTAAAATCCCAGTGCTTACTCTGCCTTCCAACCTCCCAGTCTTCAAGTCTATTCTCCTCGGAGGTAAGTCCCAACTCTCCTTTAAAGTCTGAATCATATTATTTCAGTACTATGCTAAGAGTCTGCAGTCTCTTCCTGTGTCATTCAGAATAAAAGGCAACACCACCCTTGACATGTGCTTCCCTATCACCTCTCTGACTCTGCCTCCTCTACCCTCCCCTTATTCCTCTGCTTTTCTTTGGACAGATCATGCTTCCACCTTGATATTTTGGTTTCTCCAGTTCCTTCATAAAATGCTGTTGCCCTAAAATCTTCTCTCACACTTCCTTCCGCTCTCTACTCTATTTTCATCTCATCAATCAGGCTTTCCTGAAACTCTTCATGTAAAATAGCAACATTCCCTCTTTGACCTTTCCTCTCTCCCTTACTCTATTTTATTTATCTCCACAGCATTTGCCACCACCTGACATATGCCAGTTTCTCACACTAAAAGGATGGGCCAGGTAGAGGAACATTGTTTTCTTCACTGTTGCATCTGAAGTACCAAAAGCAGTGCTTGGTCAACAGTATGAAGGCCACTGTCTTAGCAGCCAAAAGAATACTTCTACACCTTCCAAATGCAGTCAATTTTTTTTTTTCAGGCATTTTAATCAAAACAATAGAAAGCTTACTGGAGGTCTACACAGTTTTATATTTCTGATGGATGCTTCTTGGCAAATAGGCTCCCTCATTTTTATAATCCCCTTGGGTTCCCTCCTTGGCCCAACCATCTTATATTTGCCAGCATGAATTTAAAAAGTACCAGTGTCTACTTTATTAATGACCTTCTACACTCCATAGTAAATGACTGCCTATTGTCATCAGGACCTAAGGGACAGGGTGACCCAAGGGTCACAAGCACGGTACCGAGTCCAAAGGAGGCACCAACTCTGCTCTAATTAGAAGAACAGATAGAACAGGTAGTAGAGTTTGCTTACTGTTTGAAGTGACAAGTGAAACTTTGTCCTCAGCTTTATATATCAAAGTCACTTTGAAAAGATTAAATTCCCAGTACAGAGGCCAAAGACAGTTGAGATAATTTTGCTTATAATTAGGGAAATAGTCTTCTCTGCAGGTTAGCTAGCCATATCAGAGCAGCCTGTTGGCTGATAGCAAGTAGATAGGGTGTTGGAATTCCTGGGGCTGGCTGAAAATCTTTTAGAGCAGAGTTCAGCAGTCATCTCCTCCAATGGGCCAGATAGACTGTAAATATATTAGGATTATATGCCACACACTTTCTGTATCCCATATTTCTTTTGTTTGAACAACAGTTTAAAAGTGTAAAATCTATTCTTAGCTCCAGAACTACATAGAAACAGGCCACCTGTTGGATTTGACCCATTTTCAACAATTCACTGACCTGTCTTAGAGTTTAGTATTTTTGGTAACAAGTGAAGTGCCTCAAATGTAAGATTCCCAGGACATGGGAGAGGAAAGTCCTATAGAAATCAGGTATTTAAAAAAAGAAGCAACAATTAATAAACAACTGGGGAATGTTCTAGCCAACTAGCCATCAATAGCAGATAAAGCAATGGAAACTCTAAGTGCAGACCACATATGTTATATAGAATATTGTTTGAAGTGGTCTTAGAAAAGATAGTAGATGAAACCAGTCAAATGGACTATGTACTATACTGTACACTATTGACCAAATATCAGGAAAATGAAGAGACCTGAGAAGTGGCAATAAGGACCTGAATCTTGCTCCTATCCTTGTGAGAGGTATGGTGTGCACAGATTTGCCTCCTAGGAATAGCCCAGATGAAGCAGTTTACTGGGTATATAACTACCATGTATTCATATTTCTACTGAAGGCCTAATGTATACCATACACTCATCCAGGTACTGCAGGTGTAGCAGTAGACGGAACAAAGTCTCTGGAATCATGGAGCTTGCATTCTAGTTAAGAAGAGGAGGCAGTAAACAAGGTCTTTCTTTACCATTAGTGCCACCTGGGAAGCCCAATAAGTAAAGAAGATCATTTCAAACGAGCTCTTACTATCAATCAATCACAATCAAACTGAAATGAACAATCAAGCTTACTGCAATATTGCAAGAAAGAGGCAAAAAAGAAGCACCAGTTTACCAATGTTCCATTTTCTCCATAGAAAGCATGGGGTGAGGATCAGATGGATGAAGAACAGATGGGGGAATCATCTCACTAAAGAGGAGCCCCTAGAAAAGGCTTCTTTCTCTTTAAAGTTCCATGGGCTGGGAGAAGGGAGAGAGAGAAGGGTTAGGAGGAGAAAGATGCTGTGTCATAGTATATGTGCCTTGGCCAAGGTCCCCAAGAAATAGTCCTCTGCATGGAGAAGCCTGGGCTAGGAATGCAGACATATGACAGTATGGGCATGGCAGGCCTGGCCAGGGGAGGAAAGAGCTGGGTCCTGACTGCAACTGCCTCCAAACTGTAATGCACTGGTCGCGTAACGCAGAGGGCAATTCCACTGTCACCCCAACCTTATCATTGTCTGTGGCTGGGCCTGAAAGATCACACAGAGGACTTGGACCTGGAGTGGATTCCTGAGTTAGAGGTGGGAAGGCTTTGAGACAGATGACTCTCTCCACCCCCATCCCCAGCCGGGGTGACTAATTTAAGTTTATTCCCTGTGGACAAAAACTTTAAAATATCAGTAGCAGGACAATCAAGAGAGAAGGCTGGACCCTGCCCCAATAAGAGACCACATATTTCTCATTCTCGAAGTCAAGGTGATCTTCCTGACAAGCTCCTTGGAGGTCAAAAGGGGAGTACTGTCAATACTGCCAAATTGACGCATAGGCTTTGGAGGAATACATCTTGGCTAAGAGGTGTGCACACACACATGGGAGGATCCTGAGATAAACCAAATACAAACTCAGAACCAGGCAAAACAAGATGATTGGGTGAATGAAAACCTGGAAGAAATGCTCCATAAAAGTGACTCAAACTACCACAAGGGTGCGACTCTCTCTTTTAGCCCACCCACGTGTATATCTGCACGTGCTGTACTCTTTTTCTTCCTAATAAATACTTTACTTGCTTCACTACTTTCCATATCTTTGTGGAAATGGATTTCCTGCAAAGTCATAGTGGCCAGGGTCTTCTCTCAGGCCACTGGTCCCTGATGGTCACGTGGCTAGGATTCAGCACTCTCACTGACATGGCCCAACTTCAGTCTCTAGCCAGTAACTAAAACCCTGCTTCAAACTTCTGCAAGCCAAGGCCACCGAGGTCAGCTTCACCAAGGAGGCAGGCAGTTAAGCTGGCACCCAAATGACAAGGAGGAGGCCGCCACAGGAAGAGCTGAGGAAGGGACATCCAAGGAAAGAGCAGCTGTGAAATGTACAAGATGCAGCAAGGAGCTTGAAAGATTCAAGGCAAAGAGTAAAGGTCAGCATGTGTGGAACAGGGTGAACCAGGTGAGGCTGCTAGGACAGGAGACCTCTCATTTCCCGAGCTCTTGCCATGTTCTAGCTCCCATTTTCTGGGAGCTGGAGATTTTGTCTGAAAGGAACCAGTCTCGGCCACCACCACCACAAGTTCAGACTCAGGTAGAGTTATTACAAATAAAGAACAAATATTGAGTGAGCTCCACTCTCTCCGGGACTGTGCCAGAAGCATCATACTATGAAATCTCCAAAGCAACCTTGTGACCTGGGCTTTATAGCATGTGTTTTCACTTATAAAGCAAATAAATCTCAGAGAAGTTAAGAAAATTGTCAAGTGCAGCCATGCAAGTGAAACTACAGCCCACATTCTTGCTTCTACACCACAAGCTATTGGTAGTTTGGAAACTGTGCTACCGACCAAAGTCACATGGGTCCCCGGAAGAAAAATAAGCGGGAATATAGGTGATAAAATAAAGCTTCCCAGGTGGCTCAGTGGTGAGGAACCTGCCTGCCAATGCAAGAGACGCGGGTTTGATCCATGGGTTGGGAAGGTATTCCGGAGAAGGAACTGGCAACCCACTCCAGTATTCTTGCCTGGGAAATTTCATCAACAGAGAAGCCTAGTAGGCTACAGTCCGTGGGGTCGCAAAAGAGTCGGACCCCGCTGAGCGACCAAGCAATCACAACAAGGTGGTAAAGTAAGGTCTAACCTCTTCTCTTGTGCTTAGTCTAGTTTTACTTGCCTGCAGGAAGCTTTGAACCTGACACACCAGATTAGCGTTCCCAGCGCAGAACTGCTGGGAGGACTCACCTCCGTGTTCGCATAGAAAAGCGCTGCTCATAAGCACGCAGCAACTGAATGTGGCCAGCGGGCCACGTGCAGAGACGCTGCGTCAGCTGTGCGCAGGCGCCTGTTTCGGCTCTCGCGAGAAGCGCCGGGAGCCGCTCCACTGCGCACCTGGGAGCTCCGCCCCCTCCACGCGGAGGGGAAGCCGGGAAAGCAGACCACCTGTGGGGGAACCGTGTGCAGCAGAGCCTGAGCTCGCAGGTCTCCATCCTTAGATCAAAGAGTAGAGCTGTTCTTGGCTTCTGAGCCGAAATCTGTCTATTGGTGCGAGTGACGCCCTGCAGGAAGACCGTTGTGGGAGCCCTCCTTGAGAGGGTAAGTTGCAACTGGTCATTATAAACTAGGGAGAAAAGCTAGAGGAAGTCCAAGAACTCAGATGACTTGCTGTTAAGCTTCTTCCTCTTCTCTTAGGACTCCTTATCTACCTTAGTCTAAGGAGTGATTTGAGCGTGTTGGATAATGCTGAATGTATTGTTGTTGTTTAGTCACTCAGTCGTGTCCGACTTTTGTGACCTCAGGGACTGTAGCCTGCCAGTCTCCTCTGTTTATGGGATTTCTCAGGCAAGAATACTGGAGTGGGTTGCTGGGCTAAGGGGCTGACACTGCAAACTCCAGAAGCTGCTCAGATTGGTGAACAGATTGTGATTCCAGTGAACCTCACAACTTCTCACAAAGTGCGATGTCCTTTGTGAGACCAAAGTGTTCAGATTCTTTGCCCCTGAACACCTGGGGAACCTATGCCTCACCACGTGGAACTGAAGTGAAGGTGTTAGCCACTCTGTCGTGTCCGACTCTCAAACCCCACGGACTGTAGCCTGCCAGGCTTCTCTGCCCATGGATTTCTCCAGGCAAGAATGCTGGAATGGGTTGCCATTCCCTTCTCCAGGGGATCTTCCTCACCCAGGGATTGAACTAGCTCTCCTGCATTGCAGATTCTTTACTGTCTGAGCCACCAGGAAGCCTATGCCTCACCTTGTACCATAACTCAGCTTTATGCCCACGTGGATTCAGAAACTGTTTAAGCAAAAATCTAACTGGAACACAGTTCTGTTAGAACTGATGGCTGATTAAAAAGGCAAACAGTAGGACATGACAGCAAAAGTCCAAGGTTATTAGCCTGCCTCAGAAATTAATTTCTCAGTCTTTCTTAATCCATCTTCTCTTCAACTCTGGTTCTATTTTACTAAGAATATTAATGTATCAAGTTATGGTAAAAAGAAATGTATGTCATAGTGTTTTTATCTTTGAACTGGGAATAATATATACTTACATTAGAGAATCTGAGTGAGATAGAAGCAATGTGTGTTGTGTAAGTACAGAGTCTGGTTATGCAATAGAGTCCTTTTCTGGTCTGAATACTTTCCCCCATTCCTTAGAACTTTTTCCAAAGCTTAAGGGGAATGGCCCTATTACCACCTGCATTTGTTATAATATTTCCTTCACTTGCATAACATCTTCCAGGCCTACAAAGAGAATGATTAATATTTTAAAGCAGCAGTACAGAGTGTTGTTATAGACTGTCATAATACCCAGGGCATTTTAATGCAGTTGTGCAATGTGACTGGAGTGGAGACCTCAGGTTAATATCTACTGTCTTTCACTTTCAATTTGAAAAGTAGATTAAAGATGATTTGCTCTTTTTGAACATGACAGAGACCTTTTGAGATGAAATGTTTTTAAGCTAGTTTGGTTGCAGGAGTTGTTGGGCTTAAATCCCTGAGGGTAAACGTTATGGGGACTGCTGAGAAATATTTCTCAAGTTCTAAGAAATGACTGCTTTTCAACTGTAGCAATGACAGACAGGAATACCAAAACAAAGTTCAGCATCAGTTCCTTCCTTATCTAGTCACATCAAGGGAATGTTTTCCTTAGGAAAAGAGGTTGTAATTTCTCTCCATTCACTGCCTCTTGTTTTTCCTTGTATTGATGGGTGCATTGGCAATTCCTTTTTCTTTCCTGAAAATATGCTATACATACTTATCCCTGTATCACCCAACTCTTGGTTGGTTTCCTATTCAATTCAGTGTGACCACAAGCTGTCAAGCATCTCTCAAGCAAGCTTAGGCAATTAACCCCTCTTTTGTATTGTGCTTTCCCCAATTCTTTCAGTGGGGTGAAGGAATATAAACTAAAAAAAAAAGTCAAACACCATGAAGTGGATACATTTTGGGCTAGAAAATCATAGGAAAAAATAATTATTCTAGCCATTCATATGCAGATTGGTTTTTTCCTACTGTTGCAGAACTTTTGCACAAATGATGTGTTCAAAAATTGTTACCTTTTGCTTAATTTTGTTGGTTTTTAAGGAACATGAATGAGTGATGCATTTTTGTCAAAATTTTTCCCTGGATTAATTTGAATAAATCTAAACATATACATTTGTCAGAAAGATCTGTGAGGTTTTAGTTATTATAAGCATAATCCATTCAGTGACTAAGGCACTTCATTTCATAATCTAAAATCCTGTAGAAGTTTCATGACATTCTCAGTACAAAATAGCTTCCAAACAAAAATGTTGATGGTGTTTAAAATTGCCAAAACCAGTGTTTAAAAAAGAAAAGAGAATACAACATTAGAGAAAGTGCTCTGAAGAATTATAATTAAGTGGGGGGATCTAAATTCACATAATGTCTAAGACTAACATAATCTCCTCTAATCTTTTCCAACTTGCCCAGTGAGAAATGAGAAAGTTCAGCAGAATTTGATTACAAAAGATTCAGTAAGGAAAAAATAAATGTTAAAACTGTGCCATGCATTTGCATTCTGTCTTAATTTTTTTTCTTGCAGTAAGTTTTACATATTGTTAATTGAATTATAAACTTAACAGAATAAAAGTTTTAAGTTGCTTTTATACCTTTTTAATATTACTTTTTAAAGATAGTTTATTTTAAAGAATCAAATGTGGATTAAGAGCTGATGTTATAGAAAACCTAGACTAAGAAAAATGGGTAATGATTTAAGTATTTAATCCATTTGTTTAATTTATTTCTTTTAATTCAGTTACACAATCAATCAAATGTACATCCTTGGTTCCTCTTACTTCTAGTTTCAGAAGTGATAATTTCATATCACATGCAAGGCATGATGTTGGAAAGGGTACATGGGATGACTTCTTGACCACCTCTTCTGGGCATGTTCCTTCTATGGCTTCTAACTATATTACAATGAGGTAAATGGCACAGTGACCTTTTTTCACCTCAGTTTCCTGATGATCAGAAAAGTAGCTTGGTCAGAGCAGCAAACTCTGGAGCTCAAAATTCTACTCGTAACTTCAACTGGATGTCAAAGAGTTTTTTACTTGCAAAGACGCTGGCAAAACTATTACTTTATAATGCACAGTATTGTAAAATACAATAATTAAATTTAGAAAAAAAAACCTCTAAATTATCTATGCTGTGACAGTCTCCTCTATATTCATTTTCTCCTCCTCCCCCTTTCCTTCTCCCTTCACCCCTCTTGATGGTTGAATTCCTGAAGGATGCAGAAGGCACACACAGCTGGGGCTAAGAAAGTTGTATGCAATATGGGTTGTGTGTGTTAAACTATTTACACTGGTGTGTGGGAGGAAGCAAGAGATTTTGTTGCCCGATAAAGAACAAGGATAACACAGAAATGGGAATGGAGTATAATAAACCTTAAGAGCCTCAACAGCTGACATTTAAAATGTTTACAAACCACAAAATTTCCATTAACATAAGCAGTGTTATTATAAAGCAATAAGACGCAACATAAAGAGACACACATACACAAATAATCTCTGCATTTCCTGCATCAGAACAAATTGTACAAGATGACCTCTAAGATTCTCATGGGATGGCTCTTAGTCTTAGTCCATGTGTAGTGTGAATATTGGTAGCATTCAGAAAAAGCATAAAGCATGAGGACATTTTCTTTTAAATTGCAACTAATTTTTTCCACAAAACATTATGTTCCAGCTTTCCCTAATGGCACAGTCAACCCCTATAAAGTATCTATTTATATTAAAAGATTAAGCTCTAATAATGTGTTTAAATTTTTTTTCTTAGTTCTCAACAAAGTACATTAGTCTGATGCAGACCCCTTGATTTTTCTAATCATGTTTGCTAATCTGCAAAATTCAGTAATTTGCTATGGATCTCCCAGTCATTAGTGTCAATTAAGGAGGCTCTCCCTTATACCAGATGGCACTGAGGGAACAGAACAAGAGAGTGGAAATAAAATGTGTTTTCTAAAACCCTCCTACTTGCCAGTTTAAACAAAAACCGTGTGATTTTTTTAAGGAAAAAATATAGTAAGAGTTCAGTACATAACACCTTGTACTTATAGAGCATCTTAAATCCAGGAAATCCACAAAAAAAGAATTCACTAATCACACCCTTGTGAGCTGACCGTAAAGAGTCCATATGGCAACGATTTCCCTTTGCGTAGTCTACACAACTCGTAGTCTACACTGACAGAGTCCTCTTTTAGCTCAGCCCTGTGCTTATGTTTTAAACCTCCATTATTTGTAAATGAGGAATTAGCAAATTTTCCTTATTCCATCCTGTCAATTCAGAATTTGGTTCCTAGCACAAGGAAAAAGAATTGTAATAGTCTCAGCCTTTAAAGGTCAGACATTTTGTTAATCATGAGCTAGCTCTCCATGAATGGGAGTGATGTGTTATTAGCCATTACAAGACTTGCCTTAATTATGGAAACATTGTCAGCTCTCGCCAAGTAAATGATCAATGAATGAATGAATGAATGAACAAATGAAATTGTCTACTCTTATCCATAGATTACTCTTTCTGAAATCCTAGCCACAATGTTCCTGTATCTTTTTATGACTCCATGTCTTGGGTTAGGACCACTCTGGGAGAAGAGCTGAAGATAATGATCTGAGTGAAGTAGTTTCTTTAAGAAGTGATCCTAGGAAGCATAAGTAGTGCGGTTAAAGAGTGAGACAGGAAAGGAAATTTACACAGCATGTGTCAATGAGTAGATTATCACAGTGCTGCACAGCCAGGGCTCAGTCCTACTGGAGACTTCTGGAAGACTTGATAAAGTAAGCTTCATAGTTATCCCACCCAAGGGGTAAGAATGCTGGAGTTTTTATCCACCTTAACCAATGGTTAAGGACCATTCCTGGAATTGTTAACAACTAGGCGACTAAAGCTTGTCCCACAAAAAATATGAAAGAAACAAGTCACAGGTGTTTGTATATACCATAAATGTATACAAAAGGTGAGAGCTGAGAAGAAACGGGAAATGCGTCCATAATAACTGGTATACTCCCATATTTTAACCGACCTTGCAGCCTTTTACCACTCCTCTGAGACAAAAATGGCATAGACTTAAGTTTTGACAATCCAAACCAATTATAATTTTACTAGCATTTTGAGACAAGTTACCTATATGAGTATAAATACATATGCAGATAAATGCAGCATCCGTTTTTGGCTTAAAGAGCAAAATACTTAACCTCATATCTTCTTAAATTATTTTTCATTAGAAGCAAGTGAATCAAAGCCCAAGTATAAACATAATGATAGAAAATAGGTCAAAAAAATGTTTTAAAGACCATTCCCCTTTGTCATCAGTTCTGTTAAGATCTGTGGAGTCATGGGAAAATGGGCATCCCATTCCATCTCCTGCAGGAAGATCCTATTCACAGACTCATGCAATACTACTACCCTTTTTAATTCTACCTAACCCTAACCCTTTTTAATTCTACCACCCCACCCACCTCTACCCTCTTAGTCCCAAAAGACTTCAAAAAATATGTTTCGTTAGTATTCAAAAGTGAGAAATTAACTCCATGTTGGCATGCAGTTGACTTTAGGACTTTCTGTCCCCATCAAAGTTGTTTACTAAAATAGCATCTGTAATTATTTGATCTTCTCCCAGAATTATCCCACGTATCTTCATACTTCACTTCCCTATTGAGAAAGTGTAGAGCTCTCAGCATGAAATGATTTATGTGCTGTGGTTTAAAGGAAGAATATGCACCAAGTAGGAGTTTTTGGATGGAAGAACTACTCTGAGAAGTTTCTTAGCATGCCACTGTACTTAAAGTCCACAGGCCCATCTGGCCCCAGCAATCTGTGCCTGCCCACGTAGGAGCTCCTGATGTGCTTCAGAACGTAGTCAAATGTTCCTGAAGAACATGCCTATTTAAGGCATTTGTTAAAAGTCCAATGTTAAGAACAACCACATAAAGGCTTATTAATGTAGTTACTAATGGATAAACAGCTTTTATCCTTTACAAAGGCTGCAGCTGAAACTTAAACTTGACTGAAATCCATGTCACTACTTTAAACTCACTCTTTTTGCTAATTGTCTTCAAAGTTATTCTATGAAAACTCCTTTTAAAGAATTTCTAATCCCTACTTTCTAGCCAAAGTAGGTTTTGTGATTCTGTTTTTCCTTCTTTCTTTCTCTTGCTCCATTCTAAACTGAAAATAAATAAATAAATAAATTTTACAGATTAGAAAAGACTAAGGCTTAAAAACATTAATCAAGTTTTCCCAGGACACAGAGCTAGTTAGCAGAGTCAGGAGCTCGCACATTACTGGCAACTGAGCTTGAGCCGTAGTCACCATGCAGTTCTGGCTCCTGCATCCTGTTTTTCCAGCAGCGGTGTGACAATGCCCAGCAGAGATGAAAGAGGAGGATTGTGGTGGAAATAATAAGAAATTAAGTGAGCACCCGTCAACCCTTGGAAAGAAAGGAAAGCCCACAGGATAAAAATAATTAAATAATAGAGAAATAAGGAAAAAATCAGGTAGTTGCAGTAGAATTTTGCATGAAAATGATATTTTTTGCCTTCATTGTATCAAAACATTTTGTTCATGTAAGTTTCCAACATCTGTACATTAATATTTGTTAGTACCTACCATGTTCCTGGCACTGCTCTAGACACTACTGATACCAAAAGAAAGCCCTGATTTCATAGATTTTCCATCGTAGCAGGGGACAGAGAAACAATAGGCAAAGAAATAAATGAATAGCTTATAAAATAAGCTGGTATAGAATGGATCAAGGCCAAAGGAAGAGTCATTGAATTATGCAAATTTATTGAATGTATTATTTACTTTTTTTAACCATTGAATTAAAAGTACTCAATGCAACTAGTACATTACTCCAATTCCAGTTCTAGTTTAAGTATCTATTTCAACAGCATCTAGTTTAGGCACCTAATTCATTGTTGAATTAATGAACTTGATGGTATATCAGATAGGCAGGCTTCACTGAAGAAATAACCTTTAAATATCACTTTGCTGTTATTGTTATTCAAACATTGCTTCTGGGAGGCAGAGCAGAGGGGATATTCTTATTTTCCTAAGAGGAAATGATGTCTGAGATAAGTAAAATGGCTTTCCTACTTTGTCATTATAAAACCTAGAATGAAGTAAAGAAGTTAAGAAATTCAATTTACTGTCAATAGTAATTGTGTTTGTTTGTTATATATATATTATCTCATTTGCTATTGATTAGATGGGTTTATGGGCTTCCCTGTTGGTTCAGACAGGAAAGAATCTGCCTGCAATGCAGGAGACCCAGGTTTGATCCCTTGGTCAGCAAGATCCCCTGGAGAAGGGAATGGCAACCCACTCCAGTATTCTTGCTGGAGAATTCCATGGACAGAGGAGCATGGTGGGCTATAGCCCATGGGGTCGCAAAGAGTTGGACACAACTGAGTGACTAACATTTTCACTTTCAGATAGGGTTTATACTATCATTCATTTTTTTTTTAAACTAAGGAAAGAATTATTAAGAACCTTGTACCAAAGTTGGAGAAGGAAGGGTCTGAGTCAAAGTAGAATTCAGCCCTCACACTTCTGTGTTCTTACCACACACTCTAGTACTACCCAATGGAGCAGCAGGCTTTTAGTGAACACTGACTTGACCTTTCTCCCATAGTAATTTAAAGTAGTCAATATATTTCAACAAGTCTCACCCACTCAAGTTTCTTAAAAAGAACAGTGCTATATTTCAAATGAATATATGAACATGTTTCTTACTAGTTTGTCATGTTCATCATTCATGAATATTTATTGTTTTTTCTGGAGTTTTAGGTGTTTAGAAATCACAAGTCCTTATAAGAATTTGTTGAAGTCTATAAACAGTCCCCCTAAATAAATGCATAAAATTTCAGGAAGCTCATAGGCACTTTGAGGTATATTCTGGACCACTGGGGTTAGCAGCCCTCCAAGTGAAAAATTTTGTTAAGGCGTGAACCCACATCTCCCATAAAAATGAAAAAAAAAATTAGATGTAGATTATCTTTGGGGTTTTTTAATGAATGTAATGTCTATCATGATAAATGTTCATCAACATTAAGGGGAGGGCAGGCAGAGATACACACAATCTAGGTAGTTCAGTCATGTCCAACTCTTGGCAACTCCATGAACTGTAGCCTGCCAGGCTCCTCTGTCCAGGGGATTCTCCAGGCAAGAAACTGGAATAAGTTGCTATTTCCTCCTCCATGGGATCGTCCCCACCTGATCAAACCTGGGTCTCCTGCATTGCAGGTGGAATTCTTTACCAACGAGCTACCAGGGAAGCCCTGCTGCTGCTGCTGCTAAGTTGCTTCAGCCGTGTCCCAACTCTCTGCGACCCCATAGACGGCAGCCCACCAGGCTCCCCTGTCCCTGGGATTCTCCAGGCAAGAACACTGGAGTGGGTTGCCATTTCCTTCAATGCATGAGAGGGAAAAGTGAAAGTGAATTCGTTCAGTCGTGTCCGACTCTTAGTGACCCCATGGACTGCAGCCTACCAGGCTCCTCCATCCATGGGATTTTCTAGGCAAGAGTACTGGAGTGGGGTGCCATTGCCTTCTCCCAGGGAAGCCCTAGAGAGGAGTAATATAGGACCTGAGTCATACAGACTTGGCTTGATTCTGTGAACTTTATATTTCTGGATATAATGCTTAGTATCTTTGAACTTAGTTCCCTCATCAATGAAATGTGAAAGTAATCACTGATCATTTTAAATTAGATAATGCGTGCCAAGTACCAGTGCCACTACCTGCTCTTCCATAAATACTCAATAATTGATCATTATTTGGTTTATTGTCAGTATTGTCATGGTGTTATGCTTCTGTGTGCATTATGTCACCACATTATTGTACATTGATGTGATAGAATTTTGACAAAAGCTCCTATTTGAGATGAAAAACTATTACTAAACAAAAAATTCCAAATTTAGCCAAAAGGAAAAACAGAAGACATGATCAGTAGATAAATCTCTACATATTGCACATATATTTGGTAAGCATAGGATACCATTTAGTTGAAATATGATGTAAAAAAGCAAAAGTAGTAGATGATATTTTGGCATTTCATCTTTAAAAATTTGTTCTGTGAGCAGAACACATTTGTGTGGATGAGATTTTTAATTAGACACATTTTTTTCTATTAGCAGGATTGCATCTCCAAATTTTGAAACATTATACAATGATAAAAAGGATTAACAGAAAGAAAAGAACACCCCCGAAATGTTTTCCACTGCATCTGGGGATATGCTAAACAACATCTGAACAAAGATAACTGACTTTTCACTGCCCCCTTGATATGTTTAGATTTATCTATGAGAAAAATGAGGCAATTGGTGTTTACCTATTGGATATATTTGTCTTAAATATTTATACTGTACAAACTGCTTAAGCATTTTGAGGATGTTTTGTGAATTCCTCATTAAGTTTTAGTTAAAATGAAATTTGTTGAAAATGTCAGCATAAATGAAACCATTTGTTGACCAGAATGAGTCTTATGTTATCAGGTTGATGGAAAGTAAGGAGGTGTATATTAACAGATATTCGTTCTAGCCAACCTCACTTCTTTTCACTTACAAAATGAGATATAGCAAAGCTCATCTAATCAGAACAAAGTGCTCAGAACTTCTAAAAACTGGCTCATATACGCTCTGCTCCCTCTGTTTCCAATGTTTCCACAATATGGCAGAGACTACTAATTGTCCAAACTCAGACTCCCACTCTCTCCTTCTTCCTTGATAACAAAACCCCAATTGCTGCTGGGGAACCATACTCTTAGACCCTTTGAAACCAACTGTGACCAACGAATATTAATATTGGTTCAACACGATGTAAAGAGAAGTGTTCGTGGAAGTTCTAGAAGACCTCGATAAGTTTTCGTGTCCTTTGCCTCCCCTTCCGTTTCACTCCTGCCTGGGATGTAGACCTGTTGGTAGAATTTGTGTGACCATCTTGGTTCAGATAGTGCCATTCTTGGGAAAGTCAGGCAGTGAAATATGTGGCACCTAAGAATCTGATGAGTTTGGAGCCACTCTATGTGTCTGGGACTAGCTACCTCATGATATGAAAATCATCAGTTTGTATCTCTTGTTTTTCTATAACATACAACTATACCAAATTCTATCTTTTACTGTTTTTTTATTACCAAGTTTTTTTAAACAGATTTTCTTTCTTCAAACTTGCTACCTGGCTTTCACATCATTTCACATCATGTCATATTAATCAAGTTTTTAAGAAGAACCTACTGTGGTGTAGAAATACAAGCAATGGTATAAAAAAAGGAAATACATGATGAAAGTTAAAACAAGGTCTGGATTTGAATTGCGATTCAAGACAGAATTCTCTAGAAATGGTATTAAATGAAACCACAGGATGTACAAAGTTATTAGAAAGAGAGTTGGAGGAGAGGAACATATGAATATACCATCAGCCAGGAAAGAGCTTAATTCATTTGGGAACTGGAAAAAAGTCAGTATAACTGGAGATTAAAGGGTAAAGAGAGGTAAGAGGTGCCACTGGAAAGGTATACAGGGGGCATATACCACAGTCTGTTGTTTATATTGATTTGAGTGTTTGTTCTAAGGGTGATAAGGAGAGATTGAAGAAATTTAATGGAGCATGCATGAGCTTACTTTGGATTTAGAAGTGTTATTCTTTCTGTAATGGGAAGAATGGATTGGAAAGACAAGAGTGAAAGATGGAGAAGAGTAGACTAGAATCAATTGCAAGGATCCAGGTATGGGAAATTGGTGACTTGGGCTAGAAGTGAAGGCAAAGGAGATGAAGAGAAGTGTTCTTATTTGAAATCTGTTTTGCCAGCAGTATAGACAAAAAGGGGTGGGGGGGGAGATTAAATATGGAAGGTAATTGGAACAAGGGCGTTGTGGCTTGAGCACAAAGAGGAAAGGAAGTGTCTTTTCCTGGAATAGAGAAGACTGTAAGAGAAGAGCTTGAAGAATATAAAAAATTTACCCTGAAACTGGTTTAGTTTACCTGCCTGTGAGACATCCAAGTGGGAATGCTGAGTAGGAAGTTGGGTAACTGGCATGGTACTTAGAAGAGTAACATTATAATGCAAGTAATTTATATCTCTTCTCTAACCAAAAATCTTTCAACAGCTTCTCATTGTCTGCAGGTGTGAAAATATCCAAATTCATAAGAATAGTGTTTTTTCCATTTATGATTAAGCCATTTTTTTTATATATATATCCTACTATGCCCTCCAAAAGCCCTCTGCCCTAGGCACACTGGTCCCTGAAGACATCGGCAATTTTCAGAACTATGTGTCTTCTTTGTTCATATTGTCTTCGGCTGATATACAATTCCCACCCCCTTCCTCTCTCTTGTATTTTTTGCCTAATAATGCTACTCACATTTTTAAGGCTCAACTCAGAATCCAAACCCTCTGAGAAATTTTGCCTAATTTTTCAGTATATACTCTTCCTTCTTTTTCTGTAATGTTAGCCTACTTATCTGAAAATTCCAGAAATAGTTAACTGTTTTATATTTTCTAAACTGAGCTTGGTTTCTATTAATATTTCAAGTCTGTCTTTTACATGATGATGGAAAACTTAATTCAATTAACTCCAGGTTTTCCTAGTCGGTTTCTCAAACTTAATATATTTAATTCAATCACAAAAGATTTTCGGTCAATTCAAGATTGTTGCTGTCACTTCAAGATCTGATATCCCTTCCTCTTTTCTCTGAGACACACTTAATTTCCTTAGGTACTTACATGGTGGGGCTTTCTGGGTAGCTCAGTGACAAAGAATCTGCCTGCCAATGCAGGAGACATGGGTTTGATCCCTGGGTCAGGAAGAGCCCCTGAAGAAGGAAATGACAACCCACTCCAGTAACCCACAACTTATCAACTTAAAAAGAATAACAACAACTTACATGGTAATTGGAAAGTTGGTAACTTGTTATTCTATAACCTCCTCCATATTGACTGACACTTTTCTATTTCTTCTGACATCAGGCTATTACCACCCACCTTTCCTTGCCTCTCTCTTTGATGCCCCTTTACTCTGCATTCTGCTTATCCTTAACTTGAGACTTGCATAGACAGTCACTCAGTCTTGTCAGTCTCTTTGTGATCCCATGGACTGTAGCCCGCCAGGCTCCTCTGCTCTATAGGATTTTCTAGACAACAAGGCTGGAGTGGGTTGCCATTTCCTCCTCCAGGGGATCTTCCCAACCCTGAGATTGAACCTGTGTCTCCTGCGTTGGTAGGTGGATTCTTTACCACTGAGCCAATGGACTACTCCAAAATTAAAGTCCCTCTTACCTAACTTCCACACATTCTGTGACAGCTTAGGGAAAAAATGCACTATTCTTCCATATTGACCCAGTTCAGAAATTTGTTGTGTTTGCCCTCACCCCCTGGTTCTTCTATAGAGGCATATTCACTCTAGATGTTCATTTCACAGATTCTTCCCACTCCATGAAGATCTTCTGAGAGGCTGACATTTCCAGGGTTCCAGCCAAAAAAATCGACCTACTTCTCCACTACTCTCTAGTTCCTTAGAAGAGTTATCAGCTGCTTCTGTCACCGCATCCCTTCTCCAAGATTTTCAGACCCAGAATAGGTCATTGATCCCTTTTCCTCTGCCTAGCTCTATTCCTTTCTGACTCTTCTCTCTGTCTAGGCTACTCTACTTCGTGATTTCTGAGTAAGGTGTAGATTTGTTCTGCTTGTCCTTTTAAGTCCACTGATGGAAACATGAACTTCCTTTCAATACTCCTAGGAACCTAATTGTTTAAAATTTTAAAATCCTGGTTTTTACATATCACAAAAGTCTGACTAAAAAACTAATTAACTCATTATAGCTTAAAAAGTAAATTTAGATATTCAAAAGTCAAAAGAGATGGCTCATTGTTCTTTTTAGTCTGTGTAATCATTGCCGTGAAGCAATGCTTGTCTCTTAGGAGTAAGAGTAAGGATATTACCAGGTTTATAAAGTCTCAAAATTTAATCCCACCACAAGTATTCACTAAACAATATTTCATTCCACTTATGTTATAGTTCACTCTACAATTCTGCCAACTCTTGGGAGAGGTAGTTCTGTGAGGTGGTTAAGAGATCTCAGCTTTTGTATCAGATGTCCAGAGTGTAAGCCTCAGCTCCACCACTTACCAACAGAGAGCCTCTGAGCGTTTTAATTAGCTTTTTAATTGTCAGTGTCTTTGTCTGTGATATTAATTGAACCAAAATTCAAAGGGTTGTTGTGAGGATTAAATTACATAATCTATATTAAGTACTTAAAATGGTACTCTGAAATGTACCTAGGAAGAACTCAAAATGAAAGTTAGTTTTAATTATTATTGGCCAAAAAAAAAATATTCCTTGAGTTTCAGAACGAAAGAGAGCATATGGATCTTCTAATCCAACACTGTCAATCTGTAGAAAAGGAAAACAATTTTGCAAAGGACAAAAACAATTTGGCAAAGGACGCAAAGCCTGGATGCGCTTGGCCTCCTGAGTGTTACACTTTGTTTTCTCTGCTTTATCTATTATCCCATACTGACTGCTGTACTTAGTGGAGTGATCATAAAGTCCGATTCCATTTGAGTAACTGTTATATTTGTTAGTGACAATCACAACTTAAAGACATATAAAAGAGTCATATTAATACTAAACATTGATAGGGAAAATATATAAGAACATTTGGCTAGCTCCTGAATATGCAAAGCCGTGAACACTCCTCTTTCTCTATAGCCTTGCACTCAAGGGCACTCAGGGCAAATAAATCCAGATTTGTTGATGACCCAAGCTCTGGAGTTAATTCCCACCCTCTTTTGAAATGCTTCTCATGCTCTTGTCCTAGATTTAGGAATCTAGAATTTGTCTGAATTTTAAATATATTTTCTTTTAGTGATAACCTAATAATTAATATAAATATGTTCTTTGCCAATCTGATATTTTCCTTTTAACAGAGTAGGATCTATGTTTAGAATTTCTATATATAGCACATAGGAAAAAGTTGGGGCCATGAGATTCCATTAAGTGACATTTTTAATGCATTTATGTTGGTGGCATATTTAATTTTAATGTCTTATTGAAGTAAAATTGGAATAATTGAAAAATGGCAGTAACCATCCTTGTATTAATTGTGTGTATGTTGTTTATTTTACATGAAAAATATTGCGTTTATAAGTCAGTGGGAATAATTCTTTAGTAGGAAAATTTTGATGATGCAGAAAAGAGGTAATATACCTGCAACAGCAAAAGTCCTTGAGTAGAAGAAATTGAAAGAGATCAAATACTTAATAATAGTGCCCTCAACAAGATTAAGACTATTGGATGCTTTATTGAATGAGGACACAGGATATTCAGATACACGGGTATGTATGTGGTAAATTTGCTAGCAGAAGGATAAAGTTTTTTTCCCACTGATTGCATATTCTCAGTGAAATAAAACACCAAGTTATCAGCTGAGTCCGCTTTAAGAATGTTAGAGGGAATTGACAGGGAAATATGGTGGATATTAAGCTGAAAGTGCTGAGAACCCACTTGAAGTTTGACCTAAGCCACAGAAATGTTCCTTAATAAACAGAAGTACTCACTGAAGGGGAAAAAGAGACAGAGAGTATGAATAGACATGTAACCAATCAGTTGGCACTAAAATATAAAATGTTGGCAAAAATGATTTGTATATTTTTATATAATAATGTGGTAAAGGATGAATGCAGAACAGCAGAAGCACTCAGACTGACAACTAGACTTGCAGAGGTTGTCTGTTGCAAGTTGATGATGTACTTGAGAAAAACGGGGACAGCAAAGTAATCTACTAAATGGCTCAGACAACTGACAAGTATAGGAAGTGGCAGAAATGCCAAGCCAGGAATATAGACAAATGCTTTTAGACATATACTAGAGGCATAAAAGCAAAATCAATGTTTGTAATAGTTTGCAGCAAGTGAAGATCTTGAGGTAATTGATATCCATGACATGTTTACTCAATTTCAGAAAAGAGAATACTACCGAAGTTAAAGTTAAGCATTTAATACGGAAAAAATGAAAAGAGTGGCTCTAGCTATCTAAAGAAACTTTTATAAGTAAGGATAGCAAGATGAATGTGAACATTTAGGCACCCCTAGCTGCTACTTACCATGTGAAATACAGTCTATGAAAAGATTCTTTAAATAAATTGAAAGCTGAAACCATTGGGGCCATTTGGTCTTTATGATACCAAATTTATACTGAAAAATGACAAGGAAATAGCAAAGACTTTATAAACACTGTTTTGGCACTCATTGAAAAAAATTTTAAGCATTGAAAAAATGCTCAATACATTTATTTGAGCATTACCATCTCATATAATCTTTTAGCAGATAAAGCACAAAAAAACTGGATTTCTAACCAAAATTTTGGAAAAACCATAAGTATATATATATAAAACGTGATTAATGTACACAGCCAAGTAGCAGCTTTCTGAGAATTGGAGGCTTACCAAGATGTTCCCCAACTCTGAGAAAGTTTCAGAAAAAGCAACAGACCACTCACCATTAGGGCTCGCCTGATAGTTCAGTTGGTAAAGAATCTGCCTGCAATGCAGGAGACACCGATTTAATCCCTGGATTGGGAAGATCCTCTGGAGAAGGGATAGGCTACCAACTCCAGTATTTTGGCCTGGAGAATTCCATGGACTGTATAGTTCATGGGGTCACAAAGTAGGACACGACTGAGTGACTTTCGCTCACACACTATTAAATTAACTTTACCTCCAAAGCAATGAAGTTATAGGTATAGTGCTCTTTTTTGAAACACAATCTGATCTCAAAGCAACATTAGTTCTTACTAATCTACTAAAGTTCTTTGGGAAGAACAAATAAATGTTTGAAGGAGGAGGAACTTGAAGATAATTGTTTTTGACAGAAAAATATTTTAAGATGTTATTAAACCCATAATAGAATGTATTATTATAATGAAAACACTTTTTTTGTCAAGGTAAGAGAAAGTTGTTTTTTAAAAAAACCTGTAAAATAAACAGGTCACCCCACACTCCTAATTCAGCTTACCTCCAACCTGTTCCAGATCACAAAGGGAATTTTCAATATAACATAAAGTAGGAATCAGAACTTGAAAATATCGCCCGTATTTCAAAAAAATAAATGAAAAAATGGCTATAATATTATATTGCAATTGGTATCAAAAGATGTCATAACTCATTTGTTTGAGGACTGAAGGAAGCAGCAAGAGGTGATTTTGAGCCCTATAATTTTAAAATATAAGAACTGGAATTGAGAGAACATCTTAGTACAAATTAGATCCACTCTTCCTGGTTTTTTTCCCACTGGAATTGCACTGCAGTTTGCTGGGCAGACAGGTTCTATAAACCTCACCTAGTGGAAAGAGAGCAGGGCATTAATGGAAGGACACTGGGCTTCAACCTGAAATGATAGTGAAAGCAACATCAGTAAGGACACCAGATATCATCATGCCACATATTTAGGGGATAAAAAGGCCAGACCAGACAGAGACACTAGATATTTGATCTCTCAGACAAGAATTCACTGAACATGAAGTCCCCTGGAATTACGTGTATCAGCTATGGTCCCTTCCCACTCTCTGGCTCCTGGATTTCTCAACTAATAATATAAGAATGTATCAACCCACCCTTCAGACAAAAACATTAATTAAAAAGAAAACTTCAATAAACATGCATACGAAAAGGTGCATGCACACACCAATAGTCACTATACAGTTCACAATCTGTGACATATTCAAAACAGAGATCACAGAAGGAGAGGCAGTTTTAAGAGCAACAAAAATAGAGTCACATCTGGACATAGTGAGTTTCAAGTGCCTGTGATACTGGAAGGAAACATTCAGTTGGTACATGTGGAAGGCTGCCTCTGTGATGGCCCTGGATGCTCCACTTCCTCGTATTCATGCCCTGGAATCATCCCCTCACCTGAGAGGGACTGGGCCAAATGGTTTGCTTCTATTGAAGAGAATATGGCAAAAGTAACGTGTTGACATTTTCAAAATTATAATAAGAGTACCTTGCTTGCTCGCTCTCCTCTACAATCTTGCTCTGTGGCAAGCCGGCTGCCAAATGGTGAGCTTCCCAAAGGAGAGGCCCATGGGGCAAGACCTAAAGGAGGCCTCAGGTCAGTAGTTTCATGGAAGTCAATCCTGTATGCCTTTAAAAGCCAGACCTCCTTCAGCTGAGCCCTTAGATGAGACCACAGTCAAGGCTTACACCTAATTACAACCTTGTTGTCTGCAGGAGACCCCCAGTCAGAAGACCCAGCTAAGTCAGGCCCCGATTTCCGACTTCCAGAAAACGTGAGATTAGTGAGAGCTTCTTGTTTTATGCCATTAAGTTTTCGGTAATCCATTACACAGCAATAGATAACTAATACAATACAGGCATACCTCAACAATATTGTGGGTTCAGTTCCAGACAATCCCAATACAGTGACTATTGCAGCAAAGTGAGCCACAAAAATATTTTTGGTTTTCCAAAAGAGCATATCAAAGTTATTCTTATACTATACTGTAGTCTATTGAATGTACAATAACATTGTGTCTAAAATAATGTACATATATTAATTAAAAATACTTTACTGCTAAAAAATGCTAGCCATCATTTGACAATGCAGGGGCATCACAACCTTCAATTTGCAAAACAAATGTACCATTTGTGTGATGCAATAAAATGAAGTACAATAAAAGGAGGTATGTCTAAAGCTGGATATTGTCTATCTTGGAGTTCAGATAGAGCATGATTTGAAATCTTTGTTGGAATTTTAGGAATATCAGGGTATAAGTGATAGTTGAAGTCACGGTTAAGAATGAAGTAACTCAGGGAAAAAATAAGAATGGGAAAGGATCACTGATAGAAGTTACCTTATCAGTCTTTTCACCTTACCTTCTAACAGCTTCAGAAAAGAATGTCTTCTTTCTATGAGGTTTTCTCATTTTAAAACTGATTCAGCACATATATGAATGAACAATAATAATTAATCTCATTCAAAGATGTATCAGTTCCACATGGTTCATGACTCCCTATTAGGCCTTGGTTCAATTCCTGGGTTGGGAAAATCCCCTGGAGAAGGGATAGGCTACCTACTCCAGTATTCCTGGGCTTCCCTGGTGCTCAGGTGGTAAAGAATCTGCCTATAATGCAGGAGACCTGGGTCCGATCCCTGGGTTGGGAATATCCCCTGCAGGAGGGCATGGTATCCCACACCAGTATTCTTGCCTGGAGAATCTCCAAGGACAGAGGAGCCTGGCAGGCTACAGCCCATGGGGTTGCAAAGAGTCGGACACAACTGAGTGACTAAGCACAGTACTCTTTCATAAGTATATAATAAACACAAATATCACCTTGGATTTTTCTTCTCGGGAGCAACTATAAAACACAAAATTGCTGACTTATTGGGATGTCTTTATTCATGGACAAAGTGCTCACCAAAACTGCCTTTGAGTTGTTCTTAATTGAGTCTGCCTTCTGAGAAAAGGCAAAATGTCAGCAACAGTCAGTTAAATAGAGTTTTTTGTTCTCTTTGTGTTTTTGAATCATATACTATGCTGTTTCAGGAAAACAATAAAGAAACAATTTCAGTGAACATTAAATCATTTAACTTTTTTCCTAAATGATGATAGGAACAGTAAGCCTTATACTATGATGAGACTTTAATTATCAGTATTTCTGTGCCAGCATCAGCAGCCCATGCCTGCTTAAAGCTACCATAACTGTTGACATTTAAATTCCAAAAATACCATGGAAACAATCTCTATATGATATATAAAAGTTGCTTGTATAATTTATCATTAATATGTCAACAAGACTGATAGTATTGCAACTATAATTTGAGATATTGTACCATGTTGCGTATCTAAGTATTTGTTGCAAAAGCTTAATTTTCCTGAACTTGTTCTTTCTAAATTATGAAATAAACTTATATAATCCATCTCTAAATCATTTATATATGCACAATATACCTCCATTCATAATAATTTACCAAGATATATAGAAATTGCTATTTGTCAGAGTTGTCTATTTTGATTCCTATACTGTGTAATGATCCAGGGTGATCCTGCACATAGATTATAAAAAAAGTTAAGTACAGAACCCCTCTTCCTTTTATTCAAATGTTGACCCATCTTTTCTCCTGTTAGCCAATGAATAAACATGGGGTTCTATGCTTCTCACCAAATAACATCTACACTCTTCACAGAAACCCCGAAGAATTGTGCAGACTTCTCAATGGTGAATTTGAAGCTCAGTGTTTTCTCTGGGAAAGTCTTTCCTTTATCTCTAGGAACTCAACTATGCTATAAGCTTCATGTAAAGGTGCTTTCCTACAAAATATAAAACATCAAAGTGATCTTTACATAACTGTAAATATCTTCCTCACTGAGTTTAGAATTGTATAAAAGGACAAGAAGTTGCTCCTCAGTAATGCCAGAAAAATTAGAACAAAGTCAGATGTGTACATTTTCAGCCACAGTTCAATCTCACCACTACAGATGTATTCATGAGAAAAAGTCAAATAAGAAACAAGTGTGTTGTGGCAAGAATTAAGGAATCATTCTTTCAATACATGAAACTTCAGACTTGAGATTAAATTTTATCAGAATTTCATCAAAGTAGAAATCAAAACACCTGTGGTTACTAGCTTTTCTGGACCTATGTCTCCATCAAATGAAGTTACTGCTGTCATACACAGCTCTTGAGAAGACAGTGCGCTAGCTCTATTGGGGTACTTATTAAATGTTCTCTTCTCCATCACAATTTAATACATGAGATGACATGACCATGCAAAAGAAATTAAGTAAACTCTACTATATTCCATAAAATATGTATAAATTCTTCTTAGAAAGCAGGTAATAGTGTCAGATATTTATTTGGGTAAGGCTAGGTAATGGAGAAAGAGGGAGAGAGAGAGAAGAATTAGAAAACCATGTGACACATTTTTTAAAAAATATATGTTTAAAAATTGGAAGCAGTCTAGTTTAACAGCTGAATGAGCTACTTATAAAACCAGTTTGTGAAAGACTAACCTAGAAAGATCAGTTTGAATCAAATCATGAATGGTCTTGATGGTTTAAAAGAGTCATCTTAAAATATTGATCTAAAGTTGGTAGGTAAAAGGACCTTGTAATCTCCGTGGGTTGCTTTCATTATTTTTCTAAATGCTTAGAGATAGGCTTTAGGATAAATCCATCTGGAAGCTATATATTGATTGGATCAAAAGAAGAGAAGTTAATAGACAAGGGAGAGAAGTCAAGAGCTACTGAGGATAACCCAGGTAATGATGTTATAATCCAGAATAGATGAAGAAGTAGGAAGTGGATGAGAAACAGGAGAGACACATCAGTGGTGGCTATAAAGGAAGACTAACAAATGACTGAGTGTTAGCCATGAAGAAAGACAAGTATAAGACGTTTCTTAGGTTGGTACTCAAGTAATTAGGAGAATAGCAATACCCTAGCCTGAAGAAGGAGTATTCTTTTGAGGAAAGATGAGATGAGTTCTGACTTTGAAATGTGTAAAGACATCAAGGTAGTTCTATTTGGCAGTTAGTTGAATATAAGAATCTGAAACACAGGAGAGCCCTCAAGGCTGGAAATATAAATCTAAGAACAATGAAGAAGAATGAATGAAGACATGGATGTAGATAAAGTCATAAGATAAGGAGAAAGAAAAGGATAGAGCTGGGAGTTTAGACAATGTCTATAGTTAGCAGGTAAAAGAGAAGCTATGAGAAGAATTAAAAGTAAAGAGCTCATGGTATCCAGTCTTACATTTAGATCTCTAATGCAATTTGAGTTTATTTTTGTGTGTGGTGTTACAATTAGAATGTTCTAATTCCATTCTTTTACATGTAGCTGTCCAGTTTTCCCAGCACTGTTTATTGAAGAGACTGTCTTTCCTCCTCTGTATAGTCTTACCTTCTTTGTTGTAGATTAACTGACAGTAGGAGCATGGGTTCCTTTCTAGGCTTTCTATTCCATTCCATTGATCTATATTTCATTCTTTTAGTACCAGTACAATACTGTTTTGATCACTGCAGCTTTGTGGTATAGTCTGAAATCAAGGCACCTGATTCCTCCAGCTCTGTTTTTCTTTCTCAAGATAGCTTTGACGATTTGGAGTCTCACAAATTTTAAGATTTTTTGTTCTGTGAAAAATACTATTGGTAATTTGATAGGGATTGCACTGAATTTGTAGATTGCCTTGATGAATGGATAAAGAAGATGTGGTACATATATACAATGGAACATGACTCAGACATAAAAAAAATAAAATAATGCTGATTTCAGCAACATGGATGGAACTGGTGATTATCATACTAAGTGAAGTAAGTCAGACAGAGAAAGACAAATATCATATGATCAATAACTTATATGTGGAAACTAAAATAATAATAATAATAATAATACAAATGAACTTATCTTGAAATAGAAACAGACTCACAGACTTAAAGAATAAATTTTGATTACCAGCAGGGAAGGGTGGAGGGGAGGGATAGACAAGGAGTTTGGATTAAATGTATACATTGCTGTATTTGAAACTCATAAGGGATTAATGAGCACGGGGAGCTCTACTCATATTCTGTAATAACCTAAAGGCGGAAAGATTTGGAAAAAATAAAATTTAATAGAAAGAGTTAAATAGGATAGGAAGAAAACCAGGATATTATATAGGACTGTGAGATAGCACTGGATAGCTTTAGAAAATTAGACTAGAGTTTCAGTCATAGATCTACTGCTTCATCTAAATAATGGGGACAATACTGGTACATACCCATGACTTTGGGTGAGATTAAATCCAATAACTCAAGACAAACATCTAGTATCGTATTTGGCACAGAGTTAATACTCAATAAGTTTTGTGATAAAATATTACTGAAAGAGTATTTTTTTAGAAAATAAAAATTTGAAACTGTTGAGATAAATATCCTTATTTTCTCCATTTTACAGATTTGGAAAGAAGCCAACAGTGTCCAAAGAGTGAAAATCTAGACTGTTAATCCAGATCTATCTGATTCTAGAACTTTCTTCCTGGTAGTAATTATTCTTCAGTGATGCAATTTGAAATAAATTTCTTTGGTAAATGATTCTTAATTTTAAGTCTACTCAAGAGTGTATATTCCCACTTGTTCTCTGAAAATTCCATTTTTATTTACATAGAGTTTTGCTCAGAAGTCTGTGAAATCTCAACTTAAAATACATATATAGTCAAATATGTTTGTATTATTAATATACACACTTGGCCTCTAGCACCCACATATTTGCCTCTAAAATTTGCCTAGACAGCTTAAATTTGTTTCCTAGTACTGTTCCAAGGTCTACAGGAAGCACTAGAAATTGTGTTACTTCCAGTTTGTGAAACATTTATATTCAGGGTTTCCATCTTGAGATTAAATTGGGAAATGAATTAAACTAATACCATTAGCTCTCCTTTGATTAGACATCTGCTTTGATGAGATATAAAAATATTCTTAGCAAAGGCTAATACATCAACTACCCAAAAGTATAAAACCTTTTTGTGTTCCCTGTTGACCAGCTATGCCAATATAAACCAGACTAGAAAACCTGATATAAATTTACATAGATCCACAAACACCCAAATGTATACACCTGTAACATGATTAAACCTGTACTCTTAAACTCTTTCAAAATAAATGTGTTTTTCAAAATTAGATAAGTACATCCAATATACTCTTTATATAAACACATCTAAATCATAAGTAAAAGTGTTGAAAACATATATGCAAACATTAATCAGAAAAAAAGCTGATATAGCTCTATTAATAGCAAATAAATTAAGATTTAAAGCAAAAGGTACTTCAAGAGATATTGATCTCTATGTGAAAATAAAACTTTTAAATCACCAGGAATCTAATCATTCTAAGTGTGTATGTCCTTAATAATGTGGATTCAAAATTGAAAAGTCAATCATAATTGGTGGAGATTTTAATACACCTCTCTGAGTAGCTAATAGATTAAGCAGAAAAAATAAACAGTGAAAATAAATTAATATTGCTTGCATCATCAGGGATACATTTCACAAACATAATAATGAGTAAAATCAAGTCACACAGAAGATTAGAATAGTGACTGCACAGAGCCAGGAGCTCTGAGGAGTTATAGGGAACAACTCTGAGGAAGTATAGGAGTACAGGGTTTCTTTGGGGCGTGATTATAGTGCTCTAAAATTAGGTTGTGTCCATGGTTGCTCTAGTTTGACTATAGTAAAAACTATTGAATTACACATTTTAAATAGGTGAATTTTATACTACTTGAATTATATCACAATAAAGCAGTTTCTTTAAAGTCACAGAGACTGCCCAAAGTGTTTTGTCATTTTAATAAATTGTTAAATGTATTACTCATTGTAATAAATATATGCACAAGATAACAATAAACATAAAACCAAAATTCTGCTGCATCTTATCTCTGGCAGAAGCCAGGAGAGGGTTTTTGAAACAGGGCACATAGGAAGCTGCAACAGCAATGCTCTGTTTATGTGGTTGGATGCTCTTATAATTTTATTTTTACAATTTAAGCTTTATATGTATTATACTATGTTCTTTTATGAGTATATACTATTTCATATATTTAAAATACTGTTAACAACTGGTTTCACATCAATTCTAAACATTTTTGTGCTTGAGACTGAATGGATATATTAATAGATGCTTTTCGACATAACTTCCAACATGTTATTTGACTATCCTCAAAACTAAACTGAGTTTAGGACTCAAATATCATCATCTTCTTCTATAAATGAAAGAACAAAGCCTGGTTTTATCTATTTCTATAGTCAATGAGTGAACCTGTAAGTTCTTATTAGAGTCAAAACTAGGACCTTATTTTCTGATTTTAGCTTAGTATATTTTGCAGTATAACTGACATTCTGTTGTTCATATGTTTTCTTTTATTTTCATTTCTAGAAAAAGTCTGCAGAGATAATAAAATAAGTACCACTCATTGAGTCCTTACTATGAGCAAGGATATCTACTCTTTATTATCTTACTTAATACTAAACAAACCTGTGATGCTGGTGTTGATATCCTTCATCTAGAAATGAGGAAAAGGAAAAACAGAAAATTTTACTTATCCAAGGGTATAAAACTAATAATTGGTAAAGATGTGATTCTGAAACCCAGGCTTGCATTGCATTAAAACCGACGTTTTCAATCCCTATAATAGATTGTCTGCCTAAAATTTAATTTCAGAATCCACACTGCAAGTTAGGAGGGGGCAAAAGAAAAAGTTTTAGAAACTCTGAGAATACATTACATGCATATAATTGGCAACACATAACAATAATACAGGAAATGACACTCTAACACCTGAGTGTTTTAGTTTGTCTTCTGTTTACCCACCTGTAAAGTGGATAGTTTAGGCCTAAAAGAGAGTACTGACCATGTCAACTCCGATACAGGTCAGTAAATTTTCTAAAGTTTATTTTACATGTTTTTTTTAACAGATGAAATTTCTAAATTTCATTTATGTCAATATGATCTCCAATGCTTAATAACTAAATAGCTTGATTTAGGGCTTAAATTAATTCATTTTAAGCTGTTATTTAATTATTGTCCTCACAGAATTGCCATGCACTAGAACATGAGCTTGGAGGCGTCAGCAAGACAAGTGATGGGCTTTCAAGATCAGATGGAACCAATGGATTCAGACCACTTATGTAAGTCAAAGCTTTGCTTAAGCCAAGGAATATGTAAAATGCTTATTTTTTTATAATGTGTTTTATTCTGAGCCATACAAGCTACATTTTGAAGGATAGGTAACTTTGGTAAAATATTAGTTTCTCCCTAGAGTTTACTCCTATCAGTGAAAGAATGTGTTACCTGTAGCTTCAAAAAAGGGTTACTATTACCTTTATCACATATCTGAATATCAAGTTCAAATTCAGGCAATTTTACTTGAACAGCTGGGATTTTAAGAGAATTTCAGTCATTGCTTAAAAAAAAAAAAAACAAGGTTGCAAAGTGAAATTTCCCTGGTGGTCCAGTGCTAAAGAATCCACCCTCCAATGCAGGAGACAAGGGTTCAATCATTGGTTCCATACACTGGGAACTAAGATACCGCAACTAGGGAAACCAGTGAGCCACAATGAAGAGCCTCCACACTGCAGTGAAGATCCAGCACAGCCGAAAAATAAAAATGAATAAATAAAAATGGAAAAGTTGTAAAGTATACTGACAGAATTGCAACAACACTAGTGATTTTCAACTGTATTTGGGAGTATTGGTGAAAGGGAAATTATGTTTTCAGATGACACATGCTCCACACTCCTTTAAGTTCTCTCCTGCTTCTGTGAGACTGTTCTGTCCACCTTGAGAATAAAGAGGTAGATTATTGCCTATTATACTTGCAAATAATGTTTTGTCAACAAAAAGATTGTGAATTATATAGCTTACAATTATTTTGTGAAGATTTTAAGATGTCTTCAGAATCATCAGGCTTATTTAATCACTGACATAATCAGATGGCAAAGAAAATACATGACAATTCAAAAGTTCAAACATTTTTTTAGTTAAAAACTTTAAAGATAATGTTGGTATATTATACTTCAGTGGCCTATGATATTAATTAAGATATTAAAATTTTCTTTGGACTATATTTCACTAAGTTCTACTTTATACAGAAAAAATAATAACTTTGGTAAAATGCCTAGAAATCATTGAAACATTTTTGCTCTAGTCTAATATGTATTTTAATTTTATATTATTTTTTCCTAATGTATTTAAGCTACTATAGACTTTATTAATTAATGTATTTTAATTCTATATGACTAGACTATAAAATGTAGATATATTAAAGGATTAATGATAAATAGATAATAATTTTGGAATTCAGTGCAAAGTGAGAGAAAGAACAAAATACAAACATTTGAAAGCAAGTTCTTTTAAATATTTTTATATAAAGTAAATATGTTTATGCAAAATAATTCTAGGACCAGAAGAGTATATGGGCTAAAGACATGACCTCAGGATAGACACTTATAATCAACAGAACCAGGAAGATTAAAATTTCATCACCCAGGAATACACCAGGTCAAATTCAAGGTGGATCATTCTTTCCCATTTTAATAGGTATAAATTATTTATAGTAATGGGTATATTTTATACAAAGTAAGATCTCCTGCAGCCAGACTACAATAAAACCTTTTTTTACTTTTTGAGGAAAAAATGACAACAAGATAAATACTTGGGAATGCCTAACACAAAAAGAATAGTGACTGTGAAATGGCAAGATTTTAGTATTCAAACCATACTCTCTGCCTAAACTTTTTGTCTGAGGGATAGAGAACGGACTCAATGTGAAGAAAAACTCAAGACTATGTTTTGACCACTTTGTTGCACTGGATATTTGAGAATTGGCGAATCCTGTTTGCTTCTTATTGGAAAGACCTACATGATGTGCAACTAAAGAAAATAGAAGACATCTGTATTGATTAGCTTTATCTTCAGAGACCACATAGCAGGCTTCAACTGAGGAGGGCAGATCCACTGAGAGGTGGAGGTGAAGAACTGTGATGTGATAACAGCTGTAAATGCAGAGTTTTCATAACTGTGTGTGTGTGTGTGTGTGTGTTAGTCAGTCATGTCTGAATCTTTGTGACCCCATGGATTGTAGCCCACCAGGCTCCTCTGTCCCTGAAATTCTGCAGGCAAGAATACTGGAGTGGGTAGCCATTTCCTCCTCCAGGATTTCATGCCTTTAGGAGTAGACTTTTAACTCCTTTGCAGAGTGTGAAAGAACTTGGGGGTCCCTAATGAACCCTTAAATTTAACTGTTCTCCTTAAGCAATACCAAAGTGAGCATAATTGTACTGAAAGTTTTCAGAAGATGGAGCAAAGTGATCGATTGCATTGGAAGACTTTGAAGAAGTGACAGATCCCAGTAAATACATACAAAGTGTGTTGCAAAGTGAGCTTTAGATTTGTATAAACTGCAAATGAAATTTGTTTTCCACTGCTTTGAAAAATGTGTCAATGAAAATGGACAGGAAGACCAGAATGAAGAGGACCTCAGAAGACATGTAGCATTGGTTATGTCATGGAAATATGAAGAAGTAAATTCCCTGGAGAGAGAAAGTAAAAATCAAAGAGAAAAGTAGAGTTTGAGAAAGAGACATTGATGCTTAGGAAAGAAAAGAAAGAAATCACATAAAGATTGAGAAGAGATCAGAAAAGATGATGGGGTCTTAAAACAATACTGAACACTGCAGTATCTCATTACACTAAAGGCGACCTGTAATGTCCTTGGGCCCCAGGCAAAAGAAGCTCCTTCTCTGGTTCCCATGTTTTATAGGTCTGCTTGTTATCACGTAGGCCATTCAGGTATAACCTAAATCAAACCCCTTATGATTATATAGTGGAAGTGACAGATTCAAGGGATTGATCTGATAGACTGCCTGAAGTACTATGGATGGAGGTTTGTAACATTGTACAGGAGGCGGTGATCAAACCCATCTGCAAGAAAAAGAAATGCAAAAAGACAAAATGGTTGTCTGAGGAGGCCTTACAAATCGCTGAGAAAAGAAGAAAAGTGAAAGGCAAAGAAGAAAAGGAAAGATATTTGTATCTGAATGCAGAATAACAAAGAATAGCAAGGAGAGATGAGAAAGCGTTCTTAAGTGAACAGTGCAAAGAAATAAAGGAAGTCTACAGAATGGGAAAAGACCAGAGATCTCTTCAAGAAAATTAGAGATACCAAGGAAACATTTCATGCAAAGATGGGCACAATAGAGGACAGAAATGGTATGGACCTAACAGAAGCAGAAGATATTAAGAAGAGGTGGCAAGAACACACAGAAGAACTGTACAGAAAAGGTCTTAGTAACCCAGATAATCACAATGGTGTGGTTACTCAACTAGAGCCAGACATTCTGGAATGTGAAGTAAGTGGGCCTTAGGAAGCATCACTACAAACAAAGTTAGTGGAGGTGATGGAATTCCAGTTGAGCTATTTCAAATCCTAAAAGATGATGTTGTGAAAGTGCTGCACTCAATATGCCAACAAATTTGAAAAACTCATCAGTGGCCACAGGACTGAAAAAGGTCAGTTTTCACTTCAATTCCAAAGAAGGGCAATGCCAAAGAATATTCAAACTACCAGGCAATTGCATTAATTTCACATGCTAGCAAAGTAATGCTCAAAATCCTTCAAGCTAGCCTTCAACAGTATGTGAACTGAGAACTTCCAGATGTACAAGCTGGATTTAGAAAAGGCAGAAGAATGAGAGATAAAATTGCCCGCATCCATTGTATCATAGAGAAAGCAAGGGAATTCCAGAAAAACATCTACTGCGTCATTGAGTATGCTAAAGCCTTTGACTGTGTGGATCACAATAAACTGGAAAATTCTGAAAGAGATGGGAATACCAGACCACCTTACCTGCCTACTGTGAAACCTGTATGCAAGTCAGGAAGCAACGGTTAGAACTGGACATGGAACAATGGACTGGTTCCAAATTGGGAAAGGGATACATCAAGGCTGTATATTGTCAACCTGTTTATTTAACTTATATGCAGAGTATATCATGCAACATGCCAGGCTGGATGAATCACAAGCTGAAATAAAGATTGCTGGAAGAAGTATCAGTAACCTCAGATATGCAGATTACACCACCCTTATTGCAGAAAGTGAAGAAGAACTAAAGAGCCTCTTGAAAGTGAAAAAGAAGAGTGAAAAAGCTGGCTTAAAACATAACATTAAAAAAACTAAGATCATGGCATCTGGTCCCATCACTTCACGGCAAATAGTTAGGAACAGTGACACATTTTATTTTATTGGGCTCCAAAATCACTGTGGACCATGACTGCAGCCATGAAATTAAAAGACTCTTGATGCTTGGAAGAAAAGCTATGACACACCTAGACAGTATATTAAAAAGCAGACATCAGTTTGGCTACAAAGGTCCATACAGTCAAAGCTATGGTTTTTCTGGTAGTCATATACGGATGTGAGAATTGGACCATAATGAAGGCTGAGTGCTGAAGAACTGATGATTTCAAACTGTGGTGCTGGAGAAGACTCTTGAGAAGCCCTTTGGACTTCAAGATCAAACCAGTCAGTCCTAAAGGAAATCAGCTCTGAATGTTCATTGGACAGACTGATGCTGAAGCAGAAGCTGCAATACTTTGGCCATCTGATGCAAATAACTGACTCATTTGAAAAGACCCTGAGGCTGGGAAAGATTGAAGGCAGGAAGAGAAGGGGATGACAGAGGATGAGATGGTTTGGTTAGCATCACCGACTCAATGGACATGAGTTTGAGTAAACTCTGGGAGATAGTGAAGGACAGAGGAACCTGGAGTGCAGCAGTCCATGGAGTCCCAAAAAGTCAGACATGACTCAATGACTAAGCAACAGCAACAACAAATGTTATCACCTGCACACACACACACACAGTTGTTTTGAATCACATATAGGTTACTGTGAACTTTTACGCTTACCACTGGCAGAGTATAGCCATTATGATACTGCATAAAATGCTTCTTCATATCTCTTGTGTTGTGACTTGAAAATGGGTCATTGTTTATAAATGCCAGTGAGGCTTGCAAGTTGTCTCCCTGAAGATGTACAAAGAGAACAGTTATTTACTAAATAACTGGGAGGTTTTGAGCAGTGCCAGTGTTCATGTAAAAAAAGTGGGAAATTTTCTGTCAAATCTTTCCTCTCAGATGATATGAAGAAACAAATTCCTATGTTAAAAATATCACCCTAAGTATTGCCAGGGTTTCACTTTATTATTTTGTTTCATTTTTCAAATAATATCTCCGGAGGTATCCTTGAATTTGGGTAATATTTACAACAGTTGCCCATGATGGCTGAGAAACATTTTGCAACATTAGATAATTTATGTCTTCTTAAGTATGCACATGCCTAGGTCTAAACATAACTAGATGGCTTTTAAATGCTAGAATTGATAATTTTTATAAAATAGTTTATGAGCTTTCATATTGTCTTTTAAAGATAAAATTCTCAGAGTTACTTCATTTTGATTTTAAACATTTCTACTTAAATTATAAGTTGTATTTTTCTTTTAATTTTAATATATAATTTGAGTAATTTCACAGAATATATATTCATATTTATAGCATAGTAGTCGGGGTGCAGTCAGGAAAACAATACACACCAGTTATTTTCACAGCAAGAATTCAATATTGGAAACGTGTTAAATAAATTCTAGAGAAGTAAAAGAGAAAAAATATAACACTGAATAGCACAGAGTTAGTTACTGCTTAAATAAGCCACTACTCCTAGGACTAGGAGAGCAAAGTAAAAGAGATTGGGTGTTTAAAACCTCGAAGGGTTATTTATTATTTTTAAAAGACTATCTATTTATTTGGTTGTGCTGGTCTTCTTCTCGGTACACAGGCTCTTTGATCTTCATTGCTAAGCTCTTGGTTGCACCGTGTGGGATCTTGTTCCCTGATCAGGGATCAAACCTGGGCCCCTGCATTGGAAGCCCAGAGTCTTATCACTGGACCACCAGTAAAATCCCAAGAACATAGGAATTTATATGGAGCCTTACAAAACTGGAACCTAAGCATTTAAAACCAGCTCTTCAGGAGCTTAGATGAGTGCCCCCAAGGAACTGGAACTAAGCTATGAGGAGAGTACACTAGCTTCTTGGAGCTGACTTATCTGAAGGGACACAATGAAATTTGTCCAGATTCTTCATACTGAATAAAAGAAAGCAGAAAGATGAGTTTATGACAAGGCCTTTGATCCACAAGCCTAGAAACTCAAGGCTAAGAGAGCACTGAATTTCAAGTTGCTCACAGATTAAGAGACTTTTAAGGGCTACATATGGAAGTTATTTGTCTTTTTCAACTGACTGGTTGCCTAGTGGTCTTATCAGAGTAGCTCAGCAAGGGGAATAAGGAAGTCCAGAGCCAGCATCAATAGACTGGGCATTTGGGCATTGACTGCTTTCTGAAAAGAGTTGTAAATTCCTTTAAGATTAGGTTAAGATTCCTTTATGTGCCTGAGATGACCGTCATCATTTTGTTCCTGTCATAGGTGATCATTTTAATTTGGTTCTGTGGGTTGGTTTTGAATGTGAAACAAACAACAATAATAACAAAGGAAACTGAAGCCAACAGCTACTATCAGGGTGCAGAAACATTGCCAGAGAGATTCTTACAGCAACAGGAATTAAAATCATGATGGATCAATCCTTCCTCTTCTTTTGCTTTCCAGTCTTCTCTAGTGCCCCTATTGGAACAGCCTAACAAGGAACTAGGTGACAAAGAAATTAATATTGCCAAGTGCTACACTTAGCATAAAAATGTAGTGTAGAAAAGGATGATTTTGAAGCAGAAAACCAAAAACTTAGCAAGTAACCTACAGGGTTCATACTCCTTGACTCCTGATATCTTCTACATGTATTTGAACTTCCATGTAACAATAGCAATCATTTGTTTTTTCCCACCAAAATAAATCTCTTCCTTAAAACACTTACTTTCTCTTCTAAAAGGAAAGATATATATGCATATGAAAGGCCACTATACTTAGTATAGGTGCTATGGCATATTCTGTGACAATCACAGTATCCATATCAGGAAATTATTAATACCTTAATAAAAATCAGCCAAATTTCCACCTGAATATTCTGTAACCTAAAGTGTAAACCAGAAGATTAAAAAATGCTAACCAGTCTCATGGAAAACAATAAGGTGACATGTACACTTTATGCCTAGAGTTTAAATCCCTCATTCCAGTAATTAACCAAAAGGATATAGTTAATTTCTTTCACTATTCACTTTATGCTGCCTTTGCTCACTTAGAACCTTGATTTATTGGAATTGTTTACCTAGTGGGGTGATGCCAAACTTCATTCATAAAGAATATGAATCCTTGGTGTTTCCACCTCTTTTTTCCCTTGGTATAGTTTTTCATTGACTTTTACTATTTGATATGGAAATAATTAAACATACCTCAAGGAATCCACAGGGTTCCAGGTATAGTCCACCGTAGCCCATTGTAAAGAGGATCCTAATTTCTTCTGGATTATTTCTACATCCATTAAAGTGACACCCACCCGTTTTCTTTGCCTGTTGGTTCAAAATCATGAAAACTCCAGAATGGTGACATAACAGTCCCGTTCACTGGGCTTCTTGTCATGGCCACTGTTAGAGGCAAACCCTCCTTTAGAAACTAAGAGCTCCAAAGCAACATAACTCCAAGTTTCAGGGAATCAGTTCAGTGGCTCAGTCAGGTCCCACTCTTTGCGACCCATGGACTGCAGCACACCAGGTCTCCCTGTCCATCACCAACTCCCTGAGTTTACTCAAACTCATAACCATTGAGTCGGTGATGCCATCCAACCATATCATCCTCTGTCGTCCCCTTCTCCTCCTGCCGTCAATCTTTCTCAACATGAGGATTTTATTTCAAATTAGTTAGCTCTTCACATGAGGTGGCCAAAGTATAGGAGTTTCAGTTTCAACATCAGTCCTTCCAATGAACATTTAGGAATGATTTCCTTTAGGATGGACTAGTTGTATCTCCTTGCAGTCCAAGGAACTCTCAAGAGTTTTCTCCAACACCACAGTTCAAAATCATCAATTCTTCAGTGCTCAGCTTTTTTTATAGTCCAACTCTCACATCCATGCATGACTACTGGAAAAACCATAGCCTTGACTAGATAGACCTTTGCTGGCAAATTAATGTTTCTGCTTTCTAATATGCTGTCTAGGTTGGTCATAACTTTTCTTCCAAGGAGTACGCATCTTTTTATTTCATGGCTGCAGTCACCATCTGTAGTGACGGAAGCAAAAAAAAAAGAAAATTCTGTAAGTTGTAAGATGTACTAATGAGAAGAACGATTATCATATTTGTCATTGATTCCAAGACCAATATTCTTGCTATAGGAGTAAATATCATAATGAACCGGTCATTGATTCAAGCATAGAGTGCACCCTTGTTGGACAGAACTGTTGTTTCAGGGTACTATCTCCCAAATATTGCAATAATGTATTATTGAGAAAATAACTTACTAACCAACACATAAGGAATATGACTTTAAAATGTTGACATTTTCTGTTTAATAAACCTTTTGTTGAAAATGTATTCAATTTTGATCTCTTTAAACATAATTACACTTTATTTTTTAAACTTTCAGACTGTGATTGGTCTCCAATTGAGACCATGATAGCAATAAAAGATAGGGAAATGGAATTCAAAAATAAGATGCTGAAAAGAAAGAAGTAAGAACTCTTTCAAGAGATGGTCTTCTGAAGTTTTAAAAATTCTAACAATAAAAATGAATAGACTTCTGTCAAATATTACATATAAAATCCACAAGTGAGACATTGTTAAATGTTTAATTATTCTATAGTTACTAACCAGAATAATAAAAATAAGAATTATAAAATTATAAAAATTTGTCATCTAATTTTCACTTGAATAAGTCAGCTGAAATCAGACATATTATTTACTGGATAATGTAATTAATGAGCAAAACAATTAGAATAAAGAAAGAATTATTCATGTCAAATTTATGATTCAGAAACAACAAAGGCAACCCTGGACTGTCTGTTAGAATATGAAAAAACACTCATGAAATTAGTAAATTAGGCAGGAAAATACAAAAGTTCTTGATGATTTACTATGTTTACTGGGTAGTAATGCTGAAAAGTGATAATGATCATTCTGAGAACATGATAATATTTCTAACAAAACATAATCCTATTCAAATTTACTATCACAATTACTTTTTTTTATTAATTTTGCAGAATATTTTTATTTAACTTTATGTTAAAATTATTTCAAATGGAGAAATAAACTGTAGAAATAGGCTTTTTTTAAAATTGTGGTAAAAGATTCATAATATAAAATATGCCATTTAATGAATTTTTAAATGTAGAGTTCAGTGGCATTAAATACGTTCATATTATTGTACAACCACCATAACTATCCATCTCCAAATTTTTTTCATCAACCAAACTGAAGGTCTGTACCCATTAAACAATGTTTCATTCCTTCCCTCTCCCTCACCAGAGAAACAGGTTTTTATATTATAAATTCCAAAGCAGAATGTTTTGTTTCTACTGTTGCATTACTCACAATCAATCTTCAAGATCAACTTTGGATTTAATCTATAATTGGAAACAGTTATACTGGCAAAAAGAAAAAATAGGAAATATCACATGCACAAGAATACACACATACAAGGAATTACTAGAATGGGTGGGGGGAGTGAATAAACAGTAAGAAATCAGTAGCATTCAACACAGACAAGTAATTGCCAAAAAAGAAATGGCAATGTTGCTCTTAAAGATTAATCAATCATGTTTCTTTAATATTTAGCTAAGCACAATAGTGTTTTGTGGCAAGAGAAGTACAGTATTTTTGGGAAAATTTGGAAAATTTTTCCATTAGAAGAAATAGTGAAAAATGAATAATTTTAATAGAAATGATTTAGAAATATGATGGTAAAATGACTAAATATGAAGACAGGCAAAATATTAACAGACTATTACTATCTTAATATAAAAAATTCAAGATGATATTTTTAAATGGCATTAAAGTGAGAGAATGGATTATACCCATAATAAAAAAGGAAATAGTAGCTAGTCAACTAGTTTTTAAGGGACAAAAATCATGTTGAACATTATTTATTATACAAACTTTTGAACCACCATATAGAAATATGGAAGTCAGAGTTAAAGAGATTTTCACTGGTTTTCTGCCTGGTGTAAAAAGAATATGTTTTGAATGAAATGAGGAACTGAGAAAACAGCTTTCAGTTTTAGGCATTGATTTTCAAGATAGTCACATAATGGTTCAAAGGAAGGTGTCTACAAGCTGGAATTTTGGCTAAAACTCTACATATATTCTAGGTGCCATGCATGGCTTATAGTTTGAGATTGCCATACAGAAGCATGGTCTCAATTATGCCAGTAGTAGTAACAAACTTCGGAACAAGTCAAGATTATATATTTTCCAGATCTCTCCAAAGGTGAAGCAGCTTGGTGAAACATGTTATCCTATTTGATCTTATGGTGACTCTCAGACACATTATAGAATGCTGGCTAAATTTGGTTAATACCATTAGAATTAATTTAGACAAGACAGAGTTCATTAGCAGAATTAAGGAAATATATTGCCAGTCCTCAGATCAAAATTGAACCATGGTTTTGGTAGAAATTAAATGAATTTTTAACTTGTGATATATGCAGTTATTTGTTATGAAGTACTAAGTGTTAATCATGATAGGAATAGACTATAAAATCTAAATCTAGTTTTATTATTTTACTTTATATTTCCACAGTTTTAAACTTTGGGGTTTTTCTAAATTGAAGCAAATTTTATGTGAGCTATGACATTTCAGTAAAATGTAAGGAAATTAGTTCACATACAAATCCTGAAATTAATTTCTATAGAGACTTTACTATTACAGATCAAGATATAATCTTGAGCTAAGATATGTGGCCAGGTTTAGCAATATGTTGTCCTTTAATTTCTCTACCATCATAGCATTGAAATATTTAAAAGGAAAATATGAACAAATACTATAATTTATATACTGCTTTGGCAGTAGAAACTGTGAATGCATTGAACTGTAATATAAAAGTAAAATGTTTTGTAGTATTTTCAGTGATCATGATAATTAAAATTTTGTAGTATTTTCAGTGATCATGATAGTTTAAATTTGATTCCATTATATGATCATAACATCAAATTTACTGTATATTTCCCATTTTAAATATGGCTTTAGTAATTTTATTTCATCCTCTCCAGCTTCAGTCAAGAGAAAATTCTCTAACATGAAATTAATATAACTGTAATAACTATAATGCTTCAAGAAATATTTAACATAAATAATATGAACATCTTAATTATAATTATATAATTATAATCAGTGATTTTATTATGATGAAGGCAAGAAAATAAAATTTTATGAAATAAACATATAAAATATATGAATTATGCATGATTTCATTACTTATAAGATGTCACCAACTTATCAACAGACCACCCAGTAATGAACAATAATAATTAAACTGTCTTTATTATTTTACTGACTTTTATTAACAAAATAATATCCCTACATTTGTCATCAATTTTGTCATTATGAAGGCAGACTTGACAAAGTTAAGGACACTAGAGACATCCCTAGGAATCCTTGAGTAGCATTGAAAATTAATTACAATGGCCTTATTAGAACTCTAGACCTTTTCTATCTCACCCACCTTACTCTTTTGTAGCTGAGGGAGAGACAGGAGGGAGCAGGTGGAGGTGACCAAAGTCAGCAGACTCAACACAAAACATATAGGCTGCTGAGTCCGGTTTAGGGGCACAGAGCATTTTCACAGCTTTCAGATTATCACAAGCAGTGAAACCAACAAATGAAAATGAAATAGCTGAAGCTGATTATTTTCTGGAATTCCACCAGGAAGAAACCTCACTGTAGCCCAGGAAAGGCTCAAGTCCAGCAGCTAGGAAACAGTCAGATAAAGTTCCAAGAACTCTCCAATAAGTACTTGATGAAGATAATGAAAATTTTAAATTATATAAATTATAAGAAATGAAAATGAAAGAGGCAAAATCATATGATGATAGATGTGATAAATTAGAAGAAATTAAGTCTGCATTTTTCTGTGTTAGGACAGTTTTCAAATAATAGTTACTGCAGAGTATATAAAACAAAAAAGTATAAAAGTAAAAAAGCAAAAAGCTTATCATCCTATGGGCCTTTAGTTAAAGTCAGGAAGCCTTTGGCCTATGGGACAATAAAATTTGTCTCTTGAGGCCAGAACTTATCTGAGGAATAAGTTCTGGGCTTCCGAGCTTCATTCTTGTACTGTGGATGCCTACATCTGTGTCAAGTCTTAAATTTTATATCAAAATTATGTTTTCTAAAACTGTATGTATTTAATCTTTCATAAAAGCTGCTGCTTCTTTAGAAGCAGCAGATAGGGACTCTCCCTTAAAGGTTCTATGTGAAAAAAAGTAAGGAAAATATTAGTTACTCAGTCATGTCTGACTGCTTGCGACCCCATGGACCGTAGCCTGCCAGGCTTCTCTGACCATGGGATTCTCCAGGCAAGAATACTGGAATGGGTAGCCATTTCCTTCTCCAGGAGCTCTTCCTGACCCAGGGATCAAACCCAGATATCCTACATTTCAGGCAAATTCTTTACATATGAGCCACCAGAGAAGCCCAATAGAATTCCTATGGTTTACTTTAAAAGGTATTAAGGAAATGATTCTGTACTCAGAAACTGCAGAGTGAAAATAAGAAGTTTTCTTGTGGAAACAGAGAGCTCTGTTGTTACATTTATGAAAGCTCTTCTGCTCTGAGCTTGTGGTTTGTGATGATCATGTGGTCTGGCTGGCTCTGAGAGTGTCACTCATGCTTGCTTGTTCTCCATTTCCTTCCTTGACAAGGGCCGAGGATATACACTCAATAATTAAATCTTCCTAATGCTAGTGACAATTACACAAGTTGATGTTGTTTGGCATTCAGAATAGCTGGAGAAATATCTGGTCTTTAAATAATTAAACCAAAGTTAGTTAACTGACATGTTGGCTGTGATTTTTCATTTCCTATGTTAGATATAAGAAATTTCCCTATGTGGGGGAAGATTTTTCTTTTCATTTATGCTTATGTTTCTTTTTGTGGGGAGTGAGAGTTGATAGATTTAACACATCAGTAGCATTTTTCCTTGTATTATTTGGGAAATGGGACATTCTTTTTTGCTTTTTAGGACTAATTTCTGAAACCATTTCTGTTTCATGGAAGAAGACTGTTAGTACCAAAAGTGACCCAGTGGGCTGAATGTCAACTATAAAAAGGCAAATATATTAAAAAGGCCATATTCCCTCAGTGAGTTATTAGGTGAAAGATTTGTGTCTTTAGATTTTTTCCCTGAGGACATTGTTTTTTACTACGAAAGAAAAGGAAATGGAACATCAATTTTCCTCTTCTAGAAAATGCTAAATATAAAATATGTTTTAGAATTTATTGTATTCTTAAAGATTGCAAAAGTGTAGGGCATAAAGAACTGAGAAATATATCAATCCTTAGTTCAGAGTTTTTTGCCGGATGATCCCACCTGAGGTAAAGTTTTCTGAGGTGAGAATATCTTTCACCTCTGTGGTAACTTATAACTAATACCAAACACAAAATCCCAGGAAGTAATCTGGGTTTTATAATCCATGAAAAAGAGAAAGCTGGATGCTTGCACTAAAATATTCAGTGTATGTGATACGATTCACTATGAACATCTAGAAAGAAAGGAAGAGAAGGAGGGAAGGAAGGAAGGGAAGGAGGAAGAAAGGAAGGGAAAGGAGGATGAAATTAGCCTTCATGGAGTTACATGTAATGGAACTGTGATATTGTAAAGTGATATACAACATAATTAATATTTTGGCAATTTGAATTTTTGTAGAGTGATGTGACATTTAAAAGCTGGTATGGAAATTGCTTCATGTGAATTTTCTAGATGGGAATTTTTATATTCTACCTCTATGTTTTTCCATCAGAAATTTTTAATATGACTGTAATTTTGTCTTCGAAGTGCCTCTAAGCAACTGAAGTTAGGTGAAAGTCTCATTGGGAAAACCTTCGTAGCTCAGATATCTTGGTCACTCACCTGAAAAGATTAGTTACATTTTGTATGAAATAGAGTTTACCTAGGACTTGCTTTGCCTGGTAAGATTTGATGCTTTAGATATGGATGGGAAACACTTTGGTTTTGCTGCTGTTACTGTTTTGACTCTGTAGTCAAACTGTAGACCTTTGCACTATTCAGGGGGAAAGGGCACAGACACAGACATAAGAAAAACTGAAATGATGTTATGGTGAAAGAATGGGAAGTGAGTGGTTTTATAGTGATGCTAAAAGATATGAGATTTTCAAAATAAGGGAAAATAAGGGGAAAGGACAACCCTAATATGATCAATACATAACACAGGTGCAAAAAGTAGGGGCTCTTTTGTCAGCCTGGGCACTTATGTCCTTATGGTTGGGATCCAGATTGGGAATTTCTTTTTCTTTTCAGATAGCTAGAAGTTGACTCCCATAGGGCTGACAGAAATAATCAGGAGAAACTGCTATTTTCTGGGCCACTTTCCAAATGCATAACCAAAGGTGAAAAAAAGAAAGAAGGATCAAGAAAAAGTAGACAAACATTTTCACCAAATTATTCCCAAGAATAGTGAAGAACTGAATCTTCCTTTCTGTGATATGCTTAGTCGCTTAGTCGCGTTGGACTATTTGTGACCCCAAGGACTGTAGCCTGCCAGGCTCTTCTGTCCATGGGATTCTCCAGGCAAAAATACTAGAGTTGCCATGCCCTCTTCCAGGAGATCTTCCCAACCCAGGGATATTTCTTTAGGGAACTAAATAAAATACAGCCAAAATCAATTTTGATTTATTGACCAGCAAAAAGTACTCGAGGTTTCCATTCAGCTGTCTACCTGCCTTGGTTACCACTGTAAGTAAATATGGGGCATAATGATAGCCATTTGGGAACTGCATGATATTAAATGAAGAGGCAATAAAACATGGATTTCATGACAATCTTTTGATTCTCAAGTAGGGGTTGGGCATTGACCACAAATGTGAATCCCCAAAGGTCTTTCCATGAGTCTTTCTGCCTTAAGATTTTCTGACCTTTCCACCCTGAAGTAGAGATGAAGAGCCTGTGACTTCTCAAAGGTCAAAGGCTTAGATAACTTGTATTTACATGAATTTAAGAAACCTCTAGGCTCTCCAAACTCAAGGTTTGTGGGCATTTGTCTTGTGCTGTTGATATGAGATAATGACAACAGCAAAGTCAATGAAACTGGAGCCAAACAATTTAAGAGAATATGATTGGTCACTCTGACTCAAATATATTAAAATGTCCCAGTCAAATACAAATTCTATTTTCATTTTAATGAAATATATATAGAGAGAGACTACTTTTTATAATATCCATATCTTGTCTTTAATACATCTCTTAATTTTTCTCACACTATTTTCATTGGAGATAAGTTGATCTCCATATTTTATATGTATTTCTGTAATTATGTATGTAACATATATACACACATGCATAGCTTGTGTAGGAAAATTGTTGTCAGTCTTGAGACTTATTTTTCCCATGTCAAATAAATTCAATGTCCTTTGTTATATTCTTCAATCATTTTTGTCAATCAGTAATTCACTAAAATTTGTATTTGGAAATAGTTAATTCTGATAAAAAATTTTTTCAGAGAAATTTACTTCATAGATGACTTAAAATTTACTCCTAGCTCAATATTATAAAAACTACATCTGCTTCATCTTCAATATATCTTAATTTTTCTACCTTTTAAATTTTGCTTAATATTGCTAGCACTTCCAATCCACCTGCTACTCAGAATGGATACTTTCAGGTTTTCAAAATGGTGCTTTGGTTTTATCTTCCCTTCTTTCTATTTTCCCCAAACTTCCATCTGTATCTCATTGTTGTTCAGCCACTCAGTCATGTCTAACTCTTTGCAACCCCATGGACTTCATCCAATATGCCAGACTTCTCTGTCCTTCACCATCTCCCAGAGCTTGCTCAAATTCATGTCCATGATTGGTGATGCCATCCAACCATCTCATCCTCTGTCCTCCCCTTCTCCTCCTGCCTTCAATCTTTTCTAGCATCAGGGTCTTTTCAAATGAGTCAGGTCTTGGGATCAGGTGGCCAAAGTATTGGCGCTGCAGCCTTAGTCCTTCCAATGAATATTCAGGATTGACCTCCTTTAGGATTGACTGGTTTGATCTCCTTGCAGTCCAAGGGACTCTCAATAGTCTTCTCCAACGCCACAGTTCAAAAAGCATCAATTCTTGGACGCTCACCCTTCCTTATGGTCCAACTCTCACATCCATACGTAACTACTGGGAAAACCATAGCTTTGACTAGATGGACATTTGTCAGCAAAGTAATATCTCTGCTTTTTAATATGCTGTCTAGGTTGGTCATAGGTCTTCGTCCTAGGAGCAAGCGTCTTTTAATTTCATGGCTGCAATCACCATCTGGAGTGATTGTGGAGCCCAGGAAAAGAAAGTCTCTCACTGTTTCCATTGTTTCCCCATCTATTTGCCATGAAGTTATGGGACCAGATGCCATGATCTTTGTTTCTTAAATGTTGAGTTTTAAGCCAGCTTTTTCAATCTCCTCTTTCACCTTCATCAAGAGGCTCTTTAGTTCCTCTCCACTTTCTGCCAAGGGGGGGGGGGGTGTCATCAGCATACCTGAGGTTATTGATATTTCTCCTGGCCATCTTGACTACGGCTTGTGCTTCATCCAGCCCAGCACTTCTCATGATGTATTCTGCATATAAGTTAAATAAGCAGGGTGACAGTATACAACCTTGACATACTCCTTTCCAAATTTGGAACCAGTCCATTGTTCCATGTCAGGTTCTAACCGTTGCTTTTGACCTGCATACAGATTTCTCAGGAGGCAGGTCAGGTGGTCTGGTATTCCCATCTCTTTAAGAATCTTCCACAGTTTGTTGTGATCCACATAGTCAAAGGTTTCAGAGTAGTCAATGAAGCAGAAGTAGATGTTTTTCTGGAATCCTCTTTTATCTCATTATTAATTCTTAAATGAAACCTTCCCTCTCTCTAAATTCCTTCCCAAGCTTCATCCTGAGCCCAGTTTTTTGGACTTCTGTAATGTAATTTACATTCTTGCTCATTCTCTAGTCTCTGGGATTGCTTATCTCTGAGGTAGGATTTAGTCCTTTATTCCAATCTGTTTATCCCTTTTGCTAGCAAAATTCCTAGTCACTCCCTGTGTAGTTTACATCTCAAAGATAGCTTTCAGATCCTCTGATTCTTAGGAATTAAGCCTGAGGCATTTGACTTGACCCTCAGTTGACATAACAAAGTGGCACCAGTCTCAGCTCCTTAATGTTTAGCCTGTTCCACAGAGCCCCGCCCTTCAGTGGTTACATCTGCCTCAAATCCCTGGTGTGAGCTAAGTGCCTCTCTTATTGCTTTTTAGCTCTGGGACCAAGACATCTGGGTGGGAAATCTTGGATTTGGAATCCTAGATCCTACTCGTGAGACACTCACTAGATGTGGGACCCTAGGCAAGATTAGCACCTCCTGATATGAAGTTGCCATGAGGTCTCCGTAGCACGAAGTTCTTAGAACAATGTCTGGCATTTGAAGACACTAATCAAATATTAGCTGTGATTTCATTTGAAGGATAGATGAATTAGAAACACCTCAGTATTTTATTTCAGTTGAGTCCTCCAGTTCTTTAGAGCACCCTCATGCCTCTCCTTCAACTCTGATACCCTTAAACTCATGTCTCTTAAACTCATGTCTCTTGTCACCTTAATTTATTGTTATACATCTGCTCATAGAAATCTCTATGTATACCACTCTTTCTCTTATCACTTTCTTAGTCCTCACTTAAAAATATATCTGTATCTGTGTATATATATATGTGTATCACTGCGTAATTTTTAACATACTGCTCTCCTAAAATCATTTTATTTTTGGTCTTTTGTCTCCTCAGTTAGATTTTAAGCCCTCTATCCACTCATCTATCCTGTACAGTACAAGAATCTATCCCAAATAATAGCATAATAATCCATATTTAAAACTCTTCCTTGCTCTGTGCCAGGTATTACTACATGGAATATAGCAATCTTTATGTTGGCCCGTGAGGTGAACTTTATTACCCCCACATTGCTGAATAAACTGAAGCACAGAGACATTAAGTAATTTGCTCAAGAAGGATTTGTATCTGAGATTCTCATGCCTGAAATCATTTCTTCTCCTCTAGAGGGTTCATGCAAGGTACTTAGAAAGCATTCCTAGACTAAATAAGTAATTAATCTGAATATTGTCAATGAAGTAGCATGATTTTCTTTGGTATGAAGTCTGGAGAATTTAATTTTAAAAGTTTATGTACTAGTAGAAATATGAGTTTTAGAATCTGGATGACTTCAGGTTAATTCCTGGCTCCAGTACTTTCTGATGCATAAACTTAAGATAGTAATCTAATCTCAACAAGTCACAGTTACTTAATTTCTACAACAAGGTACAATTAACATCATAGTTTGTTTAATTTATCTTATTGAAGTATAATTGATTTACAATGTTATGTTAATTTCTCCTGTACAATAAAATGTTTCAGCTATATAATATATATATATATACATGCATATAGTTTTCCATATTCTTTCCCATTATGGTTTATAACAGGCAGTTGAATATAGTACCCTGCACTCTACAATAGAATCTTGCTGTCTTTATAGAGCTTTTCGGGGAATAAAGGGACCAATGTTTTAAAGCACAGAGCATGGTGCTTAGTTCTTTAAGTCTCAAGTCATGTGTGGAAAAAAAAAAACAACTCCATGGAGAACTTACAGGATTGATGTTTGAAATGAATACTAAGACATAAATAAGTAGTACCTGAGGGCCAGGATGGTAGGATGTGGGAAGCAGAGATAAGATAGATATCAAGTGTGAAACAGATCACCAGGTTAGGTTGGATGCATGAGACAAGTGCTCAGGGCTGGTGCACTGGGATGACCCAGAGGGATGGGATGGAGAGGGAGGCAGGAGGGGGGTTCAGGATGGGGAACATGTAAATCATGGCTGATTCCTGTCAATGTATGGCAAAAACCACTACAATATTATAAAGTAATTAGCCTCCAACTAATAAAAATAAATGAAAAAAAAAAAAAAGTTAGAGGTCAGGGGATGGGGTAGAAGCTTGGAGAGAATTTACTAAACTTAGCTTTGCTTTCATATTAAAAAAAAAAAAAAGCATAATTTATCATTTGTTTCAATATTATCCAGGAAACCTAATGATTCACTTTTAAGTTTGATCATAGAAATACTCTATTTGATTTCTATTATTTATTTCCCTCAGTAAACATGAATCATTCATCTCCAAAAAGCAACCAGTTTATGTATTCAGACAACTCCTTCCAGTTTCTGAAAGTACATATTGTTGAGTTTTGATTTCAAAAAAATGGGTCATACTGAAGAAAACATATGAAAATAGCAAATTAAAAGTCATGGGGAAGCAAAGAAAACAAGACTGGGAGTGCCAGTGACTCAGATCATGAACTCCTTATTGCCAAATTTAGACTTAAATTGAAGTAGGGAAAACCACTAGACCACTCAGGTATGACCTAAATCAAATCCCATACGACTATACAGTGGAAGTGACAAGTAGATTCAAGGGATTAGATCTGATAGAGTGTCTAAAGAACTATGGATGGAGGTTCATGACATTGTGCAGGAGGCAGTGATCAAGACCATCCTCAAGAAAAAGAAATGCAAAAAAGGCAAAATGGTTGTCTGAGGAGGCCTTACAAACAGCTATGAAAAGAAAAGTGAAAGGTAAAGGAGAAAAGGAAAGATATACCCATTTGAATGCAGAGAATAGCAAGGAGAGATAAGAAAGCTTTCCTCAGTGATCAATGCAAAGAAATAGAGGAAAACAATAGGATGGGAAAGACTAGAGATCTCTTCAAGAAAAGCAAAGATACCAAAGGAACATTTCAAACAAAGATGAGCAAAATAAAGGACAGAAATGCTATGGACCAAGCAGAAGCAGAAGATATTAGGAAGAGGTGGCAAGAATACACAGAAGAACTATGCAAAAAAAGATCTTCATGACCCACATAATCACGATGGTATGATCACTCACCTAGAGCCAGACATGCTGGAATGCGAAGTCAAGTGGGCCTTAGGAAGCATCACTATGAACAAAGCTAGTGGAGGTGATGGAATTCCAGTTGAGCTATTTCAAATCCTAAAAGATGATGCTGTGAAAGTGCCAGCAAATTTGGAAAACTCAGCAGTGGCCACAGGACAGGGAAAGGTCCGTTTTCATTCCAATCCCAAAGAAAGGCAATGCCAAAGAGTGCTCGAACTACCACACAATTGCACTCATCTCATACACTAGTAAAGTAATGCTCAAAATTCTCCAAGTCAGGCTTCAACAGTACGTGAACCATTAACTTCCAGATGTTCAAGCGGATTTAGAAAAGGCAGAGGAACAAGAGATCAAATTGCCAATATCTATTGGATCATCAAGAAAGCAAGAAAGTTCCCCAAAAACATCCACTTCTGCTTCTTGACTACACCTAAGCCTTTGACTGTGTGGATCACAATAAACTGTGGAAAATTCTGAAAGTGATGGGAATACCAGACCACCTGACCTGCCTCCTGAGAAATCTGTATGCAGGTGAAGAAGCAACAGTTAGAACTGGACATTGAACAACAGACTGGTTCCAAATTGGGAAAGGAGTATGTCAAGGCTGTATATTGTCAGCCTGCTTATTTAACTTCGATGCAGAGTACATCATGAGAAGTGCTTGTCTGGATAAAGCACAAGCTAGAATCAAGATTGCTGGGGGAAATATCAATAATCTCAGACATGCAGATGAAACCACCCTTATGGCAGAAAGTGAAGAAGAACTAAAGAGCCTCTTGATAAACGTGAAAGAGGAGAGTGAAAAAGTTGGCTTAAAACTCAACATCAGAAAACTAAGATCATGGCATTTGGTCCCATCACTTCATAGCAAATAGATGGGGAAACAGTGGAAACAGTGACAGACTTTATTTTTTAGACTCCAGAATCACTGCAGATGGTGATTGAAGCCATGAAATTAAAAGACGTGTGCTCCTTGGAAGAAGACCTATGACCAACCTAGACAACATATTAAAAAGCAGAGACATTACTTTGCCAACAAAGGTCCATCTAGTCAAGGCTATGGTTTTTCCAGTAGTCATGTATGGATATGAGAGTTGGACTATAAAGAAAGCTGAGCAGTGAAGAATTGATACTTTTGAATCATGGTTTTGGGGAAAACTATTGCGAGTCCCTTGGACAGCAACAAGATCCAATGAGTCCGTCCTAAAGGAAATTAGTCTGAATATTCTTTGGAAGGACTGATGCTGAAGCTGAAACTCCAATACTTTGGCCACCTGATGAGAAGAACTGACTCATTCGAAAAGACCCTGACTCTGGGAAAGATTGAAGGCAGGAGGAGAAGGGGAGGACAGAGGATGAGATGGTTGGATGGCATCACCAACTCAATGGACATGAGCGAGTAAACTCAGGGAGTTGGTGATGGACAGGGAGGCCTGGTGTGCTGCAGTCCATGGGGTTGCAAAGACTGAGTGACTGAACTGAACTGACCTGAAGCAAATATAAACATACTTATAGATATTTTCCTATGATGTTTTTCTTACTAAATTCATCCTATGTTATGAGTCACGAACGTGGTAAAACACTGGAAAACAAGTTTAAAAAACATGTAATCTCATCATTTTTTCTCTTATTTAGTTTCTTCCTTGTTTCTATGAACAATATACATTGGAGAAGGATGACATAATTAGATAAAAAAAAAAAGTCCAGTATCACTGCAGTGTCTTCCTCTGCAGTGAGGCAAAGGCACTTTTGCATGTTTGCAGTGAAGAATACTTTATATATGAATGAAAAGCATAATAAACTGACTGATACAGAAACATTTAACATGTTTTATTTCACTCAATAGCAAGATTATTACTTACATATCTTTCACAACATGGAACTTTGGCTTCACAGATTTGTGTCATCATTTCCTGCATCCTCACTTTTCTAAGAGTCCTGAGCATTTCCAAATAGAAAAAAGAAATTACTTTTGGTAAGTGCAATATGCTGCTCAAAAAACCATAATGTTTGACACAAGTTGTGGGTCATAAAAATTACTATTCAATCTTGCTCTTTTCAAAATATTAATACTGCTTCACCAAACAAACATGAAGTTATTACCAATGAAGGGAAATTTCTTTTTTCTTTTTTAACCTAAAGCAGCAACAGACTATTCTTAAAGATTGCACTAGAGGTTTTAGTATAATATTTTTATCTCCTTTCATCATAGTGCAATGTATTTTTTCATGTGGATAAGACCGATAAGAATGTACTATCTCTTTGTTGTAATACACAGGAAAAGGGTATTTTGATATTTTGCAATATTCTAAAAGTATAGTACAGGTGTCAATTTACATTAAAATGTGTACCGATAAAAGTTGTAGAAAGTCAATCTAAATGTATGTTGATCCCAGATCTTATATTTAAAATGTTATTTTTAATTTAAAATAGGAGTGCTTAAAAACCTTATTTTCTAATATCTACTTATTTTCCTATGATTTTCTCCTTAAAATTCAATATGAATAACAATCTGATCAACTGAGTGTACCTTCATTGGATGCATTCATGTGTATATGTATATATATGTATGCATGCTTGTGTGTATCTATGTATTTGTATGTGTATGTATGTGTATCTATGTATGTATGTATCTATATATGTAGATATATCTATGTATGTATGTATCTATATATATGTATCTATGTATGTGTATCTATAAATGTTAGTACAGTGCCTGACATATAGGAATGGTATAATAGTTTTCAAATAGCTAAATTTTGATCTTTTGGATGTGTGGAGCAGCATCTAATAATGTTTATATAAAATAAAAATCTTTCAACAGGAAAGCTGTCATTTTAAAAAATCCTAAAATTTCTAATTGGATGAGCACATTACTTAAAGTAGAAATATTGGGGACAAAAGTTCTAGCCTAAACAGTAAAATATAGACTAATAGACATTTTATATGAAACATAATGCAATATTTTTATTCTAATTTTTTTCTTTTCTTTTTGAGTTGCTTGCTAATCTACCTCATATATATACTCAGTTCAGTTCAGTTGCTCAGTTGTGTCCAAGTCTTTGTGACCACATAGACCAGAGCATGCCTGGCCTCCCTGTCCATCACCAACTCCTGGGGTTTACGCAAACGCCTGTCCATTGAGTTGGTGATGCCATCAAACCATCTCATTCTCTGTCGTTCTCTTCTCCTTCTGCCCCCAATCCCTCCCAGCATCATGGTCTTTTCCAATGAGTCAACTCTTCGCATGAGGTGGACAAAGTATTGGAGTTTCAGCTTCAACATTAGTCCTTCCAATGAACACTCAGGACTGATCTCCTTTCGGATGGACTGGTTGGAACTCCTTGCAGTCCAAGAGACTCTCAAGAGTCTTCTCCAACAACACAGTTCAAAAGCATCAGTTCTTCGGTGCTCAGCTTTCTTTATAGTCCAACTCTCACATCCATACATGACTACTGGAAAAACCACAGCCTTGACTAGACAGACCTTTGTTGGCAAAGGAATGTCTCTGCTTTTATAATATGCTGTCTAGGTTGGTCATAACTTTCCTTCCAAGGAGTAAGCATCTTTTAATTTCATGGCTGTAATCACCATCTGCAGTGATTTTGGAGCCCATAAAAATAAAGTCAGCCACTGTGTCCACTGTTTCCCCATCTATTTGCCATGAGTGATGGGACCGGATGCCATGATCTTAGTTTACTGAATGTTGAGCTTTAAGCCAACTTTTTCACTCTCTTCTTTCACGTTCATCAAGAGGCTCTTTAGTTCTTCTTCACTTTCTGCCTTAAGAGTGGTGTCATCTGCATGTCTGAGGTTATTGATATTTCTCCCAGCAATCTTGATTCCAGCTTGTGCTTCTTCCAGCCCAGCGTTTCTCATGATGTACTCTGCATGTAAAGTTAAATTAGCAGGGTGACAATATACAGCCATGACATACTCCTTTCCCTACTTTGAACCAGTCTTTTGTTCCATGTCCAGTTCTAACTATTGCTTCCTGACCTGCATACAGGTTTCTCAAGAGGCAGGTCAGGTGGTCTGGTATTCCCATCACTTTCAGAATTTTCCACAGTTTATTGTAATCCACAGCATCAAAGGCTTTGGCATAGTAAGTAAAGCAGAAATAGGTGTTTTCTGGAACTCTCTTGCTTTTTCGATGATCTGGCAGATGTTGACAATTTGATCTCTGGTTCCTCTTCTAACCCAGCCTGAATATCTGGAAGTTCATGGTTCATGTACTATTGAAGCCTGGCTTGGAGAATTTTGAGTATTACTTTACAAGTGTGTGAGATGAGTGCAATAGTGTGGTATTTTGAGTATTCTTTGGCATTGCCTTTCTTTGGGATTGGAATGAAAACGGACCTTTTCCAGTCCTGTGGCCACTGCTGAGTTTTCCAAATTTGCTGGCACTTTCACAGCATCATCTTTTAGGATTTGAAATAGCTCAACTGGAATTCCATCACCTCCACTAGCTTTGTTCGTAGTGATGCCTCCTAAGGCCCACTTGACTTCGCATTCCAGGATGTCTGGCTCTAGTTGAGTGAACGTACCATCATGATTATCTCGGTCATGAAGATCTTTTTTGTATAGTTCTTCTGTGTATTTTTGCCACCTCTTCTTAATATCTTCTGCTTCTCTTAGGTCCATACCATTTCTGTCCTTTATTGAGCCCATCTTTGCATGAAATGTTCCCTTGGTACGCCTAATTTTCTTGAAGAGATCTCTAGTCTTTCCCATTCTATTATTTTCCTCTATTTCTCTGCATTGAATGCTGAGGAAGGCTTTCTTATCTCTCCTGCTTTTCTTTGGACCTCTGTATTCATATGGGTATATCTTTCCTTTTCTCCTTTGCTTTCACTTCTCTTCTATTTACAGATATTTGTAACGCCTCCTCAGACAGCCATTTTGTTTTTTTGCATTTCTTTTCCATGGGGATGATCTTGATCCCGGTCTCCTGTACAATGTCACGAACTTCCATCCATAGTTCACCAGGCACTCTGTCTATCAGATCTAGTCCCTTAAATCTATTTCTCACTTCCATTGTATAATCATAAGGGATTTGATTTAGGTCATACCTGATTGGTCTATTGCTTTTCCCTACTTTCTTCAATTTAAGTCTAAATTTGGCAATAAGGAGTTCATGATCTGAGCCACAGTCAGCTCCCAGTCTTGTGTTTGCTGACTGTATAGAGCTTTTCCATCTTTGACTGCAAAGAACATAATCAGTCTGATTTCGGTGTTGGCCATCTGGTGATGTCCATGTGTAGCGTCTTCTCTTGTGTTGTTGGAAGAGGGTGTTTGCTATGAACAGTGCATTCTCTTGGCAAAACTATTAGCCTTTACCCTGCTTCATTCTGTACTCCATGGCCAAATTTGCCTGTTACTCCAGGTGTTTCTTGACTTCCTGCTTTTGCATGCCAGTCACCTATAATGAAAAGGACATACTTTTTTTAGTGTTAGTTCTAAAAGATCTTGTAGGTCTTCATAGAACTGTTCAACTTCAGCTTCTTCAGTGCTACTTGTTGGGGCATAGACTTGGATTACCGCGATATTGAATGATTTGCCTTGGAAATGGACAGAAATCATTCTGTTGTTTTTGCGATTGCATCCAAGTACTGCATTTCGGACTCTTTTGTTGACTATGATGACTACTCCATTTCTCCTAAGGGATTCCTGCCCACAGTAGTAGATATAATGGTCACCTGAGTTAAATTCACCCATTCCAGTCCATTTAGTTTGCTGATTCCTAGAATGTCGACGTTCACTCTTGCCATCTCCTGTTTGACCACTTCCAATTTGCCTTGATTCATGGACCTGACATTCCAGGTTCCTATGCAATATTACTCTTTACAGCATCAGACCTTGCTTCTATCACCAGTCATATCCACAATTGTGTGCTGTTTTCACTCTGGCTCCATCTCTTCATTCTTTCTGGAGTTATTTCTCCACTGATCTCCAGTAGCATATTAGGCACCTACCAACCTGGGGAGTTCATCTTTCAGTGTCCTATCTTTTTGCCTTTTCATGCTATTCGTGGGGTTCTCAAGGCAAGAATACTGAAGTGGTTTGCCTCTCCGTTCTCCAGCAGATCACATTTTGTCAGAACTCTCCACCATGACCTGTCCGTCTTGGGTGGCCCCTACAAGACATGGCTTAGTTTAATTGAGTTAGACAATGGTGTGGTCCATGTGATTAGATTGGTTAGTTTTCTGTGATTGTGGTTTCAGTCTGTCTGCCCTCTGATGCCCTCTGTCAGCGCCTACCATCTTACTGGGGTTTCTCTTACCTTGGATGTGGCGTATCCCTTCAATGGCTGCTCCAGCAAAGAGCAGCTGCTGCTCCTTACCCTGGATTTGTGGCATCTCCTCTTGGCCGCTCACCACTGCAGCACTGCACAGCTGCCACTCGCCAAACATATACTGCCGCTGCTGCTAAGTCACGTCAGTCATGTCCGACCCTGTGTGACCCCACTGACGGTAGCCCACAGGCTCCTCCGTCCGTGGGGTTCTCCAGGCAAGAATACTGGAGTGGGTTGCCATTGCCTTCTCTGCAAACATATACTAGGTAAACATAAAACTGTATGTTGTGAATAGAGAGACTTTATAAAGCCTCACATTCAGATGATGGATGTCTTATTTTTTAGGCACTTCGATATTATTTAAAGATGAATTTAATGGTTAAGGCAAACAAAATATGCATTTATCTAGCATTGGTTTCCTCTCACAGATTAATGCTATTTAGGCATTCACCTATCTTCGCCCCTTTATAACTATAAGTCAGATTTCATAACTCATAGTACCTTTCAACCCATAAACCTCTCTTATTACTGCCGCTTCATTGTCTTATCCTGAACCACAGCCTTGTCCTATGCTCTATTTCACAAAGGGCCAAAAATTGTCAGGAATGAACTACTTCAAATCAATGTTTCCAATTTCCTAAAGGCACCTTCTTCAGGTCTTTTACACTCCTTTTTTTTGTTAAGTCAGCCATGATATTTTATTTAATTGACACTCTTGCACAGTCAGTGATGTTCTTAAAAAATACTTTTATTGTTTGATGCATATTTTTTACTTTTTTTTTTTTTTTTTTTTTTTGCATTTTAAGCCATATCTCTTGACTTCTTTTCTTTTCATGGAGTCATTGGAACAGGAATGAAAATCACACAATTTGATATATTGGTTCACTGGAGATTTAATTTTCTATGGGTCTCTGCTTTTACATTTGGTTAAGGTTTGAGAGCTCAAAGTATTATTCCTGACAACATGTTAAATGTTTGAGGTGTGGATGTATAATGAAATAAAGCAATAAATGTCTTGTGTCCATATTTATTTTCTAGATGAATCTGCTTTGAAAAATCTGGCACCCAGTAGTCCAATATCATTTAACTGGTAACCTTTTATTTTTCAAAAGAGTGTGGCATCTCCATAGCCAGGTATAAGCCCCAGCAGACTCTTGGTGACAAAGGAGAATTGATGCTTATCCTCTTATGCTATAAGGTCATTTCAAGTAATCTGGCTCTCAAGAGCAGCACTTCCAAGAAAGCTAGGCAGTACCAATGAGCAGAGGAACAGGATCTGATATTTTCTACAATATCTGTTTTTATTTTCAAGAAGTGTTCCTCAACAGTTAAGGAAATACTGTGGCATGTGACTTTAAGATGTGACGAATAGGAAGCAAGAGTTCATGCCCTGACCTTAGACTTATTCATATGCAATTTTTGATGATATTCTGATATCCCTCAGAGATGTGGGTAGACTTGCTGGAACCAATGAAGGTTAACTTAAGAACCACAGAAATGTGGAGAATCAAAAAAAAAGAAAGAAATGTGGAGAATCAAGGAAGATATTCACCTTGCACCATAGATGCTTCAGAATTACTGTTAAAGTGTAATAGGAGAGCCATATTGTGAAGAGAATGAGCAAATCAAGGAAGGTAGGGGAATTTCAGGGTTCTCTTTATTTCTAAATCCCTATACTTTCCTGGCCCAAATCTTTAGCATCTGTTAAAGTGGATAGATTTCCAAAAAGTGATTTAGGCCTGTGTAACTCTCAAAGCAGGTGTTTGAGTATTTTATAAGACTTCTGTTTGCCTGGTGTTCAATAGGGAGGAAGGAAAGAAAGAATAAAGGAAGGGAGAGAGGGAGGGAAGGAGGAAGGAAGGAAAAAAGGGTAAACTAAGGACTAAAAATGGTCTTCAGTAAGATCCTTTGATGAAAGAATTAAATCCAAACACCATGTTTCACTATAGTTTTGCTGTGAATCCACCATCTTTTTTATCTCTCTCTTCTCTTGATCATTTTTCCTATCAAGGTAAAATTTTCCAGAGAAGAAAAATGACAAAAAACAGTGGTGGTTTCCTTTAAGCATTAATTTTTATCTTCTCCTACAATTGAGGATACATAGTGATATTAAGTTCATCTTTAGAGCACTTTTTATTTTTTCATTACTTGCTTTTCCCTACAGAACTGATGTTAGAAATTGGGGAAATTAAAACACCTTCTAGTCATGTTACATGATCAATTTGGCAAAACTCTGCTTTCATCGTTCTGAACTCAATTATTCATATCCATATCATTTCTATCCATTCATACCTACTCAGACTGCTTCATATTCAGAGTCATATCTTGCTTTCCTGTGTTCATTTTCTTATTAGGACTTTTATCCATATATTCAACAAAAAATGTCTTGAGGGTTTAAAGGTTTATTGTGTGACCACACTTGTCCAGCTCCTGGGACTACAGCAATGAGCCAGACACCCCTGCTGTCAGATACTGAATAGATTGATCCAGTGGAACAGAGTGATTCAAGACATAAATATTCAATTTATATGAAATCTTTTCAATAACTCACCTAAATCATTAGACAGTTAATCACATATGCTGTGCTTTCTTTAAAGCACCATAAGTAGGCAATTCAGAGAAATAATCCTAAGCCATTTTCCTGAAATAAGAAAGAAAAAAAGATTTTTATAAACTTCTAAACTTTGCTTCTAATACAAATGAATTTTAGTTTGTTTGCTTTTCATTTTTCAACTAGGTAAAATGTCTATAATGTTAATTGGGCCATTTTTCAGTTGTCAGCATATTAGTTTTTTCAAATTTGAATTCTGTTCTCAGCATTCATTTTTCATATCATTTAATATTACAGAGTGCACCCTTTTAAACTGTGTGCCCTACATACAAAAGCATCTAGCATAAATAATACCTGAAACCAGGAGTGATGCTAAATTCTTTAACAGGACTGAACCCTATGAAAGCAATATGTAAGCCAATGAAAACAAGTTTGTTTTGGCTACTCCTGAATTAAAGAAACAGTTTTTTAAAGTATAAACATTATCCATATCATCAGCAGTAGAAACAGATAACAATTTTTAAATTAGTATGTCCCCTTGGCCTGAACTTTACTGGATTAAGTGGCTTTTAAGAAAAAATAGATACATTCAGTATTCCTTTAACACTATTTCACAACTGCTAACAGATTTTAAACTATCAAGTGACCCAAAGAAAAAGCATTACAACTATGACGGACTCAAAAGCAATTTGGTGAAATGTTATTTGAAGTCTCTGAGCCTGCTAAAGGCCAAACACATGGAAGTTTATTTTCCATTTTTACTGACTGTAGTTTTATCCAGACCAATGGTCCTTTCATTTCATGGTATTTTCTCAATCCATTGCTCTAAGTTCTCAGCCCTCACCACAATCAGGATGAGGTGGGGAAAAGCAGAGCTACAATTATCACCCTGAGATCCTATCAGCCGTGGCCTCGATTGACACCACTACTTTCCAGGCTGCTATAAATGTGTTAAGCTGGCTTTGACCTTTTCCCTCATCTCAGTGAGCTACAAAGGAGAAACTTTCACTAAACTGTTATTTTTCTCCGAAGATCCATTACTTGTAAAGCCTTGAAACTGAGATACCCTTATCTTAAGAGAATATAATCACAATCTAGTGCCTCCAGAAGCTTTCTGGAGAGTCCAAGTTGCTGCTTCTACATTTTTGGAGTAACACTGCTCTCGTTAGCAATTATTTCTTACCAGAAATTACATTCTGGCTAGTGAATTTTATCTGATGCAACATAAATTCATGGCTCCTCTGCCTTTCTCTCTCTGAATAAGGAGTATATTGAAAGTAATTGGGGTGAGGAAGAGTTTCTTTGTTTTCTTCTTTTATGTTCAGTTTTTTACTATACTTTGTTGTACTTTGTGGATATACCTCATATTGTTTCATTTATGCTGTCTTTCTAGGTGAACTATAAATTCCTCAAACCAGTTAAGAGCTTTCCTAATTTGTAAAATCTCCTTCCATGCTCAATACTGAACAAAATGTGGTAAATGTCAGCTACCTAAAATAGGCAGTTAATTAATTAATGACCACTTGCTTCAAAGGAAGTAAAATTTATTATCATTATCTATAAGTTTAATTTCCCAAATAGTAAGATAATTCTGAATAAATCCATTAATACTTTCAAGGTAAAATTTTAGTTTACATCCTTCTGTGGTATATAATCTACTTATGTTGTCATACATAACATACATATGCACTATACTTATTAATGTATATACATAAAAAATATATGTCCAAATATACACTTATATTTTAGTGTACTACCGCAGAGTTGTGAAATCATAAGGCATGAAATGAGCCACGTTGTCTACAAATTGTAAATGTAGAGTAGTGTGTGTTTTTGTCATAGGACCATTTTTTATATAGGCTTCTGTCTAATCTTACATTTTGAAGAATTATTAGAAACCTTAACCCTGAAAAAGTCTGTGGGAATACAGTTGCATAGCCAGTAAAATTAACAATTTGATCTAAGCATCTAGGTCATGGTTTAACTTTCTAAGCATAGTATAAACTAGCAGGAATCTTTGTTTATTTTCCCTCGAGGGCAAGTCTCTTTGACCTGTTTTGTTTGCTCCTATAATCCAAACAATTAGGATAATGCTTGGTGCATATTAGGAGCTCAATAAATATTTGTTGAGTAAATGACTGAGTGACTTATGATTGTGTACAAGAGGGCAATATGTGAGTTTATATTGATAGAATTAACTTGATGAAGGGAGAAGGGATATAGACCTTAGCAAAAAGAGAGAACTGTATGTTCAAAGGCCCTGACACAGAAGATAATGGCCCAGTACTGAATATCCTCAGAGTAGCTGGAATATGGGAAAAGTGGCTTGAGATAGCCATGGAGATAGAAATGGACTATATATTTTTTACACTTTTTATTTTTCATTGGGATATAGCTGGTTAATAATGTTGTAATAATTCCAGATGAACAGCAAAGGGGCTCAGTCATACATATACATGTAACCATTCTCCCCTAAACTCCTCTCCCATCCAGGCTGCCTCATAACATTAAGCAGAGTCCCATGTACCACACAGCAGGTCCTTGTTAGTTAAGTAAGTAAGTAAGTGTTAGTCGCTCAGTCGTGTCTGACCCTTTGTAACCCCATGGACTGCAGCCCACCAGTCTCCTCTGTTCATGAAATTTCCCGGGCAAGGATACTGGAGCGGATTGCCATTTCCTTCTCCAGGGGGTCTTCCCAACCCAGGGATCGAACCCAGGTCTCCTGCATTGCAGGCAGATTCTTTACTGACTGAGCTGTAAGGGAAGCCCTTGTTGGTTATATATTTTAAATAAAGTGGTATGTAAATAGACTGTATTATTAAAATCTTTTTAGGCCACGATAAGAATGGTGGGTTTTTTTTCTTTTTTAAAATTGATTTGTTTATTTTAATTGGAGGCTAATTACTTTACAATTTTGTGGTGGTTTTTGCCGTACATTGACATGAATCAGCCATAGGTGTACATGTGTCCCAGCATCCTGAACCCCCCTCCCACCACCCTCCCCACCCCATCCCTCTGGGTTGTCCCAGAATACCAGCTTTGAGTGCCCTGCTTCAAGTTTCAAACTTGCACTGGTCATCTATTTTACTTATGGTAATATACATGTTTCAGTGCTATTCTGTCATATTGTCCTACCCTCTAGCAGTCAGAAGTATTGCCGGATTTCAGGCAGGGTGGAGTTATGATTTGCATTTTGAGGAAATTATGCTTGTGGAGTTGAGAAAGGTTAAGAGTTCAGCATGAGTGAAAACAGGGAGCCCATTTTTAGTAGGCTGTGTGGTACTCCAGGTAAGAGATGATGACGGCTGCCCTAGATGGTAATGATGTAGAGGAAAGAAACTCCTCTTGTTTGCATAAGGTTGGAAAGTGCATGCGTGCATGCTCAGTCATTTCAGTCATGTTCAACTCCTTGTGACCCTATGGACTGTAGACTGCCAGGCTCCTCTGTCTGTGGGATTCTCCAGGCAAAAATACTGGAGTGGGTTGTCATGCACTCCTCCAGAGGATCTTCCCAACCCAAGGATTGAACCCAGGTCTCTCCCATTGTAGGCAGATTCTTTATCATCTGTGTCACCAGGGAAGTCCAAGAATACTGGATGGGCAGACTATCCCTTCTCCAGGGGATCTTTCCGACCCAGGGATCAAACCAGGGTCTCCTGCATTGGCAGATGGATTCTTTACCAGCTGAGCTCCCAGGGAAGCCCAAGTTCACAGAGTACCGTGCACTTTCTCCATTCCATTTATCAGTGTTTGTAATTGCCTATTTGTTTTTATGACTACTGAGTAATATCTGCCCATACAATCTCTGATCTCTATGTCTAGTTTGATTCTCCATCCTACACTAGCTTTTAACTCAACACCTGGCATGTAGTAACTGCCCAAAAAATATTTGTTGACTGAATGAATGAAAGCACATTCAAAATTAAAACCATCTTGTCACCATATATCAAAGTAAAGAGAAACTTGTTAACAATCCATGTGTGAAACTTTAGAATTTTTAAAGAAATCTCAAAGTACTATAAAAACCTTAAAATGTATGGGAATTCTAGGGCTTATTGTGTTTTCTTAATGTTTCTAAAAGATGATTGGCTGAGATAGCTCTACTTTGAGTAGCCCCCTAGCTTATGAGGCAATTTATTCCATTGCCAAAGAACTGCACTTTGAAAGTAATTCTTATGATAAAACAAAAACCTATATTCTTTTCACTCCCATTATTAATCCTAGTTCTGAATTCTGGAACATCATAGGAAAAATCCAGTCCGTTTATTATTTTAGGAATTATATGAGTATTTAAAGGTAGCTCTGTTGAGTCCACTCTCAAGGTTAAACAATCTAAGTTGCTAGTGGCTCAGCAGAGAATCCACCTGTGATGTCAGAGCCATAGGAGACATGGTTTCAACCCCTGGTTCTGGAAGATCCCCTGGAGGAGGGCATAGCAACCCTCTTCAGCATTCTTGCCTAGAGAATCCCATGAGCAGAGGAGCCTGGCTACCGTCCAGGGTCGCAAAGAGTTGGACACAACTGAAGCAACTGAGCAAGCAGGCATGTACAGCATGCTTTCTAGACTTTTTATAATCCTAAATGCCTCCTTTTGGAGGCATTCTAGTTTGCTACTGATCCTAAAATGTATGCCTTCACTTGGAGAGTACTACATCATGTACGTGCATAGGTATGTATGTATGTAGTTTTTAAATTTATGAGGCTAAGAGTCAACACAATACTGCAATTGTGATATCACCAGCCCAGCATGTAGTGGGTTTACAGCTTTCTATAATCTAAATATTGTCTTTAAATTATTTTAAAAACTTAATTGACTGATGAAAAGTCACATGCCTATGTTGGGTTCTCCTCATTCAGATCTCATGCTTCTACCTATGTGATTATTTCCCATTACATGTGAACCTCAAGATTTTCATAGTAAAAACATAATGATCGAAAATATAAATGATCCTTGCCATGGTACACTTACATTGATTAAAAAGCAATAATTATCAGCATGTTTCTAATTTCCAAGCAGGATTCAAAACAATTATTTAAACTCAAATACTTTTTAATAAAAGGCTGGTTTCCACATAGAAGCATAGATAATGTTGCACATGGAAGTCAAGTGCTGTTTGTATAAAGTGTGGCTCATCCAAGGAATGCACATGTTTTCTAAAAGATAGTTCCAAACTGAGGAACTTTTCAATTTTAATTAGGATAATAATACCTACCACATTAATATGGCTATTTTCTCACATCTAATAAGTCTGTCAGTACAAATCTAAAAATATATTTAAGCACATGAAACAAGATCATGTCCAATTATTAAGTGCAGCTATAATTTTAATCTGTTTGTTAAACCTAGATCAAGTAATATTTTAGCCATTATGGCTGATAAACTGAAGTCTAAATACTACAGGATTATTGAGTAAGTTATTAATTATGGAGTCTAGCTGAATCAGAATCCATTATAAGCTATAGTAGCTTTTATTAAATTTAATCACTGCTATAAATATTAACACTGTCATTATAAGTATAATGGAAAATGTCAAGAATTTTCTAATTTTGAAATGCATTATTTTGCATCTTTTCTTATTGGATCTTCTAATAATAGATAAAATAGGACCTGTAAGAATTCTTTAAAAGAAATTGATATGGATAGAAATAGAAAAATTGAATGTGCATAAGAAAAATGTATATCATAATATATCAAAAACTAACAACAATTTTACAGTCAATAATTTTTGCTATATGTAGGTAATATGTTATCCTAATAAGAAATTTGACATCTATGGTATGTATTATATAGTTTAATACCTAATAATGATTAATATTATATCTATATGATATTTAATGTATGCAATAATCACATACTGTATATAAACACACATATACACACATATATATATGTTTTCATAAGTATGTAGATTTTTGAACTGGATCACGTTTAGATACAATAGTCTCCCCTTATTCTTGGGGAATAAGTGTCAAAACACTTATTAACAATAAGATTAACAATATTAATGAAATAGAATAATTATAACTATATACTGTAATGAAAATTATATGACTGTAGTCTCTCTCTCAAAATAACTTATGATACAAATTTTTTTAAGATTTCTTTTTCATGTGAACCATTTTTTAAAATAATTTTTGTTTATTTAATTTTGCTTGTGCTGGGTCTTTGTTGCTGTGCGACTTTTCTCTAATTGCAGAGAGTGGGGGCTACTCTTTGCTGCCGTGCGCAGGATTCTCATTGCGGCGGCTTCTCTTGTGGAGCCTGGGCTCTAGTGCACACGGGTTTCAGAGGTCGCGGTACATGGGCTCAGTAGTTGCAGCACGTGGGCTTAGTAGTTGTGACTTCCGGGTTCCAGAGCACAGCCTCAGTGGTCGTGGTACATTGGGCTTTGTTGCTCCGCAGCATGTGGGATCTTCCTGGACCAGTGATCGAACCTGTGTCTCCTGCATTGGCAGGCTGATTCTTTACCTCTGAGCCACAAGGAAAGCCCCTCACGTACGCTTTATTTTTTAATCTTTGCTAAGCACTTTCCACACACTGTGGCTCTAACTAGCGCAGTTTGGGACGCAACAACAAGACTGGTACAAATTTCTTTTTACTTCTCTGCAATGTCACAGATAGAAGATTCCTTCTTACCATAGATTTTAGCAACCTCAGCAAGCTTCCTTTCCTTACCAAGTTGAGAACTTTCACCTTTTCACTTAAAGACTTATGGCTTCACTTGTGGCTTCTCTTTGACACATCTGAACTGACAGTATCACTACTCTTGCACTCTGGGACCGTTATTAAGTAAACTAACAGTTACTTGAACACAAGCACTGTGACGCCAAGACTGTCCATCTGATGACCACGATGGCTGCTAAGTGAGTTATAGACAGAATACACAGGACAAACAGGGTTCATGTCATGAGATTTCATCGTGCCACTCAGAAAAACATGCAATGTAAAACATATGAGTTGTTTATTTCTGGAAACCTCCATTTAATATTTTTGTACTGGGTTGACTGCAGGTGACTGAAACCTCAGAAAGTGACACTGTGAATAAGAAGGAAATACTGTAATTGCACTTATTTATTTTTCTATAGGCTGAGCAGTTATCAGATTTTTAGTAAATAAATGCTAATTGTAACTTCATATTCACAACAGATTCTTTTCACATAACAAGTTCGTTTGGTAGAACAATTGTTAGTTTGTACAATAAATAAGTCTCAGCTCATGAAATTAAAAGAAATAATACCATCTGGACAGTTACTTAAAAGCTGGACCAGATGGTCACTTCAGGTTTTATTCATTTGTATTAATCTTTGTTTTTTGTTGTAATTTCTGTTAGTTGAATAAATTTCCTTTTATTGCAGATAAGAAACATGCTATAAATAAATCAGAACCAGTGCAATGATCTTTGAACTTTTGCTTCAATACTTAGGTACTGTGAATTCTGAAAGACTGTATTATTCCTTCACACAATTTTACAATTTTTAGTCAATGCTTCATAAAACTTTCAGTTCAGTTCAGTTCAGTTCAGTCTGTCAGTCGTGTCCAACTCTTTGTGACCCCATGAATCGCAGCACGCCAGGCCTTCCTGTCCATCACCAACTCCTGGAGTTTACTCAGACTCATGCCCATTGAGTCGGTGATGCCATCCAGCCCTCTTATCCTCTGTCGTCCCCTTCTCCTCCTGCCCCCAATCCCTCCCAGCATCAGGGTCTTTTCCAATGAGTCAACTCTTTGCATGAGGTGGCCAAAGTATTGGAGTTTCAGCTTCAGCATCAGTCCTTCCAATGAACTTTAAGTAGTTGTAATTTATATTTTCTAACATGTAATTATTGATTCATTTTTTAAAAGTCTTATTTCATTTCAAAATGTAACAAGTAGATTTTGCACAGCAAAGGAAACAAACAAAACAAAACAAAAAAACAACCCTCAGAATAGGAGAAAATAGTTGCAGATGAAGCAACCAACAAGGAATTAATCTCCAAAATATACTAACATCTCATACAACTCAAAATAAAAATAAATAAATAAATAAATAACCCAATCACAAAATTACTCCTCTGCCATGGAACTCTCCAACCAAGAATATTAGAGTGGGTAGCCATTTCCTTCTCCAGGGGATCTTCCCAACCCAGAGATCGAACCTAGGTCTCCTGCATTGCAGACAGATTCTTTACTGCATGAGCTACCAGGGAAGCCCATTCAAAAATGGAGGAAAATCTAAATAGGTATCTTTTCAAAGATGATGTAGAGATGGCCAACAAGCACATGAAAAGATGCTCAACATCACTGATTATCAGAGAAATACAAATAAAAATTACAATGAGGTATCACCTCACATTAGTCAGAATGACCATTGTCAAAAAATCTACAAACAATAAATGCTAGAGAGGGTGCAGAGAAGAAGGAACCCTGCTACACTGTGATTAGAATGTAAATAGGTACAGCCACTATGGGAAACAGTATGGAGGGTCCTCAAAAAACTCAACAGGGAATTACCATATGACCTAGCAATCCCACTCCTGAGTGTATACTCAAAGAAAACCATAATTCAAAAATATGCATGCACACCAGTGTTCATTGCAACACTATTTACAAAAGCCAGGGCATGAATGCAACCTGAATGTCCATCAACAGAGGAATGGATAAAGAAGATGTGGTATATATATACCATGGAATATTACTCAGCCATGTAAAGGAACAAAACAGAACCATTTGCAGACACGTGGGTGGACCTAGAGACTATCATGAAGAGTGAAGTGAGTCAGAAAGACAAAAACAAATCTAGAAAAATAGTATAGATGAACTTATTTGCAAAGGAGAAACAGAGACACAGATGTGAAGAATACACAGGCATGCCAACAGGGGATGGGGGATGGGATGAATTGGGAGACTGGAATTGACATGTATACATGACTACACATAAAATAGGTAACTAATGAGAACCTACTGTATAGCACAGGGAATGCTACTAAATGCTCTGTGGTGACCTAAATGGAAAGGAAATTCAAACCGAGAAGATAACCGATTCACCTTGCTGAGCAGCAGTAACAAACGCAACATTGTAAAGCAACTATTTTCCAATAAAAAATGAATAAAAACTAGGATGTGACAAGTGGAATCTAAATATCATAGCAGCCTTATCCTTGCTGTCATTCATATTTTAAAAATACAGTCAGAAATTTAACATCATGAACTTTCTCTTGAACTCATATATCCCTTCTAATTACCCAGACAACTTTTTTAATATGTAATATTATTAAGTTTTACCTTTTATAAATCCCCTATCATAATTTTCAGTAAGGAAATATTTATGTAAATTGAAATATAATTTTAAAAATTTCTTGTGACTTCAAGGTTCTCAAGTCATAAAAATTTCTTTTGGATTGAGTTAGAACTATTTGTAATACAAACTTGAGTAATAAAACTTGAATATATTACATGTTTTATGATAGTTACTATAAATAGCAAAATTTTATTAGAATGCATCTCTTAATGAGATAAATGTAGTTTTATTCCCCAATTAATTTGCATATGTAGGGATGAATATTATTTATGGCTATAATAAGATAGAGTTCACTACTATTTCTATTCTATTTGATCTATCACCAAATAGCAATCAGTTAGGTACTTTTGAATTTCATTGAAAGCAGAGGATTAGAAACCATGTGATTTGCAAATAAATTTGCTGCAGTTAATAGATTAGTTTACTTCATCAGGACAAGTACCAAAATTTGTAATTGTCATTTGATTTAGTGCTGAAGTGGGCCTTCTACACTAAATTCAACAGTGGCTGCAACACAGGATGAAAGAGAAGCGGGATTTTTTTTTCTCAAGTAACAAAAAGGCAATTGTGAAGGGAGATGTGAGGTAGGAAGGCAAGTTAGGTACAGGTATGCTTAATCAAGCTGATTGTGTGTGTGTGTGTGTGTGTGTGTGTGTGTCTGTGTGTGTGTGTTGTTGTTGTTGTTTTCTAATTGACTATGTCAAAGCCTTTGACTGTTTGGATCACAATAAACTGGAAAATTCTGAGAGACAGGAATACCAGACCACCTGACCTGCCTCTTAAGAAATCTGTATGCAGGTTAGGAAGCAACAGTTAGAACCGGACATGGTACAACAGACTGGTTCCAAATAGGGAAAGGAGTATGTCAAGGCTGTATATTGTCACCCTGCTTATTTAACTTATACGCAGAGTACATCATGAGAAATGCTGGGCTAGAAGAGGCACAAGCTGGAATCAAGATTGCTGGGAGAAATATCAATAACCTCAGATATGAGATGATACCACCCTTATGGCAGAAAGTGAAGAAGAACTAAAGAGCCTCTTGGTGAAAGTGGAGAGTGAAAAAGTTGGCTTAAAGCTCAACATTCAGAAAACAAAAGTTTTGGCATCTGGTCCCATCACTTCATGGCAAACAGATGGGGAAACAGTGGAAACAGTGACAGACTTTATTTTGGGGGCTCCAAAATCACTGCAGATGGTGACTGCAGCCATGAAATTTAAAAACGGTTACTCCTTGGAAGAAAAGTTATGACCAACCTAGACAGCTTATTAAAAAGTAGAGACGTTACTTTGCCAACAAAGGTCCATTTAGTCAAGGTTATGGTTTTTCCAGTAGTCATGTACAGATGTGAGAGTTGGACTATAAAGAAAGCTGAGCATTGAAGAATTGATGCTTTTGAACTGTGGTGTTGGAGAAGATTCTTGAGAGTCCCTTGGACTGCAAGAAGATCCAACCAGTCCTTCCTAAAGGAAATCAGTCCTGAATATTCATTGGAAGGACTGATGTTAAAGCTGAAAGTCCAATACTCTGGCTACCTGATGTGAAGAGCTGACTCATTTGAAAGGACTCTGATGCTGGGAAAGATTGGGGGCAGGAGGAGAAGGGGACAACAGAGGATGAGGTGGTTGGATGCCATCACCGACTCAGTGGACATGAGTTTGAGTAAACTCCAGGAGTTGGTGATGGACAGGGAGGCCTGACATGCTGCAGTCCATGGGGTCGCAAAGAGTAGGACACGACTGAGTAACTGAACTGAACTGAAGGAAGTTTGAAAATCTCTGATCTAGTCCAGTTTTCCACTAGCAAAATAATCCATTTTAAGACAACCTTGAGAGGTATTAATAGACATTGGTAGCCTTACATGTCCTCATTACCTTAATTCAAGTTTAAATGTCCAAGATACCCTCAGGTTGGGGAAGAGGAAAGAGTATGGAGAAGGTGATTTTATTCCAGTTACTGATATCAAACTTTTAATCCAACGGTACTGAATTTCTAATTTCTCTTAATTGTTCTGGACCATAGTGGGTCCAAGCACAATAGTAACATGTATCACACCATCTTAAGGATTCCCTGCCTCAAATGATTTTAACCAGAGCTAGCATCCTGGAGAGACTTCCCTGGTGGCTCAGACGGTAAAGTGTCTGCCTACAATGCGGGAGACCTGGGTTTGATCCCTGGGTCAGGAAGATTCCCCTGGAGAAGGACATGGCAACCCACTCCAGTACTCTTTTCTGGAAAATCTCATCCTGGAGAATCAGTCTGTACTTTTATGAGGAAACTCTTCAAATACACACAGCACGCAGTATCAGAAGGATCCATTTCTGCAGTCACTGAAGGTTCAACAACATTTGTTGGATTGACTTTGTTTTACTAATAACACCGATCATAATTTCTCCCTTTAGTTATTGTATAGCTCACATTTTATCATCTTGTCTAGACATATATCAGAAAAAAACTAACCTTCTATGTGTGTCACTCCCTTGGGATAATCTAGACAATTATCCTAAAATAAAACGGTGTTACTTTTAAATATAAAGTTTTCTTAAGGTTCATGCTGAACACTAGTGAACTTTAACTTGCAAATATATAAGCTCACGACTTATTGGACCTACAATTTTTCCATGGATTGATACAAGCTTACCAAATGAAATATGTAGAATTTACCTGTCTCCTTTGTTTTTTAGAAAATACTATAACTTTTGCCAGTTTTTCAGCCTTATGTCATCTCTGCCACTTATACTGATTTACCAGCTATCATAAGAGTTATATATGAGAGTTTGTATATATATGTACGTGTGTATACATGAATTCTCTGCTCTAGGGTTTGTCTTTACATAGACAATGCTAATGTAAGGTATCTGCGTATTTATCTTCTGTCTTGGTTTTATAATTTCTTTTAAAATAAATAATACTCACTTTATTTCATTTGACAGGAAATGAGGAAGCAAAATATTAATTTTATTAAATGAGTTAGAACATGCTGCATGACAATACTATAATGCTATAATTTTTGTTTTAATCAATTTGAGCAAAAAATATATTCCAGTATGGCATTTTAAGTATTGGGCATCATCCACTTAAGCTGACATTCAAGCATGGATTATTAATGTGTGGGCTGTAACACCCCATTCATATGAGCATTTAAGCCACTGGTGTGTATTCTGTTCATTGTACTCTAGTGAGGTTGTTATTGTCTGAATACATAATTTTCCTTAGGGTAGTTCTCACATTCTAACATGGTCATTATCATAACAAGTGCACCAGGGTTTTTTTTGTCCCTCCCTTAGCTTGTATATTGGTTATCAAACATTACTCTAAAATGTTCTTCTCCAAATGACATGTTTTTTTAATAATGTGTACAAAATGAAGCAAGAATTTAACTTTAGTAATTGTTTGTAATGAATGGAAATATCAAATCATTGTTAATGTCCCAATATTTAATAATTATAAATATTTAATAATTCAGGAAAGACTGAGTGAATGGAGAATTTCAAAGTCCAGTTTCTTTAAAAGTAACACTTTTCCATTTAGTCATTCAGATAGTAACTGGGTGCCTAGTGTGTGTCAGGGACTGCAAGAGGCACCATGAAATCTGTAGGATATAAGAAAGATTCATGACTTTAAGACACTTTCATTTAGTTGGAGAACAGAGAGAGGTCTGGTGGTGGGGATGAAAGAAATAAACAGAAAAATGTGAAGAGTGGAGATGGAGGTGGGCACCCTCTTTAGGTATTTGATTATTGGTGACCTCAGATACTGCAGTTGGAGAAGGACATGACAACCCACTCCAGTGTTCTTGCCCGGAGAATCCCAGGGACGGCAGAGCCTGGTGGGCTGCCGTCTATGGGGTAACACAGAGTCGGACACGACTGAAGCAACTTTGCAGCAGCAGCAGCAGCAGATACTGGAGGGTAGAAAGTTGCAGTAATGAAATGGATGTTCCCTGACAAGCCTGAAACATTTTTCATCTACGAGATTGTCACCCTTGGAATTGACTCACTTTAATTTTACAGTTTGTCTTGCCCTGTACCTTTAAAACTATTGTTGTTGGTCAGTTGCTAAGTCATCCAGCTCTTTGAGACCCAACGAACAGTAGCACGCCAAGCTTCCCTGTCCTTCACCATCTCCTGGAGTTTGCTCAAACTCATGTCTGTTGAGTCAATGATGCCATTCAACCACCTCATCCTCTTTTGTGCCCTTCTCCTAGTGCCTTCAATCTTCCCCAACATCAGGGTCTTTTCCAAAATGAGTCAATTCTTCACATCAGATGACCAAAGTACTAAAGTTTCAGCTTCAGCATCAGTGTTTCCAATGAATATTCAGGATTGATTTCCATTAGGATTGACTGATTTGATCTCCTTGCAGTCCAAGGGACTCTCAGGAGTCTTCCCCAGCACCACATTTCAAAAGCATCAATTCTTCTTTTGGTCCAACTCATATCCATACACGACTACTGGAAAAACTATATCTTTGACTAGATGGATCTTTGTCAGCAAAGTAATGTCTCTGATTTTTAATATGATGTCTAGGTTTATCATAGCTTTTCTTCCAGGGAGCAAGCATCTTTTAATTTCATGACTGCAGTCACCATCCACAGTGATTTTGGAGCCCAAGAAAATAAAGTCTGTCACTGTATCCATTTTTTCCCCCATCTATTTGTCATGAAGTGATGGGACTGGATACCATGATCTTAGTTTTTTTTCCTGAATGTTTAGGGGTTTTTTTATTTATTTTTTTATTGAAGGATAATTACTTTACAGAATTTTGTTGTTTTCTGTCAAACCTCAACCTGAATCAGCCATAAGTATACATATATTCCCTCCCTTTTGAGCTTCCCTCCCATCTCCTTCCCCATCCCACCCCTCTAGGTTAATAAAGAGGCCCTGTTTGAGTTGGCCATTAGACAAATTCCCATTGGCTATTTTACATATGGTAATATAAGTTTCCATGTTACTCTGTCCATACACATCTCATTCTCTCTTCCCCTCTCCCCATTCCACAACTCTATTTTCTATGTCTGTTTCTCCATTGCTGCCCTATAAGTAAATTCTTCAGTATCGTTTTTCTACATTCTGTATATATGCATTAGAATATGATATTTATCTTTCTCTTTCTGACTTACTTTGCATAATAGATTCTAGGTTCATCCATCTTATTAGAATTGACTCAAAGGCATTCTTTTTTATGGTTGACTAATATTCCATTGTGTATATGTACCACTACTTGTTTATCCATTCATCTGTTGATGGACATCTAGGTTGCTTCCATATTCTAACTATTGTAAATAGTGCTGCAATGAACAATGGGATACATGTCTCTTTTTCAACTTTGGTTTCCTCAGATTGTGTGCTTAGGAGTGGGATTTCTGGGTCATATGGTGGTTTTATTCCTAGTTTTTTAACAAATCTCCATACTGTCTTCCATAGTGGCTGCATCAATTTACATTCCCACCAACAGTGCAAGAGCATTCCCTTTTCTCCACATCCTCTCCAGCATTTATTGTTTGTAGACTTTTTGATGATGGACATTCTGGCCAGTGTGAAGTGATATCTCATTGTAGTTTTGATTTGCATTTCTCTAATAATGAGTAACATGGAGCATCTTCTCATGTGTTTTTTAGCCGTCTATATGTCTTCTTTGGAGAAATGTCTGTTTAGGCCTCTTCCCTACATTTTGATTGGGTTGTTTGTTTTTCTGGTATTGACTTGTGTGGACTGCTTGTGTGTTTTGGAAATTAATCTTTTGTCAGTTATTTCATTTGCTATTATTTTCTCCCATTCTGTGGGTTGTCTTTTCACCTTGCCTATAGTTTCCTTTGCTGTGCAAGTTTTTAAGTTTAATCAGGTTCCACTTGTTTACTTTCATTTTTATTTCCATTACTCTAGGAGGTGGGTCATAGGGGATCTTGCTTTGACTTATGTCATCAAGTGTTCTGCCTTTGTTTTCCTTGAAGAGTTTTATAGTTTCTGGTCTCACATTTAGGTCTTTAATCCATTTTGAGTTTATCTTTCTGTATGGTGTTAGGAAGTGTTCTAGTTTCATTCTTTTACATGTAGCTGTCCAGTTTTCACAGCACCATTTATTGAAGAGACTGTCTTTGCCCCATTGTATATTCTTGCCTCCTTTGTCAAATATAAGGTACCCATAGGTGCATGGGTTTATTTCTAGGCTTTCTATCTTGTTCCATTGGTCTATGTTTCTGTTTTTGTGCCAGTGCCATACTGTCTTGATGACTGTATCTTTGTAGTATAATCTGAAGTCAGGAAAGTTGATTCCTCCAGTTCCACTCATGTTTCTCAAGACTGCTTTGGCTATTTCAGGTCTTTTGTATTTCTATATGAATTGTGAAGTTTTTTGTTCTAGTTCTTTGGAAAATCTCATTGGTAATTTCACAGGGGTCACAATGAATTTATAGATTGCATTCGGTAGTATAGTCATTTTCACAATATTGATTCTTCCTACCCAGGAACATGAAATATCTCTCCATCTGTTTATGTTGTCTTTGATTTCTTTCATCAGTGTATTAGAATTTTCTGTGTACATTCTTCTATCTCCTTAGGTAAGTTTATTCCTAGATATTTTATTCTTTTTGTTGCTATGGTGAATGGGATTGATTCCTTAATTTCTCTCTCTGATTTTTCATTGTTAGCACATAGAAATGCAAGTGATTTCTGTGTATTGATCTTCTATCCTGCAACAACACTAAATTCACTGATTGGCTCTAGGAATTTTCTGATACTAGTCTTTAGGGTTTTTTCTGTGTACAGTATCATGTCATCTGCAAACAGTGAAAGCTTTACTCCTTTTCTGATATGGATTCCTTTTATTTCTTTTTCTTCTCTGATTGCTGTAGCTAAGATTTCCAGAACTATGTTGAATAATAGTGGGGAAACTGTACACCCTTGTCTTTTTCCTCATCTCAGGAGGAATGCTTTCAGTTTTTCACCATTGAGAATAATGTTTGCTGTAGGTATATCATATGTGGACTTTACTATGTTGAGGTAGGTTCCTTCTATGCCCATTTTTTGAAGAGTTTTCATCATAAATGGGTGCTGAATTTTGTCAAAGGCTTTTTCTGCATCTACTGAGATTATCATATGATTTTCATCTTTCAGTTTGTTAATATGGTGTATCACATTGATTAATTTGCATATATTGAAGAATCCTTGCATCCCTAGAATAAACCCAACTTGATCATGGTGTATGGGCTTTTTAATGTGTTGCTGAATTCTGTTTGTTTAAATTTTATTGAGGATTTTTGCATCCATGTTCATCAGTGATATTAACCTGTAGCTTTTTTGTGTTGTCTTTGTGTGGTTTTGGTATCTCAGTGATGGTGGCATCACAGAATGAGTTTGGAAATATTCCTTCCTCTGCAATTTTTTGAGAGTTTTAGAAGGATAGTCATTAGCTCTTCTCTAAATGAAAGAATTCTCCTGTAAAGCCATCTGGTCCTGGGATTTTGTTTTTTGGGAGGTTTTTTTTATCACAGCTTCAATTTCAGTGCTTGTAGTTGGGTTGTTCATAATTTCCATTTCTTCCTGGTTCAGTCTTGGAAGGTTGAACTTTTCTAAGAATCTGTACATTTTGTCCAGGTTATCCATTTATTGCCATATAGTTGTCATAATAGTCTCTTATAATCCTTTGTATTTCTGCATTGTCTGTTGTAACCTCTCCTTTTTAATTTCTACTTTTGTTGATTTGATTCTTCTCTCTTTTATTCTTGATAATTCTGGCTAAAGGTTTGTCAATTTTGTTTCTTTTCTCAGCTTTTAGTTTTATTAATCTTTACTGTTGTTTCTTTCATTTTGTTTTTAGTTGTTTCTGCTTGTATCTTTATGATTTCTTTCCTTCTAATTTGGGGATTTTTTTTTCTTTTTTGTTCCAGTTGTTTTAGGTGTAAAGTTAGGTTTTCTATTTGATGTTTTCCTTGTTTCTTGAGTTAGGATTGTATCACTATAAACTTCCATTTAGAACTGCTTTTGCTGCTTTCCATAGGTTTTGAGTTGTCATGTTTTCATTGTCATTTGTTTCTAGAAATTTTTTTATTTCCCTTTTGATATCTTCAGTACCCTGTTGGTTATTTAGAAATGTGTTGTTTAATCTCCATGTATTTCTGTTTCTTACAGTTTTTTTCTTGTGTCTGATATCTAGTCTTATAGCTTTGTGGTTGGAGAAGATGCTTGATATGATTTCAATATTCTTAAATTTACTGAGCTTTGATTTGTGACCCAATATGTGGCCTATCCTGGAAGATGTTCCAATTGCACCTGAGAAGAAGGTGTATTCATCTGCATTTGGATGGAATGTCCTGAAGATATCAATGAGATCCATCTCATCTGATTTATCATTTAAGACTTGTGTTTCCTTATTAATTTTCTGTTTTGGTGATCTGTCCATTGGTGTGAGTGGGGTGTTAAAGTCTCCTACTATTATTGTGTTACTATAGAGCTCTCTTTTTATATCTGTTAGTGTTTGTCTTATGTATTGAGGTCACCTGTGTTGGGTGCATAGATATTTACAACTGTTATATCTTCCTCTTGGATTGATCCCTTGATCATTATGTAGTGTCCTTCCTTATCTCTTGTAATCTTCTTTTTTTTAAGGTCTACTTTGTCTGATATGAGGATTGTTACTCCAGCTTTCTTTTGCTTCCCATCTGCATGGAATATATTTTTCCATCCTCTCAGTTTCAGTCTGTATGTGTCTTTAGGTCTGAAGTGGGTTTCTTGTAGACAGCATATATATGGGTCTTGTTTTTTTTATCCATTCAGTCAGTCTGTGACTTTTGGTTGGAGCATTTAGTTCATTTACATTTAAAGTAATTATTGATATATTTATTCCTATTGCCATTTTCTTAATTGTTTGGGATTGATTTTATAGATCTTTTTCCTTCTCTTGTATTTCTTGACTATATATTATTTAAGTCCCTTTAACATTTGTTGTAAAGTTGGTTTGGTGGTACTGAATTCTAAGTTTCACTTGTCAGAAAAGCTTTTTATTTCTCTATCAATTTTGAATGAGATCCTTGCTGGGTACAGTAATTTTGGTTGTAGATATTTCCCTTTCATTACTTTGAATATATCCTGCCATCCCCTCTGGCCTGCAGGGTTTTTGCTGAAAGATCAGTTGTTAAACATATGGGGTTTCCCTTGTATGTTACTTGTTGCTTTTCCCTTGCTGCTTTTAATATTCTTTCTTTGTGTTTAGTCTCTATTAGTTTGATTAGTATGTGTCTTGGTGTGTTTCTCCTTGGGTTTATCCTGTATGGGATTCTTTGTGCCGCTTGGATTTGATTGACTATTTCCTTTTTCATGTTGGGGAAATTTTCAACTATAATCTCTTCAAAACTTTTCTCATACCTTTTTTTTTTTTTTTTTTTGTCTTCTTCTTCTGGGACCCCTATAATTTGAATGTTGGTGCATTTGATATTGTCCCACAGGTCCCTAAGACTTTGATTCCCTAAGACTCAGTTATTTTCATTCTTTTTACTTTATTCTGCTCTTCAGAAGTTATTTCCACCATATTATCTTCCAGGTCACTGAGTCGACCTGTTTTAGATATTCTGCTTTTGGTTCATTCCAGAGTGTTTTTAGTTTCAGTAATTGTATTGTCTCTATACATTTATTCTTTAATTCTTCTAGATCTTTGTTAATTGATTATTGCATTTTCTCCATTTTGTTTCAAGATTTTTGATAATTTTTACTATCTTTATTCTGATTTTTCTTTTTCAGGTAGTTTGCCTATTTCCTCTTCATTTATTTGGACTTCTGTGTTTCTGATTTGTTCCTTCATTTGTGTTGTGTTTCTCTGCATTTTCATTATATATATTTTTTAGCTTATTTTGTTTGAGGTCTTTTCTCAGGCTTCAGGGTTGAATTCTTTCTTCCTTTGGTTTTCTGCCCTCTTAAGGTTTGTCCAAAAGTTTGTGTAAGTTTTATGTAGGGTGAGATTTGTGATGGGTTTTTGTTTGTTTGTTTGTTTTTCCTCTGATGGGCAAGGCTGATTGAGGTGGTAATCCTGTCTGCTGATGATTGGGTTTGTAATTTTGTTTTGTTTGTTGTTTAGATGAGGTGTCCAGCACAGTGCTACTGGTGGTTGGGTGATGCTGGGTGCTGTATTCAAGTGGTTTCCTTAGGGTAAGTTCTTACTATTTGATACTCCCTAGGGTTAGTTCTCTAGTAGTCTAGGGTCATGGAGTCAGTGATCCCACTCCAAAGGCCCAGGGCTTGATCTCTGGTTAGAAATAAAGATTCCACAAGTGGTTTGTTATGGCATTAAGTGAGATTAAAACAAATACCCAAAAACAAGAAACCAAAGATGAACTCCAGACAAATGACTGTTACAAAATCAGGCAAATAATGTTTAAAATAATGGAATATACACATGTACATATACACCCATAAACAAAGTCAAAACAGTCCAATTAAAATAAAGTACAGTAGATTCACCCAGGAAACAAAGGGAATAAAAAATTATATTTACCAGTTAAGAACAAAACCAACTAAAACACAAACCAGAAAACATAACTAAAGCAAGCTGCCAAGTGGGGAATAAAGCAATGAAAACAAAACTAACAAATATGTTGAGAGGAAAGGAAAGAAAGAAAAGAAAGAAAGAATAGATATGCAAAATTAAATAGAAGTAAATGAAGATTTATATACATTAAAGATTAACTGCAAGGAGAAAAGAACAGTAGGAAAGGCAAACAAAGGAATAAATATAGAAAAAATATAATAGGTTTAAAAAATTAAAATTATAAAAAAGAGAAAAGAAAAAAAGAAGGAAAACTCCACAAAACTGCAGAAGCCCAATGTAAATGCACAGGTTTATAAAAACAATAAAAAGTGTGACTGAATATACACATATACATGTACACCCATAAGCAAAATCAAAACAGTCCAACAAAAATAAAATACAATAGATTGATCCGGCAAACAAAGGGAACCAAAAATTATATCTACCAGTTAAGAACAAAACTAACTAAAGTACAAACTGGAAAACAAAACTAAAGCAAGGTGCCAACTGGGAAAGAAGGCAATGAAAACAAACCTAACAAATATGTTGAGAGGAAAGGAAGGAAAGTAAAGAAAGAAAGAATAGATATGCAAAGTTAAAAAGAGGTAGATAAAGAAGATTTATATATTAAAGTTTAATTGCAAGGGGAAAAAACAGGGAAAGCAAACAAGGGAGTAAATGTAGGAAAAATAATAAAAAAAATTTAAAGAAAAAAAAAAAAAAGAAAGAAAACTCCACAGAACTGTAAAAGCCCAGAAGCCCAATGTAGAGGCAGAGGTTTATAAGAGCAATAAAAAAAAATGTGACTGAGAAAAACAAAAAAGCTCAAAAGCTTAATTAGATTTCATAGTGCCAATTAAAATCAACAACTACAACAGAGCAGGGAAACAAAGGAAAAAGAGAAGGAAAAAATACAAAAGAATCTACAGAACAAGTCAAAACATAAGAATAATAAATGTTTTTCTTGAGTCACTGCTGTCAGAGTCGTTTCCCTCGCTGGGAGTCAGAGTCCACCTCACTTCCCTATGACGCCCTCTAACACTGTGCTGGTCTCTGGACCTGCTGCGGGAGCAGCTCAGAGTCTAAGCTGGTCCTACTCCTGTGTGTTCTTGCCCCCAATGTCCACAGCTAGCAGAACTAGTGTGTTTTCTTTTGTGGGAGCTCTCAATGGCCTTTTATGTATTCCATAGACACAGAGTCTGCCGAGTTGATCATGTGGAGTTAATCTGCAGCTTGTACAGCTGGTGGGAAGGTTTTGGGTCTTCTTCCTTAGCCACACTGCCCCTGGGTTTCAACTGTGGTTTTATTTCCTCCTCTGCATGTGGATCGCCCACTGGGGTTTGCTCCTGAGGCTGCCCTGGAGGACTTGGGCTTGCCCCTGTTAGGGCCAGGCGTGGAGGTGGTGCAGTCGCTTGGGTCGCAGGGGTTCTGGCAGCACCAGGTACTCAGGGGATTGGAGGCTAGGGCAGCAGGAAATATAGTGCTCTAGAAGGGTATGATGACCAGAATTGGCCAATACACTCCATTATTCTTGCCTGGAGACCCCCTCCTGACAGAGAAGCCTGGCAGGCCACAGTCTACAGGGCTGCAAAGAGTTGCACATGACTGAAGTGAACCCTGCGCACATAGTCGTGAGATTTTTTTGGCCTATGGCAGCTCTGCCCCAGTGAGAGCGGAGCATGAAGGTGGCACAGCTGCTTGGCTTGCGGGGACCCTGGTGGTGCAAAGTGTGCAGGGACCCGTACTGCCTCCACCCCAGGAGTTATGGCCCTATCAGAGTCTTTTTCCAAGCCTCTTGTAACTGGCAATCAGAAGGCCTCTGGTCAGTCTTTCTCCGTCGCTCTGCCCATTCAGGCACTTAGAGGGCTCCCTTGCCTGGGGTCCTTTTCTGTTGTTCGGTGCATTTGGTGTGTCCGGCACATAGTTCAGTGCGTCAGGCGTTTGATGGGCCAACCTCTCTATTGTTTTGCTGCCGATGCTGGCAGGTGGGGACAGAGAGGCTGCGGTGATGGCTCCACCCCCTACTCATGACTCAGCAGTATCACCTTGCTTCCATGGCTGCCTGGCTTTCCTCCACAGGCATTTCCCACCACAGTCTCCTCTCTCACATCCCCTTGATCTGTCTCTCCGCAGTCAACAGCAGCCCTCGCCCTGGGATTGCTCCACAATCCCTAAACTCCAGCTCCCAGCTGTTGTGCCTTCCAGGGGACCTGCATCCCTGCCCAGGGTATATATGACTGTGGCAAGGACTGTCTGATTCTAATTCCATTTAGGCTATCACATATCAGCTGGTTCACTCTCAGCCTTAAACGTTTCTCCTCTGACTCAGACAGTTGCCCCTATGTGGGGATTGGACCCCTGCTTCAGTTCCCCCAAGAAATGGCAACCCACTCCAGCATTCTTGCCTGGAAAATCCCATGGGCGGAGGAGCCTGGGAGGCTGCAGTCCATGGGGTGGCAAAGAGTCGGACACGACTGAGCGACTTCACTTCAGTTCCCCCACCCACTGAGGGCAGGGCCAGTCCTACTGACACTCCTGTTTTTCCCCCTAGTCCCTTCATTCTACCGAGTTTCACGTGGTTCTGTATGTTCTTTCTGCTGGTCAGGTACTCCTGTCCGCTCCCAGCTGGTGTTCTGCATGCACTTCTGTGTCTGAAGGTGAATTCCTGATGTATCCGTGGAGAGAGGTGTATTCTACATCCACCTGTTCCTCCGTCATCTTGTTCTCCCCTGAAAGTTGAGTTTTAAGCCAGCTTTTCAACTAGCTCCTCTTCACTTTATGCCATTAGGCTGGTGTCATTTGCATATGTGAGGCTGTTGATATCTTGATTCCAGCTTGCAATTCATCCATCATGGCATTTCGCATGGTGTACTCTGCATATAAGGTAACTATATCTTCTCCATTTCCTTCTGTGTTTCCTTCTGTCCCTCTCTTTCTGCCAAATTCTCATTTTTATTTTATTCCTCAGTTATATGAGAAACATAGAAGTCCTATAACTCCAGGTTTATTTTGGGAGATCATGAAAATGGGAAGACTGGCAAAAGTCGGAATGTACAATCCAGTAGCGCTGGCTAGTATGATATGGAAAATCTCCACAGGCAAGGAAGGAGTCCCACACCAGAACTGCAGTTTTTATAGGGAAGATGCAGGAGAGTAGAAAGGGTAGAGTTAATACCAAATCCAGATCCGATCTGATAAAGCAGATGCACGCAAACAAACTGGGTGAGCTGGAGCACATGATCCCACTGTTATTATGTGTGCAGGTCTCAAATGGATGAATGTTGAGGTTAGTATATTTCTAAGCTAGCATACAAATCAAGGGCTTTAGTATTTGCGGGGGAGGGGCTCTGCTCTGCTGTGCTAGCATCTGGTGATACAAAGTTCAAAACTGTGGAAGCCATCCTCAATGTCTTCACACTATAAACATAGGTGTAGATACGCAAACAAAGAATATGCCCAGGTAAGGGAGAAATTCCCCACCCCACCCTCCCTCTTTTGGAGGGGTCACTGGTTATTTCAGAAACAACAAATAAGGTGATGTGGCAGATGAGCAGTAATTTGATGGGAAAGTGAATAATGAGTGGACATCAACCAGTTCTGTTCATGAGTTAAGGACTTCCCTGGTGGCACTAGTGGTGAAGACCCTGCCTGCCAATGCAGGAGACTTAAGAAATGTGGGTTTGATCCCTTGGTGGGTAAGATCCCCTGGAGAAGGAAATGGCAACCCACTCCATTATTCTTGCCTGGAGAATTCCATGGATAGAGGAGCCTGGTGGGCTACAGTCCATAGCATTGCAAAGAGTCAGGCACAACTGAAGTGACTTAGCATGCATGCATGCATGTGAGTTTAAAAAGGTGCCTTAGGAAGTAAATCAGGAAATTATGCAGCATTGGGCTAAATAGATATTCTGAAGAAGGAGACTGAGATCACACATTTCTTCAAACTCCACAGCCTGGCCACTGACTGAGGAAAGCATAATTTGGGATGGAGTTTTGTACTGATTTAGAGGGTATAAAGAAATTGAGGTGAAGCTTTGACCTTGAAGTGAAAGAGATGTCCAAGTGTCCCAGCACATGTCAGGAGAAAAGATGTTGTCCAATGGAAACCACCTACAACCAAGGGAAGCATGAAGTTAAAGGAGATGCTTACAAAGACGAAGTCTCGTCACCTGGAAGGATAGAAAACTACAGTTTTGAAACATGAGTATTTATCTACTCTTTGTATTATATTTTGTACTATCTTTTAATATAACAAAAGTACTATTGAAAATATCATATTGTCTTAACTTTCTTGAGAGAGATAGGTTGCTGCTCAGGTTCAGGGTAAGTGAGAGTTAAGATTGCAGCATGAGCACTTTGTAATGAAATAGATTCTAGCTATATGTGAGAGCTGGGAGTGGGGGATGAAAGTTTCAGCAGTAGGTGTTCAGAAATGTCCCCAAAACATCACTCTGACTTTGGCTCTTGAATTTGACAGTGTCTTTATAGAGGACTGATTACACTTGGGTATCTTTGCCCTTCTGTGAGGTTAGAAATATCAGGAGGGGTTGGGGAGGCAGCTGGTTCTAAGATGTTGGGAGAGGCTGCTGTTTCATCCAGTCCTGCACAGATGGGCCCACAGGTAAATCACCAACTGGAGGATGCTGATTCCAGTATAAAGACATTTCCTCCCCACCCTTCTTAGTGAGACAAGCAAGGACTTCTATATTTATGCAATCATTTATTCCTTTATGCATTTCATAAATATTTATCGACTACCTGCTAAGCTCTGTGTTTTCTGCCAATGGCCAGAGAAAGGCAGTGCCCCTGTGATGGTGCCATAGGCAAAAGTCAAGTCCTGCAGAGAGTTCAGACTCCAAACAATTGCAGGAGGGGGAGCTTCTGCAGCTCTGGGCTACTTCAGCATGCAGAGGAGCAGAGTGCCCTGCAAGGCCCGTCACTGTATGCTTCTGCATCTGCTCAACTTCAGACAAGCCTGCAGATAGGAAATGGCTCTATCATTCAAGATGTCACTAAGAAATGTAGAAAAGATTTCGCCAGCCTCTGAAGTCTGAGCAGGGACACTGAAGGAGAGAAAAGACAGTAAAATAACAAGGAAAAGAAAAAGTAATTTTTGCAGAAGAGAAAAGAGTAAACAGAAAGGGAGGTAGCAAAGTGATATGACCTAAAAGAAAAAGCATTGAACTTAGTACAAAAATTCTGTTTCTCGTGTACTTACTATATTCTATACATCATATTAGGTCATTTGATATCCATTCACAATGTGATGCTTGATAGCAACTGTATTTATTCATGCCCTATTTAAAGATAAATAAACCAAAGTTTATTTGGTTGGGTTAAGTCAAATCATATCAAAAGTGGAACTGATAACAATAATCTCCTATACTGTTTTCTGGTTGTCTTGGAAAGATCCTAGAAGACATGGTTATTGCTGCTGATTTTATTATTAAAATATCTTGATTTGGATAAGTAAATTTGACATTTTGAAGCTCAGTTTCCTTGTCTATAAAATTATCTTCCCTAAGGTCAAATTCTAATAATGATAGAAAAATAAGTCATCCTTTGGCTCTTTATATAATAGAAGAGAGATGGAGAGAAGGGGGGGAATGTGAAAAGAAAAAGGCTAAGACAGTAGAAAAATAGGTGATGGAAGGGCCCACCATAAAAATTAAAAATGCTAGAAGGAAATCAGGAGTTGTAGATTGCAGGAGGAGTAAAATTGTGAATATATAACGGTGTGTGTGAGAGATCTACTGAAGCATTACCTGTAAATAATGGTAAGTTGATGATAGAGTGGTATTTAGCCTGGGTCTCAAGAGAAAGAACTGGTTGACTTCCCCCTATATTTACATGCACACACACTCCCCCACCATCAACACCACATACAACAGTTACTAACCTTGAAAATCAGGGCAAGTTGCCTCATAAGGCAAACACAAAATGCAGAGACCATTGTTAGCCCCATGTGGCTCAGATGGTAAAGAATCTGCCTGCAATGCAGGAGAGCTGGGTTCGATCCCTGGGTTGGGAAGATCCCCTGGAGAAGGGAAAGGCTACCCAATCCAGTATTCTGGCCTGGAAAATTCCATGGACTGTATAGTCCATGGGGTCATGAAGAGTCAGACACGAATGAATGACTTTCACTTTCATTGTTAGCCAAGTGGCATTTGGCCTGGAGGACAGACATACCCTGAGTGACTAACATTTTCACTTTCAAGGGAACACAGGCAACTCCTCTTGTGTGTATGACAAGTTAGATTTCCTATGTCCCAGCACTGTCATGGACTCTGGCTTCAATTCTTTTCTCTCTTTACATATCCAGTTCCCTCCAGGAAACAGGTGAGCTCAGAACTGGGCTAAGAAGGGCTCTTGCATCTACTGCTTCATCAAACAAGAATTTCAATCTTTCCTGTTGCCTACTCCACCAATTCTGTCAATCTCTTCTTTTTAGATACTCCACATTCATCTGATTACAACACTGTCTAGTTGAAAGAAAGAGCATTATCCTCCCACCCTCCCAAGAATGGGAAACCTTGATGCCTCCAAGGGAATACAGTGGCTTCTCTGGTAGCTCAGCTGGTAAAGAATGCATCTGCAACACAGAAGACCCTGGTTTAATTCCTGGATTGGGAAGATCCCCTGGAGAAGGGATAGACTACCTACACCAGTATTCTTGGGCTTCCCTGGTGGCTCAGATAGTAAAAAATTTGCCTGCAATGCGGGAGACCTGGGTTCGATCCCTGGGTTGGGAAGATCTCCTGGAGGAGGGGATGGCAACCCACTCCAGTATTCTTACCTAGAGACTCCCCATGGACAGTGGAGCCTGGCAGGCTAACAGTTCATGGGGTAGCAAAGAGTCAGACATGACTCAGCGACTAAGCACAGCACAGCCAAGGGAACACAAGCACCCCCTTTCATGTGTAGCAAGGGTTGTTTACCCCCTGCCAGAAATCAGGGTAACTTTCTGGCACTTCCGCCTTGCATCTTGCACTTCTCTGGATTCAGTAATTACCTGAAAGTCATAATGGTTTATATGCTCAGACATCTGCGTCAACTTTTTCCTTGTTTTCTTTAGTTTAACAAGATCTTAGATTTTAGCATGCATAAGAATTACTGGGTAAGTTTGTACACACAAAACCTTTACCACACTTTGTCATTGGATATAAAGGATTTTTCAGAGGTCATTTTGGTAATTACCGAAAGGGAATTATTTTAATTGGGCTTCCCCGGTGGCATAGTGGTAAAGAATCTGCCTGCCAATAGAGGAGATGCAAGAGACTTGGGTTTGATCCCTAGATCAGGAAGATGCCCTTGAGTAGGAAGTGGCAACTTGCTCCAGTATTCCTACCAGGAAAATTCCATAGACAGAGGAGCCTGGCAAGCTAGAGTCCATGGGGTCACAAAGAATTAGACATGACTGAGCACACAAACACAATTATTTTAATTACTCTGAATCTCAAATCTTACTTCAGTGGCTCCACTAATAAGACTTGTAGATATGGTTACTGACATTATAAAGTCATATATGTGTGACCCATTTTATTGTGACCTATATATATGGAAAACTATCCAAAATAATAATAATCATCTTTGAATGACCATGTGGGACCTGGCATTTAATGCCACCATGAGGCACGAAAAGTCTGACAAGCTGCACTCCATGGGGCCAGATAGTCAGACATGACTAAGCAACTGAGCACAGAGACACACACAGCATTAATGCAATATTTGAACTAATCAGAAGTTTTAAAATGAGTCAATTTTAAGATATTGTTGGGAGGTTTGGGCTTTAAAAATTATGACATAAAATGCAAAGAAAAGCAACCAGACAGGTTTCTACATGGGAAAGTGTTCATTTTTAACTCTTCAGTTCAAATCAGTGTCTACCTGACATTTATGTATCTTTAAGCTTTAAATCAGTGCTGCATAGTGGGGCAAGGTGGAAGGCTATCAGAATCACCCAGGAAGCCTTTTTAAACTCCACTAGCCCTCCTCCTCCCACAGCCCCTCCTTCCCCTGAGATTCTGCCTAAGATGTGTCTCTGAACTTGAGCAAAGCCATCTGTTCACTTACAAATAGACATTTTTATCTCCAAAAGGGCAGGTTTCTGCACATGAGCCTCTAACATGTATGGGGTGGGGGTGGGGGGTGCTGAAACATACATCAATGACATCATCTTTCAGTTGAATGCTGACATGTTAAAAAATGGACACGTCTGTATTTTCTGAGTGATCCATTCAGTTGGTGAGCCCCTTGTACTAATGAGATGAAAATTGCTACTTTAAATACTTATATAGGTCAGCAAGCTTCATTCTGGGAATGTTTCATGAATTCAGGTTTCATTCTGTGAGGGTTTTTTTCATAAATGCAAGCATTTGTAGAATGAAGTAAAAGAGTGTGGCAGACTCAGCTCAAATTAACTACTACTATTAGAAAGGCATGATGAGTGAGAAACATCAACTTTATATCATAAGCAGTGTTAAAAGTCATTTTTACTACACACACATTTCCCATAGCTTAAATTCCTTAAAATGTGACAACCGTGTCACAATCCCTGTAGTGCACTTTTTTTTCCCCTTTAAAAAACATTGTGAGGCTTGGTAGATATTGTTCTATTCTCCACAGAACTGACCTTTGAGGCCTCCTTTGCTGCAAGCGTTATCTTGACTTTGTGAACATAAGGTACCAGCATAAACACATACGCTGCTCACATTTTTATGTTGTAATCACATAATTGAATCATTTTATTCTAGCATGCTTTTGCCAAAATTTTGAAATATGGAATGTGTTGAGTTTTTTAAACTAAATATTCATAAATTATGATTATAATTTTCATATTTGGAAGTAAAATTATTCATATGAATGGAGATAACATTAACATACTTATGGAATCAAAGCATTCAAAATATTATAATACATTTGATATAACATATTTTGTATTGGTGAAATGACAAAAAGATTCTGAAACCTCTCCAACGAATTGATGTCTTTACTAAAATTTCAATAATAATATTTTAAATATATGTGTGTGTGTGTGCTCAGTTATGTCCAACTCTTTGCGACCCTATGGACTATATAGCCCACCAGGCTTTTCTGTCCATGGGATTTTTCAGGCAGGAATACTGCAGTGGGTTGCCATTTCCTCCTCCAGGGGATCTTCCCCACCCAGGGATTGAAATTGCAGCTCCTATGTCTCCTGCATTACAGATAGATTCTTTACTGTTGAGCCATTTCAGAAGTCTATTTTAAATATAGCTAACACTTAATGTTTATTCAATCCCATGTATGGTTAGTAGTTTTTATGTGAATTAAGGTATTCAACCCTTATAACAGCACTATAAAGTAGATACTTTTAGTATCCCAATTTACCAACAAGAATGCTGATGAAAAACAGGTATTTTTCTAATGTCACAAGGTGACTGAGGGGCAGAACAGGGATTGGAACTCAGACACTTTCACTGCAGAGCCTGTTTTCTGAAACATTTGATGACTGACAAGTCTACTGGTGCTCTGGGACTCATCCTTGGGTTGAGTCCTACTAGCTCTGCAAAATACAATGATTTGCACCTAGGCCCATGACCTCTCACAGTGGTTATTGTAGAAGTTACCATGGCTTTCAAATCATTGCTACCCTATGTGTCTTTTTTCATTAAGGACATTCTAGATGCCTCTCTGACACAAAATTACTAAATATTAATAGTTTCTCTTTTTTCCCATTGAGGTACAACATATTGATATAAGATGAGTTTACTGTCTCTTCTTCTTAATCCATAGGGTTTCTATCTTCTTCTCCCTCATATGTAGACATGATGAAAAAGAAGACACAAGGAAGAAGACCTGACATCCTGGCTCTTCCTTACTGTTTTTGCCACACTATCTGAAAATAGACATGGTAAGATTTGAATTTCTAGTTTTTGGGTTTTTTTTTAACTTCCCCATATTATATCCTCTAAATAAACCAGCAAATTTGATAGTCTCAATCTTACTTAATAGTAGCATCTTCTCTACCTTATAGAAGCTAATTTAAAAATCAATTGTTTGGTTACAGACATAGAAATGTGGCCTCAGTATTCAGGTGTTCAGAAACTCAATATGAATTGTTTCCCATATGAATTTCTGCTCTATCCAAAGGTATGCCTATTTCCTGCTCCTTCCTCCTCTTCCCCAGGTTAATGAGTGCCTTGAGATGACAGGGAGGACTATTCTGTTCATGAAAAGGCAAAGTAGACAAGTTCTTTAACATATAACTAAAACTATTATTCTTTATTATACATAAACCAACAAGTTAGCTGTTGTTAAAGTGTCCAAAGGTGTTTGAGACACAAACTTGAATCATACAGGCCATGTAAATAGTGAAAGGAAACTATATGTTGTTGGGATATCAATAGAAGGTGACACAAATACATGTGGACATCAGAGAAGTGCTGGGCACGTCCAACTGTAGCACTTGGGGGAAGCTTGATGCTTGCATTAGCATCTGAGCTAGAATTTGAACAGTTGGTCTCCTTGTGAGGAAGGAATTTCAGGTAGTGTAAGGTCATCAGAAAATGCAGACTTGAATTTGCTGGCTTATAGACTGTGACCAAGCAAAAGGCTCAATTCCTGGGGTAATGAAAGTTGGCCACAGCCAGGCCATGGAGGCAGAAGTACGGTTACCATACCAGGCTCCAGATGCTAATACCCCTCCTCAAATATTTTTCAATATTTTGACATTTTTCTTCATTGAAATATTCTTCAAATTCAATTGAAATCTCAATATTCCTGAGAAATTTTAGTGTTCTCAGTGATTTAAATGGACTTTCTTCAAGTTACTTGGCCTATCTCCTATAATCACAAATTTGCTCAGTAGATTCCTCTTAATTTATAACTGGGGCTCCCCAGGTGGCGCTAGTGGTAAAGAACATGCCTGCCAGTGCGGGAGACATAAGAGATGTGGGTTTGATCTCTTGGTCAGGAAGATCCCCTGGAGGAGGACATGGCAACTCATTTCAGTATTCTTGTCTGGAGAATCCCATGAACAGAGGAGCCTAGCAGGCTATGGTCCAGAGGGTCGCAAAGAGTCGGACACAACTGAAATGACTTAGCATGCATGCAATCTATAACCAGCACACTTTGTAGCCTTCAGTTGGAGTGGTCAATAAAAATGAAAAGTAAGTCATTGCCTGTAAAATGCCTCCTTGTATTTTGAAAAGGCTTGTCCACAGACAAAAGAAAATCTATAAAGAATGAGGTCCCCTTTGATCTCACCAGTGTAAAAAATGTAAGGAGTAATCTACCTTTGCGGATAATAATCATCAAAAGATCTTTCTTGTCCAAACAAGAAATAAAATATCAAATACCAAAAAAAAAAGTAATTAAATTAAAATGCACATAAATTATTCTATACTTTATGCATTGTTAGATTTTTTTTCATTATGTAATCACTCGGTCTTCTGATAGCATTGGATAGATGATGATGATTCAAATATTATTACATTGGGGAAAATTCTTCTTGAGAAGTTCAGAGTCTAGAGAAGTACTGCATGTAAATAAACAAGCAAATAATTGCAAGGCCTTTATTCTTAAGAGTGCTTCATTTATAATACTCTCATAAATCTTAATGCTAGGTTGCGCACTGAATTCTAGTTTACACCACCAGGCTGTTCTTGGCCAGTGGGGCCATCTGGTGGACTACGTGGGTAATCACATGGTCTGAATGGTCTGAATCCTAGATGCTTCCTCACTATTCATCTCAATCTTTTAAACTTCTGTTTCACATAGTTCTGTTTAAAATGCTTCTGGAAAATTCTCACTTGAATTGTTTTACTGCTTCTTTCTTTCCCTGAATTTTTTGTTGTCCTCAATTTATCAGAAAAAAAGTATTCCTACTTTACTCCTTGTAATGTAATCTGTTCACCAAAAAACAACGATGATCAGCATGAGGCTAGTTAGAACTAGTGCAACTACGTAAAGAGTATGAAATGCTCCTATTTCCAATGGAAACTAAGCATGAAGTTAAAAGAATAGCTTCATTGTTGAGTGTTGTTGGAAATGACATGAAGTGAACTTAAACATTTCAATAATATTTACCATTTTCTTTATTTATACCATAAAAACAAAGATCAAATGTTTTGCTTTTTGTCTGATTTAATCAGAAATGATTTTTAAAAAATCTCTGGTAGAGGCACTTCCCTGGTTGCCCAGTGGTTAAGAATCTGCCTGCCAACGCTCGGGACAGAGGTTTGATCCTTGCTCCAGGAACTGAGACCCCACGTGCCATGGGGCGGCTAAACCTGCACCATGACTAACAAAGCCCACGTGCTCTAGAGTCCATGCTCCACCATAAGAGATGTGAGAGCAATGAGCAACTAGAGTGACCCCTGCTCACCACAACTAGAGAAAGCCTGTGTGCGGCAGTGAAGAACCCAAGTACTGCTACAAAGACCTAGTGCAGCCAAAAATAAAGGAAAATATTTTTAAAAGATTAAAAAAATTTTTGGTAGAATTACATATGCTGTAATATCATCATTTTCCATATATTAAACATGATGAACATGATTTTGATTTTATGGGCTAAATTCTAGACCACAATTTATAGAATGTTTCCATAAAATAAAGCACAAGAAATTTATATCAATGAAATCATAAATAAATTCAGGAGAAAACTGACAGTAAAAATCTCTAGTATATAATAACTGGTTTAGGTTGTATATTTTTTAAGTTTTTTATAATTGTTATTCATTTATTCTTTAAATGTCTACTGATTACTTTTTCTGCGCCAGTATTAGGGACTATGAACAAAATCTTATTATATAATCAAATGTTAGTGAATCATTACAATATTTCTTGAACAAACCACCTCAAGCCCCAATGAGCACCAGTAGTCTTAAGAAATTAATGTGTCCCTCTCACCCTTTAAATCTTATTTCTAATTCTTTAATGCCTTTAATTAAATTGAGGATAGTTTACTATTGCAAGTGGCTTTTGGGGATTACATAGTTTATTCTTAATTATATCATGAATATTTAACGATGCAAAGTTGTCATCCTGTGTTCTGGAATTAGTAACCCACCATCCCAACTGAACATCCGCTCTTCTGTCTGTTACTTGTTATGTTCAGGCTTTCACTGCTTTCCATCTTAATGACTGGAAAAGACTCCATGACTCTTCCCACTTAAATTCATTTTGCACATTAATGCAAGATGTAATCATGCTAGCATCTCATCATTGCCCAAAGCCCTTTTAAAGATCTTTCAAGATAAGACTCAATTCTGATTGATTTATAGAAAATTTAGGAGTTTACATAAAAATAATATTCCTAGAATTTCCACATATAAAGGAGCAGACTTCTAACACTTTAGTTGTGTAAACTACTAAGAAAAAAAAGATCCTTCCATAGCAACATTTTCTATTAAAAATGTTCATGTAATCAAGTCTTTTTTTTTTTGATAAATCAGAATGTTTTGATAATTTTGGTTTTAAAAATGCTTCTATGAGTTTTTCTCTATTTTGTAAATATGGAATAGATGTAGTTTTTAAATAGGATTTAGATGTACTTCCTCATGAAGTGAGCAGTTGATCTGAAATTCCTTAAGTTTTCACATCAGTTTACTGATCAGATAAAGTAACATTATTTGCGCAGTGTTCAAGATGATGGAAAATATAAAATTGTATTTAACTAATCCTGACTCTTTGTGACCCCATGGACTGTAGCCCCAGGCTCCTCAGTTCATGGGATTTTTCCAGGCAAGAATAGTGGTATGGGTTGTCATTTCCTACTCCAGGGAATCTTTACGACCCAGGGATTAAACTCATATCTCTTATGTCTCCTGCATTGGCAAGTGGGATCTTTACTACTAGCACCACCTAGGAAGCCCTATAATAGCATAAGCATAATGTAGAATAGCAGAGAAGGCAATGGCACCCCACTCCAGTACTCTTGCCTGGAAAATCCCTCGGACAGAGGAGCCTGGTAGGCTGCAGTCCATGGGGTCGCTAAGAGTTGGACACGACTGAGTGACTTCACTTTCACTTTTCATTTTCATGCATTGGAGAAGGAAATGGCAGCCCCCACTCCAGTGTTCTTGCCTGGAGAATCCCAGGGATGGTGGAGCCTGGTAGGCTGCTGTCTATGGGGTCGCGCAGAGTTGGACACAACTGAAGCGACTTAGCAGCAATGTAGAATAGACCACTTAGCAATCTACAAAAATCATTCCTACCTTCCTGTTCAAATTTACCTTGCTATATTTGCCTGCCTCCAGACAGGTGGCTCAGCTGGTAAAGAATCCTCCTGTGGTTCGGGAGACCTGGGGTCAATCAATCCCTGGTTTGGAAATATCCCCTGGAGAAGAGAAAGGCTACACACTCCAGTATTCTGGCCTCAGGAATTCCATGGACTACAGTTCATGGGGTTGCAAAGAGCCAGACACAACTGAATTACTTTCTCTTTCTTTCAGACAAACTAAAGTTCAGATCCCAATTTAAGTACACCAGTTACTTACCTCCTCTAATTCTTGACTTCTTTAATCATGCTTATAGTGAAGATATTAATAATACCTACTTCATATTGTAATTTGTAACAAAGAAATATATATGTCAGACTAATGTGTTCAAAAATGTTAACTGTACGAATTTTTTAAATTATAATTAGTAATTATATTAAGCATAGTGCTTTCTGGACTCCAAACAAAGTTGCTCCATATTTGACATCCATGCTATACTCTTCTTGCCTCTTCTTCCCCAGCTGTTTCTTCTGCCTGAGATGCTATCGTTTCCAACTTCACAAACATAAATGCTATTTATCCTTCGAGGCCCAGGCCTGATGTGTTCTCATTTACTGCACTAGTCATTTCTATCTGAAGTCGTCTTTCCTCTCACCTGTCATAGCTATGTTTCTGTACCTCTTCCGCTGTACTTCTCAGAGGCACCCTATTTTGTTCTCTATTCTGTCTTATTTTCTACTAGCTTATTAGCACAACAGAGATTACCATCCGATTTATCTTTAACTAATGTGAGGACATGATTTCTCCCGCTATGTTTATCAGGCACCTCTTGCTGTGATAATGCTGCATGAAAAAAATCACTTGAGAAGTTAGGGTCAAATCAACAAGCTTTTTTTTTTTAAAGTCTTGCTCATGGGTGATTGGGTCTGCCACATCTTAGGTGAACTGGGTTGGATGCAGGTCCTGAGCTGCAAGTCCCGAGCTGCAGTCTATGGCTCTCCTCGTGGGTCTCTCACTCACTTTGAGTGGTGGCTACGTGGGAATGTTCTTCCCATGACTCGCAGCAGGACCACATCAAAATGAGTAGAAGTATGCAATAGAAGGAACCGGCACTCTATATGTAGCTCCTGCCCACAGTCATTGGGAAAGCCCGTCCCGTGGCTAAGCTGCCAGCAGGGAGGTAGAGAAGTCCATCCCACTGTGGTGGGTGGGACTGCAAAGGCAAAAGGTTAAGCCTGTTAATAGAGAAGGAGCAAAAGTCTGGAACAATTCAATCTAGCACACTATGTTTACTCCAGAACTCCTTTTTAAAGAACAGGAGTTCCCTGTAATGGACTTTGGGAAAGGGGGCCTAAGATATTGAGGAATGAACAAGATTTTAGGACAGTAAAATTACGGATTTGCATTTTACAAGGTCATTCTGGAGTGTCTGGAGAGCTGGGTTGGAATATGAGAACAGACTAGCTACTAAGGAAATAACTAGGAGAGACCACTGGGAACATGCCAATATACTGCATGCCTGCGGGATTGGAGATAATGAGGTGGGTCTCCAGGATGTATCAGTAGTAGATCTGGATGGATTTTGGTAATGGGATGTGTGAGGTGGCAAAAGTAAGGATGATACTGAGAACAGCTCCAAGGTTTCACTGAGAAGGCACAGTTCATGTGTGGAGAACCACATCACTGATGCCATTCCTTAGATGATTATGCATATTAAATACTACGGACAATACAGAACATATCATAATCGTGTCCCAAGTACAGACACATTGCAAAGCACTTTCATACACGTTTCATCTTCAGGGCTCTTATGTGTTCATATTGTTCTATTTTTTATAACAAATTCAAGTTCAAAGAAATTGCAGGAATATCTGAACAAACAACTTAGATAAATGGAGACTTAAATCTATACTTCCTGGTTCCGAATCTTTCCACCACTCCATAAAGGATCTTATTTCTCTCTTTCTTTTCTCTCTTGTCAATCTTTTGTGTTATGGTTCCTTTTTTTTTTTTTTTTTTTTTTGTTTATTCTTTTTTTAAATATTATCTCTGTACCCCAACTATAAAGCCCTTGAGGAGAAGATGCTATCTCAGGTCTACCTGCTTTCTACATTTTCAATAAATACTCTCTAGTGGGGACTGAAGAATGCAGTCTCTCCCATCCTTTTATTTCCCGGTATGATAGAAAACACTTCCTCCCTTTTACTCAACTAAAGACAGAAGAATGCCTTTCCATCTACTTACAATTCTCTACATACACTGTCATCTTCTGTCTTCATGCATTTCTCTGTGTCTTCCTCTCATCCCTCCTCTTCAATAGAATTGTGACCAACATAGATGATCCAGCCAACACTCACAACACCCTTTTCTTTGTCCACTACATATGACTGGTTTAGGAGCCCCATTGAGAAAATGAAAACTTATTGGACTGAGAACTTCCAGGGATGTGATTTAGAAGGCAGCTATGCTGGCTGCATCCACTAAGGCCTGTTGTTCCTTCTTCTTCCTGCCTGGAAAGTGCACCATGATGGCTGGAGGTGGACAACCCATCAAGAAACTGTGAGAATGTACATCATATATTATGAAACATGAAGCCAAGCCATGAAAAGGACATAACTAAGCAGCTTTTAGTCCAAAGTGACCCTGAATGGCCCACTCCCAGATTTCTTATTGTTCAGGATAAATAAACCGTTTGTGTTTAGGTTAGCAGTGCTGATACACACGTGCTTAAGTTGTCACTCTGGTTAATTTTCTTCTCAGATTCCTTCAGTTAAGATTTTCTCATATCTTTATATTTCCACCACATTTGGTATTTATTGTGAAATCCTTTTGTTATTCATCTATATTACCTGTTAGACTGTAAACCCTTGGTGCACAAAGATCATTACTCATGAATATTTTTTACCAGAGATTCTGGACTCATGGTGCCTCAATATGGCAGGGGCTGAGTGAAAGTTTTCTGAGTTAAATTGAGTTGAACTTTAATTGGATTGCATTGAGCTGAATGGAACTGAATTGAATAGTACTCAATTCTCCTAGTCAATTAATGCAAAAAGCAATCTACTAGGAGCTGTTCTTCAGCCCCCCTTAATTAATGCTCTTCGTTTGGTACGGTGATGTGTCATGGCACAGAACTCAAGCCTGGAGAAGAACTCATTCTCCCTTCCACACCTCAGATTAGGCAGAGTAATTTTGTCTGCCCTACATCCATTCTCTTGGCACATCCTCTTTCATATTAATATTCCTTCTCAGTATATTGATTTTCCTCTTGGGGAACCCCTTCTCCCCACTGTCATTCCAAGTTCTCAGGTCCCAGAAATTGGCACATGATTTAGATATTGCCATTAAGTATGTTCTAATCACTTGGCCATGATGATCAGCTCAGGTTTGGGTATGTGTCCCAAAACAGGCCAGGGTCATGATTCTGGGAGTTTGTCAGCTAGATGGGAATGAGAGTGCCCTTTGAGACTGATAATGTTAAAGACAATATAAACCTGGGACTGCCACCTCCCAGTATGGACACTGTGGGCTTTTGAATGAAGCTAAAACAGAGGAGAGCAGAACCGAGACATTGGGGGACACTAGGGAAGGTCTAAGTCCTGTGAGTGGTGGCATTTAAATTATTCGACACAGAACATGATCCCTGAAATCAGACTTGGAAAAATTACTTAACTCCTCTGTTTCCTCCTGTATAAAATGGAGATAATAACAGTACTTTAACCGAACCCTCATTTTAAGGATTAAATGAGATAGAACCTGTAAAGAACTTAGAATGGTGACTGACATACAGTGAGTGACAAATGATAGCCATTGTTAATGTAGATATTTTCTTCTATGTCTTGTAATTTATGTTCAGCAATAAATTATCTTTTTTGCTTAAGGTGGTTTCAGTTGGGTTTCTATCACTTGCAACCTAAAAGGTCTTGTCTAATACAATTAGTATAAAGCATAAACCCCCAGAGTGTATGGGCTTACAGTAAGTCCAATTCCCTTTGATGACTGAGGCAGAGAGGGGCATTGAACCAACTGAATCTGGACCACCTGTCTCACCTCAATGGATGTCTATCAGTGATGTTACCTGAGGCCTATGAACTCCCAACTCACAGTGAGTTTCCTCCTCACTATCCTATTGATACTCACTAAAATCCTCCTTCTTCTGTGTTCTCATTAATATCTCTGATATGATTCACTTTTTAAAACATATAAAAATACAAAAAACAGAGACCCAAATATATAAGGTGATATGAAAGAGAATATTTTTGTAATTAAAATACATTTTCACTGTTTTTTATGTCATAAGCCTTAAGCTAGAAGCTTTCTCCATACTAGTTTATAGTAAATAATATTATAACTAAGCAGCCTACATGCTAAATAGCATACTTTTCTTGGTGTAGATTTCTGGAGGGATATGCGGGGGATTTGCATGCTTAATTCCCATTAGCACCTGTCACTGGGATTTATTATCCCAGAGTTAATTCTCCACTCATTGCAGCCAAGAAAAAGGAAGCCCTTGTACACGGATTTAAATGACGCTTTTTATTTTTCAAAATGAGATGAATTTCATGTCTGTTCCTTAAACACCTGTAGTATTTCAATCCTGAAAAACTCATATTTAAGTTCATTTTTGTGAGAATTTGCCCCAGTTTGATTTTATTCAACAGTTGGAAAACCCTATTCATAATTTGAAAATTTGTCTCGGGGTAAAAAGAAAGTTTTAATCCAGGACATAATTTTAAGATCCATTAGCTCTCATTCATCCATGCAATATTCAAGAAATGTTTATTGACCACCTATTATGTACTAGGCAGTTTTCTAGGCATGTGGTATAGATCAGTGAGTGTTAACAAAAAAATTCCTCCCCTTGAGGAGCATATATTCTATTGGATAGTATCCAACAGACACACATATATACTACATACATATCTATGTATACTTAAACATAGGCATATATGTTTTATAAAGTAAGTATTATATAGAAAATCAAAACAGGTAAATAAATCAAGGGTGATGTGGTAGGTGCTATTTTAGGTAAGCTGGTCAAAGAAGGAATCTCTAAGTGGTGTCATTTGAGCCCAGATCTAAGTAAATGAATAGTTAGCAATCTAGCCCAGATGCCTATATGCAACACTTGCATTATCTTTTCCATGAAGAAAAAACTAGGCAGGATGTTGATACACAAAGCAAGTTCCTTTGGCAATTATAGATTATAGGAAAGTCACCTGCTTGGAAAAGCTGACAGATTTACTGGTACTTTTCCTGTCCTTGTTCTTGTGCACCAACTCTTCCTTCTCTTTCTCACCTCACCTCTATTTACCATTTCTCAAACAATTCTCCTGCTCTCTGTGGATTTAATTTCAGTATTGAATACTTTTCCCCTTCTTACCTCTTACACTTTCTTTCAAAGAATTAATTTTATGCAGTGCCTGTCACTGGGCACTTCAGTGACCCAAATAGAATTATATGACAATTTAATTTTATTTAACTAACTAGACTTGGGAATTCTCCCTTATTGAGCCTTTTTGGCAAATCAATCAACCAAGACTGATTGAGCATCAACTATATATTGGGTTCTATGTTAGGAACGAGGGACAAAATGGTGAACAAGGCAAAGTATCCACCTTACAAAGAGTTAAATTATAGTTAGAAAATTTAGACAATAAAATTGCAAATGAATAAATACATTTTAGATGTTGTTAATATAATGAGTATATATGGGGGCTTCTTAGTATTTAAGCTGCTGTTCTTCTTGGAAAAATTATAGACAAGTATGAAATATAATTTAACCCTTTCTGTTGATGACATCCTTAAAATACAGATTGTGAATGGCCTATTTGAACTTTCCAACATGGTAGCCCCTAGTCACCTGGCAATTGAAAAAACTCCCACTAGTTACCCTGCAAGTTCTCAGTAGTCACATGTGTCTAATGACTACCATTTTGAAAAGCACAGACATAAACACGTTTCTCATTGCAGAATGTTCTGTTGGACAGCACTGGTCTAGATAACATGCAGCTGATGAGAATCTTTCCTCAAAGATAACAGCAGCTAACAATTTTATCTGTCAGGCACTTCACAGATGTTTAACTCATTTATCTCTCACAAAACCCTAGAAGATAGTTACTGCTAATAGACCCATTTTGCAGATTAAGAAACTGAGGCATTCAGCTTTATTTTTCAATATCTTTCCGGCTAGTAATAAGAAATGCTAAGAATTAAACCCAGGCAGTCTGACACAGGCGCCTCCTATCTTCTTACCAAAATATCTTGGTAAGAGGAAGCTGAAGAGGGGAAAGAAGTGGTTTTAGTATGGCAGTCTGTGCCTCCTCAGAAATAAGAAATGACCAATTCGTCAGTGTCTTTGCCATGAATGACCTTTTCAGATCTACCAGACTCATCCAAGACAGGCCTTATGGGCTAGAGGTTTAGGTGGGGTTAACTCTGAAACCATCTAATGAAATATTTCACAGATGAAGAAACTAAGACATGCAGTTTACCTGACCTGTCCAGGGTCACAGAATGAGTCAGGACCGCAGCCAGATCAGACCACAGGCTTCCTGCTCGTGTGTGTGTTTTCACATTGCCCCCTTGGGCTTAAAATTTGCCCGATGTATTATTTAGTATTAGTTTAGAAATGTAATAATCTTGGGAAGTGGTTTTCTTCTTCCTGGAAGGTCAGTTTGCCAATGTGTATTGAACTTTTAATCCATCCACTTTCCTTTTATCCAGCCTTTCCTTATTTTATCCACCCGTGCTTCTATTTCCCCTTCACCATTACAACAGGGATCCACAACCTAGCTACCCAGGCAGTTCTTTCCTGGGTAAAACCATAATAACAAAAATTCATTGCAGTTTGAGTCCTTACACACCGTTAGGAATATGGAAGACATGTCACAGGTTCCAGCATCACTTTAAGTGAGTATCTACAAATTCTCTTGGGCACTGTTTCTGGGAGTTTTTCCGGTATCACCTCACCACTCTTTACATACTCAACCTTGCCAGCCCCCAAGACGCACGAAAACAAATCTCTGCTGAAGGAGTTTTCCTTGAGCTTTCAGTTACTGATCCACTACAGAGAAGCCCAGAGCATGAGGCAGTCTGAGTGGCGTTGGCGTTGACGACCCCAAGACTGCGGCGAACTGGGGCACTGCAAAAGCTTCCTGCCTTCTTCCCCGGCGCGCAGGACTTCAGCTCTGCTCGAACCCGGCTTACTCAGTTTCGAGACCTGAAGTGGTACGCGAGTCCAGCCCGGGGAGCAGGGCTCCGGCGGCGGCCCCGGGCGTAGCTGGCAGCGGCAGGCTGGGCTCCACTGGACGCGGCCAAGTGTCCGGTGCGCGCCCGCTGCGCTGTCGGAGTCCAGGTCTGGCGCGCGGCGGGAGGCGGGCGCGCTCCCACTCTGCCGAGCCGCGGCTTTCCTCAGGTCCCTCTCTTCTCAGCTTCCGCAGATAAACCCACCGCCGCTCTCCACCTCCGGCTCTGGGCGCGCTGTTCCCTCACTCCTCGCTTACATAACGCGAGCGGGCGCGCTCCCGCCGCCTCTTACCCCTCAACCGACTTGGGCTGGGCCCGCCTCGCCTCCGCGGCCAGCGCCTCCGCGCCCCTGTGCGCCCCGAGCTAGGAGGTGACCCTCTCTGGCCACCCTGCAGCGGCGGCGGCGGCGGCAGCCGGGAAGTCTCTCCGCCCGCAGAACCTCGCGATTGGAGCCGCGAGCGCCTCACTGTGCGCAACTCCCTCCCTCCGCCGCCCCCTCCTCTCGCCGTTTCTTCGTCTCCCCCGCCCCCCGCGTGCCTGTGTGTGTTCGGCACCGGCGAGGGGACCCAGGGAGCAGTCCAGGCTCGGCGCGCGGCGGAGCTGCGGCTGCTCCTGCTGCCGAGGCGAGCGACGAGGTGGCCGCCTTGCGCCTCCGCGGACTTCCCAAGTGGGGGCAGAGCAGCCTCTCGCGAAGCCGCGGGTTTGGTAGGCGCTGGGAAAGAGGGACCTGCAAACTCCTCCTCGGCGTCTTCTCCCCACCCTCTTTTGGCCCCTGCCCTAGAAGAAAGTGGAGTGTGGCGCTCGGTGATCATTATTTCTTCAGACAGCTTCGCGGTGCAGCGGCTCGGCGGCAGCCCAGTGGGGCTCTCGGCTGTTGGCGCGCCTCTGTGTGTGGCTCCCCCCGGCACACCTCGGCCGACGATGAGGAAAGGTCTGCGGGCGACAGCGGCCCGCTGCGGACTGGGACTGGGATACGTGCTGCAGATGCTCGTGCTACCTGCCCTGGCCCTGCTCAGCGCCAGCGGCACCGGCTCGGCCGCCCAAGGTAAGGGGGTCCGCCGGCTCCGCGGCCGCCTCTCTCAGCTTCTCGGGCTTCCCTCCTTCTTTCTCTCCTCCTCCCCAGTTCTCCCGACTTCCTTACTTCGGCTCGTTTTCCTCAACTGGAAATCACTTTAAATCCTACTTTTCCAACTAGTCAGGAAGCTTTGGTCATGATTATTTTTAATCTGTCATCGGAGACGGGCACAGCGGGGCCGGGGACGCACGGAGTGTGGACACGCGTCGACCTCTGGGCATGTGGGAGCCTGGGGTGTCTCTTGCACTTTCTGCCCGGACACTCACACGTCGTCGTGCATTGCCCGCACCGAGGTCTGGAGGGACCCCGGGTGCGGGCGGCGGCGTGGCCTGCCGCGGATGCTGTCTGATGCGCAGAGGCTCCGCGCGCTGTGCCAAGTCTGGGTGTGCGGGATCTTCAGTGAGCCTCTGAACACGCCAGAGGCCGGGGGCTCTCAGCTAAGATAACGTGTCCCTTGCGCCGGGGACGCTCCGACTCCGGTGCCCGTCGGCGGCCGCCCTGGGCGGGAGGAGGTTCGCGGGGCACCGGGACGCCGTCCCAGCCCCCGGCGGGCCCGGGGTGTGCACGCCTCCCCGCTCTCGTACCCTCTCCGGGTCGCTCTCCTCGCCGCCGACGGAGAAACTTAAAACCTCTCAGCTCTGAGGAAACGCACTGGTCGTTCAAACTAAATCCGAAACTCCCCGGGGGTAACCCGGCCACTTTATAACTGACATTTTAATGCGTCTGCGCTTTAAAAAAATAAGTGGCCGGGGCCCTGGGCACACCCGGGATCTAGAGGAGCTCAGTCAGGAGTTAAGGGTGGGTAAGGGCGGAGGGGAGGCACAGAGGCTGACCGCCGTTTCCTTATTGCCCTGCGAGTTTGAGGTGATGGAGGCAAATCCCTGCCTCCCGAGCCCTTCCAAGCGGAGTGGAAGAGACCTAAAGGAGAAAGCCAAGACTCCGCGCTCCGGGGTCTCTCTAGGGTCATCTGACCCCCCTCCACCTCCTGGCCAAGCCGAGCGCCCCCGTGGGTCTTGCCGCCCAGTTTTGTGGTGGTTGCTGGCTCCGCGCTGGCAGCTCAGCTTTTCCCTGCGATGAGGGTGGGGGTGGAGGAAGCTTCCGCAGCGTTCGGAGGTAATCCAGGCATCCTATCATCTCGGTTACACTCTTTCCAAATTTGGAAAGCAGAGGAGGTGCGGCGAGAGCCTCAACTCCCCGGGAGATGCTCAGACACTCCGGAGGTTAGCGACAGCTTTCCCGCAGATCTGCAGAGGAGCTGGGGGCGAGGGCGTGGGAGGTGGAGGCGGGCGCCCAGCGCAGGCTGGCGTGGTCCGGGTGGGGCGGTAAGTGATTAGCTAGGCTTTGTGAATTAGCCGTAGCTACTTCGGAGAGTAAATTTTCCTGCTGCCTAGCTAAGTAGCCACACTCATAAATCCTTCCCTTCTAGCCAGATGCCGCCCATCCCCGAGGTTTTGCCCTGGTTTTCTTATTCATATTTCTAAAGCTCATCTGTCTGTTTTACAAAGGAATCCCCATTGAGAATCATAAACTTATTGTAGGTTTCTTGAAATTGGAAGTTCTCAGGACGGCTGCTGAGGGTACTTAGAGGGGGCGTTTGCAAGTTGAAGTGAGCAACCTGATGAATTGTTGTGGAATCAACCGCGTGACTCCCAGTGGAATTCGCCTGCTGTTATTGGGCGCACAAAGGCCTAAGCTATAGGGTGGGGGTGGAGGTGGGGACGGAAGGGGGACCAGGCAGTCAAAGAACTGTTTAGGGAAAGGACAAGTTAAAGTCCCCAAAGATGCCAAACGGGAGATAGAGGATCCCTGCCGAGAGCTTACTACAGCCAAATTAAAAAGACTGTATAGGAAAAAAGATCAATAAAGATAATCAAACAGAAGATTGTAAGTGGATTAATATTGAAAGAAGAGGGGAGAAGCGATTAAAAGAAAAGATGCCCAGGATAGACTGATCGTTTGCCTCTTACACATTTTTTCATTTCATAGACCAGGCAAGCCAAAGATTGAGGGTTGAACCAACTCTTCTGATCTTAAGTGGAACAATTAAATGTATTCTTTTGGGTTTGTGCATTTCACTGCTGTTTTTCTCCGTTTATTTTTTTCTTTCAGTTCTTGGTGGACAGACTGTTTGAATCTTGTCTTTGAGAGACACACTATTCCATCCCTTTAATCTTTGGTTTCCTCTGTATTCCAGGATACCAGGTCTTCCTGTTAGGTGTCAAAAATGTAGAAAGCACCAAACTCTACTTTCTGCTACCATCACTATCACTTTAATCCATACTCCCAGTCTGTTTTCTGTTGAACTACTATTAAATACTTTCTTTTCAGAATCACACTCCTATAATGGTTTGATAAGGAAGTCAGACCTTTCTTTCCTTCTAATTTCTTCTATTTTCTCTCCTCTCTCTTTGGACTAGATCACTAGGAAAATAAAAGATGCTGTTGCTTCCTCAAGGTATGATTTTCTTATGCTGAAGGCTTAAAGATGGGGATAGAGGATTTTTTATGAATGGAAGTATGTATGCAATTAAAATGAGAAAGTTAATATAAGCACTTTACAATGTGGATAAGGTTTTTTATTCTGTTGTTAGAAAGATACTAGAAAATTGGAAGTTTTAGGAAATGCCTGTCGTTAGAGACAGCCAAGAAAATAACAGATGTTTAAGATAAAAAGGCAGAATGGATATTATTTGTAAGTGTACTCATTTTGTAACTGTAGTTTGAAAAAAGACAGCAGTCATTTTAAACAGGTCCTTGGGAGAGTCTTTAGGCTTTAAGCAACAACTTTCTCCTTTCTGGTTAGGTTCTAATTGTTTCATTCAAGATTGCTGGGAACTCCTAGCTGTATAGGAGTTCCCACAGGGAATTTGTGGTGTTTCTCACTTTCAAGAATGAAAGATTTCACCAGGAAAAGGCTGTGTGTGTGTGTGTGTGTCCAGTTTGCCTCAAAATTAGTATCCTCTTGAAATGCATTTTATTCCTGGATTACACAGCATTGATATTCTGCTTATCTAGCACCAACTAGTGTTATGAGTGTTAACACCACCAAAGTCAGAACAGAAAATTACTGAAGACTCTAATTATATTAAGGTAATTCTCTATTATTGTAAGATAATTTGTAATGTTTTTAAAACAATATACTTCTTCCAACAAAAAAGTAAAAATTGCTTTCATGCCTTTATGCATATTGATGTGGTTACAAATAGAAAACCGGCATGGAAGACTGACTTTCATGACATGTATACTATATAGTTTTTCTGTTTGAGAAGCAGAGTAAATTCTTAAGTTCACATTTAGAATTTGTAGTTAGGAAACGTAAGCTAGTTTACCTTTGTTTAGAACAATAATTTCATGTCTTCTAGCTTAGGGGATACTTAAAAGGCTTCAGAGAACAGACTTTTCAAGTACTTGCAAAGACTGAGGAACCATTAAATTGTTAACATTTACTGACTTCCTGGCCTTCTGTGTTCTGGATCCTGGGGATTCTATGTTCAGCAAGACAGAGCCTAGAGCGTCTCCTGTTGTAGTCTGGTTGTCCCCATCAGAATGCATACTAGATCCTTGTTAAGCAGCCCCTTAAGGATATGGAAGAGGCATCCAGCTCTCCTAGGCAAACCCTTATGGCATATTTAGAATTACTGTTGAGACTTAAAAATAACTGTTCTCTAATGTATGCTAGGTTCTTCAGTTAGTGCAAATAGCCACAGTGCCCTAACTGCCTTTAGCACTTTTCTGATTTAGGTCATGGCTTTGCTGGAGCAGCAGAGGGAGTCACTCTCAGAAGAAACATTAAAACTACATGCAGCAGCCACTTCAAGATGATAATGGGGAAGCATGTGGGGATGGGGCTTGAGCCAGCATTCTTGCCTTGCTCTTTTAGCCTATGTCTTCTTTTTTAGTTTGACTTTTGCATTTGTGGCAGTTAGGAACAAACCTGTTCACGTTGCCTCAAATTAGGAATCTATGAGCTGCTTGCATAGTGTATGGTATTAGAAGTAAAGTTCTGAACAATTATTATGTCCCATACTGTGTACTATTTGTTAGGGAGCTGAGAAGACAGTTTCACTCTTTGAGGAACACAGAACCATAGAATTATGATTTGCATTCTGAAATATAACAGTGGGCATAGGTATGGTACTTTCTGGATTCAAGCATCCTATGTTAGTAGTAAACAGGAGAAGCTAGGGTTGCAGTGGGAGTGGTAGCAAGGGTTCCGTAATTTCTGCACAGAGGAAGTTAAGGGCAGGAGTTTGGTTGGAAGTGGTTTGGTCTTAAAGCTGTTTGCATTGCAACTGTCTTATTAGATCTTACTTAGGTTTAATATATCATTGGTCTGGCTTTGGGGAGGCACAGTTTAGAGGCTGTTAGTGGTGTGTGCCCATCCTGCCTGTTAGTTTACTGGTTACGACCACCTCATAATACTGCCGCCACCACCTCCTAGCTGTGTGGCTACTGGTGAGTTATTTAGCCTCTCTGTGCCTCAGTTTCCTTGGATGTAAAATGGGGATAAGGTAAACTGTAAGTCAGATGAGGGCTGTATGGATTAACACATCAAAAGTTGAGCAACAGTCTTCTTTGGTTTCTAACTCTGTAAAGCACAAAGAAATCTGGAAGTTAAAGAAATTAAAGGTCAATAATTTTGAACCCAGAGTAGGGTTTGCTGCAGACACTGCTTCCCCCAAAGTCACAAATGGAGTTGTCTGAAGAAATGCTCCAAAATGTCCCACTGCAGACTCCTGGGCATGACATGGTTCTTTGAACAGCCTGTGGGAAGCTGTCTCTTTTCATAGCCACATTTCTTCCTTTCCACACAATCTGGGAAATTAACCTAATACCAGTTCTAAAAATGCCATGTTAAGTCACAGCCTGTTGCGCCCTGGCTCCACACTTTGACTTTCTGTCTTTACAATGAATATTGAAAAATAACCTTGCATAAATCTATAAACACTTTTATTTAATAAATACTTTTATTTTAAAAATTACATGTAAGTTCCAGATTTTCATATAAGTGTTTTGAGAAAACCAGCCTGTTGAGCAAATGTGGATAGTTTTTCTTAAAAAAAAAAAAAAGGACACAAGTGTATATCTAAAAATAATGGAATACATGATAAAACAACACAAAAATACAGAAAAACAAGGGAAAGTAAATCACCAAGACTTTCGTACATTCAAGTTTTATTGGCAATAGAAAGATTCAGCATCATAATGTAGAACAACATGGGTAATCTAGATAATATGTATTTTGAAAGTGTCACACTTAATTACTTCTATTTGTTTAATGGTTAATGACGTTTTTTCATGTTTAGTGCTTTTTTTTTTTTTTTTTTTGCCCATGTCATGTGGATTGTGGGATTTCAGTTCTCCAACCAGCAATCAAACCTAAGGGCCCAGCAGTGAAAGCTCAAAGTCCTAACCACTAGATAGTCAGGGAATTCCCTCATGCTTGTAGTAAATGTTGTTTTCTGGCAAAATTTTAAGATAAAACTAGACATTTGTGGGAGTTTTATGTTATTTAGAGTTAAAACACATCTTTCTCTTACAGTATTTTCATTCCACTTTTACTTTTGGATTGCCTGGTCTGCAGTTAGAGAGTCCTAAATTTCTCACTCTTTTTCTCTTTTAACCTAACTCCTATGTATGGGCTCATCTTTGACGGCAGATTGTTTATGGATTTGTAGAAGAGAGCTCCATGAATATGAGACCTTGGGTATTGTTCCAGTATCACTTAGTTCAAGGATGTTTAAACTGAAATAGAAACTATGAGAAACTCAACTCTATTCTTTATGTGATATTTTTTAAGTATAGTAAATTTGCTTTGAGCAATATTTTAAAAACTACTGTTTCTTTTTTTCTAGTTTTTAAAAAGAAATTCAATGATTGAATAATTTTTAGTTTCTCTTATTTTAAATATTTACGACCTCCAAATTTGTTGAGATTTTAATAACAAAAATTGTATAATAATAATTTAATGAGCTAACAAGCTCAAAAATAGTAAAATTTTTTATGTTCTCTACCTGTTTAGAACTCTTAGAAGAATTCCTGCCTTTTCATGAAAAACCTAATACATATACTATGTAGTAAATACTTGGACTCTTTATAAACAAAATGTTAAAAATATTATTATAATTTTACAATTAAAATGAGTTCAAGGTTAAAGTTGTAATGTGGTTTCTCATTTTGAGAGTTCCTGCCCCCCAAAAGTTGCTCCCTTAGGATTATATAATGAGGTTTTGAAAACCACAGAAGAATGTCCCCAGATTTGACACTTAAAACGTATCTAGTTATTCACACATAGTGTTAAAGTTACTGTGACATTAATTAAATTGAAGTTATAATTTGAAAAGTGAGCTGAAGCTTTCAAAGTGCCAAATATGCTGGTATTTGTCCTTATGTCAGTATACCTTTTTATTAGCAGTGGGTAGTGATTCAAACATGCTTTAAGTAGTGAAAGTATAAGCTTAACATCTGAAAACTCCAGTGTTTGGGGAATACCCTCTTCTAATTAAATAAGCATGTCTCATCCCAGTGTGGTAGTGGAATGAGAGAGAGGAGACAGGTGAGACTTCATTTTATTGATGTGCTTCTTAGAGTTCTTACTTAAAATATGAGGGCTCCAAATAATCATCTGTTAACAGATGATATTGATTAATCAAATTTCATTTCAGAGTTACCAGTCTTATTTATTTTAAAATGTTGTGAGGATAAGGGTTTTATCTTCATTAATCATTGTCATTTGGATCCTGTGGCTAGATTCATTTCTTGGCAATTATGAGAGCCATAAAAATGCCTCATGTAGATGAACATGTATTATCTGTTCTTCTAAGAATGTGAAACAACAGAAACTCCCATAGCACATTAAACAAGTTTATTGATGAATGCTAACATTTTCCACTTTTAGTCAATGTCTTAATTGATTATTTAATCATGGACTGACTGAACTCAAATGTCTTTTTTCCTCTGTTCAGAATAAAAATCTTATATATGAACATTCATTTCCAGTAAAAACACATTAATGCTTGCCCACTAAAATACATCTGTAGCCCAGTTATAAAGGTAAACATGTTCTTGAGTGGAAATGCAGGTGTTTTCAAAATTCATGAAAATTAGTGTGCATAGTAATACAAAATATGAAAGAGCAATGTAGAAGTAAAATAGACCATTTGTGCAGAAAAAATAACCATTTTAAGATAATGCATAATGTACATTCTCTTAGACAATAGAAGTTTAGTGCACTATGATAGGCATGTGGTATAATAATATCCACTTATAAATTACAGGCATAGTGAAATACATCCAGGTATCAGGCAAAAGTGAAGGGGAACAGTTTGGGACTATTCTAGTCTCTGTGAATTTGCAAGTTTGTTTTTTGCACTCAAATTGAGTATTTTATATGATTCCATTATCTTTTTGGAATTTCAAAACCTTAAAAAAAATCTTTCAAAATCTGAATCAGAGACTACTCTTAAACAAATGGTGTTCTCTGATGTTTTCGGGAACTAAAAGCGACAGTCAGTGAAGAAAGCATTGTTGTTGTTTTATTATATGTGATTATCACAAACCTGTGTTATCTCTGATCCAAACCAAATAGCCAGATTACTACCACAATAAAAACTTCGATTGGAAAGGCATAGTAAATGATGGCAATTTCACTTTGAGTGTGATGTCTGTGTGAAATATGTTGACATTTGAATTCAGCTTTTGCTAAGGGAAAACGATTCATTTTATCTTCCATTGAATAAAGAGTTTGATAAATATACACATTGCAGCCACCCAATGGAAGCAAGCAAGTTTGGCAAGCAAAAATCTTGGAGTCATTCTAGAGAAAACAGTAATTACCTTACCTGTCATTTTCTTTAGCAACTTTCCTTCTTTCTTCTGTATCTCCATAAGATCATGAGAGAGCATAAACTTTTAAATGTGTTAGGGATCAAATTCAAGTATTGAAAGAGCCTAAGACATTTTCCTCCCAGCCTGTTACAACCATCACCCACAGAGCATGCAGCTTGGTGGAAAACAGAAGCCTGTTTCAGAAACTGCTCTCAGAAGCTGAGGAAAAACAGGCATGCTCAAATGATTTATTGTTTGTGCTATCCGGAATAGAGACCTAAGATCAGTATTTCATTATAATAATATTCAATGGCATTCTGACTTGAAACCTTTATATAAATAGAGTCTTGATACACACCTGTTTCAATGAACATAGCAAAAGAGTTTATAAAGTATTTAAAAGATGTATTTTTTTATATATCACATTTGGATTTTACTTAGACCTGTTTGAGCAGGATGTACTTGTTTGAGAAATCTAGACTTAAATCAAAGTGATATACTGATACATGGAATCCTTTAAAGTTCTCTATAAAATGCATTTATATTTCCTTAGCTACTCTGTTAAATAGTGTCATTAATAATACCAACCTTGTATGCTAAATCTCACCAGTACATCAGAAATTAAATATCATTCTTAGGATTTATAGGAGTTATTAGGGACAATTGTCCCAGAAAAGAATTTGCTTGAATGAAGTTTTATCTTTAATATAAATAACAGTACATTTATAGAAAATGTTACCAATATCTTTCTCTTATGTATTAATCAAAATATATATTTATTTTTGCTTATGTTTACATATAAACAAAAATTAACTACATATATGTTTAACTATATGTGTGTGTGTGTGTGTATATATATTTACAAGGCATAGCAGAGAAAGTTAGAGTTTACTTACTATAACCTGATGAAAAAATGTAGAAGAAGGATGACTAGAGAAAATTTTAACAGTAGATTTGTTTTCCAAGTAGGGATGGGGTTAATCAGTTTATTAACTTTATTAGAAACAGTGATCATGTGAGAGATACACATGTCATTTTTTATAGAGTGAAATATCTATGGAATTACTTCCCAGGAGGGCATTTCCTGGAAGACTCTTAGTGGAATGAAGAGTTATCTATGAGCACACACACACACACACACACACACACTTATGTTTGCACAAATTGTGTGTGTAACTCTTTGCTTTAGGAGAATTCATTGTCAAACAGTCTTGGCAATATCCCCCCAAAGCAAACAAAACCTATCAAATAAATGAAAACAAACTTCCTGAAAAGAAATTATAAGGTAGTCATTGAATAGGGAATCAGGTTTCATCCCTGGTTTCTAACTGAAAAATTATATACTTTTCTGCAAAAAGTGCCTAGCTGTCGACCAGTAGTTAAGTTGTCTACAGAAGTGCACAGTTGAGCTGCCTCTGCTTCATTTGTGCAGTAGTTATCTGATAGAGGAAGTTTTCTCCTGTCCTGCAAGTGACAGAAACTGGGGGATCTCCACGTGCACTGGCTAGTTTTAAACATGTGGAGAAGAAATACCATATTTTCCTACACATGCGTGTATGCGTGCTAAGTCACTTCAGTCGTGTCCAACTCTTTGCGACCCTATGCACTGTAGCCTGCAGGCTCCTCTGCCCATGGGATTCTCCAGGCAAGAATACTGGAGTGGGTTGCCATGACCTCCTCCAGGGAATCTTCCCCCCCCAGGAATCAAACTGTTCCTTGCATCTCCTGCATTGGCAGGTAGGTCTTTACCACTAGCGCCACCTGGTAAGCCCATTGTCCTACACAGTAGACTATAATTTTTTGACCGAAAGAGAAGGCCGAGTCTCCTCTGTGCATGAGTGAAATGTTTCATGCACACGTGGGACCCCTCTTCAACAGAGACAGTTTGCCTGGTACCTTGCCTGAGGTGACCTCTTATGATTGGGCAGATTGAAGGCAGTCAGTTGTGTTGTTTTTCAACTGGTGATATGTTTCAACTTTTTAATGAAATGGAATTATGTTTCCAGGTGGAATGTTTAATTTTCTTGGACTCCATCAGATGCCATACAGGTGTTTTTATTTCCAGATTTCTCCATTATATCCATCGATACCTTTATTTAAATGAACAAAAATAAAATTAGTTGAGGGGGAAAGAGTTGTTACTACTGAAAGAATATAAAAATTCCACGTAGAGGGATAATATGATTTCCTGCTTGTTTTTAATATTATATTAAATGCAGGTTAATATATATTTACATGACACATCAATATGTAAATATATGTTAATTATTGCCATATGTTTCCACATCACTTGGCATTTCTGAACTAGGATTTTAAAACATGCAAATAAATTCTAGCACACAGGGAATTGTTTCCTGTGTTCTCTATCTTATATATCATATGTTCATGGATGACATACTGTTTTCATAAGAAAAATATGTAATATTCTGTTAAGAACAGCAAAGTAATAATAATAATGTCCCACAAAGTTCTGCGATTGCAAGTCTAAATGCTAATGAGAGGTTGCCTGTTTAATGCTGAATTGCAAGGTTAAAAAGAGGGTCTTAAAGATAACAGCAGATTCCACAGTCCTTGAGTTTGTTTTGTATTCAATGACAGTCACTAAATTAGGGAAAGGAATGTTCAAACAACACACTTGAGGAAAAGTGATTTTTATAGAAAGGAGCCATTTCTGCTAATAGCCAGTAACTGCACGTAACCCTGCTGACATTAAAAGTCCATTAGCTAAGCTCAGTTTAAATAGCAGCTGATGCAGTGTCAGCTAAATGTACACTGGAATTTTTTCATATAATGCAGTAATAGCAGTTCTGTAATTTTTTTCTAAAACTACATACATTAAGTAAAACAAATGTCATCTGATAGTAGTGGCAGGGCTGCTAATAAGCAGGCAGAGATTTGTGATGAAACAAAAGTAACAGTCTATATAACAAGAAGATAATAAATGGTAGTGATGGTTTTAAAAGGAAGTCTTTGAGAAAAATCATATGGAGAAGCTTAAGCTGACATCCAGAAAGAGTTGTTTCCATAGAAGCACGTATTAATGTGCACTACTTTGAGATATTCATTTAAAGTGGAGTGATTTTTTTACCATTAGCCTCAGTGTTTAGTATTTCAGTGTATTTTGAAACAACAGGAAGCCCCCTCCTTAGACACCGCTGTATGTATAAATAGCAAGGGATTTGGGGGAGAGGGTAAAAGGAGATTGAAAAAAGAACACAAGTGAAAAAAAAGATGTAACTTCATATGTGTTAATATCTTTAAGGAGATTACTATGGTAATATTTTTAAGCAATCTGATTTATTAACGCTGCCTACAATGAAATCAAAGGTTGAAGTATTTATATTATCTCCCCTCTCCTGTTTTTCCATCTTTTGAATATTTTCCAATCTCCATTTTAATCATCTGAAAGACAGGAAGTTTTACTGGAAATTTTTAATAGAATCCAAAGATTTTTAACAAGTTCTCTTAAAGAATTCTCTAGGACAGTATTCTTAACTGTGAGGCCATTGTGGAGACAGTGAGGGTCACTTTGTAATCTAATGGGTGAGTTGGGAACAGGGTGGTAATTAATCAGTGGCTGTCTTGCTCACACCACTATGAAGTATTACGAGAACCTTCATGCTGACCACCCCTCCCCATTATCAGACCATTAGTAAAACCCCGTACAGGCAACAATAGGGAGGCCTGCCTAAGCTTATGACCCTAATCACTTGGGTATAAGCTTTGTGCATACTTTCAGAGTGGTCACTAGAATTCTCATCACATTTTCGAGTACTCAGAATTATTTATCTTTGTAATCTAAGAATTTATTTATGTCTAACTTGAGATATCTTACACACACACAACCTGAGATATTACATCTTTTGTTTATTTTTGTTTTAAAGTTAACTCAGTTTTCTTTATATGATTACAAAATACCTCACATAACTGTGTGGCTTGAAAGGGGGAAAAAGAAAGGAAAAGAGAGAAAAAGAAGAAAGGTCTACTATTTAACCATAATGGGGTGACAGAGATCTCCCTTTTATGTTCACAGCTTTTCATACAAGCATTTCGTAATAAAATCAAGAAGTTCTCTTTGGTGCTGGTAACTGTTTTAATTCAGTTCAGGCCACTGTAAAGACTGATTTTGAATGAATTGGAAGCTTCTATGGATAGAGTTTATGCAATTAAACTCCTAACCAAAATCCCACTTACTAACATATTGCATGAGGGACTTGATGAATAATCTCGTCTTTAGTATGTAACTCAAACATTAATAACAGATGGAAATATGCCTAAGTTAAACCAGTAGGCTTTGATTTTTAATTCTATAGTGACTTTAGGTTTTTTGGACTAAAGCATCTGTTAAAAGTGACTATTTTCTGTATGTTTTTTCTTTTCTGTTGCATAAATCTGTCGCAAGATGAAGAGAGAATGCCAGAGTATTTGGCCACATGATAAATTTGTACACATCTATGAGCTAGTATTATGAAATTGAATTATGTTGAAAATTGTAAGATGATGCTCAACTGAATGAAATAGGACAATTATTACGTTAGAGTTTGGAACAGTTTTTAGAAAAAAAATTACCCTGCAATGTTAATATACTGTTGCTTTCTTGGAAATTTTACAGTGTGCTTTTTTTTGGGGGGGGGGGGATGAAGAATTACATTTTAAAAAATTTTGAATGAACATAATGTATAATATGGCTTAGTGTTAAGTTGAATTTTTTCATTTATACTTGGAAAACTTTTCTTAAAATAGTATTTAATAATGTCTATTGTTTAGTGTAATTATCATGACTGTGTTTAGAATAATGAATGGTATAGATCACTGCTTTTTTGCTTTTTAATATTTCTTTTGACACTTAAGGAATTAAAACATATTAGATATATGCATGTATGTGTGGGTCTGATAATTTCCTGGTATAAGAAATTAATCAAAACTCATTGAAAAAAAATAATGTTTACAATCAAGAGTATTCTTGGCATCTATGCTAGGGAAATATTAAATACTTATGCAGCCTTTATATAAATAAGTCTCTTAGTAAAAGTGAATAAACTGAGCTTAGTTCTAAGCCTGAATATTGCATACGAATTTAAAATATCTTCGCTTCATCCCACATTTGTAAGAAGAATGTCAGAGTCAGAATAGTATTCACATCACAGAATTATGAAGATTAACAGGGTTGTAAAAAGGGAAGAATTGAGGACACAGTGCCTGGCACATGATACATGCTTAATGCACATTAGAGATTGTTGCTGTTGTATCTTCATTACGTACGTCTTGGCACTAGTTTGAAAGTCATTGAATATATCACAGGAATGAAAAGACTGCACTCAAATGGGGGTGCTACCAGGTGGAAAAATATTATTTAAACCAACAAAAGCATGTTGTCAAAGATGAAATTCTTAAAAAGAATTTGGTAGATTTAAAAATCACATTTTAAAATATCCTGTTAAGTTGTCAGATTTTAATGTACATTAAAACTCTTTGGAAACTCAACACATATGTGTTTGGGTTTTATGAACATGTTTTAGATGATTTTTTTTTTCCTATGCTAGAATCTGAATGTAGAATATATTCCACTAATACTAGTATCTATTAAATGTTAATGAAATAATCAGTTTATATTTTTCTCTACTATACATTAGCTATACTTGTAAAGACAAGTGTAAGTAAAAAGACTGGAAAGAACAATTAGAAAGTTCTTTAGTTTTTGCTAACATTTAAATTCTTTCTGGCTCAGTGGTAAAGAATCCACATGCGATGCAGGAGACTGGGTTTGATCCCTGGGTCGGGCAGATTCCCTTGAGAAGGAAATGCAACCCACTCCAGTGTTCTTACCTGGAAAATCCCATTGACAGAAGAGCCTGGCAGGCTACAGTTGATGGAGTCACAAAGGAATTGGACATGAGTTAGCAACTAAACAACACACTTCTTTCTAGAAGAATAGAAACAGCCTTCTTCACTTATATCAGAAATTTACTGATATAAAGCAAAGCATTTACTGATCCTAGGGTAGAAGCAAAATTTATTAAACTTAAGTTTCCAAGCAAAGCCAAAGTTCTTATATGTGTGAGGGGCATGTTATAATATAGGCAAAAAGGGAAATTAAGATACACAAACTGTTATGTATTTTATAATTGACTTGCATTTAATAAAGTATTTTTTCCTAATGGATTAGTTCATGAACAAACTGTAGCTGAACTCTCAAGTTTCTCAGACATATATGTTAATTATGATATATATGAAAAGTTTTCTAGTGTACATTTATAAAATGGAAGTACTGTTGCTTAAGTTATAACTTTATTTTGAAAAAAATGGACATAAAAGATGCTTTTAGATATAAATAACATTCAATACTATATTTTTTAGTTCACTCTAACATTAAATAATCTCTTCAGTCTTTAGTTTACTGTGACATTAAATAATCTTGTTTGTTCTTTTTTAAAATGCCCTTTAAAATGTGTTATTGTAAAATTAAAAGAAAGCATAAAAAGTCTTTTCCTCAAAATGTGTCAACTTGACAGGAAGACTATAACCCAAAGCATTTATGACCAAAAATAATGCAATTATGGATATTTAGCAAACAATGTAATAGATGCATTGACTAAATAAACAAAAATAACTCCACCTCTAAAATGATACTCACACAGGAAACACTTTGTAAAGCCCACTGAACATTGATTCTGTTGCCATTTTCTTTGTCTAAAAAAACAGTTTAACACACTTAGTTTTTACTCCAACCCTGGCAACCACAGCCCCCTCACTTCCCCAAGTCCAGCATTGTAGGAAACATCCTACTTTTAAAAGAGAAAATTAATAAGAAGTCTAGAATCAACAGTGTGGTTTAGTTCCTACATAATTATGAAAACTTGTCTTTATAGCATCTTATTCCATTTAAAAAAACCAACAGAAGCAACCTAGAATGTTTTAATGATTGATTAAACTGCTCATGTGGGGTTTTCTACTGTATATAACATTTGGTTTGCAGTAGTTTTCTTTGAAGATTTCCAGGGGGAAAACCACAACCATTAAAAAGATGAGACTGTATTTATAGCCCCTCCTTCTAGGGTATACCTGTATTTTTGTTTGTTTACTTTTTAAATAAAGACAGGCTTCTCAGGACTTTAATTTTCTGAACATTAAATGCTCTTAGGCAGTTCTAGTGTGTTATTGCTTAGGTCTTGTTGTTTTTTAAAATTGATATGAACAATATTTATTTTGTGCCAGAATGCATTTTTATTTGTTATTATTTTATTCAGGAAGGAGGGGGGGCAATTTAGAAAGCCAAGTTGTTGAAGCAAACAAAAAATTAATTTATTTGAGTCTCATATGTTACTTGTTTGCAAGCAATTACATTCAATCCTTTAATGATGTTAAATTATGAAAGATGACATTTATTACTTAAAAAATATTTTGAATATGTCTGTTTCTCCCAACTGGATCACTAAAGAAGTTTTTTCTTGCTTCCTGTCCTGCCTCACTCTCCTCAATTCTCCACACGAAAGCTAGGCAAATCCTACAAACATCATCAGTAAAGCTCTTTTTCCTAAAACCCTTTGATGGCTTTCCACTGCTTCTAGGATCAGACCCAAACTTAACACGATTGGCATAGATATTTGTTCTTAAACCTCTAATTCCATTCCTGGTATTCCTCAGTGGTTATGGTTTCCTCTGAGCATGCACCTTTCCCAAACCTGGCCCGGGTGTTCCAGTGCAGCCCTAGAAGGCGACATCCTTCAGCTATTCTTAACAAGCTGGCAGTGAGTGAGCATGGCAGCTTATACTCTTCCCTTTGCTGTGAACGGCTGTTCGCTCCTCAGGTTTCATCCCTTTCTTCTAGCTGACTTCTGTTCTGTTTTGATGTCTTAGTTTAGATCTTCATTTCTCCACAGAGCTGCCTTTTACACCCAACTTGCCTTTTCTCTGTGTCCCCAGCTAGCGTGTCAGCAGGAAGAGGGCAGGAAGCATGTTCACCATGGTTTCTCTAGCACGTAGCAGGAGCTGCAATATAGATCTTTTGAATGATGTTGGATAAATGCATGACACATCTTAGAGGGGCTTTTGCTGAGTACCCACTGTGGTGGAGTTAACAAGAGCTCTCCTGATTCCCTTTCACTGACCTGGGGAGCTCCTGTAGACAGTGAGCTGAATGTCAAGTTGAAGGTAGAAAGGACAGGCTCAGGAGTGAAGATTCACCGTCTCTTAGATTCTGCCTAAAGGGCTTATCTTTACTTATCTTACTTATCCTTACTTCAGAAATCCATTCCTGACTTCAGATAGTCCACCCTTTAATTTGGGGCTATTAAGTAATGAAGAACTTGGATTCTCAATAGTCAAAGGAAATAAACCTCAGACAATTGATGGGTAAGCAATGTGAGTACAACTAGACTCTTGGCCAGTTTGGTCAATTTGCCTAAACATAGAATGGGGAGTTAAAGAGACCTACAAATTGAGCCGGCACCCTATCAACCCTCAGAGAACGTGATTATTCAGTTATAGAATTCTACCATATGGAATATTATTAAAATAGATTTTCTACTGGGTGATGAAATTGTTTTATATTAGGTCAATTGCTCTATAGAGTATTTCTTTTTATTTCTCTCTACTACAAAGTAAATAAGGCTCTTGCAGGGTATGCGTCTTAGTCTGTTCAGGCTACTATAACAAAATAACACAAACTGGATGACTTATGAACATTAAAAATTTGTCTGTCACAGTTCTGGAGGCTGAGAGTCCAAGACCAAGACACCAGCATGGTCATGTGAGTAAGGATCCACTTTCTGATTCCCAGACAGCGATCTTCTGTCTGTGTCCTCACCTGGCAGCATAGCAAAGGATCTTTGCTGGTCTCCTTTATAAGAACACTAACCCCATTCATGAAGGCTCCACCCTCACAACCTAAGTATCACCCAAAGGCCTCACCTCCTAATACTATCATTTTTGGGAGTTGGGACTCAAAGTATGAATTTGTGTAAGATACAAACATTCAACTTGATGGTATGATCCTGTGAGTATGAGGTGGGAGGGTGAGGAAAGGGGGCAGAGTAGTCCAGAGTCAAGAAAAATAAATCTGTTTGGGAGTGCATATTCAGCCAGTTATCTTCCTGTAATTGACTACTGTTTGAAAGTTCTTTAGCTAGGATCACAGTCCATTTTCTTTGGGCAGGATATTTTGTTTTTTAGACTAGGAAATCATATAGTGAAATGTATCATTATAAAGCATTATTGAACCAGATATTCTCATAGGCACGTTTAAGGTGACCAAAATATGTTATGGATTATGCTACACTGCCAGCAAAGAGGAAATCATAACAAGTAACTACTTCTTTTTTGTTAAGACTTCAGTAAACACAGACCCAACTTGCCCTGAGTAATTACCACAGAGAGCTATGCAGTGGTCTTTAACTGGTAGTTGTTTGTAATCAAGCAGCCTGAATCTTGCCTTGACATAAAGCAGAGGAAGTGGTTAGGAGACAGACCTGTAATTATCAGCAGCAGGTGCCCATAATGGAATGCCAGAGAGATGTTTAGAGAGGCAAATATTACTTTAGGAAAGCTTTCAGGACTGTCAATTTAGACCAAACGATGTCTAAATAAAAACTGGCTTGAGAGCAATATTAAAAGAATGTGTCTTTGGAAACAAAAGAAAGTATAATAATTTCTTTTTATGCAAATTAACCTCTTCTTCCATATGCCTAAGTATTATCAAGATATGAAGTCTGAAAGATTGGACTCCATGTTCAGAAAAGGAGTAATTTAACAACTTTAGACACTTTTGGTTATTAAAAGGTTATGGTTTAAACAAAAGCTCTGCTCTTTATTTTAATAAGTATCACATGAATAAATCAAATGAAAAATTAGCTTTTCAAAAATGAATTTCATGGCTTCAAATGACACTGAATCATAGATTCCATAATCATACATGACCAAAATTTTTCTTTTAATTTTATAAGTTAATCTTCTCAATTGTAACTTCAATTTGAAGAATAAAAACAAAAGAAACTCTGTATTAAATGAGAATCAAACCTTTAATATAGGAGCCCCTGGTGGCTCAGATGGTAAAGAGTCTGCCCGCAGTACAGGTTCAATCCCTGGGTCGGGAAGATCCCCTGGAGAAGGAAATGGCAACCCATTCCAGTATTCTTGCCTGGAGAATCCCATGGATGGAGGAGCCTGGCAGGCTACAGTCTATGGGGTCACAAAGAGTCAGACACGACTCAGCGACTTCACTAAACCTTTAATATACATTTTACTAGTTTACTATATATTAATTTATTAGACATTTGTCGATTGTACAGAATTTCACCTTTCAGTGATAGCATTTTTCAATGTTTACCCTTTTCTAAAAGAAATAAAATATTATCATCGTTTCTGAGTGGTACTTAGAAGGAATAATTATCCATATGATCAACTATATACAATAAAAACTTTTAATCAAGCTATAAAAGAAATATTAAATGTAGATTTGTAATGCCAGTTCCTCTTTAAGAAGTGCACTTAGCTAAGTTGTTTTGATAGTGTCCTATTATTTCAATATTTTTCTTTCATCTTAAACTATAAAGACTGTGGTTTATATTAACTTACAGGAAATTCTATTAATACTGTATGAGGCATTGACAGACTAAAGAAAACCAACAAAACATAACTGCCTGGGTAGTTTTTTATGTTTTTAAATGGGGAATTTTCTTTTCCTTTTTTCTTTCTTTTTCACGTAAACATACACTTTGGTTGTCTTTATGTTGGAGTGAATGAACCACGTGGACTTGAACACCTTCTAAAGGACTGAGGAGTCGTGATATATCTATAAAGACCTCATTCATTCTCAGATGTGCTTAGCTTGTATTTTCGGGAATATTTGTTTTCCTGCCTAATGCTAGCCATATATTTATCACTGTGAAAACAAGTGGAGAAATCAGTCATGTATTTATCACTATGAAAATAAGTGGAGAAGTCAGTCATCCACTACTCTTGCCAAAAATGCCTTTAGCTCCCACAGTAGTTGTATGTCAAGATCTTGCCCTACTTAAAAGGAAGACATAAGATTTATTCTGGAAATTTACCAGGACAGACTAGCCCTCAAAATGTGAAAGAAAAGACCTCTGTAGCTAAATTAAAATAAACTTAAGTCACACTTGACACATTATGCTTAAGATAGCTCCATCTAAAAATATATATGTAGGTTGTAGAGGGTCTTAGTCCTTTGTTCAAAGTGGACCCCAAATATGGGAGTTTCAAGAATTACCTAAAAACGGATTGATAAAATCAAGGAGAATAATAGTTTTATGATTTGAAATTTATCTGCATATTTTGACTTATTTGGAGTTCTTTTCCTTCAGATTGTGGAGTAAAGTAAACCAAGCTAGACACAGGGCTCATAGTTTACATAGGGATAATGAGGCATCCACATATTATACTTCCCTGCATTCTCACTAAAGACATTTAGAGTTGACATGGAGGAGAAAGATGTGGTTAGAACTGGTGAGATGTAGAATATCTTTCTATTTTAACATGTAGTATATTCTCTCAAGTGATAGTCTCATTTAACCTTTTTTTTAAACAGAGTAAAAACTTCTAGTACAGCTGAGATCAATTTAATTTAGGAAGTATTAATTGCAGTATTCCATAGAGATAAATGAGATAGAATAGAATAAAATGTGGTACCCGTCTTTAAGAAACTTAAAAATCTTGTTTGGAAGATAAAATAATTGCAAGCAAAACATACAAAACTACAAGGGGGCAAATTGACAGCATAAATAAAACTAATTTGAAGGAGATAAAAGGAGAGAGAAACATGATTTGGTACTAGGACTTTCTACTGGGATACACTCTTAGCCAATTTTGAGAAAGGAATAAGGCAACATGTCTCATTCCCTTTTGTAAGTACTGCTTCCACTTAACTTGGCAGCCACTGGAAATGTTTTGTAATAGTTGTAAGGTTGTGTTTTCTCTTCTTCTCTTCTCATTTTCTTCCCCTTTCAATTCTGAGAGCAATTCTTCTCTCAGGCTTTCTTCTATTAACACACTTGTTTGCCTTGAAGTGAGAAGTTGCAGAGACCTGGTTTCTGATTTCTGGAGTCCTGAGTTGCTCTTGCCTTTGCTGTCTCAGGTCTGTTACATTTTTCTTCAGTGTAAATTGAGCCTCCAATCCAAATTTAGCTATTTTATTACATACTCTGTAGCTAAGGTACTTTAGGCCAGACATTACTGCATCTCCCAGCAACAGAGTTTGAGTTTGTCAAGTTGTGCAGATTTGTTGTCTCTTTTTAAATACAGTTTTACATGTTTTAAAACTTGTTTGGATATTGAGTAATGGTCTCCTTGGTGCTCCGATGTTTATAAAATGATGTCAGTACTTAAAGGTAGAGGATTGCTATAGTAGATACTTGTCCTTCTCTATAAAGGATATACAGAAGGGAGGAAGACCATTTGCGTGAATCTCAAGGGTGAGCAAATGGATGAAGTTAAGCATATGCAACCTATAGAACTACTTCAAAGTCAATTGTAGCACTTTCTATACTTAACTAAAATTCTTCAGGTAAATTTAAATTGAAAGGGCCAGAGGGATCTATGTGAACAGTTATGAAATTTAGCCTTAACATTTTAAATGTAAGAATGGTTTGCTTAACATCTTCCACAAATGTTTGGAAATATAGGTAGATGGATGGTTAGATAGATAAATTGATAGATATTAATCTTAAATTAGGTAGTATAATAACTTTTAGAACTCTGATAGTGTTCTTACTCTTTAGATCTCCATTTTTACTTTTCTTTTTTCTTTTTCTTTCTTTTTTTTTTTTTTTTGTCATTTGGAGAAACTAAGAATGTTGCTAGGGTAAACAGTATATGGGATGCCAATGAATATTTCTGAAGCTCTGGTATTTTCCAGTTTTAGAATTTTGAAAATGAAAATGTGGGAAGAATGTAGGAGAAGAGTGTAAAGTGATTTTTCAGTTTGGTGTTGCAGTCATGCATGAGGTAGGGCTTTATTAAGTTTCTGAAATAACTGCATTAAAAATACATATAAAGAAGTTTTGTTTTAGACTAATAGGAAAAGCACCTCATATCCTTTCAAATGAAGGTCTCATAATTCTTAATGAATGATATTTTTCTCATCTGACCCACTAATTATAAGACTGTGAAACAGACAATTCATTTTTCCTAAAACATATGTCAATAACAATCATAAAACCAATTACAAATGCTTTACTATGTTAAGTGATGTATATATAAATATATACTGATAGCTCTATAGAATACCAACTTCAGTACTATAAAGAAAGATAAGAAAGTACTATAAAGAAAGAGGATAAGAGCTACTCCAATATTTCAAAAAATCGTAGGGTTGCAGAGCTCTCCAAAGAGGAAGTTGGAGTTTTTCACTACTTTAACAATATTTACTCAATTTGGTAACACTGATCAGAGGCCCTAATTTGTAGTATATTTCTGTGATTGAAAGTGAGTTAATCTATTATTTTTCAATAAACATAATTTATTAAGTGAGTAGAAAACAATGTCAAAATAAGGGGGAATATGAAGAGTCATAAGTAGTGTAAAATTTGCAAAATTTTGTTTTTAATGTGTGTTTTTATCCTTAGTTGTTAAAATATTTGGAATTGAAATTGACCTCCTTACTTGAGTTCAGTCAGTTTTGTCATAAAAATTTATTTGAACTTATTTGTAGAGTTTTTATACTGAATTTTAAATATTGTTATCTGATTTGAAACGTTATCCTAAAAAACTATGATACCAGGTGTGCATTAAAGACATGTTTTGGTTCCTATTATTGTTTTCTTCAGTGCTACAAATTCTTTGAATGAAACTACAATTGAATTCTCAGCTACTTTTATTCGTAAGGGAATTAATGCAAATAATTTTTTCTTTAGGATTTTTATTGTTAGTCTGTAATGTTGATAGTATATAACTATATGTAAGATCATTTTCCAATCCAGATGATTAATTTCAGAGACCCCAACACATGACACAATTGACTTGTGAGAATATTGTTTAAACTTTGGAAAATGAGAGGCCCATTTAGGGTCCATATTCAACTTTTTAAAAAACTTGACTTAATTATACAATTTTTGGAATATAGTTATTTTGTGGAGATTACTTAACTTGTTTAGGCTTTAATTTTGACTTTAATAAACTTCATAGATATTGAAAGGAATGCATTTGTTCTTGTATTAGATGATAGTTTAGTTTTTTTGAGCTATTTCTGACCATTCTTCATGAAACACTTTTATTTTCATTATTGAACTAACCTAAATGTAAGTATATCTTAACTAAAATTTGTATAGAAGTATATTCGCTTATATTTTGTATTATAAACTCTTTTATTGAGCGTTTTCTTAATCAGGTATAATTTTATCATTGAACCTGCATGTCTGCTTATCTGCAGCATGTTGAATAGAAGACTAGATTCATTACAATGACACAGAGGTAGGGAGACCACATAATTATTGACTAAATTAGGTCATTTCTGTGAATGAATGGGAAAGCTATTAAGTGTTATTTCTGGAAGCATAAACTGGGATTGTCCTGGTTTAACAGGATGAATAATCAACTTACCAGGACACTGCAAAATCCTGAAATACCTTCTAAATTGCTAGGTTAGAAAGTTAATATATATTCATAGTGGTTTTAGAATTAAATATACTTTACTTCATATTTTTGGACTGATTTCCCCTTCTTGCTGTTGAAGAGAATAATTGATCAATCAGAATAGCTATTTTCTTGTCTGTCTCAAATGATAGAGTGTGCTTTACCTGGGCACCTTCACTCTTTCAGGAAACCTATTTGAATGATTTATTAAATGTATTATCAAGGGTAAAAAAAACTTGTTTTCAGTAGCAGATTATATTTTAAAAAGTACTAAAATCAAGATTTGTTTCAAAAGACCTAGAATATTCAGACCTAGAATATTCTTTGCCAGGGTTGATCTTGCCCCTTTCCTCTCATTCTTTTTGGTTGTTGTTCCACTGCTTAGAATTGTCATTAAATGGGCCTATGATTTGAGAGGCTCTGTCAGCATGTTAGACTTCCCAGGTGGTGCAGTGGTAAAGAATACACCTGCCAATGGAGGAAATGCAAGAGATCTGGGTTCCTCCTGAAGGAGGAAATGGCAACCCACTCCAGTAGTCTTGCATGGAGAATCCCATGGATAGAGGAGCTTGACAAGCTACATTCCATGGGGTCCAAAGAGTCCTCAATGACTGAGCATGCATGCATGGCATCAGTACATTCAGTTTGGATGCACCAGAACACAAAGCAGAGAAAACTCTAACAGTAACCTCCTCTAAGTTGGTTTATTTGCCTTTATTAATGTCTACTTCAGAGTGTATTGAAATTCAACTAAAAGAACCAAAATGGATTTTTGAACTGAAAAGAAGAAATATTTCCAAACAACTGTCTTGGACAGAGGCATGATATATTTGCCATATATTGTGCCTATTTTAAAAAGAAATAGTTCATTAACATGAGATTTGCATAAGGTTTTTTGTTGTTGTTGTTGTTGTTGTTTCTTTCTTTTTTTTTTTTTTTGTTGTTGTTTCTTAACAGTACTTATCTTGAATGAAAATTTTGGTGAAATATATTTGAGCTACATGGGGTTCACATCTTTTTATCTTGTGGAATTTACCCAAGTCATTTTATTAAAATTTTCTGGGGTGAAAAATGCATACAAATAATAATTAAATACTCAACCATCAAGTTTCAAAAGGTAGCTCTGCAAAGTTATAAGAGGATAAAGTTGGAATTTCACCCAAGAAAAATTATAAATCTGATATAATTACTTTAGTACTTGAGCATTCATTGGTATTTGAGGAAGAAGAATAAATGTGGGGAAACAATTAGTTATATTTACTCAGTTAGAACTAATGCATGAGGCCAGCCACACAAGGGAGGGCATTCTCAAAATTGCTACCATTACATGTATTATACTTCCTTTTGGCACTTGAGCTTCCACATGTATTCCATCAAGTCTGTGTGCAATGCGTCTTCTTTTGACAGGGGCATGTGGAGGGGGAGGGCTTTCCTCTAATTCAGCCAGGCTTCAGTGACCCACTAATGTGACATCATTTAAAAGAAAAGAACACTTGAGAAGCTGAAATGCAGATGGGGAACTGACTTGCCTTGTGTTCAGAAACTTGACCTACCCAGAACATGTATTTTACAGATGAGGAAACAGAAGCCCATAGAGCCCAGAGTTCACACAGGTGTTAATGCAGGCGGAGGATACAACACCTGTCTACCAGTTCTCAGTTCCAGCTGCTTTCTCCTGTGCAGCACTGCACCTCCAGCTGCCCCCATGCAGACTTATATTCCATGCCTCTGAGTCTTATTCTTCCTTGGCTAATCCAGCGGTCACAAGCTCCAGTGCCTCCTGGGATCAGTGAGGTTCTCTGAGTTAAGTGCGCTGAGTGGAGGACGACGGATACTGCTGGGGACCATGGCAAATCAAGAGAGCATAGGTCCTGGAGTGTGTGCCTGCAATGGCCTCCAGATTTTCCAGAAAAGCCAGAAATCTCCATTTTTATTTGAAACTTCTCAGGCAGGACAGGTCAAAAAAAACTTGCAGTCCCTTGGACATCTGCCTGCTGCTTGAAGGTTGCAGCCTCCACTTTAGGGCCTGCTTCTCATCTCCCTAAAGCAGCAATCATAATTGGTGCCATTGTTTAAAACATCCAAGGCACCATTTGTGCATTATGTCTTGGAATCCTCTCACCATCCCAGGGAAATACTGAAGATGAGGAAACTGAGGTTCCAGCTAAAGACAAGGCTAGCCTACCCTTGTCTGGTTCACAGCTGTAATTTTAATTCTCACACTCTACAGCCAAACTTACGGTTCACCACCACTGGTTGAATTAAACCTACTGGTGAATCTATAGAGTTTTCCAAAGTCTATTTCAATTCAGCTTTTCAGACATGTTTTGAATTTTGTTGTTCAGTTACTCAGTCATGTCTAACTGTTTGCAATCCAATGGACTGCAGCATGCCAGGATTCCCTGTCCTTCACTATCTCCCAGAGTTTACTCAAACTCATGTCCATTGAGTCGATGATGCCATCCAACCATCTCATCCTCTGTTGCTCCCTGCCCTTCTCCTTGTGCCCTCAATATTTCCCAGCATCAGGGTCTTCGTTTTGAATTATCCCTATCTAGAAAGCATTTTGTACCCTGAAGATGAAGAATAACATTGCATAAAACATGACATTTGGCCTGGTAAACAAGCTACATTTACTAATACTAATAATTATTTTAAACATAGAAAATGATGATTTCTAGAATTTTAATCACATCTCTGGTGTAATGATTTTAGTTGGCTATTCTGTTGAGTCCTAGATGGGATGACATATATCTCTTATTTTTCTTTTGAAAAAAATAAATTATTTGTATACATGCAATAGAGATGAAATTCAGGCTTTAAAAAATCTTATTAGGCGATTGATACTTTTGACATTTATTCCTAAAGGTAACATTGTTTCAATTTGATTTACTATGTATTTAGAATTGGAACTCTAATTGACTCTAAGTTCAATTTGATTTTTTTATTGACATTATTTTAGAAGCAATTACAAAAATTATTTTGCTTTTAATTATTTTGATCTTTCAACTTTGGATACAGTACTGTCACTGTCAATTTAGTGGAACTAGTAGAATCATTTAAAAATTAGTTTCTAATATTTTTATTATTATTTTCTTTCTCCCTCTCTCTTTCTCTCTCTCTCAGTATGGCCATGCATTCTTTCACAATGTATATCCCTAATTAATTGCACAGCCACATTTCATTTCAACTACAGTCAAAACTTTTTATCTGTCCTGACATCTGTTTCTGCTACACGCAGAGATAATCAGTTATGTCAGAGGAGAGGTGACAGGAGGTCTCTAAGGAGTGGGCACTGCAGTGGGTGCTGTTCGTTCCTTGTCCTGATCTTCTTTACTGGCCCAGTGCACGCATCCCTCAGCTGCTGTGATGTTGGCGGCTCAAGGCTCACAGCTGTCTCTCTTCTCTGAAGAATTGCCATTGGCTGAACCAGGAGCTGCCTGGCCTTATAGGTTTTTTCAAGGTGGGAAAAACACTGTGGGGCAGTTTATGCTCCCTGTTCGCAAGGCTGAAGCCTGACTCCAGCTGAGAGCAGGTTTTTTTGCTTAGTTCTTCCTCTGCCTTATGCTGCCCCCTCACTCCTTGACTCCTGTGAGTGTCCTTCAGTGAATCAAAGGCACAGGAAACTGCACCAGGCCCTTCTTTGAGGGAACTCAGGTAAAGAAGACATGAGAGTACCCATTAAGTGTTGTTGAAATACGCTGTCATTTGCTAGAAAATGTGCCTACAAGTGAGAGACCCTATAATTTCTTGTGCTTTGTTCTGGTCCCTTGTGTTGTTCAAAATCAGAAAGTGTACAAGACTTTGGGGTATTTGACTAGAACAACGATGAGAACGTATGGCTTGAAACACAAGCTCTTCTGTCCTGCAGTCTCTGATATAGATACAGATCCACTATCAGGAGAAAAAGAAAGAAAAGGTTAACATGGAAATAGTGAAGTGATTTTAAGAATTCTGCTGGGGATTTCAAGAGCCCTTTGTTTTGAAGGTTAATAGTGATAACAGAATCCACTGTAATTTGGGAGGTTGACTTTCAACTCTCAACCTTAAGTGATTGACTGAAAATGCAGTCTCCAAGAGCAAAAAGAAAAAAAAAAAAAGATTACAGTTGCTTTTGTTTTTTGGTAGGTGCTCTTTCATGTTAAAAACTTGCTAGTAAAGATGAAGTTATAAAAATCTTAATCTTTCTCTCACTCCTCATTTTCATTTCCCCTTATTTCCACCCCATTCTACCACTCTCACCCACCCCCATCTCTTAGACACACCTTTCTCTCTTTCATGCCTTCTTTCAGAATGCTTTTCATCTAGCTTAGCTTTGCCTTCTTGTGAGTGTGCTCAGACGCTCAGTCGTGTCTGATTCTTTTTGACCCCAAGGACTGAAGCCCACCAGGCCCCTCTGTCCATGGGGTTTTTCAGCAAGAATACTGGAGTGTGTTGCCATTTCCTATTCCAGGGGATCTTCCCGACCTAAGGATCAAACCTGCATCTCTTATGTCTCCTGCATCAGCAGGCGGATTCTTTACCACTAGCACCACTTGGGAAGACCTAGATTTGCCTGTTTGTACTTAAAAAAATGTTACCATGGCACTTTTTAAATGATTATTTAAGTCTCTGGTCATTTGGAGGGTACCAACATATGAATAACTGAAGGGTTTTAGTTTTTCTTGCATTTATAAAAAGGGTATTTTCCAAACATTGTTTTACATGTTATTTAATATCTGAAAATCAAATATATAAACTATACCTTAATAAAATGCTTAAATAATGTCTTTGTTCACATACATTTGTTCAGCCAGAGACTATTTGTAGCTTATCTGGGAAAATTGAATATGATTTAGTATGTAATATTAAATTATTTCAGAAATAAATTACTGGAAGAAATTTGGTCATTTTTTCCCTAGGAAAAAATGCACATTTCTGACATTTATTTCCAGTTTGATATTCATTAAGTTGAATTACATAATTTGTAACTGCCAGTTTTCTCATTCACCATGCCAAGACCAAATTGAATGATAAAATTAAAAGAAAACTATGTTTACTTCTACACAATTTTACTAATTTTGGTTTCCCTTGCATTTTGTGATATATAAAGATGGGTAGGAACTTTTAAAAATAAACAAATGTTTCTTTCTAGAGTTTTCATTTTTAATCAAGCTTTTTGGGGAAATTTATGAAGATCTATGTACCTTTCTCACATTTTTCCTATGGATATTTCTATTTAGGGTACCAGGACAGAAAGGGGAATAATTGCTAAAAAATTACCAAAAAGGTGATTTACTTTTTAAATTTTTTCTGAAAATAGTTTTTTAAATGTAGCTTCCTCAGTGACTCAAAAAAATCTCAGCTTCATATTGTTCTATTTTTAGTCATTTATCCAGAAATATTGAATCTCTCTTTAGATCAAGCTATTCCTATCATAGTTCATGTGTAAATTTCTATCATGTTTTCACTATTCTGGATTTTGGAGTTTAGTATAGTAACAATTTTTTGGTGCAAAAGTAATTACTGTTTCAGACTCTGAATTTTAAATCATCATAACTAGGCTCAGACACATCTTTATTCATCAAAATAGGAACCATTACAATCAACACACTTTTGCCAATGAAAAATAAATTTGTTTATTCCTGTAGCATAAACATCTGTGCTTTGGGATTCGATGAACTCTTAGAAAGCATTTTCTGCCTCTTGCTGGTTGTGGCAGCATTGTCCCTGCAAAAAGTTGTCGAGATACCTGAAGTGGTAGTCGGTTTGGCAAGAGAGTAGGTGAATATGGCAGATGAACAGCCCAATCTGTTCAACTTCTGAAGTGTTGGTTGTACTACATGCAGTTGGGTGTGTCGCGGAAAGAATTGGGCCCTCTTCTGTTGACCAGGGCTGGCTGTTGGAGTTTCAGTTTTACATGCAGCTCATCAATTTGCTGAGTTTATTTCTCAGATATAATGGTCTTGCTGGGATTCAGAAAGCTATAGTGGATCAGTCTGGCAACAAACCACCAAACAGTGATCAAGACCCTTTTCTTGGTGCAAGTTTGGCTTTGGGAAGTGCTTTGGAGCTTCTTCTCACTTGAACCACTGAGCTGGTCATCGCTGATTGTCCTATTCAATCCACTTTTTATCTCACATCACAATCTAATTGAAAAATGGTTCACTTTTGTTGCATAGAATAAGAGAAGGTGACACTTCAGAATGATAACTTTTTTGATTTGTAGTCAACTCATGAGGCACCCACTTATTGAGCTTATTCACCTTTCCAATTTGCTTCAAATGCCAAAGGAACATAGAATGGTTTACATTGAGTTCTTGGGCAACTTCTTGTGTAGTTGTAAAAGGATCAGCTTCGATGATGGCTCTCAATTGGTTGTTGTCAGTTTCCAATGACCAGCCTTTAGGCTGGTCAAGGCTCTGTCTCAAGGCTCATCCTCAAGGCTCTGTCTCCTTTGCAAAAATTCTCAAACCACAATTAACGACTGCACTGTACATTCATTAGCAGTTCCTTGGCCAAATGTGTTGTTAATGTTGTGATTGTCTTTGCTGTTTTACAACAAATCACTCAGATTTGCTTTTTGTCTAACATCATTTCTACAGTCTAAAATACTATCTAAAATACATAGTCTAAAATAAATAGCAAGTAATAAACATAATAATATAGCAATAAACATAATAAACATAAAGCAAGAAATGTGCTTTAAAATTATGTATGATATAACCACATTTATTTAAGAATATATTCCAATATCAAGGTTCACTAATGCAAAACTGTAATAACTTTTGCACCAATCTAATAACACATTCATATCAATTAATTATAAAAATGAAAAAGATAAATGTTGAATTACGTTTAAATCTTACTTGAAATAACAACTATCTTTTTTTCTTGAGTTAACTGCAGTATCTTAGAACAGTGACACAACAAAGTATCAATACACCTACAAATGTATTTCATATCCTATATGTGGAAATGGTGCAATCTATGAAGAGATCTAGATCTCTTTCTAGGTTCAGTATCTAGAAACCTGGGAAGCTCTATGACTTTGAGGAAGTCATTTTACCTTTCTGGAAGCATCAATTTCTTTATCTATCTCAGTGTTTGGGGGAATTGATAGAGATCCCTATATACTTCGGCATGTCTGAAAGGCTAAGAATCCATCTTGGCATTGATAATAGAATAGTTTTTAATGATTCCTAGTGGTTCAGGCACTGGTGATTCCTGGTTTAATGACTCTTCTGGGAGTAGTGCTCCTTCATTATGAAGTCACCATGTTCCAAAGCTCTTTATAAGTAAGTTATATTAAAGATGCAGACATTAGGAACTATTCAAGGCAAAAATACCTTCAGTTATGTTTGCAACTTAGGTTTGAAGATAAGTAGGGCAGACAGTGGAAGAAATGGGAAATTCATAAAAGTCTCCTCTGTTTCCTTATTCATTTTGAAAAATTAAGACATCTATTGAATGTTTCCTCAATTAATTCCATCATTTGAATTGATGTAAGAAAATGTTTGCTAGGAGATGATTGGGCAGTTAGGTTGATTGTGTCAACACTTTACTCCATGGAGAAGGAAATGGCAACCCACTCCAGTACTGTTGCCTGGAGAATCCCTTGGACAGAGGAGCCTGGCGGGCTACAGTCCATGGGGTCGCAGAGTTGGACACGACTCTGCAACTGACACCCACACAAAACTGAAGAGATACTTGATGGTACACTTTATCTACTCTCCCAACTCCTGCAGGAAGCAGGATGGAGCAGGCAGTGCCTGGGACGCATGATGGCTCACCACCCCCCATCCCTTCTGGAAATCTTGGGATCTCGGTGCCTGCAACAACTGGCCTTGGGCAAATAAAAGACTAAGTTGTTTACTAAAAAAAAAAATACTTCAGTGAATCCCAGTCAAAATATTGCCTCAATAAGCATTTGGTGAAGAAAAGGATTAAAAAAGAAAGAAAATGTTTGTGTGTGTGCAGGCATGTATATGTTTAAGGAGGTTTGTATTTATGTTTGCTTTTCTGATGTTTTCTGAACTAGTAAGTGAAGCAGTGTTTCGGGTCATTGTGTTTAAGTAATGGTGATGGTAGCGGTGATGAAATAATCTTAAGTCTATTTTATGGTCTATAAAAGAGAGAAATCATTTAATCACTCTGGAATGATAGGGTGGTATGATTGCCTGAAGGGAGATCTCTAGTTTCTCCCTCCAAATGGACTCTTACTTCTCTAGGGGATACAAACCATGCTGGCCTTGCTCTAAAGCCAAGCACCAGTCCCACATCTCCGTGGGTTCTCGTGTCAATTACTGCTTTCCTAGAATTTTTTTTTTTTTTTTTGCTTAACTAGCTGCTTGAAGCTTAACAGTATACCCAAGCATCATCATAAAATTCTCTTTAACTCCTAGTTCTCTGCGCCTTTGAAGCCACATTTCCCAAATGTTGATTTAACCTTGAAGCTACATTTCCCAAAGTGTGTAACCCTTAGAAAACAGGAGTTGATTCTCTAGCCAGATTTCTCTCTCTCTCTTTCTTTCTCTTTCACTCTTTTTCAGCCTTGAAATGAATTTCAAATGAGATAATTTCGGAAATAATACTCTAAACCAATCTCTCTAAGTCCCTACTAATAACATACCCAAGTCAATATATTTTGTTTGTTGCAAATATATGTTTAAATATTAAATTATATTTCTCACTAGAACCTCATCTCTGCCTCCTTTAAAACTTGCATAAGTTTGTTTATAAGGTCTTACTTATACCTTAAGAAAACAACTTCATAAAAAGGATAGTCATATTTTAATCCACTTCATTATTCTTTGAATTCAGTCACTAAGTAAACTCTACACAAAATAGATGTTATTTAATTGCTTTCTTATAAATGAAGTAAAAATATGATTCTTATAGATTAAATGGCTGAAAAGCAGTTTTTAAAGTGAGATGGTTCTTCTGCATACCAAAAATGACAGAGTGTTTCCAAGGTGAGCTACTGCAGCTGTAGTTACTTTCTAGGCCTTCTTCCATATTTATACACATGACATTGAAACTTCATATGGTTTTCCCTGTAAATGTCCATATTTCAGGTCAATATTTTTAAATATTTTAACTATATTTTGTAGCATAATTACTAAATAGGTTTTTCTGTGTATGTTATAGTTTAAAGAGCTTCAGTCTTATCATTGTATACCGAGTCTGCAGTGACTGCTTCTTTAGGTTAGTCAGTTAACAGATGAATGAAGTGTTGCTGAAAGAAAGAGAACAAAGTTCATCTGCTTGTTCAGTGTAAATATGGGATGCTGGGTAGTCAGTGATTTATATGCAGTTAGAAAATGGGCCTTGCTTTTGCAGACACCATCACCAGTGACACTATAGGCCAAACATAAAGGAGCTTGTGTGGCCGTGGTTCTGGAAGTCTGGTGGGGCAAGGCGGTCTTCTAGTGCTTTATCAGTTCTTGGACAAGGACTTCAGGGTTATGTTGAGTAACACATTCACTATCTCAGTCTCTTCTCCTCATTAAGGGGGAAAAAAAAAAACAACTCTGCCATAATGTGATCCATGATTAGAGTTAATGCAGTCTCTAACATCTCCCAGATGTTTCAACATCACTCACATCACTTGCAGAGTTTATAAATGTGATGTGTCTATGAGGTTTTTCTTTTTTGGACCAAACATTATCTTTCTGCTTGAGAGGGAAAAAGCTAAATTAGTGACTCAGTGAGTTACTTAACATAATTTACAGTATGTTTAGAAACAGTGCTAAAATGCTGAGTATGTAATCAATGGCACATTCTCATAAAGAATGTATTTGCACTCCCTAACAGAAATGTGATCATGCCGAAATGACCAGATGGCTCTCCTTAATGGTATCCCTTTTTCTATACTGTGCCTCAATTCCAACTTTCTATGACTATGAATGACCATAATATACTTTCCTTTTCTAGTATAGGGATAGAAATAGCGGAATTCCAACCTGGGAGAATATATCTTTGTGGTATTGAGTTAGTAGTTTAATTTTAAAAATTGTTGTCTTGGTCATGATATTTTTAGGAACACTTTACCAGTTATCCTTTTTCATTTTATTTCAAGTTTCTGTGTTTTTCAGTTTCATAGTGTGTGTGTGTGTGTGTGCACGTGCACACATGCCCACATGTGTGTTTATAATACAGATGGAACACCTTCTTTTGCCTTTTTATTGTGTGAGCTATGCATCCTATATCAGATAGTCATATATTTATATGTAGTAAGTGTGACTCAGACATAAGATTATTGGTGCTTAGAAACCCGCTAATTCATAGATAGATTAAAGTGTAAATCAGCAACAAGTGAAGAAGGTGCAACTTTCAAAGAAGTAAGAATTATATTTGGAGGGAGCAAAAATTTTCTGGTTAGAGTGAAATACTAGTATCTTGACCTGAATAACACCTTAATATTTTTTATCATTATTAGTTGTTTTATCTAATTTTGCAATTTATAAAACAATGTCTATATGTTATTACATTTAACCTTCATAATTAATCTTTGAGTCAGGAAAAAATACCCCCCAATTTACAGAAGAGGAAACAGACTAGTGAGTGGCTGAGCCATGCACATATCCTTTCCCTTCTTAACCCTCTTTGATTACTTCGTGGGGCCTATAAACCTCCGTGCTGGGAATTTCAGTTCTCTTTTTCTAGTGCTGTCCATGTGGGTGTGCCATGGGGAACTCAGTAACTTGGCACTCACTGTAGGTCCTTTAGGGCATATAGGAAGTGTCATTTCAAGAAGAGATTTTAAAATGCGTGGTTGAAATGAAGCCTTCTGTTGCTTGGCTCTCCAAGAGATAAACACCAGATGCAGACCTTGATGTAGCAATGATTATCCAGGCTGATGAGCATGTTATTTTGATTGCAAGGACAGTGGACTTAGAAGGCAGTGCTTGGGAAGGCTTTGGGAGCAGTAGGAAATTTTGCAAATCCGTCACTCCTTCCACTCCAAAGGGTCATGTGCCCACTTCTGACAAGGCAACTGACCACCACTGCATGTTCGCACATACTTGTCCCCAAATTTTCACTGTGCACCAACTTGGCAAAGAAGGCACTTGATCTTCGTAATCAGAAAATTTGGCCCAACTTCCAGAAGTTTAGTTTACTAAAAGTATGAGCCATGTGTGTTTTTACTCTTCATCACATATTCAATGTTGACGATTTCGGTTGAAAGAATAAATGCTATTCCAAACCATGGAATATTCTATCCTTATCAGTACTGTTTTCATTTGCTCAACAGTTAGAACCTCCAGTCCAGAATTTACATTCAGGAATATTCCGTGAGGAGCTAGATTTTGGGGTCAATTTGAGATGTCACATTTTATTCAAGTATCAAATATTTCTTATTTTAATTAAATTTTATTATAATCCAAATAAAGTGATTGACTATGGCAATAATTTTTAAGGACTAGGATTGAATAGATGAACATTATTACTATGGTATTGAGAAAAAAATAATGAAGATTTTTCTGCATAGGTGATCCAGACCAAAATCACAGTTACAGAGTTACTTAATTTGTTAAGTCACCCTATGTAGGTGCAGTTTATAAGTTATAATAAAACTTTTAATTTGTGCACACATGTATGCATTTCTAGAATTAATATATGTATACATGCATAGTGCCACATCATTTAAAAATTGTTTGGTTAATGTTTATAAACATTTTGCATCTATAAACACTCAAACTGCCCAGTTTTACTTGGCTGAAGCCAGCATACAACCCTAGAATAAGAAAACGTGACCTCTGAAAGTATAAGATTTGGTGAAATTTACTATTTTTTGGTAAAAATTGCCGTTTTTGGAGGTGCATTGTTTTTTGTAAAATCCTGTTAGACATGTAAGGTGTTTTTTCCCTTAGATCTATGTTGAACATCTGTTGACTATTGGTTATGCATAGTAGATGATTAGAGTTACTTAACTGCATTATTCATGGTTAACATTTATTTCTTTCTCTATCATAAAGGAAAATTTTTGATGTTTTTAATTATCCATTTTATTCAGCTAACTAAAACTTTGGCTCACAGAAGAAAACCCAAGAGGCTAAGCACAAATACCGTATTCTAAGGGCAAACTATGGAATTGTCTTCAAATTCTGTCATTGAGATTTCAATCAAAATATAGGCTATGCAGTTTCATTCTGTCATTGTCACTTACCAGCTACTTAAATTTGGGCAGATCCTAATATTCTGATATTTTTTGTCTATCTGTAAAATAGAAACTGTAATATGCTAAGACCCTGTGATAACTAATTGAGAAGACATTTGTGAAAGGAGCATGTTTCACGAATGTACTATAATCAGGAATTGAATTACAATCAGTAAAGTAATTGCATGTATACCAGTAAATATATATTGCATAGGAGAGATATTCTTGATGCTTGAACTATTCTTAACTTCCCATATTACTTATATAGAGTAGTTAACTTCTTTCTTGTATCTGTATAGAAATAGTCCTGTTAGTCTTTCCATTCAAATTGAGAAATGCCTCAAGAAATTGTTTGAGCCATAATGTCTATATGTAAGAATTACTTGCTTCAGAAATAAGAAATTGGGTGCATTTAAAAGAGTATGTTATTAGAGTGAAATAAAAGAAATATGAGAAATATAAAATATGAGAAACATAAAAAACTAAATGTGGATTCATATAGTTACTCATTTGGTATTTACTGAATCTGCTGTTTGTCTGGCACTTTTCTCTTATCTAAAGTTTCTGTGTTAATAATGCTGATCTGTGGTTCCTGCCTCATGGTAATGTAAGGGATAAACAGTAAAGAATGATAGAGAAAATTGTTTAATTGCAATTGTGATAAATGCCTTGAAGGAAAATATACAGTAACTTAATGAAACAATGATAACTGTGGAGACTGCCTAGGAAGACTTTTGAGAGGTCTTTTGACCCCTGGAAGAGTCCTAAGAATTAACCCAGCATGAAGGGAATTCCAGTCCACTGCAAGGACCAATAGAACTACTCTACACTTCTAGAAATTAGTCAAAACATACTAAGGTCACGTTTTTTTTAAAGTCTGAATTTATTTTATGTTTGTGCTTAATTCAGATAGTTTATTTTTTAGAAAATTTAGGTGCACAAACTGCATATAACTGTTTAAATATGAATGCACATTTTGTTAGTTGAGTTACTCCTTAACTAATCAGGCTAATCTAAAACAGATTTGATCTTGAGTTATTACATGCTATCCATAATTTTTGAATGATTTCCCTGTCTACATAACTTCTGGTGAACGAGACTGTGGAAAAATGAGAAGAGTGGTACTGAGACTGCAAAACTGGTTAATCTCAGAAAGCTGCTTGGAGAAACAAGAGGTTTGTCATGATGATTGGCAGTACCTGAGCATCCAAGAAAAACATACTGAGGTTTGGATTTTCAAACTCCCAGAATATTCAAAGGGGATTTGCCAAGTTGTTCTAAAGTTATTGCCTTATTCAGCCTCCCACATTGCCTGTTACTCTTTCAAATTTGGTGTGATCTATTTAATATATTCAGCTGTAGAAAGAAGATAATTGAGATGAACATTTCAATACCATTTGGTTCATCTGTCTTGATAAACACATGATTAACTTTGTGAAGAAATTAATATGAATTAATATTAAAATTTCAGTATAGTGAGTCTGCTTTGAAGGAGAAGGATAAGTACTACTGAAAAATAGTAAGGCTGGCAGATCTTTATGTTTCTAAAAGATTTCAGTCTGTATCCTGAGATGCTATTATAGAAAGGGAAGTTTGTGAGAGAAATTGCTCCCTGATGCAGTTGGATCATAATGTATTTGTTTCTCTAACCATTACTTCTTATCACATTATGAATGGAGCTACCACTTAGCACACCAGGTCTGTGTGTGCCTGGCATTCTGAACCTTAATCTGACTAATGCCCCCATTGCAAGATGTAAATAGATTACAAAGAAAAATTCAATATTTTCGCCTTTCTCCCACCAGAGCAGCCCACATTAGTTGTTTCCTGCCACATAATTGCATTACATGCCGGGATGTGATCCATGGTTAATGGCAGTCACAGTCAACTGTCACTTTGCTTTTAGCCTCGGTCATTCAGTGTGATTTACTTATTTAGCACCATGACAAGAACTAGGTTTGTCAAACCAGTTGTGGTGCCATGACACCAACCTCTACCAAGAAAATAGATTTTTTATGTTTTCCAGAGGGACACCTTTGCCAGTGAGTAAAGCACATATCCTGGTGGCTCCGTGGTAAAGAATATGCCTTAAGTGCAGGAGACCCAGGTTCAATCCCTGCGTTGGGAAGATTCCTTTGGAGAGGCCATGGCAACCCACTCCAATACTCTTGCCTGTAGAGCTCCATGGACAGAGGAGCCTGGCAGGCTACAGTCCATGGGGCTGCAAAGAGTCAGACATGCCTGAAGCGACTAAGCAGCCGCAGCAGCAAAGCACATATTACATACGGCCTCTATAAGGTAGATTAATTAATTTGTGAAGACTTTTTATGTCCTTGAAAATATCGATGAGTTCTCTTGGTCAACACTTCTGAGAAATGATTTTTATTACCTGAAAAGTTAATTTTTGTTTTAATCTAATTTATAAGAACACAAACAAAATTGCTTTTAGGTGGTAGTGATAGATACCTGAGCAGTTTCGTATGCATCTGGCATGAAAAAGTTAAAAATCAAGTTTGTATAGTCATTAGCAAGCATTATTTCAGGTAGAGAAACTTTAAACACTATTGAAATGTGGGAAATGGTTAACTTTAGGAGATTTTATTTTTATGTATAAGCAAATGTCAGTTTAAATGTACTTGAATTATCTAGTTACTTATATGAAAATTTTCTCCCTGAGGTGACTTGAATATTGGAAGATTTTGAGGATGAAAAGTGATGTTCTCTCATTGTTTTATTTTGTCTGGACTGTTCGTGCCCAGTTTCCCTTACCACATTGTCTAGGGGAAGAGGATTAGACAATTGCTAGCTGTGAATGAGAAATTCTCCATGCTTGGCTGAAAATTGTCCATTCAATTTCTCTGTCAATATCCTGACCTGTAAGCTTAGGAAGAACTTCATGATTCCAATATGTTTTTCACACTTTCATCATGATATTTTTTTGTGCATATGAAAAGCAAAAATAATGATTTTTCATACTTTCTTCTTATTTTTCACATTTTCCTTCATCAAGTTCAAGCTTGACTCTCTACTTTAAATCTTAAAATGGTTCTTTATCACCAATTAAATGAAGACACAGTTCCTTGTAGTCATGGAACGTGCTAGGTCCTTCATATTCTGGTCCTGCCTGCTGCCCTCTTTTCCAGTCCCATTTGTATTTCAATATTCTATTGGATCGCTTTGCTCTTTAACCACTTGGTGCCAGTACCTGGCATCTTGCTTCCTTCTTGTCTAACAAATATTCATCACTTATCTGTCAAATTTCTTCCCAAACAGGATGAACTTGACGAAGCAATCTCATTCCCTCACATCTTCCAGACAATGCCCAGAACGTTACCTCCAGCCACCCCTGCCCAGCTGCTCAGAAGGAAACTCCCATCATTTCCCTTCCACAGTCATAGTACCTATTGTTGTTTTTCTCAATTTTTCCATTGCATGGTTCTGAATCCCTGTCTTTCTCTCACACGTGACAGGAAACCCTTCAAAGGGAGGGACCAGGTACCATTTGATCAGTTTGTATCTTGTGCATCTAATGAAGACAATGCAGGTTCTCTCTCTAGAATGTAGACATGAGAACAGATCTGCTGTACATGGAGCTTATCTAGGAGTTCTGTACATAACCTCTGAAGGAATGAACCAGTGAAAATATTAAGTGAAGAATCCACTTGCTAAACAAATGTAGATTGTTGTCTAAAGTGAAAGTGTTAGTTGCTCAGTCGTGTCTGACTCTTTGTGACCCCATGGTCTGTAGCCCGCCAGGCTCCTCTGTCCACAGGATTCTCCAGGTAAGAATACTGGAGTGGGTTTCCATTTCCCTCTCCAGGGGATCTTCCCAAACCAGGGATCAAACCCGGGTCTCCCACATTACAGGCAGATTGTTGTCTAGGGGTTAAATATTTCTCAATCAGCTTTTACACTTTGGGCTTTTTTCTCCCAGGGTAATTCAATTAAGCTGAATATCTAACACAGTTCTGCTCTGTGTGCCATGTTTTTGCCATGTGGAGAGAGGCAGATTCCATTTTTCTTAGTTATTTGGGAGAGCTTGTCTGAAATTCTAGCATGCCATGAAAGTGCTGAGGTTTGAAAACACTCTGAACCTGAGATGAACAAGAATTAATAGCAACCTCTTGTTAGAGAAAACACATATGTGAACACAATTGAAAAAAAAATATTGTATTACTAATCTCTCCTTTGTGGTTCTTGGGTTTGGCTTCTTCCCTGGAACTCAGCTTCTGCTAATTTAACAAGGTCATCAGTGACTATCTGCCTTCAATTATCAAGGGTTGTGAGGAGTTTCTCTTGGATGAACCACAAAATTATTAGCTTTTATATCATTCAGAGAGTTTCCCAGCTATTCTTTCTGTCTTTCTGAACCAGTATCCCCAGGGTATCAGTGTTCTTTTATATTCAACAGAAATTACGAAGTCATTCCTCCCATTTCTTGGGGCATTGGCCTTGAATTGTCTCTGACAACAGCTCAACCTCTTTTTTCTCTGTATATCCATTTTTTTCCTGATTGTCTAATAAAATAAGGGACAAACAGGAAAATGCTGAGGCAGACTGTGTATAGGGTTGTAGAACATTCTATGGGCTGTAAGTAAGCTTGATACCGAAAGCTGCTCTCTTCAGTTTTGGCAAGGTCCACATTACTCTACTAGTAACATTCCTTTACTAGTACTAATAATTCTACTAGTAAGGGCTTCCCAGGTGGTGCTAGAGGTAAAGAACCTACTAGTCAGTGCAGGAGAAGCAAGAGACCTGGGTTTGATCCCTAAGTAGGGAAGATCCCCTGGAGGAAGGCATGGCAACCTGCTCCAGTCTTCTTGCCTGGAGAGTCCCATGGACAGAGAAGCCCGATGGGCTGAGGTCTATAGGACTGCAAATAGTTGGACATGACTTAAGTGACTTAAGTGACATGACTTGGCACGCACGCATGCACACACGTTACTCTACTACAACTTACCTGCTAAATCTGAATTTTCGTTTTGCTATAGCACACTATATATATATGATACAGTTTTAAAAGTAAGATATTGTGAAGGGATAAAAAAACACTGGAGGAATGTATTAAAACTATTTTTTAAATATATGTGCATATGTATATATGAAGAGAGATAGATGCAAAGATAGACAGAGCCATATTTGATTGCTTTAATTCTGGATTCCCAGTGTCTGGCACACAGTAAGCACTGAAAAAATACTTGCTGAATGAAAAAACAAAGAAAGAAGGAAAAAAAAGAATGAGCATTAGTTATAACTAGTTATTTTAAAGAGCTGTTTCAATTTACTTATTTATAACTGAGATCAGGGTGTTGCTTGCCCTCTAGTGGTCTGTTTTAATGCATTAAGAAAATAAAACTTTAACTTGGCCTTTAAAGATAAACATTTACTTGATAATATAAAATATTTATAGATGGATAGTAAGATCATTTTAATTTTTCATAAGTATATGTCTAATAAAGTTGCCTTTTGATTGTTAAATTTTTTCAGTGAAATCATGTCAGGGAGAATTTGGGAAACCCAAAGTAAAGACTTTTTCATTTAGAAAGTTGCAGATATTTTATGTGAGAGGTTGACGTCTTAAACCTGATACTATTATATTTTAGCTATTTTCCCAAAATTTGTTGTGTCCCCCAAAATATAGATGGAATTCAAATTGTGTTTCTTGTCTTGCAACAATCAAGTATTGCCCATGTGGAAAACAAAATCTAGCAGAGTATTGTAATTATAGACATGAAATGCAAGCATACTCTTCTTGTGGAATATTTTGATATAGGCAGGAAACTACTGGTAATTTAGACACCAGTGTGGCTGATTAATATTTACTTAGTTTTTAAAATGTTATTTCCATTGTTCATGTTTGGTTACTGTTACACAAATAATTACTTGGATAAAAATGGCCTTCTATTCTAACATCAGGTAAAATTAATGAGAATAAAATTAAATGAACATTCATAAAAACTTATATTATGAAAAATATTTTTCTCTTAACAGCTCTCTAATTAATAATTATCTTTAGTCTACATGATTGCAGTTATTTTTAATTGAATTAATAACAGGGTATATACATTTTTAGTGAGCAGCAATGTTTGAATCAGTTATTTAAAAGAGAATGTCAATCCAGATTTTCATTAAACCTCTTTCTTCTCTTTGCTTCAGTTTATAGCTTATATAATGGAAATAAAGATGGATTTTTTTCTAGCTACAAGGCAGGACCTAGAAATTAGGGTGAAGGCTAATGTCTCCAAAAAGCATAGAATTATCGACTAAGAGTCTGTATGAAATCAATCCATGAATAAGGAAGCTTAAAATAAAACTTTAATAAATATTAGATTATATTTCTTTGACTGCCATCAGATACAGCAAAATAATTACACTGAAAATTGTGGGCAGGTATTTTTATGGTTACTAAAAGAAAGTTTTAAGAAAATCTTTCTGGGCTTCCAAAATTTTTAACTGATATAATAACACAAGTCAGGAGTATACTTCATTAAATGTTATTAAACATATTTTAGTGCACCATATGCTATGTTGAAGTTTTTACTTGATCGAAAATTATGTTTCCACATTCTCAATTCTCTAGGATTTACCTGAACTCACTTTTGAAGTTTAGAATTATAGTGAGAAATTATGAATTCAACACATTTCAAAAATTTAAAGATTTACAGTTCACTTCTTTACTCTGGAATGTTCATGTCCCGATTTCTAATTGTTTCTAAAAGGAAAAACCATTTCATCTTCAAATAAATTTTTTGATACTATGTTTAATAAAAAGCTGTTTACTGTAGGACTTCATAGATTATTACTAGCACAGTAATATTAAATAAGTAACGTGCATTATTAAACTCCAAGATGGGTTATACAGCTCTGTTCAGGTATGAGGAACCCCCTTTTTAAGAAACTTTGGGTCTCAAGAAATGCATACCTGGTGCACCCTCTTTAGAAACAAACAAGACTTGAATAGGGCATTAAAGAAAGAGCAGTAAAGATGGGCAGAAAAAGAAACATTAAGTGAAATGAGAAACATCAGTGAGTAACAGCAAGGATGAAAACAGAATTTGCAAGTATATTTTATTAGTTCACTCTGACCGGACAAGAGGATTCTTGTTATCAAATACTGCTCATTGAATCTGGGCCACAAACAGGACCTGGACTGTCCAGGTCTTGATGCTAGCTTAAGGGATTTGGGCTTTATCACATTGTGTACAGAAGATGTTAAAAGTTTTAATGAGGAAATTGACAGTAGTAACAGTGTGTGCTTGTATGCTCAGCAGCTCAGCCCACCAGGCTCCTCTGTCCGTGGAATTCTCCTGGCAAGAATACTGGAGTTGGTGATGGACAGGGAAGCCTGGTGTGCTGCAGTCCATAGCGTTGCAGAGTCAGACACAACTGAGCAAATGAACTGAATTGAACTGAACTCCAGGGGATCTTCCCAACCCAGGGATAGAACCCAAGTCTCCTGCATTGGCAGGCAGATTCTTTATCCCCATGCCACCTGGGAAGCCCCAATAATAACAGTAGACCTCATCTATTGAACAGTTGTCTTAGGAAATTTTCTAATTGCTTTACTTGTATTAACCCATCTATTTCTCTTAACAACCTTAAGTAGTAGGTAGGAAATAAGGCAACAAAGTATCAGGTAACTTTTACAAGATTAGTAAAAGTGTGAAAGCTGAAGCTGGCATGCATGCATTCCCAAGCAGTGTGCTTTCAGAATCTTTGCCTTTAAACTCTATTCCATGTGTAAATATGTATATTTACACTGTATAAGGAGTGTAAAGGACTGTATAAGGAGATTAATAGAAATCATATGTAGGATAGATCCACGTGGAAGTAGACTGACAGAAAAATTCTTTGGTCAGGAGAATTTTGCAGTAAACCAAGTGAAAGATCCTAATATTTTTCACTAGTGTGATAAGGCATGCGCTTGTGTGTGCTAAGTTGCTTCAGTCATGGTACTGGGAATGAAAAAGGAGTGAACTTTAGCGATTCTAAGGAGAAATCATTAATGCTGAACATTTTGAGTTAATTGATGGCTTCACATTGATCCAGGGAAATAGAGGAGTTCCCTGTATCAGTTATAGCTGACTGTGGCCTTTTAAGCAAAACTGAGGAACTCATGCAGCAGAAATAGTCATAGGGGAAAATGATGCATCTGAATTTTACAGCTCTTTAGTTGGAGATGATTTCAGTGAACTAGAATCATGTGACTGCATATCAGGAGGGGGAAAATGGCTATACACAGAGAACTGGAGTCATCAGCACCATTTTGAGGAGTGAGATCCGGAGGAGGTATAAGGATTTTTTTAAGGCCAAGTATGAGATAAGAGCTGAGTTTAGAAAAAGGGTCTTGGGATCTACTCAGTGTGACATCTGTGAAAGAAGAAAATTCAGAGAAAGAAGCTAAGAATGTGTAGTAAACAACAGTTAACATCACTAAAAAGATAAAGTGATGACTTCCACCATTGTTAAAGAGGACAGAGAGAGAGAGAGAGAGAGAGACCTGGAATGAGGGAGGAAGGATTAAGGGTTAAGCTATTTCATTGATTGGTCTGTTTGGCTGTCATTAGAAAGAACTTAGTCACTCCAGAGTTACCAGATGTCAGTTATCTATCCTAATTATCTAATGGTGTATCATTAGCTCATTTTCTTCAGTCATTTCAAACAGATCATCACTTTCCTTCTATTTGTCAGTTAATTTACTCAGTATGATATATTAGAGAAGACATGAAATGTGTTCTATCTTTTTGGTGTATTTGGTAGTCTCAAATTCATGAGAGTAGAAACGTTGAAAACTGAAAAATGCAGCACATTTATTGGATTCTTATGTCTCTATTGAATTCCTAATCTGTACTTCGAAATAAAATTTGTTAGAATGCAATTTCTAGTCTTTTAGTGTATATGTATGTGTTGTGTACTGTTGGTGTTTTTCAGTCACTAAGTTGTGTCCAACTCTTTTGTAACCACGTGAACTATAGCCCTCAAGACTTCTCTGCCCATGGGATTTCTCAGATAGGCATACTGGAGCAGGTTGCCATTTCTTTCTCCAGGGGATCTTCCTGACTCAGGGATGAAACCTGCATCTCCTGCACTGCAGGTGAATTTTTTACCACTGAGTCACCATGTGTTGTGTATACACCTATGTAAATAGACCATTTATTGTTTATGTCACTCATACCTTGCTTGGATTATGTTGAGTAAACACATTGAATACTTGTACTTAGAATCCAAAAATGAAGGCATTAGAGGTGGCTCAGCTGGTAAAGAATCCACTTGCCAATGCAAGAGACGCAAGAGACCACAGTTTTGATCTCTGGGTTGAAAAGATCCCCTGGAGAAGGAAATGGCAACCTGCTTCAGTATTTTTGCTTGGAAAATTCCATGAACAGAGGAGCCTGGTGGGCTACAGTCCATGGGGTCCCCAATAGTCAGACATGACTGAGCACACATGAACACATTGAATACTTGTACTCAGAATCCAAAAATGAAGGTATTAGAATATAGTAAAAATGGAAGAAATTGAGATGTATCCTGGATATTATCACTACTGTATATGTAAGCAACAATTTTACTCTATTTCATCCTTCTTATTGATACAGTGCAAATATTTAAAAAAACAAGTTGATAATGTGGTTTCTGATTAATTTTTCCCAGTTTTACCATCTGGGTAAGTCAACTACATAGTCGTTTTGCTAGATCTTCTTTCCAATTAGCCTTTACTCAACATGCTAGACTTTTTTTTTTTTAAAGGAAAGTAACATGTAATATTTTATTACATCAAAGACCACTCAAAATAGCAACTTTAAAATGTGTGAATGACAGGATAAATTACTACTGAGTATTATGGTTAACATCACTATCACCTAGAGGCGAAAAGCATCATGCAATGTGGGTGGTTTGGTGACATATTTTGAGTGGAATGTTCTGTACTATTGGGCATTAGAAAATGTAGTAATTTATGATAAGTACTGAATCTGAGGCAGATAAAAGCAACAACTAAGGACAAATACTTTCATGGCACTATTGCCCTGTACTTACTGCTCCTGAGTTGAATATTCTGCAACTAGCTAATGATTTTGCTTCTAAATTATTTTTTTATTATTTTTAGATAACAGAATGTTTTCTACTCTGTCTGCATTTCTTGGGAAGACCATAAAATATATTTAGCCAATTTTTCAGATTAAGATGAAATTTATAATGAAAATAAAAATTAGATTAGTGAAGTGAATAAATGAAGCACAATTTTCATCCTCTTCTTTTTGACAGATATTAAGAGAAGGGGTCCAAGTCAGCACATATCCTAGTCTTCTGGTAGTACTCTGAAGAAAAAAAGCACTTTAGAGTGACTCTTCAGCCTTGAAATGAGTTCAGTCTTGTGTTCTTAGAATCTGTTTTTAGCTTTCCTCAGAGACAGAGATAAAATCAAAGTTGTGACCTTAACGCTTCCTCTTTCAGAAGACTTCTTACACTTCTTACACTTTTCTCACTTCTTACAGAAACTGTGGCATTGCTTTTTCAACATCCCCTATATTTCAAATAGAGGAGCAGCAGTTTTGCCATTATATATAAGGTCATATAGACACATATCTTTTTTCTCAGGAGTATAGTAAGTAATAAATTCATTTGGATATCATGAAAGTTTCTAGAACACAAACACAATGTGTTCCCATAACCTAAATTTGACATGTGTTGAGGAAGAACTTTTCATAGTAATGATCAAACCAATTTGCTTTACTTGTTTAAAATATTATGTCATTATGTCACCCAATGACAGAACAAAAAAAGTGTTTATAAGACATACTGCCTAATTAGGAAGTAAATTCCTGAGATATATGGCTAATACAGCAGGATTTGAATAGCACCGATTCTAAAGCTGAATCATGGTCTTTGATGAGAGTGGGCTGAAACAATGCAGGCTTTGAGAGCCTTGCAAAATCTCAATTAAGTTGCTGAAATGTTTCCACAGTTTATTTTTCTAGGATCTTTTCCATGACTGCTTGCTCATAAAGACCTGGTTGTGGAAGGAAATTGGGCAGGAACTCTTGAATTGGCCTCTTGTTTGCCTAGTTCTATTGACCTGTACCAGGGTGGTAACACTTTGGGGGCCTTAAGTTGTTCATTTGCTACTGTTCTTAATCGATAAATTACAATAAGTTGTTCTCTGTTAATGAATAATTAAAATCAAGGTCTAATAATGGACCTATTGAAGCAGGGGAGCAAAATTCTGAAATCGAGAAGTGAATATTTGTTGATTTTTCTCTGTGAGTCCCTGCCCTATTTAGCATAGTTATTTTCATTTTTTTTTAAAGAGACTATCAGGAATATTTGAATAAATAAGCTAAGACTCTGAGCTCTATACTGTTGAATTTGAATAATTCATAAAAAATAAAAATCTTTTATTGAAAGTAATTGTGAAAAATTGAAAATTAAATAATATCATAAGAAAAGATAATCAAAATTATAAAACAGACCCCCAAACTTAAACTGAAATATATGACATTGTGAAGCAAAGATATTAGTGACTCATAAGTGTGGGTATTGTGCATATATATGCATATATAATATCTTTGCAAAATACATTTTTTAAAATTTTGGCACAGAGGTTAACTTTTCATTCATTGTTCTATTATGTCAGCATCTCTTTTGAAACCACAGCTTGATTTTGTTCCTGTGTGTGTAGACTTGAGTTAATGTGTTTTTCTCCCATTAAAAACTTTTTTCTACTCATCTTCAAATAATAGATGAAATAAGTAATGAAATACTCCTAAATTAGTCAGTACTCTGGTCATGATTATGATTCATGCTAGTTTTTCTGAGTGTACTATTAAAGAAGTTAGGTCCACAAAGATGTGATTCATGTAACATATGTATATGTCCACAGACATGGGGTCAAGAGGAAGTAAGAGGTGCCCAAAAGGAACAACCAGGGATTTAAAGACAGAAGGTTAAAGAAATGCTTAAAGTTTTTGGTTTATTTTGTGCTATATTTAGAACTGAATAGTGGGGAAATTTGCTCAGAGAGGAATTGTGTTTGCAGTAAGAAAGGGGAAGAAGCCCTAGTGTAGAAAGGCACACTGTAGACCCTAGTGTAGAAGAAAGAATGGTGAACCTTTTCCAGGATCTGAGAACTGGAGAGTGGCTTCTTATATTATCATACACTGAATGTTTATTATTTTATAGAAAGTTTCAGTGGGATTTCAAGAACACAAGTCTTGGCTTTACTGTTAATCTTGTAAATGGAGTTAAGATAAAATTATATATTATAAAACCTGTAGGAAATAAATTTTCAGGATTCTTAATGATATTAGATAGCGGTGATTGACTAATGACATTAATTTGAAGTTCCTTTAGGTTGATATGAAGTGATAATTAGAGACTGAGGTGAAAGAGAAGGAAATGCCATAGGTTTGAAATTAAAACTGCTTTGTTATATTAAGGATACTAGTGAAAATTTTACGCTGAATATAAGCAAAATGAAATTAGATAGGATGGAAACAGTGTTCAGTGTCAAACAATCAGATGGAAGCCCACCAGGCTCCTCTGTCCCTGGGATTCTCCAGGCAAGAAAACTGGAGTGGGTTGCCATTTCCTTCTCCAATGCGTGCATACATGCAAAGTCGCCTCAGTCATGTCTGACTCTGTGCGATCCCATGGACAGCAGCCCACCAGGCTCCTCTGTCCATAGAATTCTCCAGGCAAGAGTACTGCACTGGGTTGCCATTTCCTTCTCCAGGGGCAGGCATGCTATTTTATGCTTTTTTTTAAAGTCAGCTAGGTGGTTTCGCATATTCTTCAAGTAAAAAGAGCGGAAATAAAATAAAAACATGTAAATAATATGGTTTCTATTCTATTATTTTAGTGCCTCTTCATACATTTTCTGAAGATTTTATTTCATTTCACATCTATTTTCAGTAACTTTGAGAAGGTTTGTGTCCTGATGGAAGTCAGCCAGTATTGGAAAAATAAACTGAATTTATTGCATTGAGAGAAGAGTTATGTCAAATGACTGTAACAGACAATATGTTACAATGAGAATCTAAATGTCTAAATGAATGCCAACCTATTAATGTTCAGAAAGAGAAAACTTAGATGTATTATCCAATAATTACAGATTTGAAGATAATTGAAGACATACAAATTAAACTTTTTTTCCACAATAGAAAGTTAAGATGTAGAATACACTTTGGGAATATTCAGTTCAGTTCAGTCACTCAGTTGTGTCCGACTCTTTGCAACCCCATGAACTACAGCATGCCAGGCTTCCCTGTCCATCACCAACTCCCAGAGTTTACTCAAACTCATATCCATCCAGTCAGTGATGCTATCCAGCCATCTTATCCTTTGTTGTCCCCTTATCCTCCTACCCCCAATCCCTCCCAGCATCAGGGTCTTTTCCAATGAGTCAGTTCTTTGCATGAGGTGGCCAAAGTATTGGGGTTTCAGCTTCAGCATCAGTCCTTCCAATGAACACCCAGGACTGATCTCCTTTAGGATGGACTGGTTGGATCTCCTTGCAGTCCAAGGGACTCTCAAGAGTCTTCTCCTACACCACAGTTCAAAAGCATCAATTCTCCGGCTCTCAGCTTTCTTCACAGTCCAACTCTCACATCCATACATGACCACTGGAAAAACCATAGCCTTGACTAGACTTGCCTTTGTTGGCAAAGTAATGTCTCTGCTTTTTAATATGCTATCTAGGTTGGTCATAACTTTCCTTCCAAGGAGTAAGCGTCTTTTAATTTCATGGCTGCAGTCACCATCTGCAGTGATTTTGAATCCCCAAAAAATAAAGTCTGACAGTGTTCCCACTGTTTCCCTATCTATTTGCCATGAAGTGATGGTGAACTTTTGGGGCTGTCACGTAATTATGTCATATAACTTTGCAATTATGTATAAGTCAAAAACATTTTTATGTGAAAATTATTTTTGTTGCATGTCTAAAACCTTCTGATCCCAAGTTTTTACTAGGTGATCAGGGTTGAATCAAACACTGTAATATAACAACCAACCAAACTAGGAAATATTACATCTGTCAGTAGAAGATCAAGTGTAAATGCTCATTAACTTGTGTCAAAATTAGTGATGAAGTTTGAATACACCACCATGGTAAGAATTTGAAAATATGAGAATACTTCAACCTAATGAACCAAGTTTTTGAATTAAAAAAAAGACAAGTTCTTGGAACCCTAATTTGTCAACAGAAGAGTAGGATTCATTTGTAGTTTTTTTTTTTTTTTTTTTTGACTTTTTTTTTAACTGAAGGAAATAGATCTCCTCTTTCCTCTTACTGTAACATTTATCTGTGGCTGCATCACCACAGGCTTCCAATCAAGAAATAAACATTTCAACATTTCCAACATAAGAGGAAAGGAGCTTTGTTAAACATACATTTATTTCAAAAACTGTTTTACGTGGAAGAGGTCATTCATCACTGTGAGAATATTTTCAAAGGTGCTATCAGATGTGAAATTCAAAACTGCCTCAAAGCTGAATCCTGAAAAGGGAATTGTAATAGACAAAGGAGTCCTTGGTTTTAATCATGTTTCTGGGATTCTGGTTTTCCTTTTTAATATTTGTACAAGTTATAGGTTGGTGTTTTAGAAGCTATTGCTCTTCAAAATTATTTTATTTCAGATATATATGTATGTATTAACAAGAATCAAAGAACTTATTAATTTAACAACAGTGATTGAGATTTCTACAGTCTTTAGTATGTATTGATTTTAATATTTGATTGGCTGGAAATAACCTTTCAGCTATCAAAGAGTTCATTAAGATAACCAGTAACAAAAAGTATGTTGCAAGTGGGGATAGTTAGACTTCTTAGAAAGCAAACTCCTTTATACTTGTCTAAAAGAGTAAAATTGTATGTAAATACTGTATTTATAGAATGGTTGCTGACAATAAAAACCCTATATAATGATCTGGTTCTAACAATCCTGAACCAGTGAAATTTGCCTCCAGCTAGTTCTTAAAGGACACAGGCACATACAAAATAGAGGACTAGCTACATATATATCTTTAAGAAGTAAAATCTAATTGTACTGTCATCTATTTCAGTATTTCAAACACAAAGCACTTTCCAAGAACTAAACTAAGTAGGTTAATTTGTCCCTCTGTGTCAAGCAGAATTAAAATCACATCTCTTTTAATGTCCATGAATAAGGTGTTTTATCTCTAACACAAATTACCCAAATTCTACAAGTGTTTAGTAGCACATAGGAAACAGCATTATTCTGGGAATTTATTTGCTAATAGTCATTCAGTTCTATTTGTAATAGAAATTAATATTAAAGAGTTGGAAAATTTATGTTTCCATGATATAGCACTTAGCTTGCCCAAGGGAAAGAATATACCATACTTGTATATAAACCTATTCAAGGTGATATCAGTGGGACTGAATTTTCCATCCTTAAATAACCAGTACATGAAAATTACTCTCTAGTATTTCAAAGAAGAAAGTGCTAAATACTATTAGCTAAAAGAACTTTCTGCCTGACTGCATTAATTTCCTATTCATTTCATTAAAGGGCAAGTTTTGATAGGGCTTATGAATTAGATGTTCCTAGCAGAATAATAGCTTGAGGAAAAACATGTAATGGCTCTCCTTAATCAAAATAAGAGCAACTTGTTGTTTATCCAGCTGACGAACCTGGATCAAGGGTACTCGTTCTATTGTATCCTTGGTAAATCAAAAGTAATCCATAGAAACATGAACCAATGAAACAAGTGTAGAAAATTAGGAAAAAACACTAAAGTGGCTATGAAAGACAGTTTCTTGGGAACTCAACTATTCATTAACCAACTTATTTATTTAGGACTTGCTGTGAGTCAGTTATTGGCCTGTAAGTACTAGGGTTATCATAGTGAGCAAAACATTTATAGTCCCTGTTCTCATGAAATATATTGTCTGGAACGACACTGAATGGATAGGAAGAGGGTTGTAGAGGCTCTTGACTCCTTTGAAACTGGAGATTCTCTCAATAATATTCTGTGTGGCATAACAAAGTGCTAAGAATGAAACCATAATGGAAATTAAATTTATTTTCTATTAAAAAGAAAATGTTACTGCATTTCTATGAACTAGGAGTTAATAAGGGATTAATTGCCTCAAAAGCAAACTAAACCTCCAAATTTTATATCATTTATTTTGTCTCCAGGTCAACTGGCTTCACAGACTAAACTCTGAAGTGCTCCAGTTCCTAATGAGTCAGACACTAAAGGTGTATTAAGTATTCGAAAGATGGAGGGATTCATCCTCATGTGCATTCTGTTTTCTGACATCCAGGGCTGCACTTAATGGCCTGGGAGGTAGCCAGTTAACCTTTCTGAAACACAGTCCTGTCTGGTCATGTTAATCACAGTGAACGACTGTCCTTTCAATCCTGCTTTTTCTTCCCCAGTGTTTTCACTTTCCATATGTACACACGAATCCCAGCTTCTAACTGGACATCACTATAAACTCACTTTAATGGCTTAGGCAAATTTGTCTATGAGTGAGGACACGGAGTGTGTGGAATGTGTTTAGTCTCTTTACACTTAAAGGAGTTTAGGCTTCCTGTGATTGACTGCTGCGATCCTCCCTCCATCTCTCCACCGCTTCACTTCTCTGGCTCAGATCAATGTCAGTAGTTAAATGAATCCGTTGTATGAATGCGTCTGTTGACCTGGCCTTCCTCATTGATTGCATAAACAGTGCACAGGAGTGAGGTTTCTAGGGAAGAGAACTGGCCTGCCACCTTCCCTTCCCACTACTCCCTGAGATCATGTGGGTTTCCCACAGAGGTTACTAGTGCAGAAGCAGGACCTGGGAACACTCAATTAACCACAAGGAAGCTGAAAGCCACATCCAGTCTTTATCCATAACCTGTGAGATTCACGTATTAATATAAAGGGAAGACAGCAGTCAAGGGGTTTGTTGACCTTCAAAACATTCCTGTAAGGGACACTGACCAGATCCTCAGTTGCCTAACATCATCAAGCTGACTTTTTAATCTCCATCTGTTATATCCAGATAAGATGGTTGAATGGCATCACTGATTCAATGGACATGAATTTGGGCAAACCCTGGCAAAATGGTGAGGGACAGGGAGACCTGGCATGCTATAGTCCATGGGATCACAGAGTTGGACATGACTTGGCAACTGAACAACAATTATATCCAGAATATTCCTCCCACCTTGAACTCTGAGATTCACTGGAATTTGTGGGTTTTTTTTAAAGTTGAAAATAACATAATGAATGGGATTTGACCTAGAATAAGAAGTATGTTTGGAAACTGTATGTTTGAAAATATTTTCCTCACTTACGTGCATTTTACCTCATCCTTGATAAACTTACTTCTTCCTGTATTTCCATCAAGGGAAAGAGATTTTGTTAGCAAAGCACTTACCAATAAAGACTACTGTTAACTTGCATTTTTCCTTCTCTAAGCATAGAGAAGTGCTTATTTTTATTTGGGAAAAAAAAGCAGATTTATGTCAGTAAAATAAATGTATTAGCAATTAAAGTAGTATTTCTCTGTGTCTTGTCCTACCTGAGTTTTCATGAAGTTTTACATTTTACTTAATATAAATCACCTCCAAAATAAAGTATTTAAATGTAAAATCTGAACTTGGTTAATAATAATACGTGATCTCCAAAAAAGATATATTTCCCAATCAGAAAAATATTGTGGAAGAAATAGAGCGTTGTAACAGAGAGATTTTCCACAGGTTTTTTAAAATTGCAAATATGTAGAGACTGGCTCAAAGTTTGGGCTACAACCAATCTTTGGAGAAAAGAAAAATCCTACAATAAATGATAATATTAGCTCACACCTGTATACACATTAAAATTTTTAGAGCTTTCTGACAAATAGCATCTCATTTGATAGCTTTAGAGAAGACAGAATGTTTTTCTTCTTATGCAAGACTTGTCAAGAGTCAGCGGAAACTGTGTTTTAAATGCAGCTACTCTTGTCCTGGTGGGCTGTAGTCCTTGGGATCACAAAGAGTTGGACACAACTGAAGCAACACCACACATGCCCCCACTCTTGTCCTTGTGACTCCCTGAATGGTCTTTCTTTCTGCCAAAATAGCTACTGTAATATATTTCTGATTTGAGGTTAGAAAATAAGAAATTCAGAGATTATAATAAATAGTAGGAAAAAATGTACATAGTCCTCAGTAAAATAATTGAAGGAAATAATTATTGAAAATATTCTGATTTAATTCTACAACATTCAGAGAATAATAATAAACAATAAATGCCATTTCTTTGTTCTTTACTGAGTTTCAGCATCCATGATAGGTGCTTCTTGAATTAACAGCCTTTGATGTTTGAAAAGCCTGAAAGGTGTATATTATCATTCCCGTTTTATACAGAAGAAAATAGTCTAGCTAAACAGTTTGCTGTTGTCCAGTTGCTAAGTCATGTCCAGCTCTTTGGGACCCCGTGGACTGCAGCATGCCAGGCTCCTCTGTCCTTCACTATCTCCTGGAGTTTGCTCAAACTCATGTCCATTGAATCAGTGATCTCATCCAACCATCTCATCCTATGTTGCCCCCTTCCCCTGCTCTCAATCTTTCCCAGCATAAGTATCTTTTCCAATGAGTCAGCTCTTCACATCAGGTGGCCAAAGTACTGGAGCTTCAGCTTCAGCATCAATCCTTCCAATGAATATTCAAGGTTGATTTTCTTTAGGATTGACTAGTTCGATCTCCTTGCTGTCCAAGGGATACTCAAGAGTCTTCTCCAGTACCACAATTCGAAAGTATCAATTCTTCTGTGTTTAGCCTTCTTTATGGTTAAATGGTAGTGGAACAATTAAATCGAAACCCAGGTCCATGAAATTTGAAAGATTGTCGGTTTAGCATTATTCTATGATTATGCTTTATCTGATTGCTGAATAGAATATTATGTAGCTACTTAAAAACTTATCATAAAATTATGTGGGATTATCTGAAAATGCTTATGAGGGAGTATATAAAAATGTAGGTCACAATAAAATACATATCTTTAGAAAGACTGGGGCAAAACATGTAAGATGAACATAGTTTCTGTGTTATGATTTTTTTTCCTTTGGTATACTTTCTAAACTTTCCTTAATATTGTTATAATTGTATTGTTCATAAGTTTTAGTCTTTAAATAATAAGTGAATCAAATGGTTGAGGGATTAATGAACATATGGAGAATATTAAATATTATTTGTGTCACTGGTGTGCCTTTTATACCTTGAGTTTACACTTACTATATTAAGCCTTACAATTTGTTTACACCTCTAGGAAACCATTAGTGATTTCCACATGGGTGTCGCCTCCAGGATCCAGCATGGCCCAGAGTGTTCATTAAATACACCCCAGACGAATGTTGAATAAACAAGGGTCTTTCTTAAAGCTCATTAGTAATACAAAGTTAGTGGAATAAGCATAGAATTAATGAATATAATCTCTCATAAATGTAATATGGCTTATATTACACATATCAATATGGGTTTATATTTCAAAATAAGGGTAAATATATATTTCTTGTTGTACTTGTTCTCAATACTGTTGGCATTCAGTGCCCAGTATTTATGTCATTTGATCAAATTGGGGTTATCCTATATATGAATAATGTCTCTGTTTTAATACTGTGCTGTATTGCGCTTAGTCGTTCAGTCGCGTCCGACTCTTTGTGACTCATGGACTGTAACCCACCAGGCTCCTCTGGCGATGGAGATTCTGCAGACAAGAATACTGGAGTGGGTTGCCATGCCCTCCTCCAGAGGATCTTCCAAACACAGGGATCAAATCCAGGTCTCCCTCATAGCAGGTGGATTCTTTTTTTTTTTTTTTAATTTATTTATTTATTTTAATTGCAGTCTAATTACTTTACAATATTGTAGTGGTTTTTGCCATACATTGACATGAATCAACCATGGGCGTACATGTGTCCCCCATCCTGAACCCCCCTCCCACCACCCACCTCATCCCATCCATCAGGGTCATCCCAGTGCACCAGCCCTGAGAGCCCTGTCTCATGCATCGAGCCTAGACTGGCAATCTATTTCACATATGGTAATATACATGTTTCAATGCTATTCTCTCAAATCATCCCATCCTTGCCTTCTCCCACAGAGTCCAAAAGTCTGTTCTGTACATCTGTGTCTCTTTTTCTGCTTCACGTATGGGGTCATAGTTACCATCTTTCTAAATTTCACATATATGCATTAATATACTGTATTGGTGTTTTTCTTTCTGACTTACTTTACTCTGTATAATAGGCTGCAGTTTCATCCACCTCATTAGAACTGATTCAAATGCATTCTTTTTAATAGCTGAGTAATATTCCCTTGTGTATATGTACCACAGCTTTCTTATCTGTTCATCTCCCGATGGGCATCTAGGTTGCTTCCATGTCCTAGCTATTATAAACAGTGCTGCAATGAACATTGGGGTACATGTGTCTCTTTCAATTCTGGTTTCCTCAGTGTGTATGCCCAGCAGTGGGATTGTTGGGTCATATGGCATTTCTATTTCCAGTTCTTTAAGGAATCTCCACACTGTTCTCCATGGTGGCTATACTAGTTTGCATTCCCACCGACAGTGTAAGAGGGTTCCCTTTACTTCACACATTCTCCAGCATTTATTGTTTGTAGATTTTTGATAGCAGCCATTCTGACCGGCGTGAGATGGTACCTCACTGTGGTCTTCGTTTGCATTTCTCTTATAATGAGTGATGTTGAGCATCTTTTCATGTGTTTGTTAGCCATCTGTATGTCTTCTTTGGAGAAATGTCTGTTTAGTTCTTTGCCCTATTTTTTTATTGGGTCATTTATTTTTCTGGAATTGAGTTGCAGGAGCTGCTTGTATATTTTAGAGATTAATTGCTTCATTTGCTATTGTTTTCTCCCATTCTGAAGGCTGTCTTTTCACCATACTTATAGTTTCCTTCATTGTGCAAAACCATTTAAGTTTAATTAGGTCCTATTTGTTTATTTTTGCTTTTATTACCATTACTCTGGGAGATGGGTCATAGAGGATCCTGGTATGATTTGTGTCAGAGAGTGTTTTGCCTATGTTTTCCTCTAGGAGCTTTATAGTTTCTGGTCTTACATTTAGATCTTTAATCCATTTTGAGTTTATTTTTGTGTGTGGTGTTAGAAAGCATTCTAGTTTCATTATTTTACAAGTTGTTGACCAGTTTTCCCACCACCACTTGTTAAAGAGATTGTCTTTTCTCCATTGTATATTCTTGCCTCCTTTGTCAAAGATAAGGTGTCCATAGGTGCATGGATTTATCTCTGGGCTTTCTATTTTGTTCCATCGATCTATATTTCTGTCTTTGTGCCAGTAACATACTGTCTTAATGACTATAGCTTTGTAGTATAGTTGAATTCAGGCAGGTTGATTCCTCCAGTTCGATTCTTCTTTCTCAAGATTGCTTTGGCTATTCAAGGTTTTTTGTATTTCCATACAAATTGTGAAATTATTTGTTCTAGTTCTGTGAAAAATACCGTTGGTAGCTTGATAGGGATTGCATTGAATCTATAGATTGCTTTGGAGTAGTATACTCATTTTCTCTATATTGATTCTTCTGATCCATAAGCATGGTATACTTCTCCATCTATTTGTGTCATATTTGATTTCTTTCATCAGTGTTTTATAGTTTTCTGTATATAGGCCTTTTGTTTCTTTAGGCAAATTTATTCCTAAGTATTTTATTCTTTTTGTCGCAATGGTGAATGGAATTGTTTCCTTAATTTCTCTTTCTATTTTCTCATTGTTAGTGTATAGGGATGCAAGGGATTTCTGTGTTTAGTTTTATATCCTGCAACTTTACTTATTCATTGATTAGCTCTAGTAATTTTCTGGTGGAATCTTTAGGGTTTTCTATGTAGAGGATCATGTCATCTGCAAACAGTGAGAGTTTACTTCTTCTTTTCCAATCTGGATTCCTTTCATTCCTTTTTATTCTCTGATTGCTGTGGCTAAAACTTCCAAAACTATGTTGAATATTAGTGATGAGAGTGGGCATCCTTGTCTTGTTCCTGAATTTAGGGGAATTGCTTTCAGTTTTTCACCATTGAGGATTATGTTTCCTGTGGGTTTATCATATATGGCTTCTCTTCCCTGGTGGCTCAAATGGTAAAGTGTCTGCCTACAATAAGGGAGACCTGGGTTTGATCTCTGGGTCGGGAAGATCTCCTGGAGAAGGAAATGGCAACCCACTCCAGTACTCTTGCCTGGAAAATCCTATGGACAGAGGAACCTGGTAGGCTATTGTCCATGGGGTCACAAAGAGTTGGACATGACTGAGTGACTTCACTTATGTTGAGACATGTTCCTTCTATGCCTGCTTTCTGGAGGGATTTTATCATAAATGGATGTTGAATTTTGTCAAAGGCTTTCTCTGCATCTATTGAGATAATCATGTGGTTTTTATCTTTCAATTTGTTAATGTGGCATATCACATTGATTGATATGTGAATATTGAAGAATCCTTGCATCCCTGGGATAAAGCCCACTTGGTCATGCTATATGATCTTTTTAATATGTTGTTCGATTCTGTTTGCTAGAATTTTGTTAAGGATTTTTGCATCTGTGTTCATCAGTGATATTGGCCTGTAGTTTTCTTTTTGTGGCTTCTTTGTCTGGTTTTGGTATTAGGGTGGTGGTGTCCTCATAGAATGACTTTGGCAGTTTACCTTCCTCTGCAATTTTCTGGAAGAGTTTGAGTAGGATAGGTGTTAGCTCATCTCTAAATTTTTGGTAGAATTTAGCTGTGAAGCCATCTGGTCCTGGGCTTTTGTTTGTTGGAAGGTTTTTGATTATAGTTTTGATTTCCATGCTTGTGATGGGTCTGTTAAGATTTTCCATTTCTTCCTGGTTCAGTTTTGGAAGGTTATACTTTTCTAAGAATTCATCCATTTCTTACAAGTTGTCCATTTATTGGCATGTGGTTGCTGATAGTAGTCTCTTATGATCCTTTGTATTTCTGTGTTTTCTGTTGTGATTTCTCCATTTTCATTTCTAATTTTGTTGATTTGATTCTTCTCCCTTTTTTTCTTGATGAGTCCAGCTAATGGTTTGTCTATTTTCTTTATCTTCTCAAGGAACCAGCCTTTAGTTTTTGTTGATTTTTGCTATAGTCTCCTTTGTTTCTTTTTCATTTATTTCTGCCCTAATTTTTATGATTTCTTTCCTTCTACTAACCCTGGGGTTCTTCACTTCTTTTTCTAGTTGCTTTAGGTGTAAGTTAGGTTATTTGTTTGATTTTTCTCTTGTTTTTTGAGGTAAGCTCGTATTGCTATGAACCTTCCCCTTAACACTGCTTTTACTGACTCCCATAGGTTCTGGGTTTTCATTTTCATTTGTTTCTATGCATATTTTTATTTATTTTTTTATTTCTTCTGTAATTAGTTGGTTATCAGAAACGTGTGGCTTAGCCTCATATGTTTGCATTTTAATAGTTTTTTTCCTGTAGTTGACATCTAATCTTACCACATTGTGATCAGAAAAGATGCTTGAAATGATTTCAGTTTTTTTGGATTTACAAAGGCTATATTTATGGCCCAGGATGTGATCTATCCTGGAGAATGTTCCATGTGTACTTGAGGAAAAGGTGAAATTCATTGTTTTGAGGTGAAATGTTGCAGGTGGATTTTTTACTAGCTGAGCTACCAGGGAAACCTAGGGTGGGCTGAAAGTGATTCTTTGTTAGTAGCACACTTGAAAATATTTTAGGTTAAAACTTACAAGTGGGCTGTAACTGTGCAGTTTATAATTTCCTAATTAAAGTAAAGAACAGCCTATAATTATTTTTAGTTCTGTATTCTACAGTATTTAACAGACCACAATATCAGATGTGTTTTAGTTCAAAATGCAGTCAGTACTTTCAATTTCTTATCAGATATTATTATACCTTTTCTTGGTCCATCTGGGTCTTTCACTAGTTTGAAAGAGAAAAGAGAAAAATGAATAGACACATTTGGTTAAATCCTAATTTTTGAGGCTCACTAAATGCCTCCTTTGAAAACCAGGAAATGCTTATGCATGGAAGCAGGGTGCACATACAGTCAACAGAGGAAACCACTCTGCTATGTTTATAAATAAGGATTTATGCAAACTAATTAATGTATAGAATGGCCAATGCTTTTCTTCTCCAGATAGGTATAATATCTGAGGCCTTGGATTTTCAGTTTCTTGTGGTAGTTTTCCATTAAAAAGTTTTATTCAAGTGACTTTTATTGAATAGCTCCTATGTGCAATATAAATGGGATACTGTATGTATGATTCTTTGTATAGATTATACATGTCCCTGAGTAATTTCTAATTTTTCCATGTGAGAAGAGGGTTGCCAATAATCTTGATTCTTTGTCATGCATTTGAACTTTGATGATCCTTACATTTGGGCCTCCCTACCCAAATAGGTAGGTAAAGGATCCACCTGCAATGCTGGAGACCCCGATTCAGTTCCTCTGTCAGGAAGATCCCCTGGAGAAGGGACAGGCTACCCACTTCAGTGTTCCTGGGATTCCCTTGTGGCTCAGCTGGTAAAGAATCTGCCCGCAATGCTGGATACCTGGGTTCGAAACCTGGGTTGGGAAGATCCCCTGGAGAAGGGAAATGCTACCTACTCCAGTATTCAGGCCTAGAGAATTCCATGGACTGTATAGTGCAAGGGGTCACAAAGAGTAGACACGAGCAAAAAGTCAGACATGGTTGTACGACTTTCACTTTCTGTCCTTTCTTTAAAGCTTCTTATTTTTGGCCCGTTACCTTGTTTCTACTATAACTGACAGATTCCCACTAGATTCATAATTAAAAAATGAAGATGACTGATTCGGTCACAGAAGAATATGAGCTTTAAAGTCAGAACTCTAGATTTTAAGTCTTGGATGTGCAATTTAATAACTGTTTAGATGTGGGCATCCATTTTATTTGCTGGAGTCTTAGTTCCCTGTCCATAAAATATGGTTTGTAACCTACGTCTTAATTTGTATGTGATTGTGTGTTAAGTCACTTCAGTCATGTCTGACTCTTTGCGACCTTATGGACTGGGATCCACCAGGCTCCTCTGTCCATAGGATTCTCCTGGCAAGAATACTGGAGTGGATTACCATGCCCTCTTCCAGGCGATATTCCAGATACAGGGGTTGAATCCACATCTCTTACGTTTCTAATTTGCTTCTTGATATTGTTGTGAAAGTATATATAGAGAGTACAGTATCTTATGGAAAAACCCAAATGAACTTTCTAGCCAAGCCAATATATATGAAGCTAATGTGATCTTGATGATAAGTACATATCAATTATTATCTTTTTTACTATAAATATGTGGCTCTCAACTCCATATAATGTCCACCCTTTTCCTCAGAGGTTCTTTCAATGCAAAAAAAAAAAAAAAAAAAAGTCAGTGCTTAATTTGATCTTGAAATTAAGAAACTCCTTCTGGTGTTAGAGACAGAAGTTTTTGTCCATTTCAGGGCAACCTCTATAGATCAGCAGAACCTGACATTTATACTGATAAAATTTTTCTGTCTTGAAACTGACCAAAGCTGCAGGTGATATCCAAAAGGACTATCCTGTTGTTAAGAACATTTGCAATAGCGGGGATGGGAAATGTGTTAGAGTCTTCATTTCATTCGGGCTTGGAAAATACACGTTATGTTGAAAGAGAAAACAAGAGAGCAATAGTTTTTTCTTTTCAGTTTAATGAGTAGTTGATTTCTATTAAAAATAATCAGAAATGCCCCTATAAATGATATGCACAAGTTTATGTAAATAGGTCACTTTTGTTCCATGTGGAGAAATATCCTGTATAAATCTAACTTCCAAATATCTCTGTACATGATAACCATGTGTGTTAGTATAAAATATTCTAATTTATAATGAAAGCAACTTTTCCTTAATCTTTTTCAAATTTAAAGAAAGGTAATAGTGAGTTACTTCTGGGTACAAAGATTAATGAAGACACTTATAATAGGTACTGACTTAAAAATTGTGTCAGTTCTGCATTTTAAGAGCTTGTGAATACATTTTATGAACATGTTATTTTAAAATTGGATTTCAAAATGTTTTAACTTTAGCTAAGATTTAGTTTAATGAGCTTTCATTTTAACATTTTTTGAAACAGAAGATGCCACTCTTTCATTCATCAAATCTGCTTCTTCTCTTCTAAATTTCTACATTTACAATTTCGAGAATTCCACCTAATGTGGGAAAGCATTCTAAACAGAGGTACATTCCATGCACTTTATTTGATAAAAGCATTGAATTCACTTAACTACAAAGTTGGAGGTATGGGAAATAGCAACAAGATATGAAAAAGATCTCTAAGGCCCAAAGCAAAGTATGGGATCTTTTTGGTTCAATTTTTAACAGCTGATCAATAGTAAATTTTTGTACAGTTTCTAAAATCTCTGAATGAATTATGAATTGCTATTATTATTATGCCAGTTGAATATCTGAACTTGCAGACCCACCTTGACACTACTATTAAATTATAAATGATTTGCTCTTTTATAAATGTGAATGGATTTAAACAACGTTTGATTTGTGCTTTTACATTCTCCAAATAGCACCACTCTTTAAGCCTATATGGTGATTTAAGCTCTATTCAGTCAATCATATTTTTCTAGTTTTTGCTCACTGATCATATGAGTGATTTTTATTTCTTACCCTTTTCAATCTTGGGAACATTTTTTAACAACCTTAGAGTAAGTCAAGATAACTGACTCCTACAGTTTCAATATCTTCTAACTGAATTTTGATATCATAGCTTTGATTTAATCATAAAATGCACCATATATTTGGCATCTTTGCCAGATTCCATTCTTTAAAACTTAAAAAAAATAGCATTGTTGTTGAAATAGGATATTAACTAGGAATGATAGTGGAGATTTTCTGTCATTTGCTTTTAGATTGTTTATTAATAAGATTAGCCTTTAGGTTGGAATACTGTTGATCAGCCAGACATCTCCAAGTTGAAAAGTGAATGGTTTGCAAGATCTCTGAAACAAGCAGGAATATGCAGCATTTTGTCAAAATTTTAAAAATTCCTAACTCAGCTACTAGATGCCTTAAAAATATGTACAACTTTTGCCCTATAGTACAAGGTTGGGAATGAGTAGCTTAGCACAACTGAAAGATTTCAAAGAAAGCTTTATTGAAAGAAAATAGCATGTTTATTAACCATTTGGTAAAAATGGTTTTTTTCACAGATTAAAAAAATTGTTGAAGTGTAATAAAACTCACCATTTATTGTTTTCTTCCACTGACTAAAAAGTACATTGTTGGGTAAAGACATTTAAAAAACCCTTTTTGTTTTTAAAATTTTTATTGGAGAAGCTGATTTGCAATGTTGTATTAATTCAGGTGCACAGCAAAGTGAATCCCTCTTTTTTAAAAAAAGTGTACACACTAGAACCTTAATTTGGAATTTAGTATTTAAGTTTGTCTCCAACTTACATTTCCTGCTATCTTTCCAACCAAGCGAAATTCTGTGTAGTTACTGGATTGTTGTACTCAGTTTTCCAAAGAGGTTTTGCGAATTCCACCTTCAAAGCTGTATCCTTACTCTTGGTTTCGAATTATTTGCACCTTCTTTACACTCCATTATGGTCTCAGATTCTAGCTCTGGGAACAACTCCTCACTGCAAATCATAGCCCATGGTCACTTCACATTTATCTGAACTTATATTGTAGTTATTATCTTTGTTCTAGTTTAAGATTACATTACCATATATTAAGGGCTTCCCAGGTGGCATTAATGGTAAAGAACCCAGCTGCCAGTGCAGGAGACATAACAGACTCGAGTTTGATCCCTGGGTAGGGAAGATCCCCTGGAGGAGGACGTGGCAACCCACTCCATAATCTTGCCTGGAGAATCGCTATGGACAGAGGAACCTGGAGGGCTCTTTGCAGCCCACAGGGTCGCAAAGAGTTGGACATGACTGAAGCGACTGAACACACATCATATATTACTGCAGGTTACCTCTAAAGCTGATCCCCAGTATATCATCATATGTACTTATAAATTCTCTCCAACATATATCCCAACATGTAAAATCAGTTTAATATTTGTGAACTATTCTCTAGCTGAAAAGAGTACTATGAATCAGTCAAAATCAGAATTATTTATCATTGTAAAATAAATTAAACTGTTTACTATTAAATATATGTCTAGCTATCGGAGTATTACCTATAGGAATCCTTGGATGGTTACTTTAATACGGAAATGAGAATGAGGTAAAATAAACCTAAAAATCATATCCAAGTTAGTTGAAAAGTTTCTTCTAAGTTAAACATTGCATTTGTAGAAACTGACTCCACTAATTTCATTAGGTGATGAATTTTTCTTAGAACAATTGTAAACCACACTGCAGGCCTTCCCCTAGTAAACTCAGTTCCATTAAAGATGAAGTTGTGTGTGTGTGTGTGTGTGTGTGTGATAACATGGATGAAAGATTAAATTTATTTTTCCTACCTTGAATAAAATATACTTTTAAATCTTAAACAGGGTTAAAAATGTTGAATGTGCAAGGTTACCGAAAGACAAAATCTTTAAGCTATCTGGTATGCATTTTGAGAGTGAGTATAAAAAAAAAAGACCAAATAATTCAGGTTTCTAATGCTGGAAGAGGAAGGCTCAGTAACTATGGATTGTTTCTACTAAATTGGTTACCTATTATTTTTAGCAAGAAGCAGAAACCACTTTTAAAATTTTGCAACAGTTTCAGTCTTTAAAAAAAAATAACAGTAAATGGTATAATCATGTTAGAAGCGAACATACATAAAGATATGTTCAGTGGTCTTTCTGTATTACAACTTGACAATAAACAGAATAAAAGGCCTCAGAAATAGAATGACTTTTTCTGAGTTGCTCAGTTTTTCACATGTAAGTCTTCAAAAGGGTTTCCCTGATAGCTCAGTTAATAAAGAATCCACCTGCAATGCAGGAGACCCCGGTTTGATTCCTAGGTCAAGAGGATCCACTGGAGAAGGGATATTCTTGTATTCCAGTATTCTTGGGTTTCCCTTGTGACTCAGCTAGTAAAGAATCTGCCTGCAATACAGGAGACCTGGGTAGATCCCAGGGTTGGGAAGATCCCCTGGAGAAGGGAAAGGCAATTCATTAAATCTTTGGCCTTTTTGCTGAAACACTGAATGCTTTCTCCTCACCTGTGAGGGACTATGACCACTTCTGTTAAACTCTACTGACCTTTTTCATCTTTAAAATGGCAGTGCAGTTCTAAACTTCATTTGTGCCTGTGATTATTTTGTCAGTCTCCTGGTGGCTCAGTGGTAAAGAATCTGCCTATAGTGTGGGAGCTGCAGGAGATGTGGGTTCTATCCCTGGGTCAGGAAGATCCCCTGGAGGAGGGCATGGCAACCCACTCCAGTATTCTTGCCTGGAGAATCCCATGGACAGAGGAGCCTGGCAGGATATGGTCCATAGGGTCACACAGAGACAGACAATACTGAAGTGACTTAGGACAGCACCAGTTAGATATTACTAAATTCATGTTTTTCCTTGTTTCTTGCAAAAAAAAAAAAAAAAATATATATATATATATATATATATATATATACACATACATACACACACACGCATACACACACACAGAGATCACTGTTTTGGGCAGTCATTGAAAACTTTTATTTGCCAATATTATAACCTTAGAAAAGTAGCAATGTGTGCATTCCCTCTTATTTTTGTGTTACTACCTGCCTATTTATTTGTTCATTCGGCAGCTGTGTCTTAAGTGCCTACACTATCCCATGAACTAGGCATTGGGGATTTAGATAAACCTAGTCACTGCCATAAGGATCCTTTTATTTAGTGGGAAAAACAGGAAATAAATAATAATTACAGAAATAAAGTATATTCTATAATTGATCTAGTATGTGAAATGAGACCTGTCTGGGTATATAATAATTCAATAGTTGTATGATTTAAAGCATTTTATATTTACAGAATATTTTATCTTTTGAAGTGTTTTGTTGCTTATCCTTTAGCACAAATAAAAACAACTGAGACTACTCTCAGATATTCTTTTAATCAATATGACTAACGGATACATGTATTCAGAAACAAAATTTTCCTTTTAGCAGAAGATTATTGAGAGATAATTACTGAATGGTAATTTTCTTTTCCATTTATATTTGTGGTTGTGCTGACATTTCAGTAAGGTTTTATTGAAGCAATAAGGTCACTCACTAAAATGCAGATGATGAATCTAATAATAGTGTTAATTATGCTTTATTTCATACATATAGACATGCAGAATCTGAGTCATAGCTAGGATGTTAATTACTTTATAAGGATTAGAATAAATTAAGGTAGGGGCTCCTTCTATGTATTAATTAAAAATTCACCATGGCATCAGCAATTCAGATAAGCAATAAAATGTGGTTGAATGCTTATTTCACTATGAACTTTAGGATGTTTATTGGCAGAAATATCTTGAAAAGTTCAAAACATTAGCATTGTCACATTTTAACAGCTTTTCCCCTCTGAGTTACTTCTGTAAAGACTTTTGGTAACTTGCTGTATTTAAATTTGACCACTGCAAACCCCTTCCATCTTCTTGAAGTACTTCTTTTGACTACTGTAAAATCATCTGTTCCTTCCATGTTTCCCTCCACCTCCCAGATCTGTCTTTTTCAGTCTCCTTTTCTGACTGTCATCGGTGTTGAAGTCTCAGAGCTCCATCCTGAGTCACTCTCAGGCCTCTATGTATTAGGGCTTCAGCATGTATTGTTTCCGTTGTGTGACATGATTTTGATGACCTGTTTTAGGTAATCTCATTTACTCCCATGGATTGAAATTTCAACTTCATCATGATGTCTCCTAAATTCAGAATTTCAGTCCTGACCTTCCTCCTGAAATCCAGAATCATATAGTCAACACCATATTTGACATCTCCACCTAGAATATCCATGGGCTTCCCTGGTGTCTCAGACAGTAAAGAATCTGCCTGCATGGTGGGAGACCTGGATTCAATCCCGGGGTTGGGAAGATCCTCTGGAGAAGGAAACAGCTACCCACTCCAGTATTCTGGCCTGGAGAATTCCATGGACAGGAGCTTGGCAGGCTATAGTTCATGCAGCCTCAAAGGGTCGGACAGGACCGAGCGGCTTTCACTTTCATCTAGAATACCCTGTCCGTGACCGAATTCTTGCTTTCTTTCCCTTCATTCCTTACCCCAGAACTCATTCTGCTTCCCATCTCCACTCCTCATTTTCTCACCACACACCTCACCATCTCTCACTGAGCTTCACTTGCCTTCATTCTGTTCCTGCAGATGCCACTGTACTTTCCACATTGGGCCTTTGGTTCTTCTGCCTGCAGTGGCCTGTCGCCAGAAATCGACTTCTGCTTTCCTACCGGGCATCACTATCGCATCACTCTAGTGTAACTTCTTAGATCTTGAAAAGTGTATTTCTTATTTATTTCCTTTCTCCTTCCCTTCCTTCCTTCCTTTCTCCCTCACTCCATTACCTTATACCTTTCTTGAATTCTCTCATTTTTATAACATTGTTCTACCCTCATCCCCTTTATGCATAACACAGTTTAACGTAGCAAAGAATAGATAAATACCTGCCAAATGGCATGGTTTAGTCAAATTCTAATTTTTCTACCTGATCTTTTCTGAGGTTACCTCAGAATGGTGGAGGGCATGCATGTCCATGTGAGAGTGAGCTGCTACTTCACCTAATGTTATCATTATCTAAAGTTATCTAAATATTTGAAATATTCTGTGCTAACAACTCTTGCTTCCTCCTGAGATTGTGAATAGAATTATTTCCAGATGGTCCAGAAGTTTCAGCATATTGCTACAGTTAACAAAAAGCTTTTGTAAATGTTATATTAACCACTAAGGAGCATGTGCTACCATTAATTTGTGTTATGAGTTCCTGTTAATGGCAGAATTTGCCTGTACATGCATTTTTCTCCTAAAATCGTATATAATAATTAGAGTACTGGTTGCAGAAAATTATAGATAACGAAAGACTGACACCACAGTACTTAAAAACATGTTAGGTGTGCCTTTTAGTAAAGAGCTAAATTTTCAGATGTTATAAAAATACTTCACTTTGAGTTTAAGAAAAATTTCTTTAAAAAATCTGCTAAAATAAAGGTAAGGTGACTTTGATTATTGTTGTGAAGTGAAAAAAGAAAGAGTCGCTTAGTTGTATCTGACTCTTTGTGACTCCGTGGACTGTAGCCCACCAGGCTCCTCTATCCATAAAGTTCTCTAGGCAAAAATACTGGAGTGGGTAGCCATTCCCTTCTCTAGGGGACTCTTTGTGACCCCATGGACTGTAGTCTGCCAGGCTCCTCTGTTCATGGAATTCTCCAGGCGAGAAGGCTGAATTGGGTGACCATTCTCTTCTTCAGGGTATTTTCCTGACTAAGGGATTGAACCCAGGTCTCCTGCATTGCAGGTATTTTCTTTACCATTGGAACCACATGCTAAGGTGAGACCCGGGTTATTGTTGTTAAGGAGTGTATAAAATGTATTCATTTATCTTTTTCTTTTCTTGTATTTATATCAAGTAAATCAATGGAAAATTCTCTTTGGAACATTATATTTCTCTTTGTTACTATGAATAAATTAGCAGTATATTGCATTCAATAGTACAGTGTTTTTTGAAGTTCCTTAATGTGAACATAAATAAAGAAACAAGCTTAACATCAATATTCCTGCCCTTTACTTAGTTATTTCCAGAACATTTCCAGGATAGAATATTTAAAAAGTCATTTGGGCTTACTGTAGTTTGACTGAAGTAAGCTAAAGATTGCTTTATTGACTGGACCAGTGTATTAACTGAAGTGGGAAGAAAGGTTATCACACTGTATCTGGAAAGTTTTAAAGAAAGTGGAGTGGGATTTCCTAAAATTTTCTTCTACTTACTTATAAATAGTTGATTTAAATGAAAAAGACAAATCTAAAATTATTAGGAGGAAAGAGAACCAATAATGAATTCAAGGTCATAAAGTATACTTCCTATTTCTTTATAAGAACCTAGGGCTATAGCTTATTTTGCTGCTTGCCAGCTTATATATGGTTACCAGGGAAACTTCCTGTTCTAAATTATGCTGCGTGAAACTTACATGTATTCTCTTAATTTAGATCCCATATTTAGATTCCATTTAAAATAACTAGGATGTGGTAGGAGGGAATTCTCTAATATATCATTTAACATTTGTAGTTTCTTTTTTAAAATGAAAAACTTTGATGGCACATAAGTATTTATAATAGTATAAATCAATACATAGCACTTTTAACCATCTCATAAATCAGGCCTGCCAGGTTTATTTGTCTAAATAGAATAAATTAGCCAAAAAGCAATGTTTTACTTAGAGTGATTTTATGTATGAATATTAAAAAGTATATCACAGAGTGTAGCATTCATAAGGCATTTCCATTTTGTATTTCTTGTGGCAAAATATGTCCTAGAGATTTGTGGGCATACTTTCAAGTGGGAATAAATACTTGTAGAGTTTTAGAGAATCTAGTACTTCAGTCTTTTATGAAAACCTTGTATTCCGGTATTAGATATATCTGTTCATTGACTTCTTTGTTCATTCAATAAGCACATACCTGTTCACTATCAGGTACATTGCAATGTGCTAAACACAAAGGATTCCAATCAAATATTTTACCTACTCTCAACTAGACTAGAGAAAAAGATGGCAATGTCAGTCATCTTGGCACACTGCGATAAATCCTGTAAAAGGGAAATGTACTGGGGGCGAGTCAGGGTGGAGGAACATTCAGATGAGATAAGGCCCAGGATCATCTGGGTTCTTCTGGACCTGGAAGAAGACATAGATTAAAGACTTTTTAAGTCAAGGAGTGACTCAGATGATCTGGTATGCATTTGAGAATAACTCTGATGGCAACTCTGAAGGCTGGTGGGGATTAATCCAGATGAGAGATAAGAACACAGTATGCTTCGAAACCACCCTGTTGTTCAAGTTTGGGAAGATAAGAACTTGAATGAAGGCATTTGCAGTAGGAATATCAATAAGGGATGCCAAAGAGTGTTGACATGGCAATGATTTGGAGTCAAAGGATGTTAGAGAGAAAAAAAATACATTATTTTATAAAAGTATTGTATAGGTTAGAGAAAGATGGCCTAGAAAATGGCGCTTACATGTAGTCTAAAACTTAGATGAAACAGCTGTTGTCACTGTTGAACATGCTCTATTTTCAGGAACATTTTTTACACAGGGTTAAAATAATAAAAACTTTCTGTAATGGTTATAAATTATGAAATTATATATTTAATTTCCCTTCATGTATATGTGACATTTTGAACTTGAACAAATCAAAAACTAAAAAGATAAAAACTGATTTTTTAAAAAAAAAATCAAAGCTGATTAAATCAGATAAAATTATTTCAGCAAAAGGTTGCCCCTTAAGAAACCTGATATTTTTCAGAGAAATATATTTTAGAGTTCATTTCTGACATAAATTTCTAAAATCAGTTAATGTCATCTAACATTTCCTTAACTATAATGATATTCTTAATGGAAAAGATATTAGAAGGCTGTATAATTAAATGCATATTTGAACCTGTGGTTATTCTGTTCCTAGTATTACTCATAAAAGCATAAAAGTGACCATCTGGGTAAGGCAGGACTGTAGTTTTGGAACCCAACCTGATAGCCTTGACCCTTTAAACCCATAGCTGAGATTTACTGTCAAAATAAGTTATAGAAAAACATGACAACAAAACATCTTCTTTTCTATTCCCCCTTTAAAAATGACTAAATTCAAGATGTATTGCATATCTAACCACTATTAATTTAGGAATATTTTATAATCATCAATATGATAACCAGTTCATATCAGTTCACAAGTATTTAAAAACTGAAGTTTTTGAGTACTTACAAAATACACAGAGAAAATATGAGTATTCCACAACTTGTGGAGGAAGGAATCTATATTATATAGTGTTATGACTATTAATTTTCTTTGGGACCACATGTGAAGTTCCTTTTATGCTGGTTTTTTACTTACATACTGTGTTTTTCAAAATACTATAAAATGGATATTTAGGGCTATAGGCATTGATATTAGAAAGTTCCATAATTTATTTGATGATGACTCAAGTAAGTAACATAGATTTTCACATATCATTTTTTTTACATTTTTGCTAAATCTTTTGTAAAATAGCTTGTGCTATTTTACCTTTAGGCACAATTTTGAATATAACTCATTTAGTATCACTATAATAGACGTTGTCATATTCTGTCTCAGCATAAGATATGTAGTGATTCCCGAGACAGTTTAGTGCAGTGAATTTTTTGAAATTATGTCTTTTTATTGATAATTGTTATCAGAATATGTAATTATTAACATACCATGTTCCATTAAATGGAAATTTATGTAATTGTTTCAAAATATATGCTCATATTAGAGAAAGGAAGGCAGAAAATAATTGTCAGCTATTCTTCACTGCATTTGTTTTGAGACCACTGCAAGGAGGTCCAACCAGTCCATCCTAAAGGAAATCAGTCCTGAATATTCTTTGGAAGGACTGATGTTGAAGCTGAAACTCCAATACTTCAGCCACCTGATGTGAAGAGCTGGCTCATTTGAAAAGATGAGGGCAGGGAAAGATTGAGGGCAGGAGGAGAAGGGGGCGATAGAGGATGAATGGTTGGATGGTATCACTAACTCAGTGGAGATGAGTTTGAGTAGACTCCAGGAGTTGGTGATGGACAGGGAGGCCTGGCGTGCTGCAGTCCATGGGGTTGCAAGGAGTCGGACATGACTGAGCGAGTGAACTGAATAGGAATTATGTTCTATCGGCTGAAAGAGATTATATATGCTTGAATGAATTATATTTGTCATTCACAAAGTAGTTTATAACTACGGACCAAAGTTTAGGAAGTGTTTTCAGGTTTAAAAATAATTTCTTATTAAGATAACAGGAATTTGTCAAATGGTTTGGGTTTATCTTCAGAGTTTATCTAGAATCTCACCTCCATTCCTTTCACCTTGGTCTAAGCTATTATGAGAATGAGTCATTGTATTGGCCTCCTACCTGGTTAGTTGATTACAGCAGAACAGACTAGGCTTTTGCAGGCAATGATTCTCAACCCTCCAAACCTCAGTGACTTAACACCAAAAGTAATTCATATATCTTATTGACAAGGGTCTGCTTTATTTTGACAAGATGAAGATGCTAGGGGCGACTTCTCACAGTCACTCAAGGATCCAGGCTGAGGGAAGCTGTGCCATTCCATGTCGCCAGCTGAAACAGTGGGGGAAAAGACTAGATAATTCTAGAGTCACAGCATGAAAGTGACACAGGTCACTACTGCTCACATTTCATCATCTGGACATCAGTCCTGTCGCCCCACTAACTACAGAGAGGCTGAGAAACACACTTTTTATATGCCCAGGCAGCAAAAGGGGGCCAGGAACTCTCAAGCACTCTTAATGTCTTCCCCACTAGTTTAGACGATCAAACCCTCCTTGCTACAAGATAATTTCAATAGAATAGTAAAGTGATCGTTTTAATGTATCAGATCATGTCACTCTTCTGTTTGAAATCATATTGAATGGCTCCCTATTTAACTCAGAAGGAAAACTAATGTCCTTACTGTGAACCACAAAGTCTAACATAGACCCTCCTGAGTGGCTCACTCCCTTCCTTCTTTTAAGTTTCCTTGTTGAAGGGCCTTTCTTTATTACCCTGCTTTATTTTTCTTCTTGGCATTTACCACTCTTTGATATACTGTGGTTATTAGTTTTGCCTGTTTATTGTTTGTCTCTTCCTACTAGAATGCGAGCTACAGAAGGGCAAGGACTGTCTTTAGTTCACCCTTTTAACACCAATGCCAAGAGTGGTGCCTGGCATGTTAGAACATGAATGAATGGAGGAATGAATCAATAGGATGCCCCTAAGAACTGTGTTGAAAATCTCCTTGCCTCTGTATAGTTAACTTGTCATGTATTATTCTTTAAGAAACATGTTTTATTTTTCCCTTACTTCCTTTTTTCCCCTTGTTTCTGAAGGTATCACTAAAATTTATCATACAAAGACATGTACCATGCTAAATGGGATCCAGGTTGAAAACAGTAAAAATGAGAGATCAAAGGCAAACCTGGGGAACCTGTATAGAAAGATTGTATCAAGGGGAGAGAATCTGCAGGTCAAGGGAGGTCTGATTTGGAATGATTTTTTTAACGTAGCTTCTGAACCATGTAGGATTAATAGTAGAATATAGAACCATAAATGAATCTTTTTCTTAGTTTTATTTAATTTATATTAAAATGAGACTGTATCTGATTGTTGAAATGAGAAGAGTATATCACTCTGATGTTTTAATAGTAAAATCATAATCTACCAAATTAAATAACTGTTTAAGATTTCAAGTAAGCGGATGCTAACTAATGTAATGAGTAGAGAAAAATATGCTTTCCTATACACATACACATTTACGTAGGTAGAATTAAGGAATGGGTGTTTATAATATAAAGAGAAAGAGTTTAGAGGTAATAGGAAAAGTGCTGATTTAATGTTGACAGTTGCAAAATGAAAAATGTTAATATCCTTTTTAGTTCACTTGACAGGAGATGACCTGTCAAAGAAGGGCAGAAAAAGGGAGTTTGGGTGAATTATTTACTAGTGTGAGACTGATGATTTATTATGCCCGAATGGAATTTGAGTTCTTTGCCAGTGGACAGTCTAATATACCAGAACCAAACCCAGGTGTTGACTATTAGCAGGAGGTCTTGAAAACAAGGTAGTGATGGGCTGGTGCTTATAAAGGGCTGGCTTTGGAAACTGCTGGAACCCCCTGCTGCTATTCCTGTGAATTCCATTGTGGTCATCTTAAAATGCTTTTATTTTTTCCTCCATCTGAGCCATGACAAGCAGGCTGTGTGCAGTGGCAGAAAAATGACAAGGGGTGATCCTTGAGAAAATTCTCAGTCAGATTCCATCATATATACATGTAGATGGTAGCATTTATCACCTATTTTTGAGGACATGGCAACTAGTAGTTGTTACTTTGTTTCCTGAAGTAGCAAGTGTCTCAGAAATAGTAAACTGGTATCCCATTGTGTGTCAGAGTTCTCCAGAGAAACAGAACCAATATTTTTTTTTTTTTTAAGATTTTTTAATAAGGAACTGGATCACATGATTATGGAGTTGGAGAAGTCCCCAGACCTGCAGCCAGCAAGACTCAGGGAAGCTGATAGTAAGGTCCCAGTCTGAATGTGAAAGCTTGAGAAGCAGGAGAGTCATTGGTAAATGTTCCAATTCAAGTCTGAGTGTAAAAGCTGATGTCCCCAGCTCCAAGGTAAACAGAGAGAGCTAATTATCCCTTACTCAGCCTTTCTGTTCTCTTCAGCCTTCAAAGCTCTGGCTAAGGCCACTGAGACTGGGAAGGCCATCTGCTTTACTCAGTCTATCTCTGCTATGCATGCTAAGTCTCTTTGTCATGTCTCACTACGTGTGACCTTATGGACTGCAGCCTGCCAGGCTCTTCTGTCCATGGGATTCTCTAAGCAAGAATACTGGAGTGGGTTGCCAATTCCTCCTCCAGGGGATCTTCCTGACCCAGGTATCAAATCCACATCTCTTGTGTCTCCTGAATTGGCAGGTGGGTTCTTTACCACCAGCACCACCTGGGAAGCTACCTCCACTGACTCATGTGTTAATTTCATCCAGAAACACCTTCACAGACACAGCTAGAATAACATTTAGCCAAATATCTGGGAGCTCTTTTTCCCGGTCTGTTAACACATAAAATTAACCATCACATCTATGAAAAGTAAATTACTTTTTGGCAGGAAAGGAAGATTTCTGGGTGGAAAATACATTCACTTTCTTGGGTCTCTTATAAACTAAGCTATTCCTTAGAATAAGAGAACTCTTACCTCAGTTAAATACAGTTCATCAATAACCATTGGTAACTGTAATTGTTACATTCCGAACCTGCATGTTGTTTCAAATATACGGTTTTAAGTAACTAAGTGGGGAAATACTATCAACTCAAATGGTAAAGTAGGTTCTATCCTCTGCTGTGGTTTATACAAGATCTCAATCCTGGCTGCATATTAGTACTATCTAGGGGAGCTTTAGGACATTGCTGGTGGCTCAGAAGGTAAAGAATCTTCCTGCAATGCAGGAGACCAGGGTTCAATTCCTAGGTCAGGAAGATCCCCTGGAGAAGAGAATGGCAACCCATTCCAGTATTCTTGCCTGGAGAATTTCATGGACAGAGGAGACTGGTGGGCTACAGTCCATGGGGTCACAAAGAGTTGGACACGACTGAGCAACTAGCACTTTCACAGGAGAGCTTTAGGGCTTCCCAGGTGGCACCTAGTGTTAACCTGCCTGCCTGCCAATGCAGGAGATTCAAGAGATGCGAGTTCTATCCCTGGGTCGGGAAGATCCTCTAGAGGAGGGCATGGCAACCCGTTCCAGTATTCTTGCCAGGGGAATTCCATGGACAGAAGAGCCTAGCAGGCTAGAGTCCATGGCATCACAAAAAGGTTGCACATGACTTAGCAGCTAAAGAACAACATCTGGGGAGCTTTTTGAAATACTCAGCCTTGGTCTGCCATCCTGTTTTGCCAAAAGTTTTCACTTTGGTCTCAGGTTCAAAGATTTGTTAATGAAATAAGCCACTCATTATATACAAATAAATAATATAGATATTTATTAGAGAATTATCTAGCTTACTTTCAACATACTAACATTAAAAGAAAAGAGAAATAGAAAGAACAGAGAATACATCACCAAACTGGGTTTTGACCAACACCCAGACTCAAACAGCGCTGGGAAGTCCTGTGGCACAGCATATCTGGAGTCCCAGCTGGGAAAAGGGTCCCCAGGAAGTGAGTCTGCTCCATGGGTGAGACTTCAAAGATTACACTTCCAGGTTCCTGTTTATAATCCCAGGATGGATGCAAACTGATATCATCATCAGTCTGTGACCAAATTGCAGGCCTGATTTCCTGTTAATGCTGTTTGTTTGGTCTTGTAAAACTTGGAATGTTAATAAGCCTGGGGTTTGGTTGGCCAGGCCCCCTTCAGGGGCTCAACAATCACAAGATTTCTCCCTCATCTTATCTGCAGTGCTGAAAGTCTTGCACTCACAGCAGGCAGTCACTCACAGTCAGGGCAGTGTCTAGGCAGATTAGAAGCAATGCCAGAAGCCTGCCTGCCCTATTCGTTTAATTTCCCTAACACATCCAGACATCCAGAACAGTTGGATTCATTGAGGTGGGGCCTGGCATCCATGTTTCGTCAGAGTCTCCCCGGTGATTCCAATGGTCAGCCAGACTTGAAATCCTGATTCCATAAACCAAAGATGATGATGTATCTCTTTCCCGTGAGTCCCCTTCTGCTTAAAAAGTGTCCTGTCTGGTAGTCTAGAGATCCTTCTTCACCTCCTTAGATTCTATCTGCTCTTTGTCAAATAAATGCCAATTCCTGGGCCCTCTGTTAGCTATGTTGGCAAATACTTCAAAGTTTCTCACCTCTATTTTTGTTTCACTAAGTCTGTCAGGGGCTGATTATTTTCTGAACACTCCCCAGGCCATGATGGTTAGACAATCCAGGGAACCTCTAAATTTAGAACCTTCAAGTCCAAATTGGGCTTGTGTTTTGTCCCTGCTGAAAGAAGATTAAAATTCTAGTGTTGCATGACAATGTCAGGAAGCAGAGAAGCGTTTCCTTGAGGAGTTTGCTCCAACCCCTTGGAACTGCATTTGAAAAACAAGGCTGAGGAGTATCTCTGTAAAAACCTGACTTTCTTTGTCCCATACCTTTCCCATATTACAGAATGCAAAACATATCTCTTGCTTCTGGTATGATCTTTCATCATACACTCAGGAATCTATCCTGTGGTCTAAAATTCCATATCATAAAAAAAAAAACGTAAAATAAAATAAAATTCCATATCATATAAACTCACAGAGGAACAGTGATAAGTTTTTAGCCAAAAAACAGAGACACAAAAAACAGTGACATGAAAGAATATACTTATAGAGATAATGGCAGAGACTATTTGAAATCAAGAATGACCTGGAAAACTGCATTCATGTAAGTCTGCATACAAATAGACATAAGACTAAAGCTGCTATTTATTTGGGTTGCTATGATGAAATGCCACAGACTGGGTGGTGGGAAAATAACAGAAATTTATTTCTAATGGTTCTGGGGCTCAGAAGTGTCAAGGCACCAGCATAGTCAAGTAAGCGCCCTCTTCCTGGTTCATAGCTAGCACCTCTCACTGTGTCCTCTCATGGTAGAAGCAGCTTGGGGTCTCTCTTTATCCTCTTTTGTAAGGTATTAGTCCCATTCATGAGGGTTCCATTTTCATGACTTCAGCACCTCCTGAATGTTCCACCTACTAATACCATCACCTGGGGTATTAAAATTTCAAGGAAGAGACACACAGAATGTAGCAAGTATAGGACAGTTCCTAAAGGTAGATGCTCAAATATAATCCTAGATTCAGGACTTAATAGACCACTGTGTCTGTTATTGATAGAACTAAGTAATAAAACAATAAAAAAAAACAGATGAATTAAAGAAAAGGCACTTATGCCAGTTTGAATGAACTGAGCTGCTTGTGGGGAGCACATACATCAGTTTAATTTACAGTAAGGGTGTGGAATGGAAACAACCACCCAGACAGTGGAAGGATCATCAGTGTCAACAATATTGTCCATAAAGATGATGGGAGGGATATATAGTGAAATGTGAAGCAGTCCTGAACCACTGAAATACAGGGGTGAGTATCGTCCACTGATTATGGAAAACAAATGTCAGGTTGTTATGTAGTTGCTAAGTCATGTCCAGCTCTTTTGTGACCCCATGAACTGTAGCCTGCTAAGCTCCTCTGTCCATGAATTTCCCAAGCAAGAGTACTGCAGTGGGTAGCCATTTCCTTTCCCAGAGGTCTTCCCAACCCGGGAATTGAACCTGTGTCTCCTGCATTGGCAGACATTAAAAGAGGAGAGGTTGGCGAGTGATCTTAGGGAAAGTGATAGGGACAAACAAAAAGAATGACAATCTCTTACTCTTGTTCTGTGTATCAGGAAGACTGGTGACAGAGGCACAGAGAAGGCCCAGCCTTGGGCAAGAGTTAGCACGGGTTATTGCAGAAAAGAGGCAGTGTTTAATTGAGAATAGATGCCGTGGTGGAAGGAACTTTGGGAGCAAAAACCGAAAGGTAGAGGAAAGTGGCAGTATGAAGAGGGAATGGCATAAGGACTGAAGAAAGGTTTGGAGTTGAGTACTGGGTTTGGACAGTGGTAGAACTGAAAAATCTAGTCTAGTAACAATAACTCCAAGAGTTGGTGATGGACAGGGAGGCCTGGCGTGCTGCGATTCATGGCGTTGCAAAGAGTCGGACACGACTGAGCGACTGAACTGAACTGAACTGAACTGAACTGAACAATAATATCAACAGCAACAATAATAACAGTTAAATTGTATTGAGCACTATGTGCCATGCACCATTCTAAGCATTTCACACATGTTAACTTATTTAAATGGGGGCTTCCCTTGTAGCTCAGTCAGTAAAGAATCAGCCTGCAATGCAGGAATCTGCCTGCAGTGCAGGAGACCCGGGATCGATTCCTGGGTCGGGATTTTAAATAGCATATCAGTAAATCAACAAGGTACTGTTGTTGGTGCAGGCTGCATAATTTGTGCAAGGTCACATGACTGGTGACCCCGAGGGCTGCAGTTGCAGCCCAGGTAGTCTAGCGCCAAAGCCTGTGCTCTGAAGTGTGATAATGTGTGCTGAAATACAACAGCTGAAGGCAGTTGTATCTGGATGGCACTTTTTTCACAAAAATCATGCTTCTTACAAAGACAGCATTTTTGTAAATTTAGGAACCTTCTAATGTAACATATGCTTGATGAAAAAAAGGCTGGATTGTGATCTGCCCTCTGGGGCAGTTGTCTGCTGAATGTGGATGGACCAGGGCAGCAGCATCCAAAGGAGTTTTGGTGAGAAGTTGGTGAGCTCTGACAGCAGAGACTCCGTCTCTCTTGGAGACACACCTCAGACAATGCTCTTAGCTTGGCTCCACCAGCTTCAGTGTCTCAGACATTTTGCCTTTCTTCATTTCACATTAATACCCCCTTACACTGACATCTTCTTTTCTGGGTTATGTTAATATCACCACTTAAGTCTTTGACCTGGGGATCAGGAGTCTCTTTAATTTTGCAGTTTTCTTTCTTGTGATCTATTTTGTATTGATCATGATAGTTTTAACTCACAGTGCAATCTTATTTCCAAATTACTAGTCTGCCTGTGTAGGTAACATAAAAAGGATAACAAACTCACTGGGCTAAAAAGGCTTCTCCAGAGGGTGCCTAATCTATGTCACAGCCAGTGGGCAAAACTGTTCTCCAATGTCTTAGAAATATGGCTCTCTGCATCCTTATATATACATCTGTTCCTTCCCCAAATCTATGAGCAGTCTGATTTAATCATCCTAATTGTAGCTTTAGACATTTTTATGCAAGTTAAAATTCATATTCCTTTTTACTTGCTTTCTGTCTTCTACCTTATGTGTGCACAGGCACACTCACACACATGGTCACAAACTAGTAATCTCACAGGCTGTTGCAGCTCAGTCTTTGTTGTTGTTGCCCTTCAATAGCTGTGTCCGACTCTTTGCGACTCCGTGGATTGCATCATGCCAGACATCTCTGTCCTTGACTATCTTGAGTTTGCTCAAACTCATGTCCATTGAGTCAGTGATATCACCCAATCGTCTCATCCTCTGTCGCCCCCTTCCCCTAGCCTAGATCTTTCCCAGCATCAAGGGTTGACTCTTCGCATCAGGTGGCCAGAGTTTTGGAGCTTCAGTTTCAGCATCAGTCCTTCCAATGAATATTCAGGGTTGATTTCCTTTAGGATTGACTGGTCTAATCTCCTTGCTGTCTGGATGTATCCAAATAAATGAATTTGATGTCAGATTGCTTTTCCTCATACAGGCTACAGAAAAGAGCACAGTCTCTGGAGGCCGGTAAACCAGGATAAAGAGACTGTGTGTGACTCTGTAGAGTTACTTCATTGCTTCCAGACTTGATTTCTTTCCTGTAAACTAGGGATAAGAGTAGTGTACACATCAGAGGGTTATGATGATTTTTTTTAAAAGTATGGGAAAATTCTTATTGCTATAATACGTATTATTCAATATTAAACAACTATATTTTTCACATATCATTTCCACCATTTAATATGTAATCTTAGACATATGACAATATTAAAGATCTTCAGGTCTACAACTTTTTTTCCTTTGGAGTATAATTGATTAGCTCATTTACAATGTTGTGTTAGTTTTAAATGTACAGCAAAGTGATTCAGTTCTACAAACACACATATTCATTCTTTTTAAAGTTCTTTTCTCACATGTGTGTTGTGCTGTGCTTAATTGCTCGGCTGTGTCCGACTGTTTGCTCCCCTATGGACTATATAGCCTGCCAGGCTCCTCTGTCCATGGGAATTCTGCAGGCAAGATTACTGAGTGGGTTTCCATGCCCTTCTCCAGGGTATCTTCCCAACTCAGGAATTGAACCAAGGTCTACTGCATTACAGGCAGATTCTTTACCATCCGTGCCTCCAGGGAAGCTCCTTTTCTTATATAGGTTATCACAGAATATTGAGTAGAGCTCCCTGTGCTATACAGGAGGTCCTTATTGGTTATCTGTCTTGTATATACTCTAATTTTTATTAGTAGAGTCATAGGTCTTTTCTTTTCTTGAAAACAATACTATTAAAAAAAAAAAAAAAAGTGCTCAGGGCTGGTGCACTGGAATGACCCAGAGGGATGGGATGGGGAGGGAGGTGGGAGGGGATTCAGGATGGGGAACACATGTAAATCCATGGCTGATTCATGTCAATGTATGCAAAAATCACTACAATATTGTGAAGTAATTAGCCTCCAACTAATAAAAATAATTGGGGAAAAAGAACAAAAGAGAAAAAATAAATAAAATATCTGTTGTGCAAAGGTATTAACTAGAAAGATAAAGGATCTATTTAAGTTTATGATCTCCATGTAATCTAAAAACCTCTATTTGGAGCTATGTTTTGATATGACAAATTTGTTCTCAAACAAAAGAACTACTGTTGTGATTGCCATTTAAACAAATAATGTTTATTAAAGTTGATGCTAAAATCCCCCCTCCCCCCAAAAAAAAAGTAGGCAGGGGGACTTTTCCCAAACAGTATTAACCATGTATGTGATCACATTGGTTTGATCTGATCTGAACAAAATACCACTCCAAACATTGCAATATGTATTGGGTTTTTTTTTTTCCATATACTCACACATAAGTGTTTAAGCTCCCAGATTAGTAACACATGATAGTTTGCTTTCACTGGACTTTCAATCTTGTCATGAGACACAAGTTAATATATATAAAACAATGAATAAGTAAATCATTGCTAAATCTTCATGACAAACTGCAATTCAAGTCTCACTCTTCTGATCTTATGAAGGAGGACAAGAGATACTTGCCCAAATTTCCACATCTAGGAAGGGCCATGAACTTGGCACTCGGTCCTGGTTCTGAAGTCTGGGCTCTTCTCAATACATCAGCTGTTTTTCAGCCTGTACAATTTTTATGTCACGAAGGACTTTTTGGTGTATTTTTTTTTTAATTAATGTGAGATGTGTGGTCTTTTGTAGCATGAATAAATTATAGCATTTTAGAAACTATATCAAAATGTGAACTTTTAAAATTTAGGAAAGGGGGTAGAGGTAAAGGCCATGTTCTTTGACAGAACTAATGGACACCCAAGTTCTAAAAAGTTATATTATTTTTCATTTGGTTATGTGAGATTTTATGTAATTTGTGCAATGCTTTATCTGTAAGCCACCATCATTTTCTGGGGCAAAGAAAATAACTCACTGTCTGTCATCTCCAAACCATCATTCCTCTCACAACTGCAAAATACCCTGTGGAGATGGTATATGCCAGGCCTTTTTAAGACTTTACAAAGACTGGAGACCAACTGCTTTCAAACAGAAATATTTACTGAGAAGCTAATCCGTATATCAGAGATCTGAAGAAAGAGAGCGAGACTAACAGCTGAAAATAGGGCTCATTACTGGAGAAACTGCAATGAGCCCGGGGGGAAGTTCTCTAATTCTAGAAAGGATGTGTTTAAAAGGAAAGGCCAAGGAATGGAGTGAGACTGAATGATATATTTGAAGTAGGAAGTTGGACAAACTGACTTCGGTTAGTGAATATTAATAGAATTGAACAAAATAGCCCTGTTAGGTTATTACAATGCATCATTGCATCATAGAGTCTTTAATCAGAAGTATTTGTTTATCTGACTAGGGATCTTGGCCTATCCTCAATAGTGTGTAATAATGCAGGGAAACATAGTATGTGCTTGGCATAATTACATGAACTTAAGAAACGACTTTATTCCTCTGAGAAATGTAGCGGGACTTTCTTGTTATCATTAGTGATCATGGTGTCTATTCAAGGAATGAATAAGCTGGTAATAGTTTTTATTCAGGGTCAAGCACGGGGAGAATTAAAACAATTAATGAAAATTAATCATATGAAAAATTAATGCTGATCATAGAGGTTTCCTAGAAGCAAGCTGTGCTTGCTGCTTTTGTTTTTGAATATTCTGAATGTGATGGAAAGAAAGTGAAGAGAAAGGGCCCAGCATGTAAGCTTTCATAGAGCCTTAGGATTTTTAATATATGCCATCGTTTTATTCTCTCAGCAGCTCTTCAAATTAAGTGTCATTATTACTTCCTCTTTATAGACTGGGAGATGGAGCAAAGAAGGGGGAATGGTAAAGCAAGACCCAGAGTGGGTCTCTGATTCATATTCCATGTTCTCACACATTCTCTTCAATTATGGATTTTTCACGGGGTCCCTGGAGTTTCTTAAGTCAGTTTTCAGAGCACAGAGTATAAAGACACCTCCTAATTTAAAATTAGATTATGCCTTTATCTTCAGGAAAGCAGAGACATTTGACCTCAGCAACGAGTGAACAGAGCAGGAGGTAGAACCCTAGGACGACTCCCAGATGGAGCTGCTTATTAGCGTACAGAGCAGGCTGTGGTGAAGACAAGAAGGTGGATCCGCCTTTACCGGGCATGTGCTGCGTGATAGAGATAAACCAACATTTAGTAAACCAAGGCACTATAAAACAAACACAAAACACTCAAAAACAGGGAAAACTAACCTGTGGTGTTAATTTTTAGAACAGCGGTTAGTTGGATACATAGTAGAACTTGAAGACAGCATGAGGGCAACATCTCGGATTCTGGTAAAATCCTTTTTCTTGCTCTGGTGCTGGGTGGGCAAGTAGGTTCATTTTATGAAATATAATGAACTCTACATTATAATCCATGTATTTTCCTAAATGTTTTTAAATTATTCATATTTTTATTTTATGCTTTTGTTTGTATGTGATTATATATTGTTTGGGGCTTGCCTTGTGGCTCAGATGGTAAAGAATCTCCCTGCAATGCGGGAGACCTGGGTTCGATCCCTGGGTTGGGAAGATCCCCTGGAGGAGGGGATGGCACCCCACTCCAGTATTTTTACTTGGAGAATCCCCATGGACAGAGGAGCCTGGCAGCCTGGGGTCACAAAGAGTTGGACAAGACTGAGCGAATAAGCACAGCACAGCGTGTGTTGTCTGCTTCTTCAGGTGTTGGTTTCTATCCAGTTGTTACCTGTCTTTTTAAACCATATATATGACCAAAAAAGAAGTGTGAGTATATATAGATGTGTACATATGTGAAGCCCAGTTTAACTGCATCTCAACTGTGCGGCAGAAGGCCAGTCACAGAAGGCATATCAACTCTGAGGAATGCAAACAGATTTTTTTTTTGTACAATATAAACATAAGGGGAAAAAATAATAGCACTAATACTTTCTGAGTAAAAGGTAAGCATTAATTATAGAACCATTGAAGGAAGATTTTATCACTGAAGGTTTAGGTGATATAAGTAAGCAATTTGATTATATGAAATATCAGCGTCTTCAACACAGAAAGCATTGAAGGCTGAGGGAAAAAAATGTGTTTTGTGATTGTAGCCTATCAGGGTTGAAAACCCCTGTGATCTCTGTGAGGGAGTTAGACCTTGAAAAGAAACAGATTCTCAGTTGGGAGCTATTATTCTAACAAATGTTTCCCTTCTAGAATTCTGTCCTTCTGAAACACTGTATTGACCTCACTATCTCACAATTAAATCATTAATGGCTACTGTCTTCCCCATGTAGAAGTCTACAATGCAACTGATACTAGATTTGGAATATGCCACAGAAGAGTGGAGGTCTTAATATTTCTGGAGTAACTTCAGCACAAGTCACTGACTTTGAAAATCTGCCTGTATGTGACCACCTCTAAGACTTCATCTTTTGATAGCATTTCTTGAAAATGAATACTTAAGAACAGGTCACCTCAATTTAACATAAATTTGTAACTTTATCGGAAGAAAATGAAAGAAAATTTAACCATTGTTAAAGACATGAATTCTAAATGAAATTTGCTCTTATCATGAAATCTAAAGATAAATGCAGGGACATTTCCCAGCAAAACAAAGGGAAGGACACAACACATATTTAATAAAGCACAAAGAAGCAGCAAGCTCTCAAGAGAGAGAAAGGGAATATTTTGCTCAGCTTCACAGTGAGAACATGAATATTCACTGATGAACTTCCTGTTCATAGATGTTAAAATGAAACAGGACCCTGGCTATCAGGGATGAGGATAGGGCAGAAATCTTAGGCAAGCATGTCGTTCTTACAATCATGTTTCAGATATAGGCAGTACTGTAGGTCCCTGATCACAAGTTTCAAGGAGAAATTTTAAGGCATCGTGTAAGGAGAAAGTCAAAACCAAAAAAAGAGGCTTCATCATTAATTACCAGATGAATCTATCATCCTCTATATTTTGAGGAACATAATAGGAGTTAACTTCCAAATGCTCTGTACCATTGGCAGCAAAATATAAGATATTTGAGTAACAGTCTGGTTATTAACCAATTTATGATCCTTTTATTTCAGTGAAGCATAAGGGACATGATAAGAACTTGCTATAAATAAACGATGGCTTTGTTGAATAGGAGCTTTTTTTTTTTTTTTAGATTTTAAAACAATAGAATGGGCCAAATATCCTTGTAAATTACATTAATGAGATAAATTGCTCCTTTTTTTTTTTTTTTTTTTTTAAATTGCTCCTTTTTATAGAGGTTCTGTGCTCTATGCTGTGCCTTATGCAGATTTGCCAGTTAATAAGCCTGAACAGTGTTTCTGTTGGTGGAAAATGAATCTGTAACGATTGTCAGATTATCTGTTCGGCATGCCTGGCTGGTGTCTGGAATGGCACTTTGCTAATGTGCAATTACTCAGTGTCATTAAACCACACAAATGATTGAAAGGTGAATTTATACGTGTACCATGGGGCTCAACACAGGGAACATGCTGCAGTGAAATGATCCTACAAAGGATATAATGAACCATTCATTCTGGATTTCCATTCTGTAGTCTTCACATTCTCACTTCAGAAACATATGATATTGAAATACGTGGAGAATAGCGAGACCAAACTACTACCTAAAAGACAAAACTTAACATTGCCTCAGTGTCTGAAAAGTCACATAGTTGAAAAATGAGTAGTCATCTATTTCTCATGATTTCCATTTAGAGGAATCTTGGCAAAAAAGTCAGATAAATACTTTGGAACTTTTGGAACTTATTTCATACAAAAATATTTTGGAAAAAAAAAGAATATTTTTAAAATCTTAGAAAAGTAGAACTTGTGATGAAAATGTGAAACGAGCAACCTCTTACTCCTTTATCACTGGAATTTAACTTTCACTTCTGTGGATTAATTAAAATATTTTAGAATGGAAAATATTCTTCTTTAAATAACTTCTGTGATAGACTATTACAGCAAAGCCATAAAATGAAGCTACCAAATATTTTCCATTGCCATCTTCTTAATGAGTTTTGTTTGATATTCCTTCAGCAGTGTTTTAATTTACACCAGTGCTTTTAACTGCTGTAAATTTTGAGTAGATATGTAAATAGATTGTACCCTTATTCTTAAGGAAATAAACAGAAACTATACAAAATATGCTCTGACTCTGATTCCCATTATCTGCTGCACTAGATTTTGTTTAGATTTAATAGCGATGCTTAAGGCTTTTACTTATTTATATTTATAACATAATATATTTATATTATTTTTATCAGTTCAATTTCAAACCAAAATCAACACTCTCAAGGAAAATCCCTTTTTTCTACTTTTAATTCCAGCCTCTTCACCCCTGGCTTACTATGTCCGTCTCTCATTCTTGGCCCTCAGAAATAGAGTTTTAAGTTTCAGTCATTTTTCCTGTATTTAAATTTGAGAAGTTGTATGAAAAGTATATCTAAATTTCCCAAGTTGACTTCATGTTGCTTGGATAATTGATTCCATCTTTATATCTTTCTTTGACGAGGATAAAAAAATTTAAGTGTTTACCTACATTCACCATACATAGAAAGAACTTTTTCAGCACCATTAATCTATCTTGTTGAGAGATTGAAATATTTCATACCTTTTTCTTTTTAAAAAAATCAAGGCAGCTTTTGCAATTTAAAAAGAATACTTAGTAATTTCTGCTTAGCTAAGCAAGTAGACCATAAGGGTTATTGGGTCTTGCTAGAAATGGGTGCTCTCTGTCACCTCCTTAAAATATTTATCAAACCAGAATGTTGCTTATTTTCCTGCTCTGGTTATAGATGTTTGTTAAACATAAAATTTGATAAATATCTGACCCATCTCAAAACCTATTATGAAATAGCCTCACTTCGTTTTGAGAACCCACTTTATTCATGTTTATAATTTATTGCCATCGCATAAGCTGCAGCTTTTTCCTGGCCCTCCTCTCTGCCCTTTATCATCCACCATCTTTTTCTCACACTCACACTAGAACTACTCAAGGAGAGTTCCCCCTTCCAGGGCAGCATCTAATTCAAAAATGCAGTCCCCATCGTTTGTGATGTTGTGATGTCTTCATGGTGTGTTCTGTCCTTTGCTGACCAAGTAGTCCAAGATACACTTACATGGATCCATGTTAAATTGCTCACTCATCCCCCGCTTTAAAATACTGACCCTTCCTCAGAGGCCATCTTAGGAAATACTTTATAAACAATACTTTATGGAGGGAATATTTGGACACAGGACTTCACTTAACTGTCACATAGTTTTGTGGCTTTTTCAAACTTAGCTTTAGGATCTATGCAGCATTTTTTGTCAACTATGGAATATGTTGTTACAAAATAATGAAGGTAATGAACATCGGGGTACATGTGTCTTTTAGAATTGTGATTTTCTTAAGACATGAAAGCAAGCTAGATGTCCATCAACAGATGAATGGATAAAGAAGTTGTTCCTATACACAATGGAATATTACTCTGCCATAAAAAGGAGCAAATTTAAGTCAGTTCTAGTGAGGTGGATGACCTAGAGCCTGTCATATGGCCTGACAGGATCTCTCCCGAGGTAGCAGTCAAGCTTGTCGGCAGGGGCCAGGGTGCTCTGAAAGCTTGAGTAGGACTGGAGGGTCTTCCTCCAAGTTGGCTCACTTACGTGGCTGATGGCAGGAGGCTTCAGTTTCTCATCATGGTTTGAATGTCCTCTCAACATGCCAGCTGGCTTCCACTGAGCAAGTGATCTAACAGAGAGCAAGAGGCAAGCAGGAACCACCGTGCCTCCCATGACCACTCTCTAGAATGGTTCCTGCTCACATCCACCTCATTCTGCTGTTACCAGGGAGTCACTAGACCCAAGTCCCACCCAACTGGAATGCAGTTAGGCTCTACCCCTTGAAGGGAGTAGCATCAAAGAAATTGTGGACATATCTTAAAATCATCATGTTTATTAAGAAAGAAAATATCTCTAGTTGCTGAAATTATCACTATAATGAGATTTATGAATGGCTTTTAAAAATACAATAGTATGAATTTCCTTTGAGACTTGGGATTATTTTTACCTTATTCAACCTTTTATCCATAGTTCAACTCAAGAATAGAAGCTGGTAGATAGTACTAGTGCTGAATATATGTTTCCTAAACATCTAAAGTTTTACTGCCTACATTGGGTTCTTCTTGCTCAGCTTTCAATAATGTTACATAAGGGAAAATGGAATTAAATTTTGAAGATGAATTTTAAAAGTTACAAGTGTCTAAATTTATCTCCTAATTACCGTCCCACATATGTGAAGTTTATATGTAGCATATTATATGTCGATTGTCTGTTATTAGATATCTTGTTTATTGCCTGATACCTTTACAAAATTTTAAGCTTCGTAAATACCAAGATGTTTGCTTGTTTTAAGGCAGTATTCCCAGCACCAAAACATTGTTCTATGTATTAGCATGTGTGTGTTCTTGCATGCTTAGTCACTCAGTCGTGTCTGATTCTGCAACTGTAGCCCGCCAGGCTCCTCAGTCCATGGGAATTCTCCAGGCAAGAATCCTGGAGTGGGTTGCCATTTCCTACAAGCGATCTTCCTGTCCCAGAGATTGAACCTGAGTCTCTTGCATCTCCTGCATTAGCAGACAGATTCTTTACCACTCTGCCATCTAGGAATGTTTATTAAGTGATTTAATTAAAACATTCACTAAGTTAAGGAAGTCAGAAAGTTAAATTCTAGTTATCATGGATTCAGTTTAGATATAGTTATGCTTATTTGAAGATCTTCAAAATATCTCTTCTCTCTGGGCTTAAGTTTTCAGTGTTCAAGAGTAGTTCATACCTAAAATTTTATTGTTGAAACACACTTACAGCTATTGTCCAGGTATGGGCCTTTGTGAATGACTCAGTTTATTTGATTAAGTTGTTGGCACTTTGGAAACTACAGGGTGAGCTATGGGGAAGTCAAGTTTTCAGATCAAAGTATGGAAAAGAGAGAGGCCTCCCAGGTGGGACTAGTGGTAAAGAACCCGCCTGCCAATACAGGCAGGAGATATATATGAGACAGGGGTTCGATCCCTGGGTCGGGAAGATTCCCTATAGAAGGGACTGGCAACCTATTCTAGTATTCTTGCCTGTAGAATTCCATGGACAGGAAAGCCTGGTAGGCTACAGTCTATAGGCTTGCAGAGTCTGACATGACTGAAGTGACTTAGCCTGTGTGGTAAAGAGAAACCCTGAAAACTGGTGAAGGCTAAATACACATTCAGGTCCTGAGCAAGGGTGAAGAGAAGAGGAAGCTCATGGGGGAAACTGTTCATCTGTCGTTCTGGCCCTGAAATTAGAAAGAAAATAAAATGTACTGGGTGTTTTCTAGTAATTTTCACCCATCCCACGTGTTACCGAAAATAATGGCTCAAATTTACTTCAAAGAACCACCAAGACTGTTAAGAAAGGATGAGAGTGAGAGAAAGACTATTTGGCTTCCTTTGACATAGAAGAAAAGACACATACATAGAAAGGAGCTAGAACTTTTTTTGTACACCTCACAGTGTACCACAAAAGTCCACACTTTCAGAGGGACTTTATTGACTGTGTATTCTGCTTCTTTTTTTTGTCTATGTATTCTAATCTCATTTTATTATGTTAGAGAATTCAGATAATTATCTATTTTAAAGTGTATTAGTATGATGCTTTTCACAGTTAAAACTCTTCATTCCTTCATTTTCAGGGAGATGGAAGTTACAGGCTGCAACATGGCTTGAGAATCTATCCCCTGACAGGGATGTATAATATAGGGAGTCTATTTAAAATAATTCACCCTCTGCCCCTCATGGGTATTCCTACGTCTTTGTGGCCATTTGTTTTAAAATTTTTATTCTTTACTTAACATGGCCTGCAACGGACCTGTACAGTATCATTTGGGACTCTGGGCCCTGATAGGAGGATGTCAGGCAGTCGTGTGCTTCTCACCATTGCTGGGGGTGCATGTTCAGCCTGGATCATCTCTCTGTGAAAAGCTCCAAAGGGATTTCTTTTTCACTATTTAACACTTGATTATGCTATTTCATTTGAACATCAGAACTCTTCATTTATTTTGCCTGAAGTTATAACATAGTACTTAACCCCATTCAGAACACTAGTAAATGTTCTAAGTTCTGAAAATTATTATTTAATTTTTTAAATTGGTATTATTATTATTATTTTTTAGTTTCACAATTTATAGGAAGAATAGGTGGGAAGGTACTCTTTAGTAGGTTTAGGTTGAAGCAAAAGTCTTATTTGGAATTTTCTTCATGATCATGATAGGAAAATAAAGACTGATTTGTAAGAGAAATTCAACAAGTAATTCCCATGTCATGTCAATTACAAAATGATATGAATTTATTCACATTTAAGAAATGCATCTGTGACATTTGAAAGTATTATTAATGAAATTATACACTCTATTAATTTATACTTTCTATGGATTATGGGCTTCCCCAGTGGCTCAGCTGGCAAAGAACCTTCCTGCTAATGCAGGAGACACAAAAGACACAGGTTTGATCCCTGGGTCGGGAAGATCCCCTGGAGGAGGAAATGGAAACCCACTCCAGTGTCTGTGCCAGGAAAACCCCATGGACAGAGGAGTCTGGCAGGCTACAGTCCATGGAGTTACAAAGAGTTGGACATGACACACATTTGATTATGTTCGCAAGTTAAAGAATTTAAAACAACACTATTTCAGATCCTCTTACTTTTCTAGCTTAAAAAATGCTTTTCATTTACCACACAGGGTACCGTCAAACAGCAGTTCCTACGACCTGGAAAGAAACTTTGCTAATCAGACTCTCCTTAATGATGCTGTTCTCGATACTTGTCTTTTAACTGTCTTTGACTAATTCTCCTGTCTTAAAGAAAGATGGAATGGCTCTCGAATGCTAAGATTAAAATGCCAGATGCAGCACATGAATCAATTGTAAATGACAAAAATGAACAGTAACAATTTCATTTCCGTAGGAACCAATTCATTATTATGCAGCCTGCCAATGATGTTCTAACTCCTCCCAGCAGGCCAGCTTAGACTTCACCAAGTATTTTCCTTAAAAGTAAGCCAAAACAGAGCTTTTTAGATGAGCCTTATGCTACAGTTCACTACCAATAGTTTCCACATCCATTTTATTGGGTCACTAAAATGAGATGTATCTTTGCATCCACATGCTTTTCTGTGATGTGGTAAAAATGAAACTTGTGAATAAAAAAGGGTGTTGTTCTCTATGTAAGCTCATATTTTCAGCTTATACAAAAGTATTTACATTGATAAATTTCATCTTGTACTTCCTGAGAGTGCTTGTTTATAGTAATTATGAGCAATCATTTTATTGAATGCTTCTTTATTTAACTGGATCTAAATAATTTAATAATGTAGTTGCAGAGTTTAAAAATACTTAGGAGAGAAACCTCCAGTTTATTTACATATTTCTTTCCCTTCCTAGACTGTCCCAAAGGGCAGGACCTGCTTCCTATTCATCTTTATATAGGAAGTACCCAACACTGTGGTTTAAAAATAAGGAGTCTGTGTAGGCCTGTTGATTAAATGATTGAATGGTTAAATGGATGTAAATGTTGTTATAAGGCATATGCTGAAACTTATATTTGCAGTGATAGGAGAATTCTAAAATATCACATTTTCTTAAGCCCTATCACCCTTTCTCTCTGTCTCACAAGTCATGTACGTCACATGGAATATTCATAGTTTTGACTTGGAGGATTTTGCAGTATTAGGATTCCCTGGGCTTCCAGCCCCGTCCTCTGCTCCATTTTCCACTTTCCTGCTTTCCATTCGAATGGGTTTCGGCTTCCCCAGTGGGGCTAGTGGTAAAGAGCGTGCCTGCCAAAGCAGGAGACTTAAGAGATGCAGGTTGAACCCCTGGGTCGGGAAGATCCCCTCGAGGAGGGCATGGCAACCCACTCCGGTATTCTCGCCTGGAGAGTCCCACAGACAGAGGAGACTGGTGGGCCGTGGTCCACAGGGATGTGAAGAGCTGGACACGACTGAAGCAACTTGGCATGCATGCCTGCTTGTGCATCCTTCTGTTCGTGGTTTATGGCCTGAGTTGCAGCCTCCACTTGTGCCTCATCCTGTGTCCACCACTCGTTGCAGTTGGACTTCTTGCCCTTTGAATTAGGAGAGGTTTGTGTCTTCCTAAGCTGAGACCTCTCCTGCCTCTACTACTTCCTGAGAATCCTTTCTTTGAGCAGCAGAAGCTTCTTGTATGCTGTTAATGCATTCAGCGGCTTCACCATCCCATGACCACTTGTCCTGGGACAGAGGTTGCAGTTGGATCCTGCGGCCCGGTTACCACTCCAGTCGTTGACTATTCATCAGCCCTTTATTTAACCCTCTGTGTTACTGGAAGCCTGGCTTTTCACCAACATAAAAACCTAGGGTTTAGCCGGTGCGGAGCCACAGTATGTTGGAGGGTGGTGGCTGGAGGGCTACCTGCCCAGACAGAAACAAATCAAATGATCATTGGAGATATTCCCAGGTTTCCTTGTTTAAAAGGCAGACAGATCGAAGACACTGCTACCTTCTAAGATTTGAAGACTAGCAGAGCAGCCTCAAGGCCTTCACCCCTTTATGACCCCTAAATGTTCACCGACTGTGTGTTATTTCATGTTCAAGTGCTTGAATGCATGTGATGACTTTCTAATATGTGTTTAACTATCTACCTTAATCAAGTAATCTGGAGAATCAAAGAGCACACTTACATATACATTTAAATTTCTTGAATACATTTATCAATAAGAGAAAGGTTATTCATTAATTATTTGAATACCCTGGAAGAAAATCAGCTACATAGGTTGTTTTTAAATTTGTCACCTAAACCCAGGATATTTGCTAGTAATTTTTTTTGGAAAGATCTAAAACATTACAGACTTACTTAATCTAGAAAGCTTTATTTGACTTTCCCTTAAGATAGGTATTACCTGTGTGTTTCCATTTTACAAGAACTTACCTTTGACTAGGAATTACTCCTGAGGATTTCATTTTAATGTTTAAAGCTAAGTTGACTATATTCTCCACTAAAATGCTTTTAGGCTGATAAGAGCCATTATGAGAAAAGAGGGGGTCCTATTTATGTTTTAATTCCTGATACCTAATCTAGTACCAAGAGCATATTTATCACTCAAATATTTCTTGAATTTATAAGTAAATCCATAGTGTACATTATGCCATTATCCTGTGACTGGTTTGAGTTTTAATTTTTTGGTATCTAGATTTATTTATAACTATTTACTGTGCATCCACTTAGGTATAATCTGTTTACATTTGCATATGTCAAACAGAAGGTATTTATATAGAGAGAGGGAGGGAAATGAGCAAGTGTTAAGGAAATATTTTGCTCATTCAATAACAGTTAAATAGCAGCATTAGCTATTTTTTAATGTGGTTGTATTTTATGGTAATACAGCATATCATTTTCTTTCTGCTTCCTCACCTAAAAACCTCCAAGGCTCTATCATGTTGATTGAGGAAAGGATTGTGGGAATCAGTAAACAAGTAAAAAGTCAATAAGTAATTCCAAGTTCCAATCATACAACCACCGGATAAAAATGAGAAAATCAAAAGGGGCAAAGAAATGTTTCCTCTTATTTAGTTAAATATCCACACATGAGAGAATATAATATCTTGGTTGGGGAAGCAGCCTGACTTTGCCAGCACTGTTAGGAGCACCATCAGTAACATCACATACATCAACTCTGATGGATTTCCTCCTGTGTGGCCAGCGTTGGGTCTGACAGAGGATTAGAGAAACACATGGTTTGAACTGTGCAACTGCATGCTCAAGGTGGACTTGCCAATGAACGTCCCAAAGTTGTTGTTGTTGTTGTTGTTTTCACTAGAGAAATCCTAAATGACTTGAGTGACCAGGAAATAATGAGGATGTATCATTTCTTATACTATCATTAACCTCATTTTATTACCTTGAGATATTTCTAAGGTAAAACTGAAATTTTTTTTTTTTAAACTGAAATTTTATTTAGATTAAAATGAATACTTGATTCTCTCTCTTCTGGATGTTATTTTGCATGAGCCAACAATAATTTATAATTTTGCTTAGGAGAATATTTTCATACCGACACTTGATTATAATGTGTTCTTAATACAGTATTTTAATCACCAAGGCCACAACAATTTATTTCCCTGATTTCTCTCTTCTGACATCTATTTGACTTATTCCTGCCCTCTGCTCCATATTGAAAAAGGACTATGTCACATTTTAAATTCACAGGAATATCAGTCTAATAATATGTAAGTTATTATAAATTTCATGCCTTACATTGTCTTCGGAGGAAAAGGTATTTTGCTTTAAGAAGTCTTCTCTTCAAGTCTATCTGAAAAACTAAACAGAGGACCAGTTTACATCTTCAGAGTACTTAATGAAGTAGAATAGTTGTCATTGTTAATAATTTAAAATTAACACTCAGGAATATTTTCTATAATAAGAAAATGCGATTTTTCAGAATGCAATATGCTGAAATATCAGAAAGTATCTGAAATATTTTAAACCATCTTATGTGTCTAAGTAGAAATTATTACTCTGTTTATAATTTTTTTTAAATAATAAGACTTTTGTATACATATAGTAGATAGAATTCTAAGATGACCTACAATACAAGATTTCTTCCCTCTGTTATACACATCCTTGTAGAAACCTCTCTCACTGAGTGTGGACAGACCTGTGAAAATGATGGGATGTCTCTTCCATGATTATGTCATGTTGTTTGGCAAAAGGGATTTTGTAGCTATAATCAAGATCCATAAACAGTTGGCATTGGCTTAGATAAAAGAGAAACAAGCAGATTGCTAACTATCTAGGTTATTCCACAAAGAAAAGTTTTTAGTATGTTATTTAAATTAATACATAAAATATATTTAGATATGTTTACAAATTATATTTACATACTATATATAAATGTGTGATAGTATAATATATAAATAATTATAATAATTATTTTAAATTTAATATATGCATGTGTGTAAATGAATAGAACTCTTCAAAGAGCAAGTTTATTACAAGGAAATATGAAAAACACACTTTATTCTTCATTTCCCCCCAGAAAAGTTATAGTTTTGATTCCATGCATCCAAACAGTTTCAGAAGCAGCCTTGTAAGATGGTAGGTTCCTACAGAGAGTCCTCATGGGGGCCTGTGTGGTTACTTGTTACCCTTACCTCTTTTTAAAAATGCAGTTTTCTTGTATTTGATCCAAAGAAAAATTCATTTTCACAAAGAAAAAGGAATCTTAATCTAGTACCTGTGAGTGTATATTTTGACTCATTGGCTATTCTGAAAAATAACCTGTTACTCTTTAAAATAATTGCCAAGTTGCTTAATGTTATTTGAATTATAGTTCATACAAATACCTAAGTAATTAGGTATTTGTACAAATACAAATTACCTAAGAAATTTGTACAAATACAAATTACCTAAGTAATTAGAATGTTACACATGTAGAAAATTGTTGAGAAATATGTAGATATTTCTAAGATTGCTAGTTGCTCGCAAAGTTGAGAGCGGTGTTGTTACCAGCTCACCACACTGTATTGCAGTAAATGTGTGCTCAGTCATGTCCAACTCTCTGTGTACCTCTGCCAGTCTCCTCTGCCCATGGAATTTTTCAGGCAAGAATACTGGAGTGGAGTGCCATTTCCTTCTCCAGGGATCTTCCCAACCCAGGTGTCTAAACTGCATAGCTTACCTCTCCTGCATTGTCAGCAGATTCTTTCCTGGTGCCACCTGGGTATCACAGTCGATGATTGCTGTTCTACAGAAAGAGTCTTTTAGGGGGGTTGTTTTAGACCATCCTGGGATCACACGATCCACCATTGTTGCAATGTGATGTGAGTTAATGCCACATTAAAGTCCCTTCATTCATTTCCAAAGGAACTGGAGCCCACATTAACTGCTCTGCCTCCAATTCTGCTATCCTTGATGACTCTGTGAGCAGAGTCATTCACGAGGTTGTTAGAATATTTTCAACTTATAAAGAACTATATCAGATCCATTGTATTGAACTAAGTTGTAATTATAGTCTATTTGTATACATTTATTATATTCTGTCCATTTACAATGGGACTTATGGGTCTCATATAGTCTCAGTCAATGATATGTGCATAATTGTTATTGAACCAGAACAGACAGTGGCAGGTCTGGGGCCAGTATAGCCTGATACCTTGATGGGCCTTTAGGGGGTTTTAATACACTGATTACTGGAATGATACAGCTTCAGTCTGCTGAATGACTTTCTACATTTTGATGTTTTTTTTAATATGCAAGGTACACACCAAAGTCAGTTCCTAGAAGAAGGAACATAAAGTAACTACTACAATGCCATGTGAAAGGATTAAATTGAATTCCAGATGTATTTACTAAATATAGGAAGGAACTAGGGATTTGAGAGTTGGAAGGAAAAGGAAAAAACACCACACAATTGTAGTACCTTTGTCTCTACTGGAAGATACTTTTCAAATGGAACACAGGGTTCCTTTTACCTGTATATTTTTTCTTAAAGTAGATGTAGTGAGTAAATAACCTAGAAAAAATCCTAGGTGACTCGCCGAGCTTAAATGAAAAGGTGCTAGGAATGTCCACATAACTTTTCTGGAATTATGAGATAAGAGAAGTGGGAAACCTTTCTATAGCAAGCCAAAGGAAATTATAATTTTAGAGTTCATTCATTCATTTATTTATATATTAGTGAACAAAGGCTTGTAGTAAAAGTCAAATAGATGGTTATAAATTCTTGCCATACCATTTAAATTTGGGCGCCTTTGTGAACTTCAGTGTTGTATTAAATAATAGTAGTAATAGTACTCATTGAGTCATTGTGAGGACTAAAGGAGTTAACATGTATAAAGCTAGAGTAGGTACTCAATAAAATTTAATCAGTATTATTTATTGAAATGAAATATTTTGTGAGTACTAATTACCTGTGTGACAGTGAAAGTGAAATTGCTCAGTCGTGTCTGACTCTTTGTGACCTCATGGACTGTAGCCTACCAGGATCCTCCATCCATGGGATTTTCCAGGCAAGAGTACTGGAGTGGGTTGCCATTGCCTTCTCCAGGGGATCTTCGCAACCCAGGGATCAAACCTGGGTCTCCTGCATTGTAGGCAGACGCTTTACCATCTGAGCCACCAGGGAAGTCCAAGAAGATCTATTTTCATAATCAACCTACTCTGAAGAAATAAGGGTAATTTTGAAATGCTTTAGAAGAGATCTCATTGAAGTCTTTTCCTTCAGTTATCTCTGGAAGAGGGCTTGAGAGGGAAAAGAGGAAAGAAAATTTTTATAATTTTAGTAAAAAAATAAAAAGATGGAAACAGCAAATTAAAATTATGTGCTAGCTTTTGTGAAAAACAAACAAACAGATGTGTAAGGAAAATGACAAAAATTCTATTCTTTGTTTTTTACCTGACTGAAAAAAACATTCGGCAAAAAGCTGTTGGTAAAAAAGATATGCTACAGACATTTTTTAAACAATCTTTTTTAATCACAGTGATCCCTGTTTCATGGCTAACACAGAGGTAAAAATATAGCATTTAATGTAATAATTTCTATTTAAATATTATTGCAATGCTTAGTTTAACACTACAAAGAAAGCTGTTCATTTTTCCGGGTTGAGCAGGACAGACCTCTGGGAATGGGCTGGCAGGGTTCTTGGTACAGAGTCTCCTCAGGCAGAAATTAAGGTGGCAGCCTGGCCTGTGCTGCAGTCCCTTCTAGGGTGTAAATCCTTGACTAGGGTCTGTGGTTGTTCGCAGAATTCAGTTCTGTGATTGTAAGACTGATGTCCCTGCCTTCTTGCTGACGGTTAGTTCTTAAAAAATGAATCTCTCTTTCTTTTTCTCTCTTCCCTTCTCATTCACTGTCAGTCTCAATCTCTTTCTCTCCAAAGTCTGTGACTGAGGATTCAGAATTAAATGAATAAAAGTTTCAGTTTGACCCTAGACCCACAGCTGCTGAAATATTAACAGCATTAAATGTGCAAATAGAAAATGTGAGTGCAGAGCAGGAGTCTTTAGCTGGGTCCTCTTGTCATGTTGGTTCTTTAGGGTTCCTTTCCCAGACAAATGAAAAGTGACAAAGATGGTAAGAGTATTTGCTATGGTCACTACAATTCTTTGACAGCACAATTTGGAAAACGGATAAAGAGGGCAAGGCAAGTCACTTTCTTTTCATGTTTGTTTATTTCAGGAAACAAATTTTTAAAAGAGTATCGCACAAAGAAGTGTTCTATATGGAATATGATTCCCTTCTGTACTTTTTAAAACATATTTGTTTACAATCTGAAATTAATAGGTGTGAAAATAGGAAATAGCAAAAATGAGTGCTTTCCTAATGTTTCTGAATTCAAGTTTAATGAGCTCTAAAAACAGTGCTGAACAATGTGACATAGATTATTTTTTAAATATGTGCATACACATGTAGGTGAAGACATTACTTGAGCAGATTTTCTCTTCTTGATTCTGTGATTTTAACCTCTCTTTGATAGTTGGTGGTCTGTTCCATTTGTCAATATTTTACTCTAAATTAATGTTTCATTGCCCTATTATAATTGTGATCATCATACGCACAGCAATTAAAATTGAGGGAAAAGGGCATCTCTATATAAGGGAGGCTGTATGTTGTGAAGTGAAGTGAAAGTCACTCAGTCGTGTCCGACTCTTTGTGACCCCATGGACTATACAGTCCATGGAATTCTCCAGGCCAGAATACTGGAGGGGTAGCTGTTCCCTTCTCCAGGGGATCTTCTCAATCCAGGGATCGAATTCGGGTCTCCCGCAATGCAGGCGGATTCTTTACCAGCTGAGCCACAAGGGAAGCCCAAGAATACTGGAGTGGGTAGCCTATCCCTTCTCCAGTGGATCTTCCTGACCCAGGAATCAAACCAGGGTCTCCTGCATTGCAGGTGGATTCTTTACCAACTGAGCAATCAGGGAAGCCCCTCTCTATGTTGTTAACCTGGGATAAATCCTCTAACTGTCACCTACAACCCTCATGGGACAGTCATTATTTTAGCAAATAAATTAGCATCTAGGGCCTGGCTCTCACACTTATGGTTTCAGACCCAAGTGGATTTAGCCCTTGCCCCTGGGTACACTGAGGTATCAAACCAAAATTCCAATTTAAAATGGAAAGCATAACCATTATATAGAATGGAATACTGCCATGAACCATGGTGTCTCTCCCCATAGTCTAGATACAAGGATATTCAAATGACTGTCCAGGTATTCCAATCTAGTAAGAACTAATATCTCAAGGACGAGATTATCAGCGTCTGTATGACAAAAGCATTTTCCCTCTGTAGGCAAAGAACATGGAGAAATAAGTAATAAAGGTTGTTTGCAATCAGGTCAAGGAGAGTTAGGTGAATCATACAATATTCTGGGCCATTGCAGATGGCTACCAAATGCAATAGAGAAGGTCCTGCTAGTGGGAAAGGAGCAATACAAGCCCCTCATCTATCTTCAGTTTAGACATGACTTTGCAAAGGGCAAGAAATTCTTGAAGTTTATAGCCTAAAGGCCATACTCTTCTGAACAAAGTTTGAAAGATACTTTGAATACTAACCTCGGTGACTCCCCTTTTATTATGATCCAATGGATGATTAATGATCCTCTGACTCCTCCAGGGATTAAGACACTATTTTTAATACATATGTACATTTTACATAGCCCTTTCTTGTTCCATTATGTTTCCACTTTATAGTTTAACTTTAAGGGCAATATAATTTCTTATTATTTTCAAGTTTGGAGAGATATCTCATTCTGGTCTGCAAACATTGACAAATATAATTTTTCTTAATGTCCTTTCCATGGTCTTAAGTGTGAAATTAGGAATGTTCAGCAGATATCTGGATACTAATATATTCAAACCATTAGAAAAATGAGTTTTACAGATATGGAAAATATATGTGTATATATCTAAAACTTATATATATATACACACACACATATATGTATATATATATATATATATAAACCACAGCTGCAATCAGAAAATGATTAATTTTAAGTCCCCTTCTATGTTCAAGAACACCTAGATAATGTTCTACTAGGTTAGAAAGTGAATAAGCTATGTCTGCAGCTAATTATATATTACTTCTAATTCACCTCTTCCTCAGTACACCATTTTCCCTCCTCCACAAATCCCACTTGCTTGTTTTCTTGCAAAGCTGCCAAGAAACTGTGAACAAATTTAACGTCTGAATAACTGCTTGCTCTCTCAGTGACCTTGAAAAATTACTTGCATCATTAAAAATTCATAGAAGAGAAAGTTTTTGAGAAGACTGACATATGTAATCATAGTACCTCCTGTTATGCTTCTGTACTATTATAGTCTGATGAACTTTAAAATTATCTCAAAGACATTAACTTTGCTCTAGTTACCCAATTATATCAAAGCTTTCTGAGTTTTTTTTTCAAAGAGCATAGCACTATTTCCTGCTAGAGGGTAAGAAACGAAAAACAGAAGATTGATGGATCCTGTAAATTTTTGTGATATTTCACAATGACTGTTTCAAACAGTGCCACAAAATTGCAAAGGAAGTATTTTGATTGTCTTTTTCATTGAGGTGAGACTCACATAGATTTTTAACCATTTTAAACTGTATAATTTAATGGCACTTAGTGCATTCATAGTGTGTTTTCTTTAGTTTCAGAACTTTTTCATACCTCTAGGAGAAGCCCTTGTAATCACTCTCTAGGACTCTCAGCTCCCTTCCCCTGGCAACCACTAGCATGCTGTCTCTGCGAACTTGCCTATTCTGGATTTCAATGGTTCTAATTGTAAATAAGTATAAATCTTAGATTCTGCTTATACATTGATTTTATTCCTGTTTTCCTTGAGGAAAGAGATATGGAGGGTAAGGGTATAAAATCCTAAGAATAAGTTATGAAAACTCTGACAGGATGGTAAAATGTCATCAGAAGCAGCTTTCTGATACTCCTCCCATTGCAAGTACCACAGTGTATTGTAATCATCTCCTTACTGGTCTATTTCACTTCAAGACTAAAATCATCGGACTTTTTTCTCTTTAAACCCTAGTGCTTGGTACAGTGCTTTCACACATTTAAGTGCTTGTTGTTTACTGAAGGGAATGGGAGGCAAGAAGAGGTGGAGCTACTGACAATATTTTGGCCTAAATAAATATCCTGAATCCTTCTTTTTTCTTTTCTTTGCTCTTCTTTTCTTCTCTTTCCTTTCTTTTTTTTTTTTTTTTTTCTTTTCTTTATTCTCTTTCCTGTGTGTGTGTGTGTCATTTTGTTTTTGAGATCTGACTTTCCTGATGTTACTTGGAAGAATATTGACTTGGTCCCAAAATGTATTTATAGAATTAAAATTGGCCTTACCTTCACTTATCCAACACTTAGCTTTATTAGCATATCGGTCATAGTTATGATCATGTATATTATGTAAAAGAGCTACATTTAATTATCTGGGCAACACAATCTGATTTTGTTCTCTTTCCCTTCTCTTGGAGTTCTTTCCTTCGGCACAACCTTTGTCTTCCAACTCCAGTCCCACCCCCTTGCCCAAAGCATCAGTACTCAGTCCAGTGGGATCGATCAATGAACACTCAACTCAGTACTAGAGTGAGAGACATATAGTTAGGATAGTGCCTATGGAAAAGGGAAAAAAACTAGATCTAAATCACTTTCTCCTATATACTTTCCCTAAAATATGGTTTTTATTTTGCACAGAACAATGAAAACATGGTCATTTAAAAACCCAGTGTCAATCCCATTCAGTTTCCTACAAGGCAGCTAGTCTTAAAGTAGAGAAATGGCCACCACAGAGAGTGGTGGGTATCATTTCAGCAGTGGCTAAGATAAACGTGTTCTTTTACGTTACCTTTCTTCTCACTTTGTGTTTGAGGATAATTCCACTAATGCTGGCAGATCTGTTCGTTGTGTCTGAAAAAAGTCAGTGGGAAATAATAGCCTTTGCCACAATTCTTTCAACATCAGTGTCCGTGAGCCCTTATTCTGTGTTGGTTTAGACAAACTGCTCCTTCACAGGCAGGGCGTCAGAAATATATTTTGATCTTCTGTTTCCGAGGTTCTATGGAGATAGTGCTACACATCTGATTTATGAGCGGGCATAGGTTGTTGTTGATTTCACTGAATTCCTAAGGAAATTGTTTTCTGCTCATTTTGTCTTTCCTCTGGGTAACACATCACATTATCTTGTTTGGGGGTGTCTGCTTCTCACTGCGCAGCACCATTAGCATACATCTGGGCCACCTTTGTGTGGAACTGTCCCCTGGTGAAACCCTCAGTGTTCTGGGATGGAGAAAGACTGCAATTTACGGAGTCCATTATCACCTCTGGACGTGTAGAATGATAATGGAAGTGACAGAGGTGCAGCTGAAAATTGGCTCTTAATATTTTATGTGCTCAAGCAAAGGATTGGAAATCTCATGCTGCTCTTTAGGGAAAATAAAGTATGTGGGATTTTTTTTTTTTCCTATTAGAAAGTTATATGCAAAGGGTTGACTACAGGGTTTCGAGAAAAGTATTACAACACATTTGTTTTGTGTTAACCAACACTTCTCACTGGAGGTGTAGGGAGAAAAAAATACTTCTGCATGAAAAATTAAAATATGGAAACAAAGTTTATGCAGCAAAGTTTTAGAACTGATAATTCTAAAATAATGCACCATATATATTATCACTTTGTTTTAACTGATGAGATATGTCTAAGAATTCACAAATGTTTGCCTAAAAAGGTTATTTTTAAATTTTTGGATTCTTATTTCACACTTCTCCCCTAATATATTTTTCTTCTGACTTACAACTTAGAATAATGTTTCAAGAGCTATCATTGGCACAATGAGTTTGAAAACATAAATCCTATCAGAATTTTGAAGTGTTTTTAGACAAATAAGAAGGAAAATAAATACAGCTTTTGAAATAGTCATGTTAATAATTTAACATTTATCTTAGTATATTACAGTGCTTATAATAACACTAAAGAGATGCTTGTTGAAATCATTTTTATTGAAAAATGTAGTCTCTGGCTTGACTAGAAACTAGAAATGAGATACAATGGAGTGCCCTTTTCATAAGCATTTTATTACCTGCCATCCATCTTATTTCAGACAAAACAAAAGTAGTACGGTAATATATTTTCTTAATAATAAAAGACTAAATGTTATTGAAATATAGCAAATGTTAAGTCCTGTCTGTATTTCCTGGATGTATATTTATGATATCAAGAATTTCTAATTTTTCTACTTTACCACTAGAGTATACATTAGTGGCATTACTGTATTGCTATTGCCTGATGATAATATGTCCAGATTTTAGTTTTTAAGGCATTTGGAGATGATGGAATAAGACTGGTGGAGTTTTTCTTCAGTTGCTTTTCAGAAAGGACAATTTACTTTCTCCTATATGTTTCTGTCAATGTTTCTTTTCTGAATGTGAATATCACTTTACTCAACTGAGAGTAGGGAAGGTTTCAAGTTGCTGTGGTAGATTTCAAGCATCATTTAAATCAGCAATGTCTGCCTTTTGAATAAGATCTCTTAGACCTGATTATTTAGATGTGTCCTTTGATTTAGTGGCCACTGACAAGATCAAAGTAGCAAGACTCAAGATTGAGACTTGAGGAGAATTTTAAATACTGCAAACACCCTGTCAGTGATGCCCAACAAACTACTTAAATTATAAATTTCTCATATTTTTGACACAAAACCATCACAATATTATAAAGTAGTTGTTCTCCAATTAAATTTTTAAAAAGTCTTTATATTTTATAGAATCATTATTAGTTAATATCATTAAGTTTTATCACTGGAAATTTATTGAGCGTATGTACCAAGCAAAATTTTAGGCACTTTTATATATATTCTGTATATGACATTTGTCTTTTGGGGCTTCCAAGTTTATGAGGGAAAAGATGATTCCCTTGCATACTGTTAGCTCTGGAGCTAATTTAGTTCCTGGAAATTAATAGAAACTCAACAAATGTTTGTTGAATGAGAAGAAGCATTACTGTTTAAAATTCTAGCCATGATAAAAAGATAACTATGTAAATATTTTAAGGGGTGTGCTGTGCTGGGCTTAGTCGCTCATTCATGCCCGACTTTTTGCGACCCCATGGACTGTAGTTGGCCAGGCTCCTCTGTCCCTGGGGATTCTCCAGGCAAGAATACTGGAGTGGATTGCTATGCCCTCCTCCAGGGCATCTTCCCAACCCAGGGATTGAACCCAGGTCTCCCACATTGCAGGCGGATTCTTTACTGTCTGAGTCACCGGGGAAGCCATTTGAAGGGATGGCTTCATTAAAGATCTGGAGTTCTGATATTGATGACTGAGCATTGGTCCTCTGTTTGCTTTTGGGCACCTAGAATGTAAACAAGTAGAATTTCAGAGATTAAAACTTCATCATCAAATTGGGACTTAGTTGGTTTGTTATTCAGCAATGAGCCAGGTGACTGAGAAAAGAAGAGAAGCGAAGGGCAAAAGAGAAAAGGAAAGATATATCCATCTGAATGCAGAGTTCCAAAGAATAGCAAGGAGAGATAAGAAAAGCTTTCTAAGTGATCAATGCAAAAAAAAAAAAAAAAAAAGAGGAAAACAATAGAATGGGAAGGACTAGAGTTCTCTTCAAGAAAATTAGAGATACCAAGGGAACATTTCATGCAAAGATGGGCACAATAAAGGACAGAAACAGTATGAACCTAACAGAAGCAAAGATATTAAGAAGAGGTGGCAAGAATACACAGAAGAACTATACAAAACAGATCTTAATGACCCAGAGAACCACGATGGTGTGATCACTCACCTAGAGCCAGATATTCTGGACTATGAAGTCAAGTGGACCCTAGAAAGCATCGCTATGAACAAAGCTAGTGGAGGTGATGGAATTATAGCTGAGCTATTTCAAACCCTAAAAGATGATGCTGTGAAAGTGCTGCACCCCATATGCCAGCAAATTTGGAAAACTCAGCAGTGGCCACAGGACTGGAAAAGGTCTGTTTTCATTCCAATCCCAAAGAAAGACAATGCCAAAGAATGCTCAAACTACTCAATTGTAATGCACAATTACACTCAGCTCACACGCTAGCAAAGTAATGCTCAAAATTCTCCAAGCCAGGCTTCTATGGTACATGAACCGTGAACTTCCAGATGTTCAAGCTGGATTTAGAAAAGGCAGAAGAACCAGAGATCAAATTGCCAACATTCATTGGATCATCGAAAAAGCAAGAGAGTTCCAGAAGAACATATACTTCTGCTTTATTGATTACGTCAAAGCCTTTGACTGTGTGAATCACAACAAACTGTGGAAACTTCTTAAAGAGATGGGAATACCAGACCACCTGACCTGCCTCCTGAAAAATCTGTATGCAGGTCAAGAAGCAACAGTTAGAATTGGACATGGAATAACAGACATGGAACAATAGGGAAAGGATTACGTCAAGGCTGTATATTGTCACCCTACTTATTTAACTTAAATGCAGAGTACATCAGGTAAAATGCCAGGTTGGATGAAGCACAAGCTAGAATCAAGATTGCCTGGAGAAATGTTGATAACCTCAAACAGCAGATGACACCACACTTATGGCAGAGAGCAGAGGAACTGAAGAGCCTCTTGATGAAAGTGGAAGAAGAGAGTGAGAAAGCTGTCTTAAAACTCAACATTCAGAAAAACTAAGATCACGGCATCCAGTCCCATCATTTCATGGTAAATAGATGGGGAAACAATGGAAACAGTGAGTGACTTTATTTTCATGGGCTCCCAAATCACTGCAGATGGTGACTGCAGCCATGAAATTAAAAGACACTTGCTCCCTGGGAGAAAAGCTATGACCAACCTAGACAGCATATTAAAAGGCAGAGATGTTACTTTGCCGAACAACGGTCCATCTAGTCAAAGCTATAGTTTTTCCAGTAGTCATGTTTGGATGTAAGAGTTGGACCATAAAGAAAACTGAGCACAGAAGAATTGATGCTTTTGAACTGTGGTGTTGGAGAAGACTCTTGAGAGTCCCTTGGACTGCAAGGAGATCCAACCAGTCCAACCTAAAGGAGATCAGTCCTGAATATTCACTGGAAGGACTGATGCTGAAGTTGAAACTCCAATACTTTGGCCACCTGATGCAAAGAACTGACTCATTGGAAAAGACCCTGATGCTGGAAAAGATTGAAAGTGGGAGGAGAAGGGGACGACAGAGGATGAGATGGTTGGATGGCATCACTAACTTGATGGACATGAGTTTGAGCAAGCTGCAGCAGTTGGTGATAGACAGCATAGCCTGGTGTACACCAGTCCATACGGTTGCAAAGAGTTGACCAGGACTTAGCAAGTGAACTGAACCGAATGATCCAGGTCGGGCTTCCTTGGTGGCTCAGTGGTAAAGAATCTGCCTGCCAATTCAGGAGATGCTAGTTCGATCCCTGGGTTGGGAAGATCCCCTGAGGAAGGAAATGGCAACCCACTCCAGTATTCTTGCCTGGGAAATCCCATGGACAGAGGAGCCTGGCAGTTCATGGGCTCACAAACAAATTGGACACAGCTTAGTGACGAAACAAGAACAAACGAGCCAAGTAGCAGTGGTAGCAATAAAATCCGATTTGCTTATGTGTCTGTGACTATGCTGGGTCTTTGTTGCCCTACGCATGGTTTCTCTGGCTGCACTGAGCAGGGCCTACTCTCCAGCTGTGGCAGGCAGGCTCCTCATTGCAGTGGCTTCCTTATGGAGCACAGGGTCTGGCCGCATGAGCTTCAGCGGTTGGGGCTCATGGGCTCTAGAGTACAGGTCAATAGTTTGGCACATGGGCTTAGTTGCCCCAGGGCGTGTGAAATCTTCCTGAATCAAGGACCAAACCCATATCTCCTGCATTGGCAGGTGGATTCTTAACCACTGAATCACCAGGAAGGTCCACAGTGGTCTTTCTTAAACGAGATATAGTTGTTCCCTCTGGGTCTTGCCAGGCGTCAAACAAAATGTCAATATTTCAAGTGTCTTTTTCTACTTTTTAAATAATTGAATCATATGGTGATAAAATATTCATCTCAAAGGAGTGTTATCTGTTGCTGACAGTTTTTCTATGTAAAAATGTATTTCGCAGGTGTTATTATAGTACCATACCTCTGTGTTAAAAATCTGCAGGCATTATTATAGTAGTTGTGATTTAATTTATCAAATGAATATATATATATAAAATTCCATTACTTCACACTTTCTCACACTACTGAACATTATGAACAGTTGTAACAAGAACACAACCATTGCCACCATTTTCTCTCAGCTCCACTCTGAGTCAGGGCTGTTTTGTGTGCTGTACTCTCGTAAAACCTGGCCAGGAAAGCAGGAAAAGGAGACTTGTTTGTATTTTAAAAATATCTATCTTTAAATTGCTCCATTGTGTGTCATCATTAGCATTTTTTTTTTACTTATGTGTGTGTATAATATATATATAAATTACATATATATTCCACGGATGAGGAATGTAAGGCCCAGGTAGGCTATATGGTCTTTGCCCCTCATGATGGGATTTTCAGGTGTCTCGCATGGGGCTAAAACCCTCAGAATTCTTTTGCAGAAGTTATAGTACAGTGTCTGGAAAACAGGCTTAGGTGTCCTTTTGTGTGTGAGAGAAGGTCCTGACAATAGGAGAAATCACACTCTAAATGATATTAGCTAGAAAAGTGAGAATGGAAGTGACTGTTTGTTCTACTGGAAAAGTCCTCCTCGTTTTCATTTTGATCAGAGTTGTATCTATCCTGTGGGGCAACTCCCAAATCCCCTCTTTCTGGAAGAAGATTCCTTCTCCACAAATTCCTTTTCCTCTATTATAATATTCTTCATAGGCTGCTGGGTGGTAACCTTTTGTTTTCTTTCATTGAGTCTTAATGAATCTACAGTTACGCAGGCCTGAATTTTAATCTCAGATCTGCCACTTTAAATAAATTGCATGTCACTAGGCAAGTTGCTGAATTCTAGTGTAACTTTCCTGGTTTTTAAATTAGGTCACTTGCCTCATGGTAAAATTTCAAGTTTAAAATATGCAAATAGCTTTGCAAAATGTGTGACATAAAATAAATGCTCAATAAATGGTAGCTATTATTTTTGGCCTTTGTGTCTCATTAGAGTTTAGTATAGATATTCTTCTGTCTATACATCTAACACAGTAGTTGGGTATTGACTTTTTAAAGAATATCTATGTAATATCCAACTATTCAGCTATTACTGGACAATCTAGATTCAGGTCTAGGCAAGTGTTTCTAGATAAAATGTAACATTTTGACAATGCTATGTAGGAACTCTTTTATCTTGATCTCATGTTTCAAGATACTACGAATATATTTAAAAATAACTTTTATAAAGAGTTAATTCTTGATTGAGGTCAAAGAAGATATGAACAGAGATAATAGCAAGCCTCGCCCAGTCTACTGAACTGTGCATAGGGAATGAGAGAGAAAAGCAGTGAGGGCCACCTGGTGAATGGGTTGTCAAGTACAGCAGTGGTGTCTGACGTGCCTGCCTAAGTACGTCAATAGACGTATTTAATGCTCCATTATTTACAAACCAGTGACCATGGTATTTTCCAGGCAAGAATACTGGAGTGGATTGCCATTTTCTACTCCACAGTTGTGTACCCAACACAATCAAGATATAGAACATTTATCACTGTCAGTGAATTTGGAATTAGGCAGACTTAGTTTAATTCCTGGATCTGCCACTTTCAGGCTGTTGGTCATTGAACATTTCTCTCACACCCAAAATATGACTTCATGTCCACTTCCTAGGACTTTCCAGGTGACACAGTGGTAAAGAATCCTCTTGCCAATGCAGGAGAATCCAAGAGATGCAGGTTCGATACCTGGGTCAGGAATAGCCACTGAAGAAGGGAATGGCTACCCACTCCAGTATTCTTGCCTGGAAAATCCCAAGGGCAGAGGAGCCTGGTGGGCTACAGTCCATCGGGTCGCAAAGAGCACACACGTCCACTTTGCTCCAATTCCTTTTCTTACTCTCAGCTTTTGGAAACACTTAGCTGTTTCTTGTCCCTATAATTTTGCCCTTTACAGAATGTCATACAAATATAATCATGTAATAGCTTCTTTCTCTGATTCCTTTCATTCAGCATCATTATTTGAGACTCACTCAAATTTTTTTATATGTCAATATTTAATTCCTTTCATTCCTAAGCAGTATTTCTTTGGACAGATGTACCATAGTTTGTTTATTTATTCACCAGTTGAAGGTTGCCTACAGTTTTTAGTAATTATAAGTGAAAGAACTATAAGCATTTGTGGACAGGTTTTTGTATGAACCTAAGTTTTCATTTCTCTTAGGTAAATACCTAGAAGTGGATTGCTGGGTCACACAGTAACTGTTTTGAGCTATTATTTAGAATGATTTTTAAAAAAATATAATGAAAGACATGCCATTCTGATTTTCAACTGAACAATTATATATTTATAACAATATTAAGCATCTTGTGAGATTTTCTTAGTCATCTAGACCATCGCTTATTGAGTACTGAGTGATTATTATATATAAGAATTAGTGTTATGAGATCTTTCAGAGCATCACCATATGGAGCGCTAATTTTTCCTAAATGGGTTCAGACAACTATGGATTCTCATCTTCTATTTTGTAGAATTTTTTTCCTTCTGTCTTTACAAATTGCTTTCACTTTGCCCCCTGGCTACTTCTTCCTGCACTCTGCCCTTTGTATATACTGTGTTTTCTCCCCTGCTTAATAGTGAATTAGACTAAATAACTTGTTAAATTGTTGGTTGCTTAAGAACAGATAGACTGTGAATGAGGGCCTCTTTCAGTCACTCCTGAGAAGATGTGTCCTTTTTTCATTTCAGATACTTTTCATAAAATCTTATTTTGTAAAAACCAACCTCTTCTTTGCAAGTTCTTTGTCATTTTCCAGAAACTTTGTATTCTTAAAAGTAACTCTTGATGGTACCATCCTAGTGATAACGTAAATTCACATTCCAATTGTGCCCTCTCTTCCACTCTAGTAGTGAATACCCATCCTGCTAAAGGTAACTTAAGAGTTCCTTCTAGCATTATCAAAAGCATTATCTTATTGAATTTGCATACTTGATGTTCTAAGTCTATGATAGCATGATATTAAAAAACAAACAAACCCTATATTCTGGCTGTTGCTGTCACAGGGTGATAGAGAAAAGCCCCTATCTGATTCCAGACACCTAAACTGCAATCAGCTACATCCCTCTCCCTTTTTCACTATTACTCACCTGAAAGAAAAAAAGAAGATTCATCTCTTTAATTAATGTATATAAGAAAAGAAAGAAGGGAGGACAGATGGAATTAAGGAGTAAAATGTAAGAATGAAAATGACATGGATTGCCCTGGTGGTCCAGTAATTAAGAAACCCCCTGCCAATGCAGGGGACAGGGGTTCAATCCCTGGTCTGGGAAGATTCCACATGCCCACATGCTACAGTGCAACTAAGCCCATGCACAACTACTGTACTGAGTCCACACCCCCTGGAACCCGTGCTCTGCAACAGAGAGGCCCCCCTAATGACCAGCCGCACACCACAACTAAGAGTAGCCCCTGCTAGCCCCAACTAGAGGAATTCTGGGTGCAGCAGCAAAGACCCAGGGCAGCCAAAAATTTTAAAAATTTACAAAATGAATGAAAATAATAAATACTTATAAGTAAGGAAGGAGCAAATGGACCTTGGTTAATTTAGTTTGCAAAGCATCCCCTACAGTTTGATATGTATTTGATATATGAATTGTCTCTAAACTCTCTCCTTTGCAAAAATAGAAAAGCAAAAGGCAACTAATAAAGAAAATAAGTTGAGTGAGGTGACAGCTTTGTCATTTTTTAAATTGGATTTGCTTGCTACTTCCCTTCCCGAATGACGCCCCCAAGGCTCTGCCTCCACCGCTGTCAGTTTAGTTCCCTCCAACGGTATTAAACCCTGCCAATCCTGCCTTGAGAGTTCCATTAGAATAATTCCACCAAGAGTGGCTATTTATATACTTCTTGGTACATTTCTAAATATAATGGAAGACTGTTTGAATATAATATTTCAGTTAATTTTTTAATGGAAGCACAATTTTAGATTTGCACACTGGTGATGATCCCCCTACGACACATAAATCTCAGAGCTAGACCAGAGGCAATGAGGACCAGTAGACATTGGAGGAAAGAATTATTAATCCGTTGCTCCAACCCAAGGACTCTTCTCCTTAAACCTGCTGCCTGCCTGCTCACTCACTTCAGTTGTGTCTGACTCTTTATGACCCTAAGGACTATAGCAACCAGCCTCCTCTGTCCATGGGATTCTCTAGGCAAGAATACTGGAGTGGATTGCAGTGTCCTCCTCCAGGGGATCTTCCTGACCCAGGGATTGAACCCCCATATCCTGCATTGTAGGTTGATTTTTACCATTGAGCCACGTTGGAGTTCCTCTCCTTAAACCTATGGTACTTTCAATATCCCCTTGGCTAGTCATACAAATTCCTAAATGACTTCACAAGGCAATCCACTCCTGTACGTATTTTCAGACAAGCAGGTTCCCCCATTTCATAAATGGAATTGCTGAGGCCCAAAGTTAATTTCTCAAGATCTCATAGTGAATAAAGGAAGATGAAGTTAATGAGAAACAGGTTTCTGTTTAACCAGTTTTACTGGTTTTCACTGTAAAACCCCATATTAATGAGGATAACCCCAGTTCTGTTGCTTGTCTGTCCATTTTCAATATAATGTATAGAGACATTTTTGTGCTTTCAAACTTTCAGTAGACTATCAGTATATACAGAGATGTACTATTTTAATATCCATCTCCATGAAAATAAACTAAGGAATTTATTCTGCAATATTTTAAAAGGGTGATGGAGTGTTAATAGATTAATATTAGAGTGTATATATATATATATATGTATATACACACATATGTATATAATACACTCATGATTTAACTAAAATTTTTTCTAAACTTGGTTTTGAGTTTATCTTTAATGAAAGGTAGAGTATTTGTATCATAAACAAAGAAATAGTTCAAATCCTGTTAGCATTTAGATTTTAAATCCAATAATCCCCCAGAAACCCCAATAAAGAACAACATTTTAAAACAAGAGCAAATATGTAGCCTAAATAAACTTTGCTATATTCCCTTAAAATTGGTAAAATTCTATTCAGAAACATCAGTTTTCACATTGTAGCTCTGAAAAGTATAAACAGAGTAAAATAGCAAAAGGGAATATTGATAAAAACCAAATTTTCAGTAAGTTCCAAAAGGAGGAATTGCTTATTAAATTCTCAAAGCTTGTAGATTTCACCTATACTGGGTAGGGGAAGATGACCAGCCAATGGCTTTGACTGTTCATATAATGAAGTGAAGTGAGGTGAAAGTCGCTCAGTCGTTTCTGACTCTTTGCCACTCTATGGACTATACAGTCCATGGAATTCTCCAGGCCAGAATATTGGAGTGGGTAGCCATTCCCTTCTCCAGGGGATCTTCCCAACCCAGGGAGTGAACCCAGGTCTGCTGGATTGCAGGTGGATTCTTTACCAGCTGAGCCACAAGGGAAGCCCCAAATATAATACCTGAGTATACTGAGATACCAGGGAAGCCTTTCATGTAATACCGAAGTGTATTTAGGTTAGCAGACAACATTGGATCATTCAGAGGAATCTTTTGAGATTTAGTAAGCCTTAAGGAAAGAATAGTTCAAACACTAATTCATACTGTGAGTAGAAAAAATAGGTAGCTTATAGCCCTAGTGCAAACTTTAATTACATATTGAAAAATAACAACAGAAATAAGCAAAGGCTCCTGAGGTCCTCTCTGATCTTCAGTGGCTCCTGCCTGACTGTGTCCCATCTAATCTGGTGGGTACCATTCTCCTCTTGCTCTGTCACACTGGTATCCTGATGTCTCTTGGCCTATTCAGGCTGATTCTCAGTTCAAGCCTCCTGCATTAATTGTTCCCTATATTCTCAGAGCAAAATGCTTCCTTAATTCTTATCATCTGACCCTTTCCTGACCAGTCCTATTGAAATATCACCAGCTTCCTACTTGCTTTCTCTCCAGTTACCTTATTTCTTTAGATGTTTCCTCCAACTGGACTGTAAGCTTTTGAGGGCAAGGGCTGAGTTGTTCATTGTTATGTCCCCTCAACCTAGGAAACACCTGCCTGAGCTATTAGTATCATAAGTAGTACAAGGAAAAGCTATCTGTAGCATATATTTACATGAATTTGTGCTTGGGACTTCTAAAATAAAAGGGCACATCTGCATATATTACTAATTATTTAGAATATATTTGCTAATTATTCTTTGTAGGAAAACTATTATTTTACCTCACCAGATTTTTCCAACTACAAATGTTAGAGGCAGAAGAGAACATACATTGGTTTAAAAAAAAAAAAAAACCCCACAAAGTAGGGACTTTCAAGACTTTGTATTGTAATTTGGTCTCTCTCTCTCCACCTCGTTGTATGGTCAAGGTAAATGGGATGCAAAAAGGTGACATAGTGCATTGGGTCACATGTTCGATAGACTATACAAGCCATTCTCCAAACTGGGCTTCTAAATGGAAGCCATTTGAACATCTTTCCACTTATCTAAGCTGTCTTTCTTTCCTCTGTGCTGGATTAACCATTGATTTACCTGCCTGGCATCTCTTGGTCTCGGTAGTTTCCTATACTGTTTGGCTTCTTGTAAGTGACTTATTCTGAACCAGTGCTTAAGAGCCCAGGCTCCCAAAACAAACTGTCTGGTTTGAGTCCTGACTGTACCATTCACTATCTATAATATCCTAGTTAAGTAAGTTATAACAACTGTGTTTCAGTTAATTCCCCCATAAAACAGTGATAGCAGCAATTTTTTCCTTTGAGAATTAAAGAAAACAATTTATGTACATAAAACAGAGTCATTGTATGTATTTTTTAGAAGGGCTCTAAAACATTTGTCTGTAGAATTATTTGGATAAATAAAAATTGAGTACTAACATGTTACATAATACCTAGCTAAAGTAATTTAGAAATTTCTTTATTAGTTAAATATTGATTTAAGAAAAAGCACCCTGGACAGACTTCTTACCATTAACCAAGGAGTTCTCTTTCACTGTTAATTAAATGTAAAACAATTTCAGTATTATCTTTTGAAACATACAGTTTTAAATTTACTGCAAGGAGAGTAATAAATTCATTTGAAGTCCATTATGAATGATTTTTCATGTATGTCTCCCATTAGCAGTGCCATTGCTTCCTTTCATTAAGCTAAGTAATGAGGAGATAGACGTATTATGACTTCAGGAAATGGACAGAAACAAGACGTAAAAATGAAAGTCTCCTGCCTTTAAACTGCAGTTAGCCCTTTGTATTCATTTTTGAACCAGTGTATCCAACACCCTTGAATTTAAGCAACCTCATGAAGGAATGGGACTTCCCTTGTGGCTCAGAGGGTAAAACATCTGCCTACAATGCAGGAGACCGGGGTTCAATCCCTGGGTTGGGAAGATCCCCTGGAGAAAGAAATGGCAACCCACTCCAGTACTATTCTTGCCTGGTAGGCTACAGTCCATGGGATCACAAAGAGTCAGACGTGACTGAGCCACTTCATGAAGGAATGCTTTTGTGTCAAAAACTAAATTTGGCTATTAGGGATTTTAAACTTTGTTATACTAAGTCTATAATATGGCTGACCAATATTTTTAATATTTTGTTCCTGTCCTTTTTAAAATCAGTTGAGTGTGGCTTAAGTTTAATATTTGTGAAGTCCTTTTATATTCTTCAGTTGAGTGACACTATATAAAGGCAAAATATCATTGTTAATTCTCAGGAGTGTTATTAAAAATCACTTAATGTTTGTAAAATATGTTGGAGATAAAAACTGTGATATAACCACTATGTGTATGTTTTGTTTATTAAAGAAAACCATGTTAGAGCTAAGTTTGCTGATGACACTTTTTAAATTTCATTTACCTGAATTCCTTTCAAAAGTTCAGTGAGGCATGCATGCCAGGCTATTCAAGCACTCCAGGAATCTCTCTCTCTCTCTCTTTTTTTTTTTCTGGGAGTTTTTTCTTTTGTTTAGTGTCAGGTCTCAGGAGTTTTCATTTTCTCTTCTTAACCATCACCATTAAAAACATCTAGGAACTAATATGTAACATCTTAACATTGTATGCAAACGAGATTAGCTGTCTATGCACTGTTGCCTTTTTACTATAAAGAAATATGAAGGGTTTTCTACTCAGACTTTATTTTTTAATTAAAATCATACCAATATTTGAAATAATTATGAGAGTACTGAGACTCTAACATCCTCCCTTAATAGTAAATGATGTTAATGATTGCTGTAGCCTGCCAGGCTTCTCTGTCCATGGGATTCTCCAGGCAAGAATATTGGAGTGGGTTGCCATTTCCTTCTCTGAATGATTATTATTGAAAGTTATGAAAAAGTGGTCTGTTTTGTTTGAATTTCTCACATGTAGAGAGAGATACTTTTTTTTAGATGTGATTAAAGCCTCTTGATGAAAGTGAAAGAGGAGAGTGAAAACGTTGGCTTAAAGCTCAATATTCAGAAAACTAAGATCATGGCATCTGGTCCCATCACTTCATGGCAAATAGATGGGGAAACAGTGGAAACAGTGTCAGACTTTAATTTTTTGGGCTGCAAAATCACTGCAGATGGTGATTGCAGCCATGAAATTAAAAGACGCTTACTCCTTGGAAGGAAAGTTATGACCAACCTAGATAGCATATTAAAAAGCAGAGATATTACTTTGCCCACAAAGGTCCGTCTAGTCAAGGCTATGGTTTTTCCAGTAGTCATGTATGGATGTGAGAGTTGGACTGTGAAGAAAGCTGAGCACCGAAAAATTGATGCTTTTGAACTGTGGTGTTGGAGAAGACTCTTGAGTCCCTTGGACTGCAAGGAGGTCCAGCCAGTCCGTCATAAAGGAGATCAGTCCTGGGTGTTCATTGGAAGGACTTATGCTGAAACTGAAACTCCAATACTTTGGCCACCTCATGCAAAGAGTTGACTCATTGTAAAGACCCTGATGCTGGGAGGGATTGGGGGCAGGAGGAGAAGGGGACAACAGAGGATGAGATGGTTGGATGGCATCACCGATTCGATGGACATGGATTTGAGTAAACTTCGGAAGTTGGTGATGGACAGGGAGGCCTGGTGTGCTGTGATTCATGGGGTCCCAGAGTTGGACACAACTGAGCAACTGAACTGACTGACAGACTGACTGAAGTTCATTTGGGCTATTTCTTTTTTTTTTTTTTAATTTTCACTCCTTTCTCTAGTATTAGTGATTAGGAGAGGAAAAGCCAGCAAACACAGGTAAGTGATCTCCCTCTGAAAATAATCTGTTATCTGATTGTCTCCATTTATCCTATCACATCTATTTCTGACATCTTTATCCATGTTGAACAACAGTGAGCCTGTGATGTTTAAATGTCAGACAGACACACAGACAAAAGTAGCTGATGGTAACTGCCTTGCCAAACAAAGAATGGAAGTGGAAGAAATGCCAATAAAACGCAGAAGCAGCAACAGTTGGCCCCATAGAGCTTGGAAGACAGGGAAAAAATGTGAATGAGAGAAAACAGACAATCAGTATAATGGTTGTGGAAGCTTTTGGTTTATCCTTTCTTCCTGAACCCTTCTCTCTCCCTTTCTAACATTTCAACCTCTGATAAGGAGTTGGTGAAGGAGCAGCGCTATGAGATTACAAGTGAAAGACTGACATTCCATTTCCTAGTGCTTGTGGGGTCACTACACACTCTGACATATGGGTTTATGTTTCCCACCCAATTAGCCAGTCAAAATGGGAATGTTCATTGTTTTAAGAAAATCCAAGTTGACATCAACATCTCCTAAACTTATTTGACCTCAGAATACTTTTTTTTTTCCCCCTGAAACACCATTAACATCCTACTTCTAGAGCTAGTGTTCCATAGAATGCACTTGAGGGGGATAATGCTTTAAATACTCAGAAAAGGTTTAATTACATTTTCAGCATACCACACTAACAAGGGAGTATGTGATATGGTTCAGAAAAAAATGCTTTGTTTCTAAAAGCATTTCTCTTTCATCTATCAGAAGCTTATCTATGACTCTAACCATATCAGATAACTAAGGGGATGCTTGTGGGTTATGTTAAATAAACTTTGTCTTAACACATAAAAAGGGAAAAAAAAAAAGAAAGAAAACAAAAACTCACATAACACTCTTCTTTTTGTAAATGATTCAGACATTTCTTCTTGAGTTTATGGTTTGAATGACCTATGAACACTTCCTCATGTCATCCATGCCACCCATGCCTATAAATCTTTTACATTCTAGACACTTAAAATATTTCATTATTTATCAGTATTTGTTGGGATCAGCCTTGATGAAGAAGACTGTAGTGAACTGCTTATTGCAAGGTCCTATAAAAGAAAAATAAGTTGAACTTGGCCCATAAACTTGGATATACCCAGAGGTGTAGTTTTTCTTACTACATGACAGGGCAGAAGGAGACTGAAATTACTGATGGGAGTTTTTGAGAGTTTAGGAATTAAAAGCAAAGCTATCTTGTGTTATCTTCACTTGGGGAGGAAGTTAGAAATTTACCATATAGGGAAGGACTGGTACTACATAATGGCCCTTAGTTTATTGCTGAGTCTCCTCTCTATTATGGGTTATGTGAAAAGGAGACGATAACTGTAGGTCACTTCTGGAAAACAGTATTTTCAGAAGCTAGAACTATCATTTGCAAATTTTTGAAATAAATAAATCAATAAAAGCAGCGGTTTAGGAAGCTCCACGTGTGATAAGCATTTGCCATTCCAGCTCATCTCAGATAATATGTGTCTAGATTCCTTAGTGCAAAATGCAGGTAATAAACACCTATCTCAAGGATGTTTTCATATAATTGTATTTTTACTCTCATTAGTTATGAGAAAAGTTAAAAAATACTTTTCACAAATTATCTTTTTGTTTTGAGGAATGTATTTTGCTTCATACTATGCTTTCTAATATGTTTTGTGACCATTTCATTTACAGATATTTTTAAAAACAGACTTACATTGTTGGGTTATTAACTAAGAGGGTACTTATTCTCCGACAATCATCTTGACTCCAAAGCCACCAGAATTCATTCGGCTAATCTGCACTGATATGTGGCTTGGAGGACCTTTGTTTTAATCAAGGAAGGAGAGATATGGCTTTGATTTTTCACTTATATTAGTTTAAAGTGGTCATGGAATCTCCCAAGTTTAGGTCTAGGGCTATCTGTGTACGAAATGACTTGATAAAAATAGAGCAAACCTTGGCAGAATACATTTTTTTTTTCTTTAAGATTTGTTGGTAGACTTCAAACCTCTGATCAGTTAAACAATGCCAATGTCTGTAAATGCAGTTTGTTTGTGGCAATTTATTTTACCATGGGTTTTGTTGTAGTGGTAAAAGAGAAAATCCAGACAATTATTAATGAATTTAGAAGCATAAATGTGCACAGCTTACCTGCAGCTCTGCCTTTATTTCTACATCTAAATAAATTCCAGCTAAATTGTTAAATTAATCATACCGAAGTCCGAGGCTCTGATAAGGATCCTGCCACTCAATTTTACTTCTTTTGATGCTTCAAACAATTTAGCAAACTTTTTTTGTTGGGCTTTTGCTTTTATGACAGAATCAGATGGCATTACATGAGACCTTATCTTGATGCTGTTTCATTCCAGTGATTGGTTCCAGCTAATCCAACATTTTTGCTAAACTGCCTATTTCAGGAGAACTACCTATAGTTCTATATGAGACTGACCGTTATTATTTCTTCTACTCACTACAAATATGGTGATTTCTATGATAATCAAAAATGTTCAATATTTTATTTTCTTGCTTTATCAGCTCTATTTATGAGAGGACTATATTCTTTATTTTATTAAAGATTATTTAGCATGTTTTCAAACTTATAGAGCTTTTCCCTTGTGTTATAGTTTCTCAATACACAAAATAAAGATGAGCTTTTATTTCTCACTTATATAAAACTTTTATGAATCTTCAATAAATAAAAACTTTGAACTTAATAATTAAAATCTTTTTCATTTCTTGAATCCTTAAGAATTTTATATTACACAAAAAGAAGTATGGTCATAAAATACCACCAGTTCAAGTATTCAGGGCCATCTAAATATGAATCTTTAATAATATTTTTAATAAAATATAATGACTATATTAGAACTGACATGATATACTTATGTAAATTTCACAATTAGAACTGCATAATTTATTCACATCAATATTAGACCTGTATTTGATGTTTAGCCGTGCTTTTATTCACTTTAAAATGGTTTCTGTTCTGCTTAATTGGTTTGGATTTGCTCTGTCAGGTTTTTTTCCCTTTATTTCCTTAGTGAGAAAGTTGCAGACCTGCTGTTTTATATTAAGTTTTTTTTCTTTCCAAAAGAGAAAGAGGCAAGCAAAAATCCAAGTCCTATTAAAAGAAGTTTATTCAAAGTTTATGAGCACTTCAAAAAATGCTTCTGTCTTCATTGAAGCATTAGGAAAATCCCATGATACATCCTTCTAGATAATGGACAACAGAACATACATAAGCCTTGAAATTCTGTTAAAGATCATTATTTCTAAGACCATAATGTTGACTATTTCTAGAAAAAGAGTATAGAAAACAGTGAAGACACCTCCCCCCCATACTCATCGTTGTTGGTTTGCTATTTCTGTATTTCTACTGGCTATAAACCAATTAGCATTATTCCAGTATGGCATATATTGGTAAAATATTCTGTTATCCTCATAGCTTAAAAGTATTCATTTAATTCTGAGTTCATTAATTTTTAGAATTAACTAGCATAAACAACCTAGAACCTTTTGTCATGAGTGACCAGTCTTTTCACACTTTTAGCAAGATGACTACTTCAAAAAATGCCCAAACAAAACTATTTATCTATAGCTGTTTCTATTGTTACTTATTTTTGCAATACTTAGTGTAATATTTGAACATTAATTCCTGTTACAGTTTTCCTTTTATTTCATATTTATGGATTTTTTTTTTCCACTTTTGTTGTAGCTTCAAAACAATTTTGGAGTTCACTTCCAAGAAAATAATTCCTGGACTTTTTGAAGATATTATTATGTAATAGAGGAGTATTTTCTCAATTTCAGAGAAATAGACTATGGGTTATTATTTTTAATCCACTAGATAATGATTGCTACAACTAATTTTCTCCTTGAATTTTTTCCATTAAATAAATTATAATGTCTTAAATCCGTAGTTATTACCAAACCTGCAAATGGATAATCATGGAAAGTTATTAGAATAAAATTATTTTATGTTAAATTTGCATTTAATATCTTAAGGTACTTTTAAACTATGGGGAGGGTCTTCATAAAAATCATACACAAGTAGCAATGAGAAAGTGCACAATTGGTTCTGGCTAAAATGCAACATGTATGTACCTAAAACTCACTCCTCTTTGCAAAATCATGAAATTAAAAATCACAAGCAGCTAATAGGAAAAGTGGGGTTGAGTGATAAAACTCAAAATCTGAATTAGACACACACACATAAAAAGACAGAAACCTAATAAAAATGGTAGCATAGTTTTACACAATTAAATGGTTTAAAAGCACATAAATGCTACAAGAAATATGGACTTTTATTTTGAAAGAGATCTGAAGTTTGCTTATAGAAGAGTAGCAGCTAGAGAGTTATTGTGAAGAGGCAGAAGGAAGGTTAGGTTTCCCAGGTGACACTAGAGCTAAGAATCTGCCTGACAATGCAGAATGCAGGAATGCAATCCTGGGTCCAACCTCTGTGTCAGGAAGATCCCCTAGAACCCCACTCCAGTATTCTTGTCTGGAGAATCCCATGGACAGAGGAGCCTGGTGGGCTACAGTCCATGGGGCCACAAAGAGTTGGACACGCCTGAGTGACTGAGCACACACACACAGAAGGAAAGTTAGCTGAAACCTGGTTGGAAGCTTTAACACCAGGTGTGGTTGGGTGTGAGTCTTAACACTTATGGTGGACTGAAGTGGCTGGTGCATGTTTGTGGGGTGTTTTGTGTGTGGGCAGAGGGGCTCAGGCCCCCATTTTGTGGATTCCTGTGTAATCAAGTCAGTTGGCTGTAGTTTTTTGTGACTCTCTGTCTTTTGTCACAAGCAAAATAATGTATAATAAAATGGCATATTTGCATCATGCCCAAATTATTTCCTGTTGGGAGTTTACATTTTCAAAACAAGAGTTATAGAGGAACTGAGTATACATTTGAAAGCTAGGCACACTTTCTAATTGAAGATGATGAACTTTATGGTAAAAAGAGGTGACTGTTCAATAAATATTGTCAAAAGTACAAGTACAATCAATATGCTGCACTTTGACTTTTTTCCTCTACTGTTATGCAAAATTGAACTTCAACTTTTCTGTCCAGCTTGACTCATTCATTCAAATTCGTTTTGCACTGAGACATAACATCTTACCTGGAAGAGATATCAGAATTGGGAAGACCTCTGAATATTCAAGTAATACTTAAAATATTTTTCTTTGTCTGCCCTCTTGTACTCTGTCTCTGGAAATTGTGCTGCCATGCCAAGTAGCAGAAGTCAACATCAGTACACACCAGTACACGTCAGTACAAGTAAACATGGAATTCGGGGTTCGTTTCATGAATGAATGAATTTAAAAGACTAAGTGAGTATGGGAAATGCAGATTTTATTCAACCTAATTTATTTCTGCAAGAGCAAGAATGTCCTGTGTTGTGTTTCTGTACTCTGAGAGAAGTTAGCAAATATTGGAAGGAACGGGCTTTGAAGACTTCAGTGCTTCTGTGGCCCTTGCAGAGTGCTTTCATATTGTGGAGGTAGACTCCAGTGCACAGAGTAGAAAAATAATAAGTTCTTTGAGCTGAAACTTCATAGTCACTGTGGGATATTCAAGAAGGAGACCAATGGGGAGAAAGATAATATAGTCATAGCTTTGAACTTGTCCTGGATTTTACTTGCCAGAAGTCAAGTGAAAGTCACACTGACACCTTATTATTACCAGCTCTTTCTCGTGTAGGGAAAAGTACTCCACAGTCCATGTTGATAAAAGTGAAAGGGAGTTTGCACTAAAGAGAGAAGGTGGTCTTAAATTTAGTGTGTAAAGAAGGGTAGTAAGTCTAAAGTCTACTCCAAGCCTCAGCATGGAGAATACTTTGAATGGCAAGTCTTTGCTCCACATCTGACCCATGTTAGGTATTCCTTCATGCATGCCCACTTTTCAGGCTGTACTGTACTTCTTTGTTTCCTGGGTCCTATTGTGGAACCATGATAGAAACTTTTCTGTCCCATTCCCTATTAATTGTCCCTATTATTAATTGTTTAGTTAATTGTCTGGGGCAGAGTAGGTGTTTAGTAAACATATATGAGTAAATGAATGTGCATTGGAACGCAAAACCTTAGTGCTCAGAGAAAGAAAAGATAAACGTTCAAATTGGCTGAGATATGGTATGGCTCATTATTATAGAGTGAATAAATAGTGCCCAAGATAGAAATGATCAAAGAGACTATAATGCATTCAATTAATAGTTATCTGCTGTATGCCTACTATGTTTCACCTTGTTAGATGACATAGTAATTAGAAATATATTGTCCCTGCAGTCCTGGTGCTTCTAGTCTAGTGAAGTGCAGATATTAAATAAAGAAAACCTAAATAAATATGCAATTAAAATTTTGATAAGAGCAAGTACAGAGCATAACTGGGAAGACGTAATCTACATGAGCATGCAGTAAGGGCATTTTAAAGGGGGTGATATTTAAGAGTGACAATTGGAGGAGGAGGACAGGCAAAACAAAGAAGGATTAACCTCTGTGTGGGCTGTGGAGATGATAGGAACTCAGCATGTGTGAGAAAAAGAAAGAAGGTTGGTGCAAATGGAGATGAGTGAGCTAGAAATGATGGTCTAGGGATATGGTTAAGAGAAACAGCCTGGAGCCAGATCATACTTGGTGTAGAATGTTAGAATTTTAATCAGGATGGGTTGCATGTGTTTGTCAAAGCATATTGAGTTTTAGTATAAGATTAACAGATATATGTGACTATATATACGATAAACAACAAGGACCTACTGTATGGCACAGGGAACTATATTCAATATCAATATTGGTAATATATTGCCAATACATTATTACAATAATTATTATAATAAGTAATATAATAATCTTACCTATTATACCTAATAATAACCTTTAATTATTAGGAAGGAATATATTAGGAAAATATTAGGAAGGAATCTGAAAATATCTATATACATGCACATATTACATAACTACATATATATAATTGAATCATTTTTCTGTACCCCTGAAACTAACACAACATTGTAAATCAGCTATACTTCAATTTAAAAAAAGAAATTTCACTCAGAAAGGAAACAGTGAATTTTGTCTTAGTATTTATGTACATATTACACAAAAAGCTAAATAAATGTTGAACTGTGGTTAATGATACACATTCTTAAATATTTAGGGGAAAGTATGCTAGAGTCGTGGAGAAGGCAATAGCACCCCACTCCAGTACTCCTGCCTGGAGAATCCCAGGGACAGGGGAGCCTGGTGGGCTGCCATCCATGGGGTCACATAGAGTCGGACACGACTGAAGCGACTTAGCAGCAGCAGAAGCAGCAAGCTAGAGACGGGTCTTCCCCTGTGGCTCAGTAGTAAAGAATTCAGCTGCAATGCAGGAGATATAGGCTCAATCCCTGGGTGGGGAAGATCCCCTGAAGGAGGGCGTGACAACCCACGCTGGTATTCTTGCCTGGAGAATCTCATGGACAGAGGAGCCTGGAGGGCTATGGTCCATTGGGTCACAAAGAGTCAGACATGACTATAGCAACTGAGCAGGCATGCATGCATGCATACTAGAGTCTGAGTTTCCCAGGTGGTGCTAGTGGTAAAGAACCCACCTGCCATAAGAAGAGGTGCGGGTTCAATCCTGGGCCAGGAAGATCCCCTGGAGGAGGGCATGGCAGCTCACTCCAGGATTCTTGTCTGGAGAATCCCGTGGAGAGAGGAGCCTGGTGGGCTACAGTCCATAGGGTCACACAGGGTCAGACATGTGAGGTGATTTAGCACATATGCAGGCATACTAGAGTCTGTAATTTACTTTGAAATGCATCCATAATATAAGATAGATTGATAGAGGAATGGATAGATGTATAGAAAGGTGTAAAGTTACTAGTAAAACCTATGTGGTGGATGCACAGATATTTACTATAAAATTTCTTCAACTTTGCTGAATGTTTGTATCAATAGTCATAGTAAAATGTTGGGGAAAGTAAGTGAATGCTCAAATATGATAATAAGGAAAGACATAAAAATCACAAAATCTCACAACCAGAAGGAAGGGATTATTTTAGCATATGACCACTTGATTCTTCTCCTATGACTTTTTATTTTTATGGAATTGGTACCTTTTTCAGAGTAATAAGCATATCCTAAAGCTTTAAAAAACATTTCAAATTATTTGCATAATTTATGTCAGTTAAACTATCAAATCTTTGATGAGAAATTTCTTTGAGTAAGAGTTCATATAAAGATAAATGTGTTAGACTAACTCATGAATCCGAAAGTGTCCACTAGTACCTATCAGTACAGTAGAAAGGAAATGAACACCCTTGAGTCTGTTAGTGTGACCAACCATCTGCAAAAGATTCGAGTAGTTTTGTTTTTGGGTTTTTTTCCAGTTTTTTGGTTGACTTAAATGATATAAAAAAAAAAAAAGGATAATGTTTCTTTGAGATTGTGCACAAGTTTCTTGGTGTACTTAGGAGTTTGCTTCTAACCTTTCTGTAAGGATTTAAGTAGCATAATTCCGAGCCTATGGATCAGAGATCATTCTTCTTCTTGATTCCTTACCCATCGTGAGCATTTCACTGATCAGTTAGTGCATCACAGAATCACATCAGAAACCTGGTACTTCATCTCCCTGTGTTTTCAATAAAAACATTTCCCTTTTACTGGTGTTTCGTCTTATTGACCCCTTAAGGTCAGAAGACAGCGTTTCTTTATTAAATCAGTAAATCAGGGGTATTTAATTGGCTCTAGAAACTTCAGAGTGATCTTGGCCTATTCCAGCCCCAAACAGGATTCTGACCAACCACTGTGAATTCTGCCTTTCCAAGAAGGTAGGGGGTAAGAGATTATAACAGGCTCTGTGTAAGTAGTCAGTTACTTATTGCCTTCAAAGTGCTGATTTTTTGGTGTAGGCAAAATGCCAAAATCAGTGTTTTTGCCACATATAAAGAAATAGTTTAGCATATAGAAAACTATGTGGTTATTTCCCCCTTTTTTTTCTGAAAAACCATCAGACTTTTAAAAGTAAAATTTGTGGTAAGTTTTACAGAGGAACTTATTTTTATTCTCTGTGTCACAGAGAAAATAATTAGATGATTGTTGGCATTAGCAACTGTGCTAAGATCAATTATACTGCAGGAACGATGAAAGCAGACTTTCATAATGAGAGCAAATGGCCCAGAGTGTACGAGAAATTGCTGAGAGTCTTCTTAGGGTATACTGTTGCTAATTAAAACCTGAGGAAAACACCAACATTGTCCAGGAAACACGGATACTCACTGCAGCACCAACCTTGAGGGTCATTCCAATTTCTAAATGATCTTGGTTGGAATTTGGGTTTAAAAAATGTCTCCAGAGCTGCCTAATCTCATTTGTACTTATTTCCTTTTATATCTTTTTCATTTGACTCCCTTGGTTTTCTGCTCTTGTGCTTGACATCACTATTACTTGGTATGGAGCCTTGAGAAGTGAGAGAAGCAAGTTGTTCAGAAATCATGCCTGTGGCAAATATTTTAGACTGGAAAATATAGCCTCATTTATCATCATCATTATCACTAAAAAGCTATAGGTCAGAAGTGTCTTAAATCCCCTGTGTTTCAGCATTGTTGCTAAATTGGGGTTAATTAAAATGTCTCTTTTAAGTGTACCTCTCTTGAATACACACACACACGCACATTTTTGTTCCAATCTACTTTAAGGAAGTCGTTATTCTATGTGCTGCTGGAAAGAATGAAATTGACATGTATAGGGTATTATTTCATTTTCCTTGACTGCAAAAGGAAGAAAATCATCTAGAGAATTGTTGGTTTCAGAAGTGTAAATGGTTCTAACCCCCTGTAAAGGTTAGATTCCATTTTTAAAATAATACACTTTTGACCCATTACCTTTCTTCTCTTTTATTTTAAAACAGCAGAAGTCTCTTCAATCTGTGCCGTTACTTCTCCAAAGCATTGTAGCCACTGAAGTGAGGATGGATAAGTATTATCTGGGAAGTTTCTTTATAAAGTGCAGCTTTCTTAGCTCCATTCCCAGAGGTTTTGATTCAATAGCATGATAGGGGAACCCGGAATGCTTTGTTTTAACAAGCCTCTGAGGAGATTCTGATGCACCTGATTTTGGGATACATTTTGAAAACCTCTGCTTCATACCATAACTCTAGTGTGTTATGGGGGTGAATAGGGGTGCCATAAACTGCACAGGAGAGGAACCTAAGTTGACATGATAGTAGCACTGGATTCAAGCTCAGTAGTACTGAAGGCTGAGTAAGAGTTACCTGCAGGTGGGACTAATGGGAGTGAGAAGGTGAGGACATTTTAGGGAGAAATAAATTCAAGTGCAAAGACATAGGGACTAGAGACAAATGGGTGTTTTCTGGAGTCCACAAAGAGATCTATCTGGATGAAGTGTATTGTGTGAGTGGTTGAGGAGGCATCATATAAAGATGAGGTTGAAGACGTGAACTGAGATCAGACCACAAGATCAGAGTTCCTGTAGCCAGCCCCAAAATTTAGCGCAACATCCTGCCAGCCATCACAACTCCTGGAGGCTGGGTGCCCTTGCCACCATTCCTGTGATTGGTCATGTTCTGAGGCTCCACATAACCTTGGGGATGGGCTTCCCGGGTGGTTTAGTGGTAAAGAATCCACCTGCAATACAGGAGACACAGATTCAATCCCTGGATTGGAAAGATCCCCTGGAGAAGGAAATGGCAACCCTCTCCAGTATTCTTGCCTTGAGAATTCCATGAACAGAGGAGCCTGGCAGGCTATGGTCCATGAGGTCACAAAGAGTTGGACACAACTGAGCGACTAATATACACACACACACAATTTTGGGTCTATCACCACGTTAGGAAGACAGTCATTTTTAATACAGTTATTGTACTGCAGCTTCCAAGGGTGGAAACCCTACCGAAATAAGTCATGATGTATGTAACATGCAAGAATAGCTTCTTAAATATATTTTACTTGGAGATAACTTACATCTAATAATTCAAAATGCTCTCTTTATTAATTTTGTCTTGTAAATATTGGGAAATGACAAAAGCACTGTGATAAAACAATTTCTTGTGACAAAAATAAAAGGAAAAAAATTGGTCTAAAATTCTTCTATTTAGTTCTGATGGCCTGATTTTTTAAGGGCATTTCTTTCCTACTCAGTAACGGAAAGTAAATCAGATGTGTCAAAATATTTTGTTTTGAATACATTTTATCATGAAATTTAAATAAGTGAATATCATCATCCTACGCCCCAAGTTAAGATACAGGCTAACCTTCAGACTGAAGAAATTTCCTATTTTATTCATGTCTTTTGGTCATTAGTCAGTTACCCATACCTGTTTTCTCTTCCTGGTTATGGATATGTGTGTATTTAAATGTGTGTCTATGTGTCACGACTTGCCAGTTCAGAAATGGCAAGTAAATATGCACTAAATATAAGAAATGTAAGACACCTTCCTTGAACTTAAACTTGATGTGCTAACTCCACTGCTGTAACGTGACTTCTTGGTCCTGCTCTGATCACATCAGTGCGCAAACACCTTTAAATGGAAAGCTTGGAGTCTGCCAAGAAGTCACTTTTCCCCCCTTCTCCTATTTCTCCATTTAACTTTGAAATTAGGAGGATTTGATTTTCTTGATCTGCCAAGTAGCTGTCAATTCAAAACAACTAGATTTATTTCCTAGTATTTGATTTCTTGATCTGGATTAAGACTTCAACAAGAAAATGTCTACCAATCTTACCAGGTATTAGGGGGGAAGAAAAACTAAAGCTATGCGTTTTTGATAGAATGCATATACAACCTGTAGTCTGTATGATTAAACAAAAAACTCCAGTTTTTTTTTCTTTTTCTCCCCTGAGATCACTATTATTTAAAGGAAGATGCAAAGTGTTCCTTCAAACAGAAATCAAGTTCTTAAGACAGTCTTTAAAGACAGTTTTCAGACCTGTCATTTAGATGCTACTTTTAAAGTGCCACCTAATGAACTGGAAAAGGCTTTTATTAGCAAATTTACTTACATTGGCCTACCATAGTGAAAGGCTTGTTTAGGGTGGATTCTGCTTTCTCAAATTGCCCTCTTTAAATAAACAGAGCAAGGGAAGAAAGCTTTTAGATGTATAACATGAAGCCATTACAAAAAGCCAGAAGTCAACCCATGAAAAGAAAGGAGCTGTTTAGTGCGTTTCCAGTTAAGGATCTGGGTGGTGCTGGAGAGAGAATGGAAGATAATAGACTCCTAGTGACGGGGCTGTCAGGAGACAGAAAACTGTAGCAGCTTTGTGGGAAAATAGAATTGCTGGCTTTGCCCACTTGACCTTTAGTCTGAATAGATGGGCTTAAGAAGATCACAAAGGGCTTTGCAGAAAAAGTGGGCTGCTCAGTTCTTCTGGTTTCTGAAACTCTTCTTTTATTCAGGAGAGTTCTAAGTTTGTTTCTTGGTATTCTTGAAAAGATCCCCTGAAATCTCTATTATCATAGCATAGGTATGTACTTTAAATGAAGGTATTGCTCAGGATATGGCCATCATGTTTCTTAACATCTCAGCAGTGAGATGGAGTGTGTCTATGAGGAAGGGTTACTGAACAGGGCTCTGTACTCTCCACATTATCACTCCTATCAAAGGCATTCATTGGTTCTCCTTCTGTTTCTTGGAAATTCATAATCTTTGAATCAGAAACACAAACACCATTTGAAGGCACAATGTACATCAAATACATATATACTGCTATATAGATCAGCTTATAGATTATTAATCATTGCCAGTATTTTCAGAAAACGGGGCTTGACAGTAGTGGTTCATGTGAAAAAAAATCTGGGAGATTTTAGTTAAGTACCAGTGGAATTCATGCAAAGGTTATGATATGATAGCCAGCAAATCTGTTTAATCTTACTTGCATTTATGGAATTATAATTTCCTGCCCTAGGAAACATGGACACTGATAGTGCACTTAAAAGAACTGTGTCCAGAGTACTGAGTAGAGTTCCCTGTGCTATGCAGTAGGTCCTTGTTAGTTATGTATGTTACATATAGCTGTGAGTATGTGCCATTCCCAATCTCCCCATTTATCCCTTCCCTCCCATTCCCTCCCTGCTAATCATGTTTGTTTTCTACATCTGTTAACTCTACTTATGTTTTATACATAAGGTCATTTGTACCCTATTTTTAGATTCCACACAAAAAAGATATCATATGATATTTATCTTTCTCTGTCTGACTTACTTTACTCTGTATGACAATATCTGGGTCCATCCATGTTGCTTTTTTATGGCTAAGTAATATATTTGTATTCACTTTTCTGTACAGCTGAAACTAACAGAGCATTGTTAATCAACTGTACTCCAATAAACGTTTTTAAAAGTTGTGTTCAGTTTTGAACATCCCACTTTCAAGTAAAAGTGGAAAATTTGTGAATATACAGAGATTACTTTCCAAACACCTTTGAAAAAATAAGGAATTGACCATATTTAAAATACAGAGATGATTTGTGATTTGGATAGAAGAGAAGTGATAGGCAAGATCATAGATTTCAAATATCTGAAGTCTTACTATATAGAAGAATACCATATGTAGGGTTTCAGAAATTTATAGCTTCTCTAACAGTATAAATGTATGCCAGAATAAAAGACAGATGGGTTAAAGAGATAACATAGAAAATATTGAGAAACCATAAAAAATCCACAAGAAAATAGAAGCAAATGTCTAACCTCTTTTGGAGTTGAGTTGGGTAAACTAATGAAGAAACTATAAAGAAAGTACTGATAGTTATGAGTAGGAGTATCTGAATTATGAATTCTTAAAAGGTATAGTAAAAAAGTTTTAAATATAAAGAAATTGAAACAATTATAAAAATCGTATTCACCAAGAATAGTTAATGGCATGAATAAATGTTCACATTATACTATTGAGTAAAAAGAAAGTTTAATTCTTAGAAAGTTGAAATATGTATATTAAAATAACTGCTAAGATATTCTCCTTAATGGATTTCTCTGAGTGATTAAATTGTAAGGTTTTAAAATTTATTTTTAGTGTTCCTGTATTTTCCAAAACTTTACATAGCAATCCTTTTTTCTTTATATTTATAGAAAGATATCTACAAAGCAAAGGATACAAAAAAAAAGGGATGAATTAATAATTAAGCCTTAAGGGTATATATAGTTAAGGTTAATAAAAAAGATAGCAAATAAATATTTAACAGTGTCTCTTGTCCTATGGGCTGTGCCCATCACTAGTTGAATCCATGTATAAAAATCATTTTGTTTATTTTTAAACATTTTTTAATTGGTGGGAAATTGCTTTGGTCTCTGCCATACAACAATGCAAATCGGCTATAATAACATACATATCCCTTCCTTCTTGCGCCTCCCTCCCTGCTCCCATCCCAACCCTCTAGGTGATCGCAGAGCACTGGGTTGAGTTTTCTGTGCTATACATCTGCTTCCCACTAGCTATCTGTTTTACATATGATAGTGTATGCATGGCCATCCTACTTTCTCAATTTGCCCTACCCTCTCTTCCCTCTCTGTGTCCAGTGAGAAGGATGAACCTAGAGGCTCTTCTACAGAGTGAACTAAGAAAGAAGACAAAAAACCCAAATATTGTATATTAGCGCATACATATGGAATCTAGAAAAATAGTACTGATAAACCCATTTGCAGGGCGGGAGTGGAGATGCAGACATAAACTACAGACTTGGAGGCACTTCTAGTTTCTGTATGTCTCTACTTCAGTTTTCTCATCTATAAACTAAAAGGGTTATTACACATGTAAGGTTGCTGAGAGGATTGGATAATATCTACAAAGCACTCAGCAGATTTCCTATCACATGTGAGCAATTAATATTACCTATTCTTCATACATTGAAGATATATATCTCTATATGATAAGTTTTGTATTATAATTAGGGAGGTGAAGGAATGTCAAGAGTTATTCCCATTTATTTATTTTAATATCTTGGTAGCTTAAGAAGTCTCTCACCAGGTTTTTCATCCCTTAATAAGATTTTCTAGGAATTTTATGAATCAGAGAAAAATTAGTCTAGTTTGTAGCCCTCATGCAATAGGGGCTTCCCAGGTGGCGCTAGAGGTGCCTGCCTGCCAGCACAGTGGACATCAGAGACAGAGGTTCAATCCCTGGGTCGGGAAGATCTCTGGGAGGAGGGCACAGCACCTACTGCAATACTCTTGCCTGGAGAATGCCATGGACGGAGGAGCAAGACAGGCTACACAGTCCATGGGTTTGCAAAGAGTTGGGCAGGACTGAAGCGACTTCACACTCTTGCTCTCACATATTGCCCACATGGTGAAAAACAAAAGGTGGTAGCTTTTTAATGTGTGAATCAATACTGTCCTTCTTATTTCATGTTTAACATTTATGGAGATTGACTAATTTTGTTGTATAATTATCTGTGTTGGGAGCTTCTAGCTTAGAACAAGGGCATAGTCTTATTCACTCTAGAAATGATAATAACTCTATTGAAATGCTTGTTTCACTGCCATTTGTGGCTTCCTTCAACTTTAGAAGATTATGGAGGTGTCAGGGAATGTTTATTTTAGAGTTAACTAGAGCCTGACTCTTAATCACACCAATGCAGATGCTCACTTGTCCCAGAACTTCTCTCTCAGGCACAGAGGAATGGGCACAGAGTCTGTACATTTAAAAGAAAAGACTGAGACTACTTTTGACTTTGGAAGTCTACTCTCTATTTTAAAGAACATTTCTCCCCAAGTGTTTTTTTTAAATACCTTTTATGTGTGATTTATCTTCCACAAATTCCAAGCATATTTTAAATATTGAAAGCTAATACAGAAAATGTGTAGAAGAGAACAATATCAAAAATGTTCTTTTCTGTCTTGAGAATGTATTTTCTTAGGAAAGCTTTTTCAGATCTTATAATGGCCCATTGGTGCAGTCCCTGACCTGCAATTTCATGACTTCATAATTCCATGGTGTTACTTATAGCGGTTTAAAAACATTTTTTCTTTTTTTAAATTTGGTTCATCCAGTCTTAGTTGAGGATCTTCCATCTATGTTGTGGCATGTGGATCTTTAGTTGTATCACGTGTATGTGCTAAGTCACTTCAGCCGTGTCCAGTTCTTTGCAACTCTGTAGCCCATCAGGCTCCTCTATCCATGGGATTCTCCAGGCAAGAATACTGGAGTGGGTTGCATGCCCTCCTCCAGGGGATCTTTCTGACCCAGAGATTGAACCCTTGTCTCAGACTTCTCCTACATTGGCTGGCAGATTCTTTACCACTAGCTCCACCTTTATGCAAGCTCTTTTTTTTTCTTTCTTTTTTTTTTTTTTCTTTTTTTCCATTTATTTTTATTAGTTGGTGGCTAATTACTTTACAATACTGTAGTGGTTTTTGCTATACATTGACATGAATCAGCCATGGATTTACATGTATTCCCCATCCCGATCCCGCCTCCCACCTCCCTTTCCACCCTATCCCTCTGGGTCTTCCCAGTGCACCAGCCCCGAGCACTTGTCTCATGCATCCAACCTGGGCTGGTGATCTGTTTCACCCTAGATAATATACATGTTTCAATGCTGTTCTCTCTAAACATCCCACCCTCGCCTTCTCCCACAGAGTCCAAAAGTCTGTTCTGTACATCTGTGTCTCTTTTTCTGTTTTGCATATAGGGTTATCGTTACCACCTTTCTAAATTCCATATATGTGCGTTAGTATACTGTAATGGTCTTTATCTTTCTGGCTTACTTCACTGTGTATGATGGGCTCCAGTTTCATCCATCTCATAAGGAAGCTGTGGTACATATACACCATGGAATATACAAGGTCTTAATCGCAGCATTTGGGATCTAGTTCCCTAACCAGGGATTGAACCAGGGCCCCCTGCATTAAGAGTGAAGAATCTTAGCCACTGGACCACCAGGGAAGTCCGTGATGAGTGACAGTCACTCAGTCATGTCTGACTCTTTACAACCCCGTGGACTGGAGCTCTCCAAGCTCCTCTGTCCATGGAATTCTCCAGGCAAGAATCCTGGAGTGGTTAGCCATTCCCTTCTCCAAGGAATCTTCCCAACCCAGGGATCAAACTCCGGTCTCTCGTGTTGCAGGCAGTTTCTTTACCACTTGAACCACCAAAGAAGCCCAGGGAAGTCCCTAGCTCTTTAAAAATTTAAAGTACAGCTGCACTGGGAAAGGTGATCAGAGAGCACCTTGCTTCCTCCTGCCGTATAAAAGCACCCACTGCGATAAGGTGTCAGTGAATACAGGTGGAGGTGGTGCCATGTATTCTGGGTAGCATGGCCAAATTGTGATTGTCTTTAGTGTCACAAAGGTTCAAAAGGCAGTTTTGTTTCCTCAAACTTCCAGAGTGCTACTCCTATTGGGATGCTCATGTGATATTCAGCTCAGGAAGTTCTCTTCCAGCAGAAGAGGTAATCCTTTTATATAGTAAGTATCATCATTACAATAGGGTTTGTCGAAGAATTTCCCTGCATTAGTAAAGGTATTCCCTGCAGGCAGCAGAAGTCTCATTGTTGAGCCCAGACCGCCACATTATGTATATCTAAATATGATGTTCCTGAGATTTCAAAATCAACAAATTTATAGTTCTGAAATAGTGGATTGATGTTTTTGTCTTACATGCATGATGCCTATAGTCATTCTTGGGATTCCATTTTCAAGAATCCTATTCTCAGCAACTTCCCTCATAGTTATGTTGTTGTTTTGTTTTTTATCTTGACAAAGAAATACACCTAAACATGCATGTGAGTACAAACACACATTTAAGTATAGCAGAGTCATCTGCTGGCAGCCATTATCTGTAAAACTAATTAAAGAAAATAGCATATTAACATGCACGTCGTGAAGCAAACTCCATTCTCTCTAGAGTATTCTCTCATTGAGATACAAGGACTTTATCTTTGGTACAGTGGGTCTGAACTAATTGAGATGTCATTAAAAAAAGAAATCAGTTAGAAAGGTTAGAGGAGAGGGATGTTGTTGCAAAATTGTCAATTTGCAAGAATACATTTTTTAGTAAAAATACAGCCCTCAGTTGCAGATCTAATTAGTGGCAGAAACGGGGGAGGGATGAGAGAGAGATAACAGAGAAAAATAATGTCCTAAAGAGAAAAAAAAACAAGTAAGACCCTAATTCAAATGGTAAGCACTCTTATTTTAGAAAATGTTTCCTTAACAGATTGTTCTAGCCCTCTGCCTCAAGGTTTTTGATTAAATTAATGATGGTACTGATAAGCCCCGTTAGTGTTGCTGTTTCCAGAAGGATATTTTCTACAGCCTTCTCTACTTCCTATCCCAAATCTCAGGTATGACAATAGAATTGCTAATTGAAGTCAGAACAAGCCAAGAAGATGAACTTATTATTACTATGCAAATACAGAGAATCCAGGAAATTAATATTTCATGTGAGCCTACCTAAACGAGTAATGTTTCCATTATGGGCTTCATGTCACTCAGCTGGGAAGCTGTTGCTGCAGCTTGTTGTCGTCAGGGAGGTCTTGAACTTCTCTTTTTTGTCGCATGTTGCCTGCTGTCTTGGGACCAGTCAGCACGTCTGACACGTTGTATTCGGTTGGCCCTTGCTGTTACCACAGATCTTCCACCAGTGCAAACAGATGAACTCGTTATGATCCGTAGGATACTATCAACTTGATTTCCTGTCTTGGTAGTAAAGTATTAGAGGAAAAAGGCATGCAAGTCATAGATAATAAAGAAGGGGAAAAGTATTTCAGAAAAAATGAATCATAAAATTCATAACAGGGGATATGTTAGGGACTCTTCTGTGTAGCATAATTATCTGATTGAGAACTTTGGAAAACACAGTAAAAAGGGTGTTACTTTGGGGGCATGAAATAATTATATTGAATTATTCACAAACATTCATTTTGCTAAACACCATTATATTATATATTTTGACGAAAACTATTATAGCTAACAATTAACATTGTGTGTTGCGTGAAAGAGTGTGGTAGAAATGAGTGAGAAGTAAGTTTGCTTTGAACTTTCTGATTCTTGTTTTAGATGAAATATCAAATAATAGATAGGCTTCTTAAGAGCAGAAATAAAAAGAAAAATCTTCTTTATCTACTCTAGTGCTTAAAATAATATGAAATATTTAGATAGATGTCCAATTAATATGTTGAATTTATTTTTATTTCCCGAATCTTGCTGAAAAATAAATTCCAGAAATGGAGGAAGGAGATGAATGACAAAGAAAAGTGGTCTTGCTGAGGTCATTCTGTCTGCAAAGCTGTTGATTCAGATATTATCCTTCACAGTTGGTAGGTGTTTCTTTACCTTTATCGAGAATACAGTTACCAATGGTATTTGATAGAAAAGAGACTTTTGGGGAAGCTAGAGTTTGTTTTGGAACGTCTGCTCCAATAAGGTCACGTGAAAGTTTTGAGGATGTGGAGTAATTTGTTTAGACAGAAATGAGTGGAAAGTCCATGTCTGATAACGGAGAAAGGGAAAAGCATTATTTTTATTTGCCCAGATGGAGTAGAAAGGCTGAAATAGAACGTAATAGAGATTGAAGATAATCAGATCTTTCAGAGAACTGACTCCAAATCTCAGCATCTAATATGTGGTAGACCTGGAATTCTGGAATGGCCTTGGTTTGCTAATCTCAAGTATTAATCATATGATTTATAGAATTTGATCAAAGTAACTTTTTTTCTTTATTGGAGAACATTCTTGGTTTAGACTCTTTTTAAAACGTAATCCAGATTATGTATATTTCGCTTTCGTGGCCTTTCTCTGAGTCTCATGTATCTTTTTCATGTTACTCATGATATTAGTGTGTAGATGCTACCATGAGAGAGTGTGTTTTCTACTATGTTTGCAGAACCTCTGTGTTGAAACCAATTTTTGTTGCATTTTTTTATTACTGTAGCTTGTTGTAATAAAACCTGGAAAAAGATTCCCATTTAAAAGAAAGGAAAACACAATGAACAAATAAATGAATTTAAACCAATTCACAGATATAAAAAATAAATTATATATTTTAGTATATGCATCAATAAAAATATTTGCATAAAGTTTTACTGAGAAATATCAATCCCCTTTTGAAAAATGAAAGTGTGCAGGTGCTGGTAGATGAAACAAATTAAATTTGTTGACTCTCTAGACTTATGAAAATATTGATTTTTTTTGTTTATGTGTCCTCTTTGACACAACTATATCTGACATCTTCAATGAAAGTGCTTACAAAATAGACAAAATCTGCCTGAATTTTATGTCAGACATTCCCAATGAACGTAACAAAGAAGAATAGCTGGAATTGAAACCTAAAGATACTGTCTTGGTACTTGTTCAGTGCATTTTCATCATATTTTAGAGGGTAGAGAGTTATAATACTTTTCAGGTAAGACTAATTTACCCTACCATCTTTTTTCAGGCATACAGTAAGTGCAGAATAAATTAACAAATTGTGAATGCTTCCTAATGCATTGTGTTCATATTTGTTTCTTTGTATTTATTCTCAGTCCCTCTCAAGTAGAAATGTTAAAAATGCCATTTCTTCATAAAAAGACCATCAAAATTATAGAAATATTGTGTTGCATATCAAGTTCTTTTTATTATTTATCTTGTGACCAAGGTCATGCTACCCATTTCTAAAAGGAACTATGGAACTATCCTGAGCTTGTATTTTAGAAGTTACATTCTAGAGGGCAAGAATCTTTTATTTTATGTGTTTTATATTATCAAACATATCCATGATAGTATCATGAGTCATTAGTATTGTATAAATTTTCAACATGTACCAGAAAGCTAACACTCCAGGAATGAATTCCCTGGTGCCGAGCTCTGAAAGAAGAAACATAGAGGGTCTTTAGGGTGGTGAGGTGGTGACTACATTACCACATTACTGCAACATTCTGTCTTCTGTACAGCTCAATAAATATCCGTTTACTTTAATTGAGTGGGCATAAATAGCATTTACCAGAAATCCTTTGCTGGCAGCCAGCTGCATTAGGCTGTGGAAAACCATAGAATATTCTCCCTGGAGTTGAAGGGAACACAACCTCTTTCTAGTGTCCACCTCTGCTCACAGAGGAGACTCAAGTTGTAAGATCAATTATGATTTCATTGTGATCACTAGTAATTGGTTCACTAGAATACAGATTTTGTATTATTATAAAGAATCTATAAGCAAAAAGGCAAATAGAGTAAAATACTAGGTTTTCAGAAAATTGAGTTTTTAATGGTTTTCACTGTCTTAAAAAATTAAGAATTACTTTCTCTAAATATGCCTACATAAATAGCAAAGTTTCTTTGCCATCTGAATTTCCCTGATATAAAATTGGGTGGGCTAGAGGGAATATTTAGAAACCACCACCACCAACAACAAAAAACCACATGGATGTAATTTACTATATCATCATCAATCATTTATCACAAACTTGATATCTTAATATTTCAGGCTGCCAGAATATTAACTTTAAGGAAGTCTATATTTTTGTTTACATTATCTTGATTCCAAGTATCTATGAGCAAAAAATTAAGGGATGTCAAAAATATCAAAGATTATTATGTCTCACCTAATGAGATGGATCCTCTTGAAACAAACTAAAATCAGTGATACAGAAAGTGAGCAGAGAAAAAATTCTGAAGTCCAGGAAGGTGGGCATGAGGGAGGGTGGCAGTTCAGGGAGGAGAGAAGTAAGTCCAAGATAGTTGCCTGGTGTTGGCTTCTCTTTGTCATGAAAAAAGGGATTGTGTTGCAGTCATTTTTTTAATCTTTCTGAAGGAAGTCATATTGGCTGTTGCTAGGACTGAAAGTTTTACCTTTTCTCTTTATAGATGCTCAGGAGTCAGAGCCATGGGCATCTGGTGCTTGTTCAATAAACAATGTTCATGTTGCTGTAGTGGAAGACAGGCCTCAGGTTACTACTCATACTTCCCATCCCCATCTGGCATCTCTGTGCAGATGGACATTTTAGATTGTAGCATGATTACTTGCAGTACATTTCCCTTTCATTCATTCTTTCTTAATTTTGTCTTTCTTAAAATTCCTAGGTAAGTTTATTCTAAAAAATGCTTTAAAATTACATAAATTTCTTCTCATTTCCAGAAAGTAAATCAAAACAAAATCAGTGAATCAAAACAAAAACCTCTTGTCATGGCATTTCTTATCATTTTCATATAGTTTTAGAACTGCATTCTGAAAGAGAACAATAACCTCAGACTAATGTTTCAAAGGAGGACACGGTTTGCTATTGATACATGTAATCATTCACTCTGGCTAGACTAAGACACTGAAGCTATCAGAGTCCACGATCATGGGTGAGTGGGTGGGGTCCTCACTGCTCCTTCACCTGAGCAGAGGAATTGTCCACCAGATGAGTTTGGAGGATGCAGCCCACTGAGAAAATGGTTCCCCAGGGACTCTTTGCCCACTCCCAAGCTACCACTTCTCCACATTAAAGAAGGAGTAAGAGAAAGCTAATCGCTTCACATGATCACTAGATATCTTAATTTATCAGTAAGTCTTTTTCTTCGGGAGAAGCAGCAGTCAGAGACGGCCTGGTCCTTTCGAGGGAGAGATGGCCTGTAAGGAGTATGACAGAAAAGGAAGCAGAGGAAGACAGACTGAGTTGCTTTAACTCCATCTAAGAACTGACAAGAAAGCAAGCAGATAAGTCCATTTCATGAAATTCCACAATTTGAAAGCATTCTGAAAAGTTTGGAGGAGATGGATTTAAGTCAAATAAAGTGAAATACTAAAGAAGACTGTAAACGGAAGGTTATTTAACAGAAGACCACAACTGTCTTGAGGAGTAAAGCTAAAAATATAAATATACTCATAAAACATTTAGCTAAATTCATGGATAAACCCTACTTATTTATTCAGGGAGTGTTTAGGTATGTATCCCTAATCTCTTGCAAGTGACATTATGGGAAAGAAAACAGGTATCACTTATCTCAAAATGCCATTATAGCAGAGGTATTTGCATAAAATTGACAGAGCATTCTTGGATTTTAAAGAACTGCCTCTTGTGCTTTGCATTTCATATACAGTTGTCTTAATTGTGCTTAATAACAGATTGAGGAAGAGGAAATAACTATGCCAAAACAACAGATAGCAAGTACATTTTTATTTGGATTTGGCACAATGCCAGAGACATACACCAAGCTGTGTGTGCTCCTTCACCTACTCATTCCCTTTGTGCCTACCCCCGTTTCCTTCCTGCTTTGGCATTACTTCATGAATAATCACTGTTTTAATGATGAAATACAACTATGAAATGTTATGTCAGTTCCACAGACTTTACATGATGCTAATTAGCTTAGGAACTGAAGATGCTTACCTCATTTTTCCTCTAAATTAGTTTTAATCAATCTGAACAACATCCCAAGGAAACATTTTCAAGGAGAATTACAAAATGGTCATCATGAGGATGATTTTTCCTGCTCACTAAATGTGAAAATCATGATGCAACAAGTGCATGATGTCAAACACTGGAGCTATTAATAATGAAAATATAGGTCAAAGAGCTCTGTAGTAGAGGGAGGCACATTTAAAACAAATGATTGAACTTAATGCACATTCAGTACTTACAGTGCTAATTTATGTAAAAAGATGTATTAAATCTCCACCTGGCAAAATCATTTTCATATGCAATTCATTTTTCTGTATGCCATTAAAGCTGTAGTTTCTTAGACTACAAAGGTCCTAAGTGGGCCCATTCTGAAATATATAAAAATAAATATGCTGGAGCAAGTAGAGCCTGGAGATTCCTCAGCCCAGACTTAAGAGTGGGTAAGCATGTGGTTGGGGTCATCAGAGAGAGTTGAGTTCAATTCTTGTGTCTAGCACTTAACTTACCTGGGACAGTTCCTGACCTCCGTTTCTCACCAGTGAGAAAATTCATAGACTCTTCCTCACAGGGCTATTTAAAGAAATAAATGAGACAATAGACTTAACCCCTCTTGAATTCCTGGAACAGAAGTTTGAGCTATCACAAGCATTCATCTAGTTCTAATGTATGCACAACTTCATGGAGTATTTACTTTGTGCAGGATAGGCATTCTGCTGGATCTTTTCAAACAGCTTTAAAAGGTGTTTATTAAACACGCTTTGAATGCTTATTTTTCCAAGAAGCACAAGCCATTTAATTATGTCATATGTTTTGTCCTGCTGCCCTGAGACTTGGAGGTGGCGTGTAGACATTTTGATAATGATCTCATAGAAGTTTTAGAAATGAAAGCTTATTTCTGTAATGCTGATAAAAATAGTTAAGTGAACTGGACCTAACTGTTCTAATTTCCAGATAAATCCAATTTATCCTGAATCAAATTTTATCTCTTCTTAATTTTCACACATTAATTTTCTTTTTATCCCCTAAAGTCAGGGAATCAAGGTAGCACTTACCCATGACATCAGAGATTTTGTATCATATCCACACCCTTATTGCCTCTTTTTGTTTGTTTAAATCACTGTTGCCAGGACAGGGTCTGGCTGTGTTCCACTTGGTGTTTCACTTAGTTCTTAAAGATAAACACAGTTCAAGGGTGTACTGAAGAATGAACTTTACTTAAACTGATTGTCTAGGGAAGCTACAGTGCACATCACCATTTCAGGTGCTTCCTCACTCTAAAAACTCATATTTAGCCAGTAATCTTTCAAAACTCTTAGTCCCAGTGCCCATAGAAACCCTGACAGTTGGTTCCCTTGCCTCTGCTGATAAGGCTCATCCGTAAAATAAGTGCTTAAAATGTCTTCCGTAAATTGACTTAAATCTCTCTAACTTCCGTTAACCATTCTTTTTCTAACTTCCATTGTCTCTCTGACCTCTGGACATTCATAAATAAATTTATTACAAAGTCCCCTTTCTCTCACTTATTCGTTTCTATTTTCATCTTATACCCAGTTCCATCAGTGTTTTTACATCCTCTGATGAAGTTTAAAGTTGGGGCTGGAGGACATAAGAACATTATTATCTTTCAGTTATTGCCAGAGTAACCAGCAACAATTTTGAGTGATTTTCAAAACACTTGAAAAGCGATCTCAAAGGAAGTGCCTTTTTTTTCAGGATGATGAGCTCACACTTCAGTTGCCTTTTAATAACTACATGTCCTGAACTCAGGGCTTCCCAGGTGGCCTTAAGTGGTAAAGAACCCACCTGCCAGTGCAGGAGACTTAGGAGACTCGGGTTCAATCCCTGGGTTGGGAAGATCCCCTGGAGGAGGGCATGGCAACCCATTCCAGTATTCTTGCCTGGAGAACCCTGTGGACAGAGGAGCCTGGCAGGCTCCACTCCAGAGGGTCGCAAAGAGCCAGACACGACTGAAGTGACTTAGCACTCACACACGTCCTGAACTGAAACAGTAAGTTCTGATTATCCCATACTTTCTAATGACTCATCATGCACACTTTTCAAGGCTTTTAATCATTAAGGTTGTTTAGGAAATGAATTCTGATACATGTAATAAGCCTTATTTTAAAAATCATCATTGCTTTCTTGAAGATGAGGCACTGAACTTATTAAAACCACATAATTAACTTAATGAATAATGTGTAAGTAGCGCCCAGGGACTAGAAAAGTGACTGACACATAAAAGAACCTCAATAAACATCAACTCAATCAGTGAATAATCATTTTAGTATATTCATTCTATTTTTTGTTGGCTTGCATTTTTGTTTGTTTTTCTTAGAAATCTGTGTTTTGGGGCAGACTCCAGGTGTTTGCTATGAGCATACCTATTCCCAGCCCAGTCTGAGATTTGGTTTTAGAAAGTCAGATTAGGGCTAGGAAGCTATAATCACCGAAACAATTTTGGTGATTTCTTTTGCCAAGTAATTTGAGGATCATTGTCATAATGTGTTTGGAAACTTGAACTAAAAATTCGTGAATAGAAGCAAGAAGTAAAGTCAGTGTTAGTCGCACAGTCGTGTCCAACTCTTTGCGACCCCATGGACTGTAGCCGGCCAGACTCCTCTTGTCTGTGGAATTCTCCAGGTAAAAATACTGGGGTAGGTGGCCATTCTCTTCTCCAGGGGATCTTCCCAGCCCAAGGGTTGAATTTAGGTCTCCTTCATGGCAGGTGAATTGTTTACCATCTGAACCACCAGAGAAGCCCTCTAAGAAGTAGGGTATATGTAAAAATAGGCTGCTGCTGCTGCTGCTGCTGCTAAGTCGCTTCAGTCGTGTCCGACTCCGTGCGACCCCATAGACGGCAGCCCACCAGGCTCCTCGTCCCTGGGATTCTCCAGGCGAGAACACTGGAGTGGGTTGCCATTTCCTTCTCCAAAAAAATAGGCTAGATTAAGACAAATATTTGTGGCTAATGAAACTTTTGCATGCCTCGTATTTTAAAAAATTACTTACTTGGTTCTTTCACATTTATGCTTCTGACACTCCCTTGAAAAGTTTAAAGGGTCTGTGACAGCTCAGGCTAAAGTATCAAAAGAGAAGAAAATCTTTAGTTGTGGTAGCCAGGGCTCCAACGGATTTATAATATAATCAAGGGAGAGGCTTAAGTTTATATGAATTTAATATGATGAGTAAATATTATTGTACTAAAGATTTGAACTTTTTTATTTTATTTTATTTCCCACTTGTAAAAGAAAGATCACAGTGATCTCCAAAATTCTTTTCTTTATATTTTCAGCATAATTATCCAGATCATTTTTTCTCCTTCACTGCACTATATAACCTTCTTGAAGGAGACATATTTAAGTTCAAAGGCATTATTTACTGAACCTAAAAAAATTACCTAGAAATACTAGGTTATGTGTTTCTGCCTGCCTGATTACAAAAGGCAAAACAGTTAGGTCGAAGCACCTTAGTTGCTAAGTATTTTTTTTATATTCTGCTTTTTGACATCATATGCCAGTAAGTTTGAGTAACACCACTCCTTGCCTGAAAGAATTCAAATCGTTGCTGATGGTCTTCATAGCAAGGCGAGCTGAGTTTCATACTTGGCTTGTGTCTTCAGAAACTCAGAAGTGATCATGGAGGTGCTAGAGCACAGTTAGCTTTCCAGGAAGGGTAGAGTTGGTACGACCTTCAACATTTTATTTCATTTTATAATTTTATCTTTCATTTTATCTGTCCTTTATTTATTTATTATTATTATTATTATTATTATTATTATTTTGGAAGCATGGGTGGTAACTTTCCCTTTCAAAAAAAGCCTATATTCTGGAGGAAAAAAATGGAAACTGAAACATGGGAAATTTGAAGCATTTATAATGAATAAAAGAATCCCTCTTTAGTGTCATAATTTTTACCAGCCATGTGAGTGACTCAAATTAACTTCATGTTCTATTTAAGGTGATACATTGATCTGATCATTAAAAAAAAAAATCATATTTGTTCATGTGTAGTGAAGTGAAGTCACTCAGTCGTGCCCGACTCTTTGTGACCCCGTGAACTGTAGCCTCCCAGACCCCTTCATCCATGGGATTTTCTAGGCAAGAGGGCTGGAGTGGGTTGCCATTTCCTTCTCCTGGGAATCTTCCCAACACAGAGATCAAACCCAGGTCTCCCTCATTGCAGGCAGACCCTTTACCATCTAAATCACAAGGGAAGCTTTTGTCTATGTGTCTCCACTATGTAATAAGGTCCAGAAAAGTTTGACAGGGTTTTTGGGTCTAAGTGCAAATTAAGAAACAGCTTTGCTCAGAAGGTGAGGACTCATCCTTCCCATTTGTAGGCTTTGTCTCTTGTTTTAAAAGAAAAACCGGGAAGCCATTCTGCACCTCATTGAAGACCTATCCATCTGCAGAGTTTGCTGTGAAGAGCTGTGTGGTCAGCTGAGTCAGGAATGGAACATGTATGATCCTCGACTTCCTTGCCTGTCGCACAGTCTCACAAACAGACTTTGCGGGAAAGTTTTCAACACTTTGGAAGCAATATGTTTTAATGCAGAAATTATTATTGTGATAAGAACAAAAATGAGGTATATGACAGTGCTGCCAAATGCTTTTTCCAATCTGTGTAGCTCTAAAACCTTCATTTCCACTACTGGGAGGATGAATTCAGTTAATTTTTCTGAATTGTATCATCTTCAATAAAGTGCAAAGGTAATAAGACTGTCCACACCAATTGGTATAATCAAAATAATTCAGTGTTAGGTCCCATTTGAATGATGAGGCTGATGAATGGTAATTCTGAAAAGGAGTATAGTCCTCTGTGGGAAAGTGTTGGAGGCCAGGCTCTACCATGAGTGGCCTTGAGAAGTCAGGGCTGAGGAGGTAGGCAGAGAAATAGAGGTCATTGCTCTTTTCTAGTTGGCATCTCTGGAGAGCACATGGAAAGCCCACTTGGGTTGCAACAGTGGTGTTATGGGAGATGCTGGAAGCAGAAGAGAGGCCATACCAATAACTGAGCATTTATATCTCAGGTACATTAAAGTAACAGCTCCAAAAAATCAAGAAAGTATAAGACCAGGAGGCTGGAGTATGGAAGGAACATTGGATGTGTTTGGAGAACCGAGGTTCATGAAAAGGGAAGGTGGGTTTATTAAGTTCACCTGGGATTCTTCATTCTTTGTTTTCCAAGATTTGTTACACCTTCAGAAGAAAAATAAGAAAGGAAAACAACACCCTCTTAACTTTTGTTCAATTCCATCAGTGAAAGGAGTGAGGGAGAATCCTGGCTTTGTAGATGGAAAGCAAGAGCTGGTGCTGAGGAACGTATTGAAGCTGATAAACCGCTTTTCCTCTTGTCCTCCGTTCCCTGCGCAGTTTGGCCTTACCCTTTTGCTATTTGCCCTTTCTCTTTCCACCTGTCTCATGCTCTCAGTCCTCTCTGGTGACAGTGGGGGCCTAAAACCTGCTTAAGGTCAGGAGTTGGTGACTTTCTGTGTTGATTCTCACAAGAGTATTTATACTGTAATCGTCTTCCAGGAATAAGACAATAAATCATTTATGGAATAAATCATGAATGGTAGATTTTCAGGCATCAGTATATTCTTGAGGGAGATATTTGACATTTTGCTGCTTCCCAATACCAAATACAGTGACTTTCAACTCAATGTACTCTTTTAAAAAATATTGATTGACTGATTGATTTATTTGACTGTGCTGTCTTAGTAGCAGCGTGTGAACTCTTAGCTGTGGCATGTGGGATCTAGTTCCCTGACCAGGGATCAAACCCAGGGACCCTGTATTGGGAGCATGGAATCCTAGCCACTGGACCCCCAGGGAAGTCCAATGTACTCTTAATATATTGATTTATCTAATAAACATTACCAAGTGTCTCCTAATATACAGCAGGCAAAACTCTTCATACTTGAAAAACAACTATATGATAAACATTGGTTCTTTGAAGGAACTTATAGTCTAGAAAAGGAGGAAAAGGCTGCCATAAAACTACAATAAAGTGTGAAAAGAGAAAAGAAAAGAAAAGCAGATCCAGTAGGAAGCCCTGATGGGACAATTGTAGCCACATAATGTGTTCAGAGGAGGCTTCATGTAAAAGAAAATATCAGAGTTGCATTTTGTGTAGTGATAGGAAACCAGTGAACAGAATTGAAGAAGGGAGTTTTGAGAATGGAGAGAAGTATGTATGAACATAAAAAGGCTTAGGGACTTCCCTAGTGGTCTAGTAGTTAAGACTCTGTGCCCCCAAAGCAATAGGCATGGTTTTGATCCCTGGTCAGAGAACTAAGATCCGGCATGACCAAAAAAAAGGTCTTAATGAGCACACTGCTTTGCAGGTCATTAGACCTGAGTCAAACATGAGCTATTGGGGGAGATAAGGGTAAGAACACAGGCAAGAGGGGACCTGATGGGGGAGGGTAATGACTAGTTTAGGATCCATGATTGCCCCTGCTGAAAGCCATCAGAGAAGTTCCAACTTAATCACCAGCTCTATTCTCCTGTACATCCCTTAGACAACTGTGAGGATTTAAAACTTTTGAATACAGGGAAGAGATACAGATTCAATTTAATTGCAGCTTTTTCATGTGCCTAATTTCCTTCAATGTAAAACAAGCTTATACTATGTTTTGTGAATTATGTTTTATAGAATTATTTTACTATTAGAATTATACTATTAGAATTATACTATACTATAGAACTATACTATTAGAATTATTATACTATGTTTTGTGAATTATGTTTTGAAATTATTTAAAATATACATACTTTTCCTCTTATGTGCAGATTTATGAGTGGATGTGAGGGAACCTGATGTTAAACATATGTGTACATTCATTTTTGAAAATCGGGAAACTGGAGAGTTACTATTTCCTGTAGGAACTTCTAACAGAAACCCAAAAAAGTAATACAATGTGCCAGAAAGCTCAAGGGAATATATAAAAGTAAATTGCAAGGCAGAGAACCCTGGCTACCCAAAGGAAGATAACTTTCTCTTTAAAATTCTATCCTCTGTGTCCCTAATCAGATAGGCTCAGTGACTGACTCAGGACCATTTATGGACACCCAAGTTTCTTTTGCCCCCTCTACTAGAGACATAAATCTTGTTTCTCTAATAAAGACATGTAAGGCAGAAAGTTATGACAGTATCCTCAATATCTTAAAGTTAGATGTGTCAAGACATTGGAAGACATCCATCTTCCCTGTCCTGACTGCTCTCTGGTTTGTCCTTAGGGGCTGTGGCATGTGTTTTCCTTGAAATTTTCAATGAAAAATCAGAAAATAATTTCTTTTGGATCATCAGCTTTCCCAGCTGAACTCCTACGAGGTTGACGTGCAGAGACAATTAAACGGAGCATTTGCTCAGTTTACGTGGACATTGTTATTGCAGCATTTGTCCCTTTCCTGACAAATTGCATTATGCCTCTGCCCTGTGAACCATTAGAAGGTCCAGAGGGAATCAGGTGGTGATGAGGAGGGGCCACTCTCACACTTGTCCACCCCGAGGCAGAGCCAGGCTGAACCGCGAACTCCCTTTGATTCTTTACACTGGTGACTGGGGTGGGGGCTGTTTGTGTGGGACACACATTTGAATGCTGTCATTTGCCTCTGAGCAGAAGGCCATCATCTCTTTAGTGTTCAGAGTGAATGCGATGCCCCCAGATTTATTCAATAATTGCCCTGATTTCTGCCTGGGGCTTGACTTTCTTCTGTCTAAATGTTGCGTCCCCCAACACGCTCCCCCATTACTAACAAAGTGCCTCTTTGATTTGCTCTGGGCGGTAGCTGCATCAACTGCCTGGGCTTCAGTTCTGAGGCTGATTCAGCATCACAGACTTCCCTTTGTGAGCATGTTACCTCTCTCCCTCTTCTCTCCCCTCCTCTAGGAATTGAAAAAATAATAGGGGATTTTAGTTAATGCTGAAACATCTGTTGAATTCTAAAGGAGTGGAGTTTGTAATGAATACACTAAAGTAAGAGGACAGGTAGCCCCTTGAGTGAAATCTGTTCCTCCTCTCTTTATTTTAAGCTGTGACCTAGTGTGGGAGGCCAGGTATTTGGAGTGGTACCCAGGACAGTATAACCCAGTGGATTACGACGGTTTTTAGGAACTTGCAGATGTTGTTAAGAGGTGCATTAGTACCTCTTCCAGTGTGGTCTAGGGGATGATGTTCCAACTTCTCTGAGAATCAGTTTGTCGTCTGCAAAGTAGAGGCAGTAATACCCATCTTACAGACCAGGAACAAATACAACATGTATGTAAGGTACTGACATGATGTGCTAAACACCCCAAAACTATCAACAGTCACCATTTTCATTGGCATGGTTGTTTTTCTACTTATGCTCTGACCATGCGCTCTCTATGAGGATAGAGTTAGGAGTCAGCTGGGAGAACTGGGGGCAGGGGGAAACTTCTCTATGAAGTCCGCAGGGCTTGGTGAAGCCCATCCTTTGCCCCAGGTCAGTTCTGGGTGCGTGCACACAACATATTCTCTGCCCTTGTGGGCCACACCCTCTTGTGGCAGCTGAGGGATAGATCACAGTGGACTCCAGAACAAGTCAGTAGGTAAAGGGAATGCTTGTTAGTGTGGTGAGTGCTGTGAAGAGTAAAGGGGGCTGAACTAGTGCATGGAGTGGGTGCTTGAGTTAGTCTGGCTGGTCAAGGAGAACCTCTCTGAGAGTATGGGGTAAAGCTCCCCAACTCGATACATAAAGGATCCCTTTCAACATCAAAAAACTTGACAACCTCCAGAAAATAATACTTTTGTGATACTTTCAATTTTCATCAGTTTGAGAGTACACAGAAATAAAAGGCTATTGGGAATTCAGTTAAAAAAAAAAAAAGACCCTTATACACAAATGTGTGTTTTATTTATCAGTGCAAGATCCATGTATATTTGAAAAGTACATATGTGTATAGGAAATGTTATTGGTTCTTCTGAAGATGATGCCAGGTTTGCATTTGGACCTGAGGATTTGAACGCTAAAATTATTCTGAATCACTTAGGTTACTTGAGGCCAGTATGTTGGAATCACTGACAGAGTGAAAAAAAGATTTGGGTGGAAAAGATAGGAGACCTGAGCCCTATTTTCTGCTTTTTCAAAAACTATGACGCATGTGTGCTAAGTCACTTCAGTTGTGTCCAACTCTTTCCAACCCTATGGACTGTAGCCCTCCAGGCTCCTCTGTCCATGAGATTCTCCAGGCAAGAACACTGGACTGGGTTGTCATGCCCTCTTCCAAAGGATCTTCCCAACCCAGTGATTGAATCCATGTCTCTTATGTCTCCTGCATCAGCAGGCGGATTCTTTACCACTAGCACCACCTTGGAAGCCCCTTTCAAAAACTAAACAGAGCAAAAAAGCCAGTTAAGTTTTTTGAGTCTGTTTCCTCATTTTTGAAATGAGGATAATAGCATCTGTCATTTAACCTCCTAATGATTGTGTGAGGTTAAACTAATCTGACAGATAGGAAAGTTTTTGCAAAGCATTTGAAATTATGTGAAGATACAAGTATTAGCAATGGCTTCCAATAAGAAATTCTAATAATCTAGAATGAAGTTCAATTGTTAAAAAAAACTAATTTGTCAAACTATGTACTTCATCTGCCTTTGCATGGATTAAGGTCCCAAGAAACTATACTGGCATCAGCTGCTTTAGCCTGTGTCCGTTTCTCTAAATGATGTGAATGTGGGTCAAGTCATGGGCTCTAAAGGGTAAATAGATTATTATCCTCAACTGTATAATCTTTGGGGAGGTTGTACTATGTAGGCTACTTGAATGCTGCAGAAGTGACATGTTTGAAGTAGCTAGAAATATCTCTTTCTTTTTCTCTCTGTATATGTGTGTGTGCTAAGTCACCTCAGTCATGTCCAACTCTTTGCAACCCTATGGACTGTATCCTGTCAGGCTCCTCTGTCCATGGGATTCTCCAGGCAAGAATACTGGAGTGTGTTACCATCTCCTCCTCCAGGGGATCTTCCTGACCCTCGGATTAAAGCTGCATCTCCTGCAGCTGCTGCATTGCAGGCAGATTCTTTACTGCTGAACCTCCAGGAAAGTAACTTTCTATGTATAGATATTTTCAGAAATTTACAATTTATTTGGCAATACATGTATTTAACAGTAATTTAACAAGGTAGAAGTATTTATTTTAATTTACATATTAATAAATGTGTAATATATTTTATTAGTATTATGATTATCAAACATAACATTTTCAGACATCAAATAATTCCTTACCTATCCCTTTCAAGGGGTTTCCCTTGTGGCTCAGTGGTAAAGAATTCACCTGCCAAGCAGAAGGCGCCGGTTTGATCCCTGGGTCAGGAAGATCCCCTGGAGAAGGCAGTGGCAACCCACTCCACTATTCTTGCCTGGGAGATCCCAGGGACAGAGAAGCCTGGCAGGCTACAGTCTATGGGATCACTAAGAGTCAGTCATGACGGAAACGACTAAACAATAACAACATCCCTTTCAAATTTCAGAGCCACTCACTTTTGACACTTTGGTTTCTTCTGTTTCTTTGCATATCTGTTCCTCGATAAACAGTTGATTCTATTGTTTCTTAACGTTTTTAGTCATCCATGATTGACTTTCAACTATTGCAAACTCCCTTTTCCACGCCACATGCTCCCCTCTCCTATCTCCCCCATCTGGTAGTATAATATTTTTTGCACCTCCCTGTGTTTTTTCTTTCTCTCTGTGTGTCCCTGTCTTTGTTCCCCCTGCACCTTAGATTTCTAAGTACTCACATTAATGTATCCCCCGATGCTTCCACCAAATTCTAAAATTCCTCCCAGCAAGGCCACAACATCACGTAATCTGCGCACCGTTTCTTGGAAACAGTAGTTCAGGAGCCCTCTTGCCTCGGTCCCAGATGCATGGCTCTTGGTGCCCTCCAAGCTTGCTGCACAGCTGTCCGCCTAAGATTCTGTTTCCTCTTGCCCCAGAAGTATCCTCTGCTTTTATCGGACATTCTGTCTCTTGAGATACCTCATTTCTTCTTGTCTGGTTTGCTCTTTAGTGTTGGTAAAATACATGTTAGCCTTTTCTTAGGAGTCAACACGTGAAAGAGAAAAATTAAATTTTAGTGTCCTGTGTATATGTGAAAACATCTTTATTCTCTTCGGATAGTCAATTGGTGCAATGTTGTATATAGATTTCTAGATAAAAACTTTATTATCTAAAACCTTAGCTTTTAATGGGGTTCCCTGGTGGCTTAGCTGGTAAAGAATCTGCCTGCAGTGAGGGGACCTGGGTTCGAACCCTGGGTTGAGAAAATGTCCTGGAGAAAGGAAGGGCTGCCCACTCCAGTATTCTGGCCTGGAGAATTCCATGGACTGTATAGTCTGGCATCGCTAAGAATTGGACACAACTGAGCGACTTTCAGTTTACTTTACCTTTTAATAATTCTTCATTTTATATCCTTTTTTTGTCTTACAACCTTCATCTGCTATATGTCTACTTTTCCATTCTCTTTTTTGTGCGTGTCCATAGCTTTTATGTTTTATCTTTGGAATTAGGCATTTTAGGAGTGAGGTGCAGCCATTCACTTATAACCAGTAAGTTGTATCTCTTTCATGAAACACCTAAAACATGCCCATTTAATGTCATATTTGTTGAATTTGCCATCGATAACCATTGAATTATTTTGATTTTAAAAGCAAATATTTGCATTTTTGAATGTTTTTTAATTAAATTGCTGAAAATACAGTTTGGAGTGGATTAGCTTTAAAAATTTTTTTAAGAATTACTTTTAGTTAACAATTTTAACCACTAAAATTTAGATGTTACTTTCATTCTCCAGGAGCATATCACTTTATTTCTCTTTGCTTAAGTTGCTTTATAAATTCTACTCAGAAATTTAAACATGAAAATAAGGAGTGAATATATTTTGTTCATGAAGTAGGGTGGCTTAAAGGACTAAAAGAAGTCAAGGTTATGATCTACTTTTTGTTATATAACCTATTTTTTTGCCACATTCTGATAAATTTGGACTGTGAACCAAGTCTGCCCTAGTTGCATCACATATCAGCCATGCCTAAACCACAGTTGTCAGGTTTCATTTCAGAGAAATGAGATCACGCCTGGCCCTAATGGAATCAAACAATAACTTTTCAGATGATTTCAAGGTCTTTGAAAAGCCTGCCGCAGTACCTGTAGATCATGACATTATCTCCAAGAAGCTCATGCTATTTAATGCAGCCTATTAACTGGAAGACAGGCAACTTCTCACCCAACTTAACATTGATATAGATGATGTATTCCTACAGATAGTTTGCAGAGCGTTGGGAAGCAGTGAAATAGAACTAGTAAATTATTAATTTGGGAGTGGTGTTAGAGGTCAAGATATTGGGAGGTGAAGTAATCTTGGAATCATATCTTGATCTAGCATGTAAATAGAGTTGTTTCTGTTTTTCAGAACTCATTAAGACAGGAGTTTCTATTTTTTTTTTTTTTTTCTACTTGGCTGACATCTCCTTCCATTTGCCAATGTCTGTTTTTTTGTTTTTGGCTAAATTCTATTTTTTAAAAAAGAGTCTGTCCTAGACCCCAGGCTTATGGCAAGCAAAGTATTTTACTAGATGATGAAGCATTGGTTTGTTTTCATTTTACATATATGGTAGCCTTCTATTGATGGCAATTGATACTGTTTCCATTTAATGTGATTATATATGAATTCCTCTTATAATAAATTTGATTTATTTCATAAATAAATGATTTCAACTTAAAAAATCACAAATAATGCTTCAAGGCAAGTGAATATATCAGAAATTGTGAACATTCAACTAAGATTTAGTTCGCAGGATGAGGGTAGGAAGCTTGGACTTTGGTTCTGTCTATAGCAAACGTGTGACATGCATGGGCTTCCCGGTGGCCCAGAACCTGCCTGCAATGTGGACGACCCAGGTTCGATCCCTAGGTTGGGAAGATCCCCTGGAAAAGGCAATGGCAACCCACTCTAGTGTTCTTGCTTGGAGAATTCCATGGACCAGAGGAGCCTGTTCACATAGAGTCAGACATGACTAAGTGACTAACACTTTGACTTTCATAGCAAATGTATGACATGATCAGGTCATCTAACTTCTCCATCTAAAATGAGGCATCAGACCAGATTTCCTATTTTTAAGCCTCTCATATTTCTTAAATTTTCTGAATTAAAAGATTTTTTTTTCTGACCCTTAATGTGTTTATTGGTTGTTTTTACTTTGATGCATCTGGGGAGGAGTGAAAAATTATGAAGCGAACGATGACCATCAACAGCATTCCAGTCAGGAACAGAGGAATGATCAAAGAACAAACTAGCTTTATTTGTTCCTAGAATTTTAGAGCTGGTAGCACCCTTAGCAAACATAAAGGCTAACTTCCCCTGCCAACATTTGTTTAATAAATGAGAAAACTGAAGTATCTCAGAAAATTGATGAAGCTTATTATCATACAGCTTAGTAGTTAGAGGCAAAAAGCAACCTGGAACCTTGGACTTTGGCCTAGAACCTTGGGTTCATTTTGTACCTCTTCATATGACATCACCATGGTATTCTGATATGATTTGCTCGAACTGGTCAAATGTAAGAAGCGTGGGTCATGCCAGGATGCTGAAATTTTTACATCCAGTACAATCAGAAATGAAGCAAAGCTCAGCCAAGTGGGCATTTAAAGAATTGTGTGCTCTGCTTCATCCATAGCAGTACTTTATAAAAATACCTCAAGACTCCTGATTGTTTTCTAACATATTTTTGAGTGCATGTGTGTGTGCTAAGCTTCTTCAGTCATGTCTGACTCTTTGCAACCCTATGGACAGTAGCCCATTAGGCTCCTCTGTCCATGGGAATTCTCCAGGCAAGAATACTGGAGTGGGTTGCCATGCCCTCCTCCAGGAGTTCTTCCCAACCCAGGGGTCAAACTCTCATCTCATGTCTTCCACATTGTCAGGCGGGGTTTTTCCCCTAGTACCACCTGGGAAGCCCTATATTTTGGGGTAGTTTTGTTCAAAAATATTCTGTTTCCCTTCAGTGGTTAGATCTAAATGAAATACGTGGGGGTATAATCAGACTCCCTTCCAGGAGAACATATGAAAATGAACAGACATTGTAAATTACTTCAAAATTGTAAGCAGTTGCATTATTAATTTGTTTTCATAGTTGGTAATAGGAAATAAGTTATTCTCAAGGAAAAACAGAGGAGGAGAATGTGTATGCACTTTTTTATATTTTCCTCCCAGTCCGTTAGTATCTATTGACTCTTCATCAATTTAATTACTGTGTCAGCTATGTCTAATGTACTTGCCACAGAGGAGGCTAAGTAGTTTCCTTTCCCAAGGTAGCTTTCCGTTGCTAGAAAGAGGTCCATCTATGAGCCACGCTGGCTGCTTTAGAAATATGCTCCTATTGATCACAAGAAAGAACTTTAAAAATTGACTCGAGAAACACTGCTGAGGAAACATAGCAGCCTTTCCTTCTTTAGTCATGACCTACAGCAAATCCATAGAATAGTGCAGTGACATAGAAACTGAGGGAAATGGAAAGAGATGGACTTGGGCTAGAGGAAAGAAACTTGTGAAATAGCAATTGATCAGCAGCTGACGATGAGTATGGAAAATATGTGTTTGTTTTTATTTCCACAATAAAAGTGTTATATTTAAAATATTTATATTGACTCCCAAAGGGGAGCTCTACTACATTTGAAATGTAGTAGAAATAAAACAACAGTATCTATTAGGAATTATTTATTGAGGACTGTTGACGTCCCTGTGTAGAAGCTTTCCACAGCTTCCCACCGTCTGTCAAATTAAAGGCCTTCTCTTCAGCTTCCTCTCTTCATGAGCTTCTTCCCAAGTGCGAATCCCAACCAAGCTAACATGTTTCAGAACCTACTCCCAGTCTCTCTACCAACACATTTTTGCTAGGTTGTTTCCAAATTAAATGTTCTCTTCCCTGCTGACTCCCTAGCTCTTACTTTTGAAATGTCATTAATACTGACAAGCTTCTTTAAAGACCTTACTCTAAGAAGCCTTACCTGATTCTCCCAACTAGATGCAGTCTTTTGCTCCTTTTTAAAATTTTAATACCTACTGCATTTACTCCTGCATTCCACTTATTAATTGTTGGTGCCCTTGTCTAATTCTTTCCCTCTGCCTCTAAGACTGTGAAGTTCTTAACCTCCTGAGCATAGAAGTAATTTATACTCATAAGGTTGAAAGTTATCTTAAATACCTTACACTGTAGTTTTAAAAATTGCTATTTAATACATGAAAAGGTAAGTAACCCCAAATTTAGATCACTCTTAGGATCACAGAAGAAATGTCCCAAGGACATTTAGTTTATAACATGAGGCGGGGGAAAAAGAAGCAATGTATTTAGACTAAGGGACTTCAGAGAAATTGCTGCCAAAAAAATGAGAATTTCAAATAGATTTAGAAGGTTTTAGTTAAGTGTAGGTAATAATCTAGAGATGTAGCCTGAACTGAAATGGAGAGGGGAAAGTATAGGGTACAACCATGAAATAGATAGTAAATACATGTTGTAATATATTTATATACTAATAGAGGGTCTTATAGTTTATAGGTTATTTTTGTGTGTATATTATCTTTGTCCTCAATAACACCCTGTAACACTTAAGTACTATAACCCTTTAAGGTCCTCTGGGATTATCTGTTTATTCCCCTCCCCTTTGGTCTTGTGTCATCAAAAACAGGGAGAAGCAATTGTGTGCATTTTTACTCCCCTCGAGGCTAAGCAGTTCTTCAAGAAATAAACAAATGGAGATTGATTATGCCTATTATACAAAATAAGTCCCTGAGAGAAGTGTACTTGATCACAGAGTCCAGATTTAAACATAGGTCTTCTTTGTCCATGTCCAGAGCTCTTTCTTCCATGTCAAGGCCTGTGTGTGCCAAGAAAGCAAGGCCAGGGTAGACGAGAAAAATACGGAAATGCAGAGGGTAGGAGTCATTTGAAAATTATATCCAACAGAGTGAAACATAAGTGATATCTTTAAGTTGAATAATAGCATTAAGCGTTCTGAAAAAAATTACCAGGAGGTAGAGGTGGAATTAAGTGAGCTTGTTGCATTAGTAGTATTACATTTCACAAAATTAATAAAACTACAAATGATACATTTTTTCGAAACAGTTTTTAGGGAAAAACTAGATAATTAGTACCTTAAATTGCATAAGGATGAGAGAAAAACTATTTCTCAAATCTGTCCACATCTTCCAGAACCAACAAAAGACACCACTTTCAAGATGCTATCATTGCCATGCTTCGTCATTCTCTGATATCCCTGACTTTCAGTTAAAAATCAGTATTTCTTGAATGTCAACTATATATCTAGAGAATACACAAGTGAAAGCTAAATTGTTCCTGGCCTCCTATGAGAAGTCCTCATATCAGAGAGTTTTGCATGCTCAGGTCTAATTAGACTCATCTCTCTTGGGCCCTTGGCCACTTGTTCAGCCCCAGATACCAGCAGCGGCTCCACCCCAGCCTGTCATGGATGAGAACTAGAATAAAAATATCTGAAGAGACACTGAATGTACATGTTGAATTCTTTGTATTGCTCTCCAGTCTGTTTATTTTTTTTTTAATAGATTTTCTTTCTTTTTATTTTTTATTCTTGGTTGCACTGGGTCTTCATTGCTGCATGGGCTTTCTCTAGATGTGACGAGCAAAGGTTACTCTTCATTTTGGTATTCAGGCTTCCTATTGTCATGGTTTCTCTTGTTGTGGAGCACAGGCTGTATGTGTGAGGGCTTCAGCAGTTGCAGCTCGCAGCATTTAGAGCACGGTCTCAGTAAGTAATGGCAGATGGGTTTAGTTGCTCCGCAGCATGTGGAATCTTCCCAGACCAGGGATTTAGCCCATGTCTCCTGCATTGGCAGGCAGATTCTCATCCACTGTGCCGCTAGGGAAGCCCTATCCAGTTTGTTCTATACTATTGGATATTGTGTTTTCTGCAACAGCTTTAAATCTCCTCCCAAAGAGTACACTCTAACTTATGCACACTGTAATACCCTCAATTTTTAACAAATTAAAGCCTCCCAATCAGAATATATATTGATAAGAAAAATACATCTAAGATTATATCTCAAAGGAAAAAGAACATTTCTTTTAATGAGAAATAAAAAAGGAAAACACTCTATCATCCAAAACTCAGTTGATAAAGTCAGAATAAAAAAGAAGAAAGAAGATACTTGATGTTAATTTGGATGTAATGCAGTTGTATTAGTTTCCTGCTACAGTAAAAAAATAGCACAAAACTAGCAGTTTAAAATAACACCCATCTACTGCCTTGGTCTCTGCAGGTAAGAAGTCTAGGTGTGGCTCCCTGGGTTCCCTGCTGGGTGTCTACCAGGCTACAGCACAGTTGTCAGCCAAGAGTGAGCTCTCATCGAGGCTCAGTGGGGTGGGGAGAAAGATCCTGTGCTCGGTTCCCACAGGATGCTGGAATAAATCCTTTCCTTATGGCCATTGGACCAAGAGCCATATTTCTTTCCTGGCTGTTGGTGAGGTCTGCTCTCAGTTCCCACCATCTGCCCACCACTCTTTGCCACATGCCCCTCTCAGACCATGACAGCCTGCTTCTTCAAAGCCCACACAGGGAGTCCCTGTCTTCTCAGACGGAATCTTTCACAATGTAATCGAGTCATAAGAAAGGCATCCCATCAGCTTTGCTTATTCTGCTGGCCAGAAGCAAGTCACAGGCTTCTCCTGCACTCAAGGAAAGGGAATTATACAAGGCTTTAAGTCCCTGGTATTGGTGTAGGACATGCCCACTGCAGTGGTTTTGTCCACCTCGGTGTGCATGTGTCAGAGATTGGCACCTTTTTCTATAGGAATTTTAGGAACAAGATTCAATGATAGAGAAGTTAACCATTATTTTAAGAAATATAATAGTGGATATATGCAGGCATTGTGCTAGGTTAAGGATAAACAATGAAGACAGTCGGTTTGGTTGAGGAACATATACTCTAATGGGGAAGACTTACAATTACAAGCAAACACACAAAAATCCTATTAATCTCTATAATTACAGTTTCTAGTAGGTGCCGAGAAGGAGAAGAACAGGGTTCTCAGAAAGAGATTAATGAAGGGAACCCACTTGGGTGGGCTCCCCTGGTAGCTCAGACTACAGAGAAACGGCTTGCAATGCAGGAGACCTGGGTTCGATCCCTGGGTCAGGAAGATCCTCTGGAGAAAGAAATGGCAACCCATTCCAGTACTGTTGCCTGGAAAATCCCATGGACGGAGAAGTCTGGCAGTCTATAGTCCACAGGGTCTCAAAGAGTTGGACACGACTGAGAAAGGGTATTGTGGGAGAGAATAAAAAGCAATAAGCACCCTAGGTTTGGTGATGAAGGCATACTTCCTTAAAGAAATGTCATCTGACCACCTAAAGAATACCTAGAGGTTATTCAAGAAGAAGGAAAGGGAACTTTAGGTAGGAAGAACCATCATGAAAAAGCTTTAAGGCAGGAAAGACTAAGGCCATCTGAGAGACTGAAAAAGATCAGGGTAACTGGAGGAGATGCAGTGTGGATAGATCAAGATGGGGAGGTGGGAATGGGCTATAGCCCTTGATAAGGACTTTGCATTTATCCTGAGTACACTGGGAATCTATTGAAGGGTTTTCAGTGGGGAAGTAACGTGATCCAATTTGAAAACATTAATGGAGAACAAATATTTTGCACCTTTTTTTTAATGCTTAATAACTAGCAATTCTTGCCTGTTGTATGCAATACAATGTCTTTTTGTGAAGTTGTTGACAAGGTTTCCTGGTAGTCTCTAGGGAAGGTCCTGCTTTAAGTAATTGCTATTTAATCACGTCTCATTTAACATTTTTAGAATTTTTTTTTTTTTTTTTTGGCATGATCATTTCTGTGTCTGGGGATTTTTTTCCCTTATTTTGTACTGATTGCATTTGTGTTTTAGGGGCATAACATTACAGGTGACATACCTCTATTCTTGTTTGTTATCCTGATTATGTTGAAGATGTTAGAAAGACCTGTGATTTAAACAGCATGTTTAACGTAAATTGACCTCATTTTGGAAGATTTCCATGGAGAAACACAGAAGCTAAGTTCTATATTTTTTCCAGTATTATTCAGGGGATTCATGGAGTAAAATAATGCTTTCCGTTTCTTCTTACTTACTTACTTTGTTACATGATAAACTGTATTTTTCCTGTGATTTTTATGTAATTAGTTCTAAAGCTGCATTTATATCTGAACACCTTCTGTAGCAACCTCATTCCCACATAGAATTCACTGTTGGCAGAAAAAGGACATGCTGCTGAAGTGTTTTTTGCTACCAATTAAATAGTGAAAACCTTCCCACTGAGAAAGCACAGACTAAACTTTATCTCATTAAGACAAAATCCAGATGCCTTGTTTACTTGTGGTTGAAAATCAATGCCCTATTGTCTTCTAGACATACATAATTTGCAACAGAAATGAGAAATAGGTATGCATTCATTGCTCTGTCTAAAATAGTAATTAAAATGCAAGTTTTTCATTTTCAGATGGATAGTTTTAGCAAATCAGCAATGGTCTAAAATGATATAAACACTTAGTAGGGAAAATCCTTTGCTATGATAGAACTGTACCTACTCTTGTGCCTAGGCTGACACTCAAATAATTGTTGAATGAATGATTGGACAAAGTTAGACTTCTGACTTGCAGCTGTTATTCTCACTAATTTGGTAGACAAGTTTACAGAATCTGGCAGCAAGAATTGGGCAGGGTTGGTATCACAATCAAGGCAATCTTGGTTGCAACTCTGGTAAAATGCAGGACAGATTCAATTACTCAGCAGTACAGAATACCTTTCATTAAAATTCTAAAGAGATAATTTCTTCTGATTACCCAAGTCATCTTGATGATCTAAGTAAATAGTTTTGATTATAACCATGGAATCCTTTATTTCAACTTGCTTATTGTTAGAGATATAAATTTTCTTCCTGCCTTTTGGGAGCAGGAATGTATGTTATCCACCATAGCATTTTACATAGGAAGCAAAAAAAAAGCTACATTTGGCTAGCTCATTTTGGGAAATTGTGTCCCATGGGTGCAATAAAGATGTCAATTTTATGAACAGATTGTAGAACTAGACATATTGAGTTATGAAGATGGAGCAGAATGCAGACAATTAATACTACTACTCTAAAGCATAGATGAGAATTTCAAAGAAGTGTGTTTGATAGTTTTCTCAGTGTTGTGTGATAAGATGATCTCTACGCTCTACCTTGCACAGCTAGTTTAAATATGCTTAATTTCCTGAAGTCCATGTCTAAAAATTTGAAGGATAGTAGAGACTCATACGTTTTTCTTCAGTAAATGGACATTTGTCTAAAGAACTGAATTTTATAGATGTTACACATCATGTACATTCATGTTCTGGGCATCCGATGACATAAATAGACTATAGACTAAAGCTATCCGAAGAACTACCTAAGTTTCTACTTGTAGTATATGCTGTTGTCAACTGTACATTTTTCTATTTTGGCAGAATATATTTTATGTTTATTTGAAAACTGACTGTTAGTGAAATGTCTAATGAAAATTTGGGAGGAATATAAAGAAAATAAGTGCTTTATCTAGACCAGAATTAGCTGCATCTTTTAGGTACCTGTTTCCTTACTACCTTTATCTAATATTATTATTTAAAAATCATTAATGGAATGAGATTAACAGAAAAACAAATGTTAAGTTCTCATGTCGATACTTGCTTAGTTGAAAATAAAATACTGATTGGCAAAGATTTAACTGCAGTAGTTTATTTTTTAAATTAATTTATATATTTTAATTGGAAGCTAATTATTTTACAATTTGTGGTGGTTTTTGCCATAAACAACATGAATCAGCCATGGGTGTACATGTGTCCCACCATCCTGAACCCCCCTCCCCCTACCTTCCCCACCCCATCCCTCTGGGTTATCCCAGAGCACCAGCTTTGGGTGCCCTGCTTCATGCATTGAATTTGCACTGGTCATCTGTTTTTCATATGGTAATATACATATTTCAATTCTATTCTCTCATATCGTCCCACCGTCGCCTTCTCCCACATAGTCCAAAAGTTGGTTCTTTACATCTGGGTCTCTTTTGCTGTTTTACATATAAAGTCATCATTGCCATCTTTTTAAATTCCAGATATATGTGTTAACATACTGCGTTGGTGTTTCTCTTTCTGGCTTACTTCACTCTGTATAATCGTTTCATCCACTTCATTAGAACTGACTCAAATGTGTTCTTTTTGTAGCTGAGTAATATTCCATTGTGTATGTGTACCACAACTTCCTTATCCATTCATCTGCTGATGGACATCTGGGTTGTTTCAATGTCCTACCTGTTGTAAACAGTTAAATACAGCAGCTTATTAATCTTGAAATTTGGTAGACATTCTCACTTTGTGTAAAGCACTTGGCTTTCTCAGAATCATAAGTGAAAACTATTTTATATTCATTGGAAAAATTCTTGCTTCCCACTTATCAAACCCCTACTTTTCCCTTCTGTGCTCTGCTCCTTCCCAGGGCACCCAGACAGCACAGGTAGAATTCACACCTTTTCTCTTCCTCCCCCTGCTTCTCTGGCACCCAGCCTTCTGGCTTCCCTGTCTGAATGCCCTGAACCCATCGATTCTTCCATAGATCCTAGTCCACAGTACACAGGAGTTTGGTTAATGTCAGTGTCTTGAAGTTCTTTGGGCCTCAGCTACTTTATCTGTAAAACAGTCATAATGACAATACTTCCCTCACAAAGTATTTATGAAGATTAAATGAGCTAAATATAAACTAAATTAGTTAAATATTACATGTGAAACACTTAAAGTTTGGCACACAGTATCATCATCATTACCCTTCTACAAATTTAAATGCCCATTAAAAGTAGAGGGTAGAGATGTTTTCACTCTTTGAGACAAGAAAACACAGGTCATCACTCTTTTTCTCATTTCGTAAATTTAGAAAATATTCCAAGTACCCTTGGAATCATATATCCAACACTTTTACTTTATAAGTGAGCAAACGGAGCTCCTGAGAGCTGAACTATCTTTACAAGATCACACAGCTAGTTAATGAGCACCAGATCCTGAATCGAAGTGTTCTGATACCTGTAGGGTCAGCACTCATTTTCTACTCAGCAGAATCTCTTCCTTCCTTTGTAGATTCCCGGGGTCCTAAAGGCACAAACCCTCAAGTCATATCCTGTGGTTTATCTCAAGCTGAAATGCCTTGCCCTGCCTTATTTATCAGTTACCTGTTTATAATAGTCTGATTCGGAAAATCACAAAGGCTGATTCAGAAAAATAAAGAAACTGCTTTGGGATGAAGTCAGAGTAATGGTGCTGCTCTGAAAGCTGCCCACATGCTCATTCCAGGTCAGTGAGACGGAGAGACAGGACCAGTGTCCCCAGTGTGCCAGCAGAAGCGTTGTTGGCTGCTAGAAGGGCCCCAGGCTTCATTTAATGCTCTGCTGTTGCTATCTTGAAATTCTTAGTATTTTTTGAATAAGGAATCCCACATTTTCATGATCACTTGGCCTTACAAATTATTTGCCCAGTCCTCTGATAAAGTGGTGGATCTTTATGGTAAGTTCTTTGGTAATCTGGAAACTTCAGATCTGCTTTGCATGGAAGGAACTGAGATGCAAAACTCAGGGCTGTTAAATCCCTCAGTATTTTCATTAAAGTGGCATGCTATACATTGTTCAAAAAGAGGGTTTTTGAGCTTTGATATGGCATTTAAGACGAGAAAAATTGCTCTGTGACAGCTGTATCCTTTTGACAGGTCATGAAGGAAACTAAGACTTAGAACTCTACAGATTTGACCTGGATTAATTCCTCTTGATCTCTATTTAAAGGGGCTTTGTCCTGATTTTTAAAAAATAAAGAACATAGTTTAACATATAAGAATAAAATGAATAGTGTTTTATTAGAACTTGTACAGAAGAAAAATTGCTTTACTGTGATGATAACCAGCATTTTAACCATTAACTGAATTAATGACTGTATTGGAAAAGTAAGCCAATAACTTAAACAATCACATAAGTATATTGCTAAAAGGCAAGTAACTTTGGATCTAATTAGCAGTTGGTTAGTTTTTCAATGTAGACAAGTCAGAGCTCAAACTAATAGTCTACAGTACAAGGGGCTACACTTACCTTGATGTGAAGAGAGGCTTGGCCAAATGACCTGCCCACGGTGGAGGGCTCCTCCAAACCATTTAGCTTCTGGGCAGTGGAGGAGGGCTGAGGAAACCAACGTGGGAAATGGGGGGGGGGGGGAAGCTCACCGTGAATCTTTGCCCTTTGAATTAATTCTAGTTGACCTACTTGAGCAATGATTGAGGAATTTTTGATTCACTTTGCCCCCATCTATCCCCTGGTGAGCATTGGGCTTTTTATTTTTTAATGAAACCATTTTCACAGCCTGTTGTTTTAGGTGTCAGCAATAGCAGAGATTGAGGTAATTTTTGTTGTTGTTGTTCTTTTTCCCTTTTTTTCTTTTTCTTTTTTTTATCAATTTTTCTAGTGCTGTTTATGCTGCTGAATTGCTTTGAACCAGCATCTTTCTGCAGAGCATATTTTCTGGCAAACAGCTGGATAGCACTAACAAAAGATAAAAATAATCCCAGATAATAACAGATGAGAAAAAAATACATAGCAAATACCTTTTTAGAATTATAACAGTATATTTTTGTCATCCCTTTTGAGTTATGTAGCGAATCTGTTGGGAAATACTTGTCCAAGTATTGAACTTTTCTAGTCCAACTCATAGCGTATCTCTGGAAATCAATGGAAAAATATAACTTTATATTTTTTGCTATTAAGGTGAACACAGTTTATTTACTCCAGTTTTCATCCTTTGGCAGTCTGAGTAAGTAAAGGTCAATCAAGTTCTACCAAGAGGAGTTTTCCGATTAGAAGCATTTTGTTCATAGTACAAGGAGGGACTGGCTGTGCAGTTAAGTACTCCTAGTTTGTGAGATTTCATTACTGCCTTTCAAAAGTTGCTTTAGTAGGACTGAAGGCACCTTCAAAAAGTATTCGTAATGTTTCCGGAGTGGACAGAAGTCTCAGTTAGATGGCTAGAAAGTACCTGACTACAAAAGTCAAGCTCAGCTAACTCTTAAAATAAAACAAATGGAGTAGCAGTACTGCAGAGAATAGCAGATTTATTTCACTGTGTCTGTGTGAGCTTCAGTCCATCAAAGCACCACTAAAGGCAGTACATTAACAGTAGTCAGTACAGGCTTGCAGAGAAGATGTCCTTAGCCACCAGCCATACATACTCACTTATTTTTCTATTTCTTAATAAAGCTATGGGATAATAGGTTTTCAAAAGTGAGTACCATTATCATAACTTTAATCTTATTTACACTCAAAACTGTCCTCCAGGGTTAATGCTTACAGGAGAGACATATAGTAAGCTATTTTTAAAACGATCATATAGAAATTGCTTTTGAATTCTGTTTTTTGACGTACCTATAATTTGTGGAATAGCTGGTTATAAAAAATTAGAAAATGACCATTTTAGGTTTTTAATTTCAAGTGAATAAATCGTCATGGGAAGACAGTATCAGCATACTAAATATTCTCTATATAAACTTAGTAAAATGACACTCATGTCCATATATCAGGTCGGGGTAGGCAGTTAAAAACAGCAATAATATTTCATTAAACCACAGAAATAATATTTAGAAGCAATGAAAATTTTAAATATTTGAAAATGCTAATGGGGCCTAATGGAACTTCCTAGTCAAGTCTAGAGTTTCAATTGGCATAACTGAAATTTAGAAAATACTCCAGAAGAACTTTAAGATATAAAAAGTTTCCTCTGGGGTTATCAGTTCAACCCACATAGTTGCCATAAGCATTTTAAAAGAAGAGTTTTTTGCTTCCTGTCTTGATATCCCTCCTTGATCCCTCCAACAGTGTTCCACAGTCAGGGAGGATATTCAGGTCACAAAAGTTCCATCTTGGAAAATTCAAATTACTTACATTCACTCAACATTTTGTTTTATCCTTTGACCTTCTTAAAATAATAACTCCTAATATATTGGTGTGGGGGAGGTAACAGGGCAGTCAACAGGCATGGCTGTTAGATTCCTTCTGATCCATCTAATTCCTCCATCTGTTCTACTCCCACCTTGCATTTTATCACAAAGTGACACATAGTAGAAGAGTAGTATAATAAATCTAAGCCTGTGACTTAACTGTGTTTCCCCAAGGGTAGAGATCCCTTCTGTTTCTTTTCTCTTTTGTTTCCAGGTTAAAGGGTGCATTTGTGGACATCTAATACCGTGCATGCTGATCTGAAGGAATTTCCCCAGGGGAATGTGAGATGTATATATCTTATTTATAGTCTCCTGGGAGATTTTTACTTTTAGATAGTCATAGTTAAATCAATATGGCCTTAGTCCTTCCTGCAGTACAGGCAGATTCTTTACCGCTGAGCCACTGGGGAAACCCAGCCTCAGTCCTTCCAAACCAGTAATATATGTTTAGCTAAATTGGTTTATAAAAATCTGATGAATTGAAGTTCTCTAATTTTCTCTCTTGTGACATTTTTAATCACTTTGCAGCAATAAGATTTTTATGGTAAAATAATGCATTAGAAAGTTCTTTAGATAATTCAAATTATTTTGAAAATAGCTCTGTCAATTGTTTAAATTTTGCCAAAATCTGTACTGTTTTTAGACTAATTAATGACTAATCATTTATTGGGATGTTTTCTTCTTACATAAAAATTGTATCAATTATATACTTACTTTCTACTCACAGAAAATTTTAGAAATAACTGTCTGCATACATGAGTGCTTCAGTCCTGCTTCAGTCCTGTCCAACTCTTTGTGACCCTATGGCCTGTAGCCTGCCAGACTCCTCTATCCAAGGGACTCTCCAGGCAAGAATACTGCAGTGTGTTGCCAAGAAATAACTGTATAATTACTCAATAATGAACCAGGTTTCTGGTGGAGGTGAGCAGGTCCTTGGTTAAAAATTGACTAAAATTTTAGATAGTTTAGTTCCCCTGTCTCAAAGATATAATTCTATAAAAAAAAAAATCATTAATTTTTCAAACTACATTAAAAAATATGAGTACCTATTGCAAAGTACTGTTTTTTCTCATGTAAAGAACATGACTCACATTATAGTTTACAAAACATGGTAGGTGAAAAAGTTAAGAGGCTTGTCATCATTAAAATGGTTAGGACACTACCTACCAAATAGTTTTAAATCTGTATTTAACAGATATTCTTACTGAGTTCTAGGAATTTACATAAAAGATAAGTGGTGTTGACAGTGCAAGAAAAGGAAAGTGTGAGAGATATATTGGAGAGAAAGAAATGACAGTTCTCTGACTTTCTCACTCATCTCTTAGAAAAATGATTTAATATATGAAAATTGTTTAGCATAATTTATGCAATTGTCAGAAAATGACAATCAGCATAATATACTGAAAAACTATTTAGACTAGTTGTAGTCCTGGCCTCCCCATTTTCTAAAATGTGTCAATTGGACAACATTTATCCATTTCGTGACTCAGATTTCACCTCTGTCATTTCAGTCAGTTCATGCTCAACTCTTTGTGACTCCATGGACTGCAGTACGCCAGGGTTCCCTGTCCATCACCAACTCCCGGAGCTTGCTCAGACTCATGTTAGTGATGCCATCCAATCATCAAATCCTCTGTCATCCCCTTCTCCTCCTGCTTTCAATCTTTCCTAGCATCAGGGTCTTTTCCAAGGAGTCAGTTCTTCGCATCAGGTGGCCAAAGTATTGAAGTGTCAACTTCAGCATCAGGACTTCCAATGAATATTCAGGATTGATTTCCTTTAGGATTGACCGGTTTGATCTCCTTGCAGTCCAAGGGACTCTCAAGAGTCTTCTCCAACACCGCAGTTCAAAAGCATCAATTCTTCAATGCTCAGCTTTCTTTATGGTCCAACTCTCACATCCATACATAACTACTGAAAAAACCATTGCTTTGACTAGATGGACCTTTGTTGGCAAAATAATGTCTCTGCTTTTTAATATGCTGTCTAGGTTTGGTCTCCTCTGTGAAAGGTATTAAAAAATCTGTCACTAGTTTGTTGTGGATTAAATATGGAAGGTGCTATGAAAAATGGAAAGCATTCTATAAGAGTCAGCTCTTTAGAATCCATTTAGGATCACCTACTTTTGGAGCTAGAAGGAACCTTTGGGGATGATGAGCCTCCTCATCCCCATTTGGGAAATGAGAGAACCTACCAGGGAAGTAGTGATCTTTGCTCCATGTCACACAAAACTTGGACCTCAGTTCACACCTGTTGACTCCCTGTGTCATCTCATTTTTTACTTGTATATCTGTTGTTTGTTTTGTTTTATTATATCTACTTTTAGAATGTAACCCAAAGGATAGAATGCCATCAGGGTTATTAAGAAGTGTAGGGTTGTATCTTATCTTTTTTGAAAATGTAGGAGCCAAGAGTGAGAATTTATAAATTTTTTTCAGGGGCATGCTCCCTGGTTTAGAAGCTCTAGGGAGTGTGCCTGTTTTGTATTATCTTGGAAATGTGTCTTACCTGGCTAGTTTCCAGCTATGATTTTTTACCAAATCCTGGCTTTAACCCACCAATAGTGTTGGCGCTTCCTGGGTAGCTCAAACGGTAAAGAGCCTGCCTGCAATACTGGAGACTGGGGTTCAAACCCTGGGTTGTGAAGATGCCCTGGAGAAGATCCCCTGGAGAAGGGCATGGCAAGCCACTCCCATATTTTTGCCTGGAGAATACTATGGACAGAGGAGCCTGGTGAGCTACAGTCCGTGGGGTCACAAAGAGTCAGACACAACTGAGCGACTAACACACACAGTATTGGAGCAGGGCTTCCTAGGTGGCACTAGAGGAAAGAACCTGCCTGCAAATGCAGGAAACATAAGAGACATGGGTTCGATCCCTGGGTTGGGAAGATCCCCTAGAGTAGGGCGTGGCAACCCATTCCAGTATTCTTGCCTGGAGAATACCAAAAGCAGAGGAACCTGATGATTTACAGTTCATAGGATTGCAAAGAGTCAGACTGACTGAAGTTACTTAGCACACAGCACAGCACAGTGTTGGAGCAATGGAATGAACCAGATACCTCCGAGTCTCCCAATTTCCCTTTTGTTTTGGGGTGATTTATCTCCTGCTGAGTCTACTTAATAAAGAATTTGAGTGATGCCTCTTACTGTCCAATAACAAGAATGGAAATTATGATTGAGAAGAAAATGTTGCATTTTCGTAACTGTTGGGGCACACTTTTAAACTATTTTTGAGACAAGCAATGCACTTTCAACTTTATCTTCTAGAACAGCTCTATCTAGTAGAACTATAATGTGCACTGAACATGTAACTTAACATTTTCTTGTTGTCATTGTAAAATAGTAATTGGAAGTAGTGTTAAAATTAAACTTAACATTATTTTAACTCAGAATATCTAAAATATCTCAACATGTAATCATTATTTTAAAACTATTAATGAGATATTTTACATTCTCTTTTTAACTAAGTTTTTGAAATCCACTGTTTATTTCATACTCACAACACATCTTAATTCAGATGCTAAATTTTCATTGGAAGTACCTGATCTGTATTTAATTTCATAATATTTGCATTTGAAAAATAACTTTGCATACCTTAACTATTACAAAGATACTCTAAAAAAATCCTTTTACTGGATTAAATATCAGTTTAGCTTGTCAGTTATATTAGCCAGATTTTTATTGTTCAATAGCCTCCATATAGGATAACACAGAAGCCTGTGCAATGCTCTTATTTTAGTTTATCCCTATTTAGGTGAGAGTAAAAGAGAGTCAAAAATCCACCTATCCATCTACTTTATTTTATTTCATTGACTAATGCTATATTTTGTTATGGGCAAACACCTTCTCCATACTTTTTATAGTAAATACTTAGATTTTCCTTTCCATACTGACTAGTAAAACGTGCATTATGAGAACTGATGGGAAGATAAATGTTGTGAAATTGCCTTCACTGTGATTGTTAGTGCTTGAATTGACCAGATTTCCTCTCCAGCAGCTTTGAATGCTTTGTGGGTTTGGATAACTGTGTGCCCTGCTTCATAACTACTTTCAGAGTAACCTGCCTTGTTTCACTTGATTGCTCTAGTATGGTTAAGGACAAATGTTTTGGAATAATGACAGGCCTACCAAATTGCCAGCCGGGAGATCCATGGAATATGCTTAGGGCAGCTTTTTGCAGCATTTCTTGTACCTGGCAAACCATTTTAGAAAAAAAAAAAATGTTTAGCTTCACAATAGATTCTTAACTAGCAAATTCTAGAAAATACTTTTTATATAATATATAAGCTTATCAGTTACTATTGCTTTCTAAAAAATTCAGGTTCTGAGGCCATGTAGAGAGATGGCATAACAAAGTAATCAAAAGCATGGCTCATGAGTCTGGCTGGCTGTATTTGTATCATGATTCCACTATGTATAAAACATATAAATTTGTGCAAAGTTACTTCACCTTTCCAGGCCTTAGTTTTTTCATTCTAGAATGGAGATCAGAATTGAATTTACTTAATAGTGTTGTTAGAGAACCAAATGAGAATATATCCTCAACCCTGTGCTTGCCACAAAGTGCTCAGAATATGAATTTTTACTCTACAAAACTTCTGAACTATAGGTATTGTCACACTTTAAACCCATTTCCAAAGGTTAAAAAGAGGAACAATATATGCTGTATGTAGCTGTGGTGAAGAAAAGTCAAAGTGTATAGCCCCCGAAGAGTGGAATATCAAAGTGAGGAATTTCCAGTTTCATTTCTTTTTCTTTTGAATTAGTGTGTAAGTTCTTTCTCCCAAGACATAAAAGGAGCTGTTCATCCCTTTCATTGTGAAAATTTTGCTTTTCTTGCCTGTTCCTAGATGACTAGTTTGCATCTGTTTTGAAATAAGACTATAAACAAATTCTCAAAAATGATTCTATGAATAATAGATCAGACTTTTAATCAAGGTAAGGTTTTATGTTCTGAAAATTATAGCAAAGATAAACATCACGAGTACATTTACTAGTTTTATGTATCGCCAGATTGGTAAATTACTGTGCTTTTTTTGCCGTCCTATTATTGTTGTTGTTGGTTGTATTTTAATTTACATCATTCTTCATGTTCCTCAACTCCTATTTCTCATAACTCTTTTCTGTATTATTATTATTAATGTGGCATGTGTTATGTTTATAGTGTTTGCATAAAAATAGATCATCTCTGTTAGGTAGTTTTCAATGTTAAAAGCAAATGTGCTTACTCATTGACTATGAAAAATATCCTTCTGGAACAAATATAGAACCATCCATCTCTTGAACGGAATTCTTATGGGCTTTGCTTATCTACCTAACTACCTTGAAAAAATAGCTTAGAAATCATTCCCATACTTTTGGGGAGCAGTCAGTCATTTAAGTATTTCTATGAAACAGCAAAATCCTTGAGATAATCAGGTTGTTACAAGTAAAAATATTTTAGGAAAGGGGTCTTTGTTACCTTAAGTGAAAACCGACACTGAACCAATGTTTAAGATGCATTATCATGGGCAGAAAAAATCTAACTTTGCTCTTTGACAGGGTTAGTCACAAAAGTTCATAGTCAGGTCAGCAAAAGAAGAAACAAGGTTTTAGAATATATTTGGCATTTAAAAAAATATTGAGTTGTTAATGTTGTATGTGCATGGAGTTTCAGGTCACTTTCTTTTCTTTACATTTTAAAAGTGGAACTAAGTCAGAAAGTGACACAAAATTAGAAATGTCAGGATATTTAATTAGATGAAGTTGAAAGAGAAGAGTAGAAAAAGCTGGCTTAAAGCTCAATATGGCAAATAGATGAGGGAAAAATGGAAACAGTGGCAGATTTTATTTTGCTGGGCTCAAAAATCACTGTGGACAGTGACTGCCACCATGAAATTAAAAGACACTTGCTCCTTGGAAGAAAAGCTATGATAAACCTAGACAGCATATTAAAAATAAAAATAGAAGACATCACTTTGTCAACAAAGGTCCGTGTTGTCAAAGCTGTGGTTTTTCCAGTAGTCATGTATGGATGTGAGAGGTGGACCATAGAGAAGGCTGAGCACCAAAGAATCGATGCTTTCAAACTGTGGTGCTGGAGAAGACTCTTGAGAGTCCCTTGTACAGCAAGGTGATCAAACCAGTGAATCCTAAAGGAAATCCATTCTGTATACTCTTTGTAGGGACTGATGCTGAATCTGAAGCTCCAATACTTTGGCCACCTGATGCAAGCAGCTGACTCATTGGAAAAGACCCTGCTTCTAGGAAAGACTGAAGACAGAAGGAGAAGGGGCAGCAGAGATAGAGATGGTTGGATGGCATCACCGACTCAATGGGCATGAGTTTGAGCAAACTCTGGGAGATAATGAAGGACAGGGAGGCCTGGCGTGCTGCAGTTCACGAGGTCCCAAAACACTGGACATGACTTAGCAACTGAACAACAACAACAAATGGCAATTTCTCTTTAAAGATGCTGAATTTGAACAGATAGAGCACGGTGTCACATAAGCCATGAATGCGTTGTTTAAAAAATATTATTTCTTTATGAGTTAGAATACATATGTTTTCTTCCATATATTGATTAATATTCTTTAGGTTTAACATTTTATTTATGTAAGGGATGAGTGAAAGAGAAGTAAGTGTATCTAGAAGACCAGAGTTTAGATCAAACATTATTGTAATTGTCCAAGCCTTAGTAATATAATTTGCATTTCATTGACATCTTGTGTAGGTTTTTAATCTTGGATTACAATCCTTATGAATGTCCATTAAAATCCACAAGAAGATCTTCGTGGAGAGAAAACAAATACTTTACTACATTAGATTAAGTATAAGAGGAGAGCAAGTTAAGCAGATTTTTGGTGGGAAGTGAGAACATCTTTAGCATCTTCCCTTCCCAACCAGGCAAGGACCTGGTCCTGGTGTCTCCTGCTGTCAACATCCTTGTCCCCAAGAGAGGCTAGCATGTCACAGCTCTGCAGAGTTTGCCCATTTTTGTTTAAGAGAACATATCACCACCAGAGAGACTGAGAGATTGTGTGCATCTCAAGGTATAAACAGGCATTAGAAAGCGAAGGACAGAGAGTTTCACATAGAAACAGTGGAATGATCAAAGGTATTCATGTCCAACTTACGCAACTGTGCTAAGTGTACTCAGAAGAAATATTTGAGTGCATCAGATGATGAGTGCTTTAGTGAGGAAGGAGATAAGACTGAAAAAATATGAAGACATGAATGCTTGGCCAGCAGTACATGCAGAAACTGTATTTGGGCATAACAGTAGTGTCAAAAGAGAACAGTTAGAAATTGGATGTAATAATACAAGAATCAGCTAGGGGGAATGAAGAAACAGATGAAAGAAAAGTTAGAAAAATTACAGAGACAGATACTGCAAGTTATGATGGATGTTTAGAAATAAGTCAAGATAAGTTTCAACATGGGTATCAGTAATAATAGTGGCACCATTAACAGACTCTTTACATAGACAGAATGTTCAGTTCAGTCGCTCAGTCGTGTCCAACTCTTTGCGACCCCATGAATCGCAGCACACCAGGCCTCCCTGTCCATCAACAACTCCTGGAGTCTACTCAAACCCATGTCCATTGAGTCGGTGATTCCATCTAACCATTTCATCCTCTGTCGTCCCCTTCTCCTCCTGCCCCCAATCCCTCCCAGCATCAGGGTCCTTTCCAATGAGTCAACTCTTCGCATGAGGTGGAGAGAATGTTAGATGTCTTTTGAAGAGGACTGAGGTTTTTGATGTTTCAGCTTTGTATAAACCTGATTCAGCCCTTGACCAACTCTTTGGCTTGGGTTTTTTGCAGCAATTGTCATCCTAAAAGAGCCTGATTTTTCTCAGATCATTTCTAAAATATGGGCAAAGAAAAGAATTCTGGACAGAGCTTAAATAGATACTAAATAAAAAAGAAGAATAAGAAGAAAACTGTCATGATGTTTTTCTTAAAAATGTTTAATTTATGATCCCAGGAGGACCTTCATGTAGCTGTCTACTGAAGTTGTGTGTTATCATGGGACCAGACCATCAGCCCCTGATCAGTACTGGAGATAAAGTTTGGATAGCCGTTAGAGAAAATAATAATTTTGTTGTGAAAATATAAGAATTTGCAAGTTTATAAGCACTTTTTTGTCTCTTCCTTCTCATGCAAGAAAACATCTACTTGATAGCAATAGAAACTTCTGACATTTTTAATTGCAGAACCCTGGAATAATACACTATGCTATTAAAATTATTCTATGTTCTATGAAGTATCACTGAAAATCATTTGGCTTTGGTTCTTACTTGTGTAATGATGATAAAAATGAATTTTAATGAGAATATAAATTTTTTACAAGAACAAAATGAAATTGAGCAGCACAACATTATATATTCTTCTAGCTTCCTACAAATTGTAACCCACCACTTTTTATAGGTATGAGCAACTCAATATATCTACACAATACAGAAAAAACCATGAGCAGCACAGTTTGTTTTCATAGCATGCTTGAAATAAAATGAAGTCTTTGTGTGCATGAAAAAATTTTCTCTCTCTGAGAGTTTACAAAGCCCTAAGTGAATGAAAAATGTAAACAGGGACCCATAATTGTTCTAGTGACTGAAAACATTTCATTTCACTCTGAGGGATCTCCCATCGCCACTTCCAATGGGCTCCAGACCTCCCTCTGGGCATAAATGCAATCTGAGGGAACTCATCGCCCTTCTCCCTTCTTTAAACTCTGTTCTTTTCTTACATTCTTTGTCTAAATTACTGTATCTTTTATATTTTCTTCCTCATCTTCTCCAAGGTCACTGGTTTGGTATGAGCCTCTGTAATCTCTCACCAGATTTGCAATATCTTTCTGCCTACTCATCCCTTTTGCTGTATTTTACCCCTTCCAGTCCCTCCTCCACACAGCAACCAAAGTAATCTATTTTTAAGTGGGAATCTGGACCCATCAGTATCCCCTGGAAAATTCTTTATTGGCCTCTTACCAGGATGCCATTCAAATTTCTTGATTCCACTGCCAAGCCCTTATCTACTCTCCAGGCTGTATCCCTACTGCTGCCCACGAGCCTGTGTCCCAACTCTGCCAGACTTTCTGCGCCACTTCCCGGTGGCTCTGTTTCCTTACTTCTGTAACATGGCGACTATGTAGAGTGTTCTTGCAGATGTAACAAGGTCATCTTTCAAGATACTGCTAAAACATGATCTCCTCTGACCTCCTCCCTTGTAGACACAATTTGTTCCTTTTAGTTTATACTTCTATCTATTATTCCTGTAATTCTAATTATTTTTCAATCTCTCCCTCCTTTTAACTGTGAATTCTCTAAAGACTTTCCATAAGCACAGGACTTGGTACATAATAGTTAATAAATCTTTCCCTCATGAGTTGATTTAAGAAAGTAGGCAGAAGTGGGCTTAATGTTAGAAAAATATTCAGTTCTCTTACCTTACCATTGACAAACTTTCACGTAAAACTTGTTGGAAAATATGTGTATATATCCACATAACATCCATGTTGTCAGTTGCTAAACTGTGTCCAACTGTTTTGCAATCCCATGAACTGTAGCCTGCCAGGCTCCTTTGTCCATGGAATTTCCCAGGCAAGGATACTAGAGCAGCTTGCCATTTTCTTCTCCAGAGGATCTTCCCAACCCAGAGACTGAACCCATGTCTCCTACATTGGTAGGCAACTTCTTTACCACTGAGCCCCCAAAGACGCCCATATTGAATCTATGATTAATTATAGTTATATATAATAAAAGGGATTCCCTAGTGGCTTAGTGGTAAAGAATCCATCTGCAATGCAGGAGCCTCAGGATATGCTGGATCTACCCCTGGAAAATCCCCTGAAGGAGGGTATGACAACTGACTCTAGTATTCTTGCCTGGAGAATTCCATGGACAGAGGAGACTGGCAGGGTACAGCCCATAAGGTTGCAAAAAGTCAGATACAAATGAAGCAACTTAGCATACACACACATATACATTAAAATATTTGGGTTTGAAATATACTGTTTTAGTTATTACTCTCTCTTAGAGTAAATCATTTTTTCAACACTCTGCTGCTAATTTAATAAATGGCACTTTACAAAATAAATTGGTTAATGCTATTTATAAAAGTGTATAGTATCCTATATTTGGATAAAATCTAGTGCTTTTTTTAAAATGAAAGATGAAAAAGACAAATTTGAATGTCCTGACGTGAAGAGGAAACCTGTGGTCTTATTGAAAATTAAGATGAAAAGGTTACATGTACAGTTATTTGCCAGTGTAATGAGAATGTCCATGTCTCGGCTTATTAAAAAGTGGGAAGTTTATATTGAAGTTAGTTGTCATGCTTCAATTAAGTTAGCAAATATGAATGTCAATATTGTCACCGATGCAATATTAGAACTGATGTTTAGTCCAAAACTAGAATGCAGTGAATGATTATTTAAGTCTAGTACTCAACTCCCTCATATTGTATAAGGAGCAAATAACTTGTTTTCCTTATCACAGAAATCTCTTTGGTGTGCTGTTGTTTACTGTTTATATATAAATAAGTAGTTAGAAAAAGGTAAACAGACTCAGCATTAAGTAGTGTTGAATCAGTAAAGTGATAATTGAGTCTTAATATCCAAAACAGAAATCTCGAGGATGACTATTATGGGAATAGTTATTTTTTTTTTTATAATTGAAGGATAATTGCTTTACAGTATTGCTTTAGTTTCTGCCATACACCAATATGAATATTGGTGGGGATGTAAATTGATACAGTCACTATGGAAGACCGTATGTAGTCATTAAAAAGCTAGGAATAAAATTATCATACAATTCAGCAATACCACTTCTATGCATATACCCTGAGGAAACCAAAAAAGAAAAAGGGAATAAGTTTTAAGAGGAGAAAACATTAAATTACCCAAAGAAATTTTAACATCCCACTATTTTTAAGCATTTAACAGCAACAGTAAAGAGAATCCGAACACATAGTTTACAGTACTTATTCTTTTATAACTTGATCCTTTTGAAAAAGATATCTAACTAAAAGTAAATATGTAGGTATGTGTGTGTATATATATATATCATGCATTTTTTGAGGGAAGAAGAGAAAATAAGAATGTGTTGAAGATTTAGCTTCTTTTTCTTCATCCTCTTCTTTTTATTTGTTATTTTTTCACACTTGCCTTCTGCTTTTATATTGCATTAAGCTTCACCAACCTTGTTTACTGTTTATGCCAGGATGCTTCCTGTATAGGGCCTCTGTTATCATATCCTGCTAACAACACAGTAAATGGAAATTTGGGAAAAGCCACAGTAGGAACTGCTGAGTATCAGCAGTAAGTTAATCAGATTTAGATACCCCAAAACTAACACAGCCCACAAGACTGATAGCCAAATGCTACAGCAAATTGTTTCTTAGCAGGAAATCTACAGTACTAGTGTAATTTGAACAATGGAGCATTTGACAGCTAACTCATCAAAAGCAGTGCACCCTAAGGAAGTTGCTCACTTCTAGTTTTACATTTAGCCAACCATTGGTAAAACAGTGGCTAATAGGACAATCAATTTAGAATCAAATGATGGCAAGGCTACTCATCCCATTGCTAAAAGGAGATACAAGCAGTAGTATATTATTCCGTCTGGGGACTCTATACTATATACTCACCCAGATTGTAAGATGGGTCACGTATGCCTTATGAATTCCTTTTGAGTACCAGTTTGATCATATATTAATGAGCATGATTAAAAGCTAAGCTATTATCTGTTCCCGAAAGGTTGACTTAGGCAAAACGACACAGGATAATTCCAAGTTGTCTTATGCAGTGTACTAGAAGTAATCAGGTAAGTCAGATGATGTTTGTGACTTAAAAGAAATCTTTGAAGACTATGTCTGTTATGTTTCTATATGGAAGTTTATTTTATATAGTTGGCCAGAAAGTGTTAATATATTTAAAGTGAATAAAGATGCTTCTGATTCCCAAATATGGGGGAGCACTTCTTTGACTGTGAGCTTTCCATGTTTTATATTAAGCAAAATACACAGAGTTATTATCCATGCCCCATAGTTATCACTGTAGACAGTGACTGCAGCCATGAAATTAAAAGACTTTTGCTCCTTGGAAGAAAAGCTATGATAAACCTAGACAGTGAAGGCTTCACTTTGCCAACAAAGGTCCTTATTGTCAAAGTTGTGATTTTTCCAGTAGTCATGTACCAATGTGAGAGATGGACCATAAGGAAGGCTGAGCACCAAAGAATTGATGCTTTCAAACTGTGGTACTAGAGAAGACCTTGAGAGTTCCTAGATCAAACTAGTGAATCATAAAGGAAACCAACCCTGAATACTCATTGGAAGGACAGATGCTGAAGCTGAAGCTCCAGTACTTTGGCCACCTGATGTGAAAAGCCAACTCATTGGAAAAGACCTCAATGCTGGGACAGATTGCAGGCAGGAGAAGAGGGCAACAGAGAATAAGATGGTTGGATGGCATCACTGACTCAATGGACATGAGTTTGAGCAAACTCTGGGAGATAGTGAAGGACAGGGAAGTCTGGCGTGCTGCAGTCCATGGGGTCACCAAGAGTCAGATACAGCTCTCGACAAAACAACAACAGTGATCATCTATGCTTTTCTGCTTTAAAAAGAATTTCAGGTTTAAGATCCCCAATCTATGTTCCAACTTGCTATAAGGAAAGTTCAGAGTAGAGTCAGGAGAGAGAGCAAAGCTATGACGGGGAGAAAACCAGTGGTGGCTGTGAAATCAAACCCATTGTCATATCTGCCAGGCAGTATAACTGAGAGGTGTACTACTCACTATAATAGGTGTACTAACCATGACAGTGATCCCCTGCCATCAAAAGTAGAACAACATCAAAAAGGTGTTTGGAAAAATTTTTTTAAAAATCTTCTCTTATAACTGCAGGTCTTAATGAAATACCTATGCAGATCAAGGATAACCAATCAAATTTAGTGTTTGAAATGAGATGTTCTATAATTGTATTTCAAAAGCCGGAAAGAAGAAAAAGATATAATGTATCTTGTTCTTCATTCTAATGTGTACTACATTTTGAATAATAATATTTAGATTTCCTTGGTTAAATTAAAATAGTTTTAAAAAGAAAGTAGAACCCAGCCCCTGTGTTTAAGGCTGCAGTTTTGAATTGACTAGGAAACCTGGAGACCAGATCCTCACCCAGCTTTGCCTGGGTCCCCTGAGCTTGCGGGGGGATCTTTACCAATCCTGGAGTGTAGGTTTTGCTCTTTTCTTCTTGTAACGCTCTTACAGACCAGATGCCCCTACACACTCCACACATATACACTCATCTTCCATGGTTATATCAACAGCGAATCACTATTAAACTGATAGCATACTAGCAAGACCCAATCATCTGAGTGTCTTAATAGTTGTGTAAATTTGTAGCTTTCATTTAATGCTTTAGCAGGATTTGGGGGGTGGGTTATGCTTTGCTTGTTCTTACTATCTAGACACATATGTTGCTATTTAGGTAATTGGTTAAGTGCATATGTGGGTTTTCCTGGTGGCTCAGTGGCTCAGGCTTCAAAGAACCTGCCTGCCAATGCAGGAGATGTAGGTTTGATCCCTGGGTCGGGAAGATCCCCTGGAGCAGGAAATGGCAACCCATTCCAGTATTCTTGCCTGTGAAACCCCTTGGGCAGGGGATCTTGGCGGGGCTACAGTCCATGAGGTCACAAGAAAGTTGGACATTACTTAGCAACTAAACAACAACAAGCGTATATGCAGTATTTTTCACAATTTTTCCAAGTCTCCATTATTGATAGTAGCATACTTAAACCTTAGAAGTAAAGTAACAAATAATTAAGTTGTACAGTTCAATTTGATATTCTTATACTTGAGCTTTAGGCAGATTCTTCAAAATGTAATTATTTTTTGCTAAAGTTAATGTTATCCAAGTTTACTAATCTCACAGGCAGGGATATATGGTGGTGATGGTGTGATTTTTTTTTTTTTCTTTTCTTTTTTTTTGGTCAGGAGAGGGGTGTTAAGAATGGCATATTTATTTGAAATAAGATAAAATAAGAAGACATAGAAGAGAAATAGTTGCTCCTCCCTTTTCCGTTTTCTTCTAGCAATATGGCACCCATGCAGGCATATTTTTCTTTTACAACAGATCTGCTGTAAACTTCAAGCCACTCAGCACCTTCATGAATAATTTCACAGAAGTATATAATCAACACATTCCGCTCCATGATGTAGCTCTTCAAAGTGGCTCTCTTAGCAGCACTATTTTGTTCAATAATGATGAGTATTCATATTCAGAAGCAAAGCATATCTCTCATTCTGTTCTTATAAGAAATTGAAGTTGTGCCTTGTTAGAGAATAGTGCAGAAAAAAATTTTAAAAACATATGATTCCAAAATTAAAAGCCCATTAAGAATCTATTTATAAGCAGTAATGATATTAGGTATTAGGATTTAAACATGTTGAAATCCTAACAGTCTTCTTTTTGTTTTTTTCTTGTGTACTGGGTGAAATCTTCTCTCGTATAAATTACATACATAACAGATATTTGTTACCATGGAGATTTAAAATTGGCGAGGAAAACGGAACAAAATATGAACTTTTACCTTTCACCTGTCACATGGTCCTTGGGAGACAGATCTTTTCTTTAATGAGGTTAAGTTAATTAGAGTGGGCTTAGCGCTATTAGTTACATGCAAAATCTGAAACTAGGTGCTTAAATCAGAAATGATCAGTTAATGAATTCTGAAATAAGTAGTGTGATTTTACTCTAAGATATACACAAAAGGGAATTGTTTGTCACATAGAAAGAAAGGTGAGAAAAAGTAGCATCACAAGTCTAGAGATTTAGTCTGCAGGTTTTTTATTAATGGCTACTTTTGAAAAGTTGTCTTAAAGATAGTTGCATAAGGAACATGAAGGTCTCAAACATCAAGAAAAACAGTAATTTGTAATTATAATTATTTTCGTGGTTTTCAGTGTTCTTTATAATGTATTTTATATATGTATATTCCACCAATTTGACCATGTCAATGAGTCATAAAATACAAATTGATAGCCTTGATTTTGTTTTAAATAAATGTAAATAGTTTCTATTATTTCAATTATTAAAATCAGAGTAATTCTAAGAACACATTTAAAAGACTTGGAAAGAAACTAGATATGCATCTATGGCTCAAGTGAAAATTGGTGCATGAGAGAATGGGACAGAATATGCTTGCTTTTTATTGAAGAGAATTAAGTCAATATGGAGGGCATGAAAATAAAGTAAGGAACAAAGAGAATTGTCAAATCAGAAACTTTAAAGAGGATAATTGAGAAAGCTTCCTAATGGAGGAGGAGCAGGGTGATAAATGCAACAGATGCTGTGATAATACTTGTTTTTTGGTCATCAAACCACAAGTCCTTCAGGGGCTACTCATGGCTCCTTTACTGCTAGTGGTCCATCTCACGACCCTTCCCTAGGAGAAACTGACGGGACTAAGGAAGACAGGAGGCAGGCTTCCATCCTGACACCTCCCTATCTTCTGACTGTGCTCTCTGAGATTTCTTATCATACCTCAGAAGTGCCAAGTCCTTGTCACTCTGTTGGCTGCTGAGCACTGATGTGACACTAAGTCATGTGAAACTAAATCCAAAATTCCACAAGGAATGGGGTCAACCTATCAGTGAAAATAATAGCCCATCTGAGCGCTTCTTCTTTTCTCTGACCGGAAGGCAGGCTCTCCTGAGTCCACTGGGGATATTTCCTAAAAACACTTTGAAAGCTCACACATGTGTGCTGTGATTTTTTTTTTTTTTTTTTTGAAAGCAGGATACTCTGCTTGGGGAATAGGAAAGCCTCTGCAACAATGAAAAATGGTAGAAATAGGAGAGATCCATGAACATGTTCAGAGAGCTGTTTGCATAAATTTAATGTTGCTTATGCTTACTAAAGCTTAGGTAATTCCTCATTAAAGACTTCATCGAGTGTATAAAAATAGGGCTTGCTACATGGTAGTCACTGTATGCACTAAACCTATTTTAGCAAATTTTCTGATAGTGCCCAGCATGCATCTGTGACTGAGACAAAAATCAATGCTTATGGATTTAGCAGTGTAATCCTATCACTTGTTCTGTGAGATATGATTTGAAATGTAAAGTACGTTAAGTCTTAAGTGAACTTGGAGGCATGGAGTCTCTGGGGTGTTTCTTAGTATCCTATTTATTATTGATCAGGCTATTTCTTTATTGTCTCTCTTCTCCTGGCCCCAGTTATCCTTCTTCCCCTTTTCACCAGTAGCTTTTAAATTATGTGTACCAGAACCAATAAACTACCCTCAGTATGAGTATTTACTTCCTACTCTCAAAACAAGTAATAATTTCTAAAGCTTTCAAAGCAAGAACATTATCATGTGACCAACTGGGTTAAGTCTTAAAACAAAAATAATAGTTAAAATGTTAGGTGAAGTTTCTAAGTTTTGCCAAGAAATTTTAGTGCTTTCTCTAGAAGCATAACAACACAAAGTAAATCAACTACTTTTAAGTAACCTTAGATAATCCTAAATTACTGTTTTGTATTTGCAGGAGGTTCTTAACATAAAATTTGAGAAATTTTTGGTTATAATCTAATTAAGATTTTAAAAATTAAATGCTTATGGTCAAATTTACTATGAAATTTAAAATAGTCATAGCTAGCTGGAGTCATTCATTCATTCAAGAAATGCCTACAGGAGACCTATGGTATTCCAGCCACTGACAGGAAGTATCACAAAGTCTCCAGTTGTTATGATATTCTAGTGATTCCTCATAAGCTGTATACTGGAAGCTATTATTAACTGGAATTTATAAAAATCATGTTTGTAACATGTAAAAAGTTTGGCTTTCTTTTCACTTCCTGAAATGATCACCTGCAATAGCGTTCAGGTATCATAAAAATTGTGACGGTCACATAGGCTTTTATCGGCCTGATTTGAGATAAAATTCTGCCCAGTTTAATAAAATGTTCCTCCCATTAATAGATTGTATCTCTATCTGAGTATCTGATTTTTAGTCCCTGTTCTGAAAGTGGGTTATATTTTCTACTTACTGTATTCTTTTGATATGAATGATTCATTTGTAAACTGATTTTAGTTCTAAAGGCTGTAATTTTTATTTTTGTTGGCATATTCTTAATTTGGGGAAGTGCATGAACTGCCAATGAAAATTAGACCACTGTCTACATGAAATACTAAATCTTGAGTTTAACTAGGTGGCTTTTAGATGTAGACAAAAGAAAGGAAAGAATAAAAGTATATAGGTGTCCATGTAAGGTAAGACATGAGTGAAAATCATTCAGAACACTCTGTCCAGACTGTTATGCATGAAAATAATTATGGAGAAAACACCTGTCCCATAGGTGTGAGTTTTTCTTGCTTGGATGCACGTGTATGTATTTAAAGCTTGACAGTTACTTAGAAGGAATCCTGAATTCGATTGGACAGTATCTGCTTATACATGCAGTCTGAGTCTTTTAAAAGTTATTTTGTCTCTAAAAGAGCAAATCCACAGAATGACCTTCAGCTACTATTAATCCATCTAAATGTAGGGCATGAATGCAGAACACATCTGCCATCTGTCAGCTGAGAATTCCCCTGCCACTACCCCACCCCTACTCCCCACAAAGCCCTCTTGGGGCTACGATAACTTAGGGAGAGGTCTTTCTTGGCTGGCAAGGAAAGAGTGCATTTAGACTAATCATTAAAACCCATTACCTAACAAAGTGCATGTTCTTAAGGAATATAGTGATACTTGCCAATGAATTAATCAGCAAAATAGACTATGAGAAGGTGAGATTAACAGTCTCAGAAAAGATCAGAATCCATGAGATGCCAAAGCAGTTTCTAGTGGCCATAAATCTTAGCCCAATTAGAGAGGTTTTCTCTTAGCATTTAGAATCCTATCTGGATATGGTCTCTTTGTTTCTCCACACTGTGTTTTATATCTGAGGCTGGAACAATGACCAGGAGCTTCCTGGCGCTTGATAGGGAGAATCATTTATTTGAATAATTGATCATTCAATTAGTAGAGCAAACGGTGAACAGTTGGACAGCTCTTTTTATCAGTGTTGATGGGAGTAATTGGCGGTCGTTCGTTATAAAGCAGAAAATTGAAGTGTGATTTTAAAATAAGAATATTAAATACAACCACCCCTCACAACAAAGCCTTCTTATCTGCTCTTTTTGTCACAGCTGTTTGATTTTCTTTCCCCTCAGTGTTATTACATTCCAAAATATAATCAAACAAGTGATTGCATTCCCTGAATATTACTGAATAGTGATCTGCTTATGCAAAGTGTGTCTAATATTAAATAATTCTGTAGAGTTGAAGCCTATGAGTAGAGAATGATTTTAGCACTTTCTTGGGTTTAAAATACCAGAGAAGAGGCAGACAACCAAAAATATTGTCTAGGGGCCCTGGGGATACCCTTGGGCTGTGCTGACTCTCAGCTGAATTTGGAGGAAGAAACTATATTTTCAAGAAAAATGCATATATCTTAAATGGTCATATTTGAATTTTTAACAGTAAAACAATAGGTGGATATATAATGTGTTATGGATAATAATATTACTTTGTCTTGAAAGTAATTTGAAAATACTTAATCAAGGAAAAGCCTATATAATTTCATCGTACACTTTTTTGGTGTTAAGTTTAAACTAATGTCAAAGACTGTAATTTGATTTAGGATGATAAGTCATAGCTCAGTTATCATAATAAAAATTTTTTATTGTTAAAAAGAGGAAGCTTCTAAAAGTATAAATTAATGCTAATTCTTAAGCTAACCCTATTTTAAACCAACATAAATATTGATAAACCGGCATATCTACTTGTTCATACAGAACATGTAATATTTAAAAGCAATCTATTTCCTTCTAGTTTCTAATATATAAACTGCTTCTTAGAGAAGAAACTGAATCACCTTATAGTTCAACAATACAAGATACAGAGATAGGATCTTTCACTGAAAAAATTATGTGCATATACTTGTGTGTGTATGTGTGTGTGTGTATATATATATATATACATATATATATATGTGAGATATATCTATGTCAAGGGCAAAATTTTTAGAAGATATTTATGTATTTTCATATATATGAATATATGTATAGTCCCATTATTTTAAAAGCATTTTGTATAAGAAATGTTAAGCAATGTAATAATTATACATTGTAGTAGAAATTAATATAATATTAAATAATGTTCAATAGTGAGGATTCATTTTATTCCTGTACCTAAAGGGACTTCATTAAGAATTTTGCCATTGAAAACATTGCTTTTCATTTAATTAATTTTTTTCTTTTTTGGCCATGCCATGTGGAATGTGGGATCTTGCTTTCCCAACTAGGAATCAAACCTGTGCCCCTTGCAGTGGAAGTATAGAGTCTTAACCACTGGACTTCCAGGGAAGTTCCTACTTTTCATTTTAAAAATAAGCACTTTGCTATTGGAAAATTGTCCTTCTAATCTTATTTTCAATGGTTTTATTAAGGGTAAGTGTTGAAAGTTATTAAACACTTCATCGGCTTTAATCATATATTTTCATTGCTATTTGATTAGCATGTTGCATTAACATAATTTCTTATAATAATCATTTTTGCATTTCTACTGTTGTTTCTTCCTCACTGCAGAAAGAATATCTACACATTTCTTGATAATTTTTTTAAATAATCCTTTTTTTTCACCTTTTTGGGAATGTGGAAAATATATTTTTCTATGAAGTTAAAGAATCTTAAGAGAAGGCATCTTGATAATGTTTTTTCTTGTTGTTTTAACTGTTTTTAAAATATTTTCAATTTTGTCCTTCATAACCAATTTTAACCATCTTTATATTTATTCAGAACCCTTTTTATTTACTCTGTCAGTCTACTCTCACCTTTTTCTTAGTTTAAATTTTTATTTATTCATCTACTTCTTACCCAAATATTAACTGCGAGTCAGCTGTGACAAGCCACTATGCAAAGTGGATGAAAGAAAGATAAATAGGATAAAGTGCTCAATTCCCAGTTTCTGTTAAGTATTTTTAGTGTCTATTACTTTAATCTATGTTGTTTTCCATGTCAGTTCTACTACGTAATACTCGAGGTGCTTTGATTTAAGTGGGCGTCACCGTTGGCTCAGCTGGTAAAGAATCTGCCTGCAATGCAGGAGACCTGAATTCAATCCCTGGGTTGGGAAGATCTCCTGGAGAAGGGAATGGCTACCCTCTCCAGTATTCTGGCCTGGAGAATTGGGTTGCAGAGTCCAACCTATTATGTCATCGTACTGTAGCTCCTAGGACATTTTAAACTTCCTTATTCCGTGGAATTAATAATATGATTTCTTTCTAAACTCTGTATTTACCTTCTATGACCTATGCATTATGTTTGATTTCCATACTTTTCTGCTTCCTTCTTTCCCTATAGTACAGACAGTCTGACTGCCACAGGACCACGTATCTTCACACCCGGCTCAGAGAGCCTGCTGACCTGGAGCTCCCTCTCTGAAGTCTCTATTTTGGCCCCCCTCCATCTATGCCTCTCCTTACCCACCTCCCCTTCTGGATTCGGTACCATGGACTCCAGAATGCTCTGCTCAAGTGGCTGTAGATTGATTTCAGGGATGGCCATATAGGTGCCTGCAAGGCCACTCCTGGTAACATGGGGATCTGTTGGTAGAAAGAGAATAATCCTCTCTTCCCATGCCCCATGGAATTCACCATGGAACTCAGAGCACTTAGAGAATGATAATTTAAGGCTTAGCCATATAATATACCCCTGAAAGGGATATATTTGCCAGGATCAGAAATATTAAGTATTTTAGTTTGTTAGCTTGATATATAACCTTTAACTATTTAGACATATGATACCCAGGCTTCCGTTTGTACATTTGCCCTGAGTCTTGCAAAGGTTGGGAGCACGTCTGTGTTAAAATATCACTTTCCTTTTTTTCTTGGATTGTTTTCCCAATTCCTTGGCATCTGTACTTGAGGGACATTGCTTTGACATCACTTTCCTCTTTTCTCAACATCAAATTGCTTCTCAAAGCAACGTGAAACAATCTATTTACTCTTACCTTTTATCTTGTTTAGTTCAGTTCAGTTCAGTTGCTCAGTTGTGTCTGGGACTCTCTGCAACCCCATGAACCGCAGCACGCCAGGCCTTCCTGTCCATCAGCAACTCCCGGAGTTTACCCAAACTCATGTCCATTGAGTCGGTGATGCCATCCAACCATCTCATCCTCTGTCATCCCCTTCTCCTCCTGCCTTCAATCTTTCCCAACATCAGGGTCTTTTCAAATGAGTCAGCTCCTCACATCAGGTGGCCAAAGTATTTTATCTTGAAGCTTAACATATTTCAAGGAACAAAGGGGAGGCAGTGGAAGTGAGTATTCCCTTGTCTTCCCATATTTGCAGGAAGAGACAGTGTCTTTCATTCTCTATCCCACAGTCCAACAGCTAAGCCATCTATTTCCTGTGAACTGGAGACTCATTCACTTACTTACTCACAGTCTTCCGATGGCTCCTAGCATGTGCCAGCCACTGTGCTGGTGGGAGGATACAGCAGTGACTCAAACACTCTCAGGACATTTGAGAGGAGGAACTAGGTGAAAATCATATTAACAGATTAATACGTGTCATAATGTTGAGTGAAGATAAAGGTCATGAAGAAGAATGAAGTAGTAAATAAGGACATACAAAAGAGTCAGGGAAGGTGCCTCTGTGTTAGTGATAGTGGGGATGGATCCTGAATGAGTTGAGAGAGCAGAGTGGAAGGAGAAATATCCCAACTGGCAGAACCAAAAGCAATCCTGAGTTAGGAGAACGGCAGGTGTCAGAGGGACACCAGAAAAGCCCAGGGGCTGGAACTGAGTTGAGGAAGGAGAGAGTGGTAGGAAGAAAGAGAAGCTAGTGTCAAATTGTGTAGGTGACGGGCACTCTAAGGCCTGGAGAAGTGAAGTCATTGGGAATCTTTACTGGCATGTATTCATCTATGTTTTAAAAACACCACTTTAATGTTGGGGGATAGTGGTGTTTAGGAGTTTCAAGTCAAAGTAGAGCTGCAAGGAGGCTCCTGTGGTAGTTACAAGACAAAGATCGTGGTGGCTTGTACTCTGCTGGTAGCGTAGGATGCTGCAAGAAAAGAATTTCCGGATATCTGGTTTGCAGAAGTCAGCTCTTAATCCTAGCTGCAAGGAGAGTTGACAGAATCGTGATACCTTTTTTTTTTTTTTCCCACTCTTCCCTCTCATGTGGTAATATATTAATAGCTCCCTGAGGGCCTCAAGTCTGGTACCATCTCTTACGGGGCAACTGTACAGAAGTGTAGACTGTACTCTTGTTATACTTGCGTTCTCTGAGCATGATAGAAGGATTTGGGGGTACTTTACTTAGAAGCAGAGCAAAAGTTTCCTCTGTGTTAACAAACCACCAACTGCACATTAGGTCTAGCTTTAAGTCCTTTGTTGTATGTCTGTTTTTAATGAATTTTTACTGTGTATAGCTATCTTTGAATGTGGAATGAATACTGACTTTTAATAAAAATGTGGTCTTACACAAAAGAAGTTGAAGATATTGAAAGTCAGGATGTTTAATCTTAAATGTTTTTGTCTATTTCTTAATTTTTTAGACTAAGAAAGTAAGAGGAAAGATTAAGAAATTTCTTTGGAATCAGTGGTGTCTGATAGAGCAAATATATCCTATTTGAAAGTCAGTTGTGTATGTGGTTGGAGAGGGAGGACTAGAGAAAGTGTCTGAAACATCATAGAGACCATTATATCTGCACTTGTGTCTGTAGCTTCACCTGCTTTCGGCCTCAGATAAAAATACATGGATACCAAACATTTAGAAAGCAGCTGTTCTTCTAAATGTATTAAGCAATTTACCTTAGGTAATGTAGCCTATAAAATTTTAATTTTGGATTAAGTAAACCATATCCTTCACCATGTCTATTGCACCTTGATATCAAAAGATGAAATATGGGCATATTTAGTGGATTTCTTCTCAGAATGCTCCACTGGAGAAGGGTCAATCGTTTCCTAATGAATGCCATCAATAGCAGTTCCTCTTCAGAAGCTCAAGGAAATTAGCATTAAACAACAGGCATGGGTGTCTTGGGTGTTACACAATTATGTGATAGGAGAGTTACATATGGTTTCAGTTACATATGGTTTCATTGAAGAGATAATTGATAGGAAACTGTCATATTCTGGGCAGTGGTGCTAGCTGCGTTATAATTTAGAAACCAGAGAGATGGACACCTTGAAAACCTTTACTAAGAAATGCAGAACCTGGTCTTTATAAATAAAGTGCAAAGTTAAATAAGGGTTATTGCATTTTAATGTTTATTTGGACAGGACATATGTTATACTGGGTAAAATCTGAATTAAATACCCTTTTGACTTATTGCTTTTCAAGTGTCTATATGCTCTATGCTATAACGTTTTGAGCTTGCTTCCTTCTATAAACAGCTATTTGTTTAACAAACACTGATGCAGCTGTTGTGTTCCCAGTGCTTATACATATTAGCTTATTTAATCTACATAACAATGCTTTGAAGTTTGTAATAAAATTATCCTGATTTCTCAAATGAAAATATATGGAACAAAGAGGTTAATTTACTTGCCCAAATTCACACAGGTATTAACTGGTGAGCTCAGGCAATGTAAATGCAAAGACATGACTCAACGAACAGATTTTACTGCATCTTCCTTATTCTTTAATTAAAGGGTTTGCCCTTCTACAATTCGAATCTTGGGCTTCACAAGTGGGTCAGTGGTAAAGAACTTGCCTGCCAATGTGGAAAACTTGGATTCGATCCCTGGGATGGGAAGATCCCTCGAGAAGGAAATGGCAGGTAACTCCAGTGTTCTTGCCTGGGAAAACCCATGGACAGAGGAGCCTGGTGGACTAGAGCCCATGGGGTTACAAAAGAGTCAGACACCACTTACCGACTAGACAACGACAAAGTCTAATCTCACTTCCATCTGCTTTCACCAAAAATAGCAACAAAACCCTAAAATATGTTTATTTTCTTTCTTATAACTATAAGCTCTGCAAATGTTGAAACACAATGGCAAGTCTGCCTTATGCAAAGCATGTTTGCATCAGTTTAAAAAGCAGTCTGAATTTCTCATTTTTACATTTCTTACTTATTCTTTGACACTATTTTTGCAAGATAAAACCAATGGAAAAAAAAAAAAGTCTACTAAGTGGCACTGTGGCAAGAAGCCTGTTGTAGCAGGAAAAACCTGCTTACTCAAAGCATTCCTGAAAACAGACAGGCTTTCAATTCACTTGTGAAGCTGCTTGCTTTTCCCAGTTAAGAGGGAAATAGGTCATAAATATTGAGCCAAGAAGGTTTATCTGTTTCCTCTGTAACATTTTAATAAATAAAAAGTGAAAAGAACATCAGTGCTTGACTATTTTCTAATGCCAACTCTGGTTTATTTCTTTGTCTAATTAACATTTGACATGCCATGTAGAGTCTTAGAGCACAAAGAGCTCACAGTGGCTTGAAGCAAACTCCATTGCTGTGATTTTGTTAGATCACTTAAGCTGACCTGTGATAGACAAAGATGATTGCAGAAACACTGAGGGATATTTTAATGCTCTGGGAATCTTGTTTCCATACATGGCGTTTGTCCTTTTAAGTATATCCAAAATTAGTGTCAGCTATTCTAAAAGTATCAGATGATAATTAGCCTCCAAACTTCCTGTTATTGGCTGAATATATGGGTCATTCAATCTTTCCTAGTCTTTTCTCCCTAAAGAGTGAATACAGGTTTAGGAAATTACAGCTTGTCTCACTTTGTCTTTATTCTTTCTCAATTAAAATAGTCTTTTAAAAAAAATCATTTAAGAAGAGATTGTACTTTATTTTAAATAATTTTTGAGATTATATAGTGCATACCAATTGTATTGTTAGGAGATTTTGTTCTTGTATTCATTAACAAAATATCCCAGAGAGGAAGCTACTATTAAATGCACATGAAGGAAAAGCTTAAAAAAAACACCTAAAATACCCAAAAGGTAGACTCTCTAAAAATATATAAGCTAGAATGTATTGGAGTTGGAAAACACAAATAGATTAAAGAAAAATGTGTTTTAATACAATTAAATATTGGTTCCACTTGATAAACCCATGTCTTATTTTCCTCAGTTTATGTCCCAGCTGCAGCTCTGTTTAAACAATCAATTTTCTAAACATATACTAAACTTCTATGGTATGTAGGGCTGGACAGATGGGAAGATAAATTGTTCAGTTCGATAATGGAGATGACAAAGCATAACCCATTAGACTGGATTACGTGCTATGGAAGCAAGAGATGTGTTGATTAATTACACCTAAGAAATAAATAAAACCCTAGAAAATAAGATAACATTAGATCTATGAGTTTAAGGAGAAGCAAGGTTTTGCCAGCTAATGAATGGGTAGCTAGAAAAGCAATAAGGGCATCTTGAAAACAGAAGATACAAGGAACAATGTCATTCAGGGAATTTTTTCATTCAACAGGTAAGTGTTGAATACTCACTATGTTTTTAAAGCTATTCTAGTCATTTGCAATGATAAGTATATAGATGAACAAAAATCCCTGTTCGGTAGAACCTGAATTCTAGTGAGATAGCAATTAACAGTAAATAATAGAAAAGTAAGTAAAATGTTGATAGATTGGAAGGTGATATGCTGCACAAGTAAAAAAGTGGAGCAGAGTGAGACAAATTGAGAGTGCTAGATGAGGGACAAGGGTAGTAATTATAATAAATGAAGATTAAAGATAAGAACCAGGGGTCAGGAATTAAGGATTAAGGCCAAGAACAGAAGTCCTGTAAGATCAGAGTAGGGTGGGGTGAAGTCAAATGAGGCTTGAAAAGTGGATGAGGGCCATTTTATAAAAGGCTTTGAATGTAAACACAAGATGATTGACTTTAATGCCAGAGATAAATGGGGAACAAGAAAGGATATTGGAGAAAGTTAGTAATATGAAAGTAAATGTCGCTCAGTCATGTCCGACTTTTTGTGACCCCATGGACTATGCAATCCGTGGAATTCTCCAGATCAGAATACTGGAGTGAGTAGCCTTTCCCTTCTCCAGAGGACATTCCCAACCCAGGGATCAAACCCAGGTCTCCCACATTACAGGCAGATTCTTTACCAGATGAGCCACAAGGGAAGTATTAAATTGCATTATTAAAACAAACAAAAAACCACAGGCATTGTAGTATTTTGATTCCAGCAAGAAGAGCAAATAGGCACTTCTGTTAGTAATTCAGGAGAAGCTGGGGAGGATTCAGCTAAAAGCTGGTGGAAAAGGAAAACAGGGAGTGAAATGTGGCAACACATCAGGGGTTGCTGTTGTTGTTGTTCAGTTGCTAAGTCCTGTCCAGCTTTTTGTGACCTCATGGACTACAGCATGCCAGACTTCCCTGTCCTTCACCATTTCCTGGAGTTTGCTCATGTCAGGGGTACAATGGACAGAACTTGAAAATGGAGTGATTGTGAGGAGTAAAGGAAAGGGAAGAATTAAACTTGATTCCTATGTTTCTAACTTTGTTGACTTAAGAGAAAGGTATATTTAATTAATTATATTTGAGCTAAGGAATATAGGAAGAGGGTCAGACTGGTGGTCATTATATAATACTTGGGTATAAGTTACCTTGTTCATGGTTTTTTACATCCTCCCTTCTCTCCACCTTGAACAGGTTAAATCTGGAGATGTGAGTTGCATGTTTATGTGAAGGTGTCCAAAAAGAAGTCAATTTGCACTTGACCCATAGAAGTTTAGAGAGCTAGATTGATGAGTTATGGACTAAAGTCAGGGAAGGGAATATGAGTATGCAGGGTAAGAAGCCAACTTTAAGGAAGAAAATCATCTTTAACCAATCACAAGAATTGAAATGTTAACTCAAATTTCAAGTCTTTGATTTGATTAAAGAAATTTTCCTACAAACTTTTTCAACAGTTTTCCTTGGTAACTGTATAATATATAGGCTGTACTCTGCTATTAAATATACATATAATCATTAATTATCCACCAAATGTCCCTTCCACAGGAGAAGGCAATGGCAACCCACTCCAGTACTCTTGTCTGGAAAATCCCATGGATGGAGGAGCCTGCTAGACTGCAGTCCATGGGGTCGCTAAGAGTCGGACATGACTGAGCTATTTCACTTGCACTTTTCACTTTCATGAATTGGAGAAGGAAATGGCAACCCACTCCAGTGTTCTTGCCTGGAGAATCCCAGGGACAGGGGAGCCTGGTGGGCTGCCGTCTATGGGGTCGCACAGAGTTGGACACGACTGAAGCAACTTCGCAGCAGCAGCATCCCTTCCACAATTCAGAACATTTAACATTCTCCCATCATAAACCCTTTTTTTTCCCCAGATCATCCATGTTTGTTCAAATCAGCAATTGAGGTAAAGAAAAAAAAGAGTTTATTCTTTGTCTTACTTTAATTTAATAATCTTAAACAAAGCTGGCTTATTATTTTCCTTTAATGCCCTCTCAGGCTACCTAAAGGGGTATAACAGAGAAATGTATATACACATAGAGACAAACATATAGAATTATGAACTACTAAGAGAGTTATGACATTTCCTTTAGAAGCCATAAACTTGGACAATTCAGCATTTAGACAGAGAGTTATTCACTGAACAGCCTTTCAGTTTGTTATCAGTCAAAAGGCTGAAGAGATCCCATGGTTAATGTCAGCCATGTGCTATCTCTTGCCTGACTGATTTAAAGATTGTTCTGTTGCATAATTAGAGTAACTGAAATATGAATTGGTCAAAATTAGTGTTAAAGGTTGGAGAGTGAGTTATGAGCAAAAATTTTGTAGTTTTGTTAAGTGTCACTAAAATATAGACATATTGTACTCTATATAACTAAAAGCATGGGTAGTTTCATGATAGGTTCATTTCTTATTTATCTATACAGTATTTAGATCATTAGGTAAGCAAAGGGTAATCCCAAGGACTTAGAGATTAGAGACTTCTGTTTATTGATAAACAGTTACTGTGAACATTATTCCATCCAAAACTTTTAGCTCATTTAAATCAGTCCTAAGCTTAATTGACATGCTATTTCAAGCAATTAAAAAAAAAGTCATATTATCACTAGGCCTGAAGAAGCAACCTCAGTACTCATTTTCTCATATTTGCTGTAGTGGTGCTAGTAGGTAATGGCCACCCAACCTTATCTCAGGTACTTTTTTCAACATAAAGATTCAGTCTTGTAGCTTAGTAGAAATGGGTGATAGAAATTTTAACATTTAGTTATAGAAGTAAGGATATTACAAGCCTCCGTCAGCCTTGGAATCATATTTTCGATTCTTCATCTTACTGATTCTGGAAAGGAACACTAAGAAACATACTTTTGTCTATCCAAAGAGAGGTTTGACATTATTTTCTATTACCAAGAAACAACCGCTTGAGGGCTTCAGCAGCCTAGATTAATACTCTGTCCAGTGGTAACAACTAGTAACGTATCTTTAAAATTTCATATTTATCATTGCATAACTCTTTTCATGGTAGCAGTGTAGCTTAATGGAAAACCCCAGGCTCTACAGTCACACAGACCAGCATCCAATTTTCTGTACATACAAGTTACATGACCTTAGGGAACCTGATCTTACTCTTGGTTTCCTCACTTTTCATGAAGCTCATACTTGAGCTGATTGTTGTAAGAATTAAGAAGACTGGGTACTTAAGTACCAAGTACTGTGTCTGCATACAGTAGGTTCTCAACAAGTGCAATATTAACTCAAAATCTTAGAAATTCTTTCTGAGATAGTAGCATCAATTAAATGTGACCATAATGACAAAGGAAGAATATCAAACTGTTTAATGATATCAGTCATATATTATTCAAGCCATAAATTAATTGACAAATGTTAGGCATAGTCCCCTGAGTGTGTTCCTTCTTTTCCTGTCCATCTCTACTAGCATTTGTTAAACTGTTATTAGAAAAATAAATCTGTTAAAATCCCATGCCTTTCACATTCTATTCCCAAGGATATGCCTCTTCTATTTATAAGTGAGATTTTGGGTAAATCATTCTGAGAGAAAAAGGCAGATATTATGTAATTAATATCCCAACCTGCCTCCTCTAGAAATTCACTGGAATTAGTAATTAGAAGAATAATTATTTCTTAAAACTAGAGAGTGTGTTGTTATATGCATTTGAAATATACACAGGTACTCACATGGGGTGCTAAAGTCAGTGTTTCCATAAACTGCCATTCAACTTCTTGTCTTCCAGCAAGATTAACCTTTAAAAAGGTGAATTCCATTAGCTATTTTCTTTTTCAGTCTTACAGGCAACCTTATCAACCCTTTAAAAGGAAGTACTGAAGTTGATGGACCTCCAGCGGGCCTTCTGTGTAACTCTGTCCTTTTATGTTTCCTGCTGAAAGTCTGTGCTTGTAAATGGTGTTACTAAATGGCATATTTTTAATGAGGTTTGACTATTTCATTTTCTAAGGGTTCCCTTCGTGGAATTCTTGGAGGCAAATTACCACAGTGTTACAAGGCAGGATAGAAATCTGCTCCTCGTTATCTGGGCCATGCAAGAGTGTGTTGTGTTAAAGCCCCTGAGCTACAGTCGAATTCATTCCAAGGACTAAATGCTAAGTTTGTGGTGTGGAAGGAAACTTTCTATTTTCACGATAGGGTCCAGGAAGCTTCACAAAAGGCAGTGAGCGTTGGATGTGGTGTTGGCAACTCGGCAAAATCAGCAAGCACCCTGGGTCACTTAGCATTGAGGACTTGGTGACAATGCTCTGTGCTAAGACAGCGTGCTCAGGCCACATATGGGTGACTCACTTATCAAAGAAGGCCCCAAAACCTGATGTGTATGATGAGACCACTTTCAGAGGTTTTCCAAACTGAAGTTCCCAGATGCCAGTTCTTCAGTATGTTTGTAAACAACCTAAGCAACACAGACTGGAACAATCGCCAGACATCTTGGGTACTTGTGTTATGTTAGTCACTCAGTTCTTTGTGACCTCATGGACTGTTGCCCACCAGGCTCCTCTGTCCTTGGGATTTTCCAGGCAGGAATACCGGAGTGGGTTGCCATTCCATTCTCCAGGGGATCTTCCCAACTCAGGGATTGAAACTGGGTCTCCTACATTGCAGGCAGATTCTTCACTGAGCCACTAGGGAACCCCAAGCATCTTGGTATAACACCATTAAAGCTATTTCCCCCTCTTCCCCACCCAATGAGAGTGTAGTAGAGTGGGCAGCAGGAGAAGTCCTTTCCTGACAACCTCCGGACCTTGCTACACAGATCACCTGGGAACCAGATAGGCAATGTAAAGACTGAGGCTTAAGTAAAACTGTAGCTTTCCTTCTAAACTGCCTGCCTGTTAAGGAGTGCATGACCACTTTGAACTGAATATTCTTTTTAATTACATGGAGATTTGAAAAACCCAGTGATTATTTTATTCCCATAATCATTCACAGAGTGATTTTCTCATGATGCCTTTGTCCTACTGTGATAAAAATGTAAAGCTGAGTGCAATAATTGTGTGGAGTCATCCACAATGGGTGGTACAGTTTGCTACCAAACTCCTAAAGAATGAAAAGTACACATCAAACTGCCAAACATAAGTGAGCAGAAAAAGGTTAACAGAACAAAACAGCAATTAGCTGAAAATGAGTATATATAAGCCTTCCTTTTCATGTAGACCCTGGAGTCCACCCTAACTTTGCTTGGGAAAGCCAGCAACAAGAAACCAGGTGATAAAGCCCCATGTGGCCTAGAATATGCATCCTTTACTTGGCATCATATTGGTGAAGAAGAGTTCTGGGAGTATCAGAAATAACATGCCCAGAATAAACTGGAAACCAAGCAGTGCAACCTCAGGAGTAACTCTATGATGCAGGCAAATGCAAGCTTTCTCTGTAGACAGTTCTGTCCAGTAAAAAGATAATGCAACCACATAGGGCATATTAAATTTCTAGTAGCTGTGTTAAAAAAAATAAACCAATAAAATTAACTTTAATAATATAGTCTACTGCATCCAAAATATTGATTATTTTAGCATGTATTCAATCTTAAAACATTATTAATGAGACAATTTTTTATCTAGTGTGTGTGTATGTGTGTGTGTGTATGTATATGTGTGCTGAATCTTTGAAATCAATTGCATATTTTATACTTATACCACTTCTCAGTTTGGACTAGCCATATTTCAGTGCCCACCAGCCACATGTGACTAGTGGCCAATGTTTTGGACAGTTCAACTCTAGACTAAATTTTTCTTATTGATAAAACAGATTTGAATCGGATGCTCACTAGCTCCATTCTAACCTTAATAGTGTGTTCTGTATTTTCTTGTAGATAGCAAATAGACCAATGGCAAAATTGTTCTGGAAACTACAAAATGATTGAATAATCTTGGAAACTTTTTTTTTTTTTTAATTTGGCATACAGCTGACATCTGAGTCATGTCCAACTCTTTGTGACCCCATGGACTGTAACCCGCCAGGCTCCTCTGTCTGTGGAATTTTCCAGGCAAGAAATACTGAACTGGGTTGCCATTTCCTTCTCCAGGGGACCTTCCTGACCCAAGGACCAAACAGCGACTCTTGGTCTCTTGAGTCTCCTGCCAGTCAGCCAGACTCTTTACCACCTGTACCACCTGGGAAGCCTTGGCTTACAAAAGAACTTTATTCACATTTACCATTTCTACTACTTTGCTTCCTCTAAACTGCCATCCTTCTTCTTTTGTCCTACTTTGCCTACTGATCCTTTTGAAACTTCTGTTTAATTTGGTTTGTTGCTGCTGTCTAATACTTTACCCTAGCTACATTGAATGACTGAGGACTTAAAACATTGCTAGTAGGACAGGAATTGAATTCTGCATTTTATTTCATTTTCATTAGTTTAAATTTAAAACTGGTTACTGGGCTTCCCAGGTGGCACTAGTGATAAAGAACTAACCTGCCAATCCAGGAGACATAAGAAATGAAGGTTTGATCCCTGAGTTGGGAAGATCCACTGGTGAAGGAAATGGCAACCCACTCCAGTATTCCTGCCTGGAAAATCCCGTGGACAGAGGAGTCTGGTGGGCTACAGTCCTTAGGGTCAAAAACAGCCAGACATGACTGTAGCGACTTGGCATGCAAACTGATATTGGAGTCAGTTTTTAGAAAATATTTAAAGTATGTTTGGAATATTTTGGGGTGTGTATATATCTGTTATAGTTATTGAACTATAAACTTTATAAAAACCAAATTTCTAATGAAAATTTAGCTCTCAAATTGAGATCACTAGAATTATAATACTGAATTACACAGGCAAGGAAAAGAATGTAAAATGTCAATAAATTTTTGAGTATGTGTTACAGTTACAATATTTTTGATATATTGAGTTAAGTAAAATATTTTAAAAACTAAGTTCATTTTTTTTCCTTTTTGTAATATGACTACTGGAAAATTTTAAATTGCCTATGTGGTTTGCATTATGTTTGCATTTGTATAAGTTCTGGCTTAGGTTCTTATTCTTACTGAGTTTTAGGAAAGTCTCAAACACGTGGTTTGAAGAGTTAGGAGTGAGAGTAGAACACATTTCTAAAATCTATAAATCATAACTGCTTTACAGGTGGCCCCTTGAAAAAGTCAAAGGGCTTAATAAAGTGCATCATAAATAAACATTAGCAGTCATCAGAGTTGGCCTAGCTTTCAACATACTGCTCTGTGAGATGTTATTGCCTCTTTTGTTTCTGGGTCTTTTTTTTTTTTAATGTCATTTTTTAAGGTCAATTAATAATTTTTACCAATTCCATAAAGTGACCTGAAGCATAGTAGTAAGTCTGTATTTTAGTAAAGTGTTTTGAAATTAACAGTCAGAAAAAAGATACTGTAATAACACAAGTTTTTACTCAGATTCTATGGGTAGAGGGAAAAATGTAGACATATTATGTTATTGAATTTGCTTTTCCAAATACCTCTGTGTTCAATTGAACTACTCAGTTGTGATGTATTATAATTTCATACATCACAGATAACTAGATTTAATGTTATTTTAGACGTCAAAATGTTTTTAAATCATGAAAGAGGTATTCATACACAAGGCTGAATGGGCTGTCAGCACACCAGAGGCTAATTTAAACTGTGTCTGGGTTATTTTCTTGGGCTCTAATGCTTCTGTGAAAGCATCTATTCAGTGTACCATATCTGTCTTTCATCAGAATGAATTTGTCAGCCATTTCTAAGGAAGATAATATAAAATAATTTTCTGAATGTACTGTTTGTATTCTGTTGCTAACACAAGTCTACAAACATCTCCTTAGATAGAAGATGGTCAATTCAGAAAGAATTTCTTAAACACCTACTGTGAGCTAAGTATGGTAGGCCATGTAAATACCAAGCATGGTATTTTCTTGAAACAACTAAAAGCTGCATGAATCACTCAAATGAATCTATGTGAAAAGTTTAAACATCAGAACAAAGATAATATTAGTATAACACTTAAAATATTTAAAAATTTGAATATAATCAGGAAAGCATAATTAAAGTATATTCCAGTTTTCTTGGAGTAACCATAAGATTTATGAGGAGTGAAAATCAATATTTTAGAGGGTAAGCTTAAATATTTATTATGCAAAATGTTTAGACTATCTAAATTCAAAAAAAGTGACTTAAATCATTGTTCAGTTGCTGAGTTGTGTCCGACTCTTTGCTTCCCCATAGACTGCAGCACCAGGTTTCCCTGTCCTTGACCATCTTCCAGAGTTTGCTCAAACTCATGTTCATAGAATAGGTGATGCTATCCAACCATATCATTCCCTGTTGCCCCCTTTGCCTGCCCTCAGTCTTTCCCAGCATCAGGATCTTTTCCAGTGAGTTGGCTTTCTGCATCAGATGGCATAAAGCATAGTGTTAAAAAGGACTGGAGAAGTGAGAAGGTCCAAACTTGAGGTCAGAGCTACCATTGATCAGAAGTATGACTTGGGGATCTGTTAGTAAGATATCATTACATTAAAATGGGGGTTAATTAAAACCCCTCCCTGCCTGATCTCACAGGTCTCAATGAAGATACTCTTTTTGAACATTAAGAGACTAGTCAAATGCAAGATATTATCATCAACCTAACTTCTTAAATTCCTTTGAAGGAATTTAATATACCTCTGCTTCCTTTAGCTGCTTGTAGACCTGATATCATTGCAAACTCTGTGTGTGTGTGTGTGTGTGTGTGTGTGTGTGTGTGTGTGTGTGTGCACGTGCGAGCACTCAGTGATATCCAACTCTTTGCAAGTTATACTTGGACACAAATAGAATGTTTTGGCATAAACTGCCTCATAAAGGAAAGTTATTACCTTAAAATAACAAGCTCATTGTTCAGCTCTGCTGTTAAATGTGACCAAAATAAACTTAACAATTAAAAAATACCAAGTTAAGTTTGACTGGCATAATCAGAAGATCATGGAGGGGTTTTAATATGGAACTGTAGATGACCCTTGAATGTGGCAGTAACATGCTGCAGCCCTCCACACAGTTGAAAAATCAGAGTAGAATTTATAGTTGCCTCTTTGTATCTGAGGTTCCTCTGATCCATGGATTCAAACAACCATAGATCATGCACTGCTGTAGTATTTATCTTTGAAAATAACCTACATATAAGTGGCTTGTGTGTCTTCACACTAAGTCGCTTCAGTTGTGTCTGACTCTTTGTGACCCTGTGGACTGTGGCCCAGCAGGCTCCTCTGTCCGTGGGATTCTCCAGGCAAGAATCCTGGAGTGGGTTGCCACGCCCTCCTCCAGGGGTCTTCCGGACCCAGGGATTGAACCCACATCTTATGCCTCCTGCGTTGGCGGGCAGTTTCTTTACCACTAGTGCCGCCTGGGAAGCCCATAAGTGGACTAACACAGTTCGAGCCGTTGTTGTTCAGGGGTCAATTATACTTTACAAATTATTTTCCAGTTAGGTTTCCAGCTAGCATTTTATTTTAACAAAGGTCCTACCAGTAATAGCTTCTTGTAATATTTTATAATGAACTGTATGTCTAGCTTAACTTTTTACTTAAATGAGAGATTTTAGACTCAAAAGCAATTTATCAAGACTTAGAAGAATCCAGGAAGACGACTAGAATTTTAACTGTGTTGTCTCTGTTGTTGAACACTCCAGACAGTTTAGATTTCTTAAGAAGTTTAAGATAAAAGGATATGGTGATTCATCCATCTCTTAATTTGGGTAAAATGTAATTTGTAAGTTGATTTGTATTTTCAACATCACATGTATTTTTATTAATATAAAATTAATGCTTACTTTGACTTCATTTCTTAGAAAACTCAAACTTGTACCTTTCTCTTTTGAAAAGTAGGTAATTTCATGACCTTTTATTGATGGAAACAGATAATGGATTTACATTATATTTGCCCCATGATATTCTAAAGAACCAAATTTAATTTTTCTTCAAATGAAAGAAAGACATAGATTACTGCTGATAATTTGGATATTAAATAACTACTTCTCAGGAAATTCCTTAGAGTGAGGAAATCCTGGGGGCTTGGTACACAACAGTTAAATCCTGGATTAGAACGCAGATACTGTCCTACAAATGAGTGCCCCTGCCAGAGTTCAGATCTCTAGAGATCACTAGTATCCCAGAAAACTCAGGTCTTGTTGTTTCACTTACATTTTATGTTGTTTATTCTCAATAATTTTTCATATGCATTGGTATTTAAACATATGTAGTTTTAACGTGTTAGAAATTGATCTGTGTTTGAGAAGACCACCTGACATTTCAGCACATATCTGGGAGTTGATAAAACCAGTTTTACATATGGCATGAGCCGTTAGAAGTAGCATTATGAAATAGAATCTTCAAACAGCATTATGAAATAAAATTTTCAATAAGGATGTGCTTGTAAAAGCAAAGTGGAGTACTATTTCTGTTAGAAAATTAAAAGAATAAATTATGATGTTTTATTTTGTTTATACTGAACTGTGCTCGATAAAGAATTTGGCACTGCTTAGAAAAATACATAAACTGCAATGAATGAGATAAATCATAGGGGAAGTTGCTAAGGCAGGAAAATCATCAAGGCTATGATGATAATGAATTTATGATGATGATGACATGTTTATTCAATGTGTACTCACGGCCAGGCACTTTTCATGTAGAAACTCATTTAATCCTCACAGTAACCTCAGCTAGTCAGAACTTCTTACAGATTAAAAAAAGACATTAAGATGCATGTTCTAAGTCACAGAGTTAAAGAGGCAGAACCCATGTTGGAAACTTGCCACGTGGCCTTCAAGCCTGGACTCCAGGTCACTGAGTTCCTCTGGCTTCTCTGTAAACCCAGCGTGTGATTTGCCCACAGGACTTCCCTGGTGGCTCAGCTGGTAAAGAATCCGCCTGCAATGCAGGAGACCTGGGTTCGATCCCTGGGTTGGGAAGATCCCCTGGAGAATGGAAAGGCTAACCATTCCAGTATTCTGGCCTGGAGAATCCCATGGGGCCGCAGAGTCGGACAGGACTGAACGACTTTCACTTCACCACAAATTTGGCTCTAAGACTTTTAGCACCTACACCAAAGCTGCAAATATAATCATAGTGTCCATAGGAATAATATATCAGTCATCCTGGGGAATTAAAAGTCAAAACACTTTATAGATGTATTTGAAACTACCTCACTGCACTATGTATGGAATCATACCAAGAGTCAAATTATGTACACCCCCATGTCAATAATGGGTTATAGCTCTTGAAAGCATCCACCCCTCTAAACAGCAGACTGTTAGTACAAGCCAAGTGAGCCCAATTGCATTTTGCTAGCTCAGCTGAGAGTCAGACCTTTCAGCCTCCAAACCAATGGTATTTTGCAGCATGGAGGCCCGAGGACACTTTAGAAAATTTCACATCCTGGATAAGATGGCAGCAGATTGGACTAGGAATGGATGATGGAAATGGGTAATTTTGAGCATGTAGCCAAACTAGTGGCCAGTCGTACCATGTTGATAAACACATATGGAAATGTATCCGGATTTGTCATCTCAGTATTTTATCCAAAGATGAATTTTGGCCAGCATGGTTTAAATGCTGGGTTGCAATTTCTTCCTCTAAAAGGGTAAGATGTCCCATCTAAGAAAAGCAGTCCACCCAAGCCCAGGGGCTGGAGCTGTTTTGCCCTGTAAACTAGAGGTGCTCTAGCCTCAGTCTGACTCCAGGAATGAGGCATCAGGCGAGCTCACCTAGAGTTTCAAGGGGAACTGTGATTGTTATTCCACCAGAAAAGAAAAGCAGCAGCATTACCCTGAATCTCTCAGTGGTTTTTATTTATTTATTTATTTATTTATTTATTTGGTAACTAAACAATGAACTACCTTGGCATTGCTTTAGACGAGGCATTATATCAAAGAACTTTTCTCTCTCTCTTCTGTGACTGAGAACAAGAGAGAAGCAAAGCCTCTTTTATACAGTGCATATTAATCACTATCAAAACACACAGCTGTTGGATTAATTTGGGTACTAATTTACTTATAGTTTGATTTTGCCACTTAAAATGAAGTATTATCGCTGAGGCAACAGTGTGAAAGTATGTTGTTGTAAATGACCTTTGAGTCATAAAAGCTCCACTTGTTTTGCCAAATAATTAATCTGATGTTCAATGAATCTTCCACTGCCCAAAGACCTCTGTAATCCTGAAATGCGACATTTAATGTTTGCAGATGCTTGATTTAGTGGTGCTTCTGCCAACTGATCACTAACAAATGATAGCACAGCCAAGGAAGACCAGTGAGATTTGTGTCTGGTTTATGTAATGGTAAGCCTATGGTGCCAGCTGTCTGCCAGAAACTCTCCTTAAAAACTCTTAAAAACTCAAATATAGTGGTCTATAATCAGTTCATTTAAAAAATGCAACAGCTAAGAGCCATTATAGTGATTGAAAATATTTGATAGTGCAAGTGTTTAGCTGGCTCAGCCTACCAGCTGAGAGAGGTATAGTTGAGTTTGGTTTCCATTTATGACTCCAGTAACCCACAACACAAGTCACTCAGTCATGTCTGACTCTGCAACACCATGGACTGTGGCCTGCCAGGCCCCTCTGTTCATGGGATTTTCCAGGCAAGAATACTGGAGTGGGTTGCCATTTCCTACTCCAGGGAATCTTCCCCACCCAGGGATCAAACCTGCTTCTTTTGTACCTCCTACATCTCCTGCATTGGTGGACAGATTCTTTACCACTAGCACCACCTGGGAAACCCATGACTCCAAGGGATGACACTTACATAAGCTAGGGTGTGAATGGCGTCCCCTAGAGTTGTGTAATACAATAGTTCTACATATTATATTGTCCACGGTTTTTACCGTTTTAACAGTATCCTATAATTATTTAACACTTGTTTGTGTCCCTACTTGCCTATAAACCCCTGGGTTAGTTTTATTTCTTATTCTTAATATTGTCAAGCCCTGGTAGAGTCTCATGGCATAAGAAACTTTTTAAAAAGTTTATACATTTAATTGGACAGAAATGCAAATGTGTTTTATAAAGCCAAGGATTTTAGCTTTTAAACAAATAAAAACTTCTTGAAAATGTTATTCGTATTAGTATAGCATATCGGTATATCAGTATATAGTTCAGCCTTCACACTGTAACAGTGAGGAATTTTAAGATGCAAGTGAAAGAAGATCAAATCAAACAAGTCTAAGTCAAAAGAGAAAAAATGAATTTAGTGGTTCACATTAAAAAAGAAAATCCCAGAATAGACCCATCTAACTTCAGTAGCAATCAAGTCCACTGACCTGAGTGATGATCTCAACATATTCTCCCTACAGCTCTCTGCTCTGCCTTTCTCTGTGTTGGCTTCATTCAAGCTGGCTTTTTCTGTCGCACATCAAGATGGTCACTAACACCCAGTCCTTTCAGGAACCATTTGTTTCCAGGACAACAAAATCCCATATTTCATTTTGATGACACTATCTTGGGTCACATGCTCACCTCAACACCAGTAATTGTGGTCATAGGACCAGAATGCTCTGATGGGCTGGAGGAGTCCTGTATAGCCTGAGAGGGCATGAGACATTTCTGTCACAAAACGAGAGGAAATGGATGATGAGCAAAGAAAAACTACATATTTTCACTATAATATCTTCCATTAACAGGTGATGAAACTAAGGCTCAGAAGGGATCGATGTCTTGGCAATGTAAGTCCTCTGACACTGAGTCCAGTGTGTCTTGCACATTTTTTTATCATTCATTGAGTCATTCCTGTGAAGATTCAGGTTTGTAGTAATTAACAGTAAGGGCATTTTTAGACCTACAACATGGTATTCTGAGATACTGAAAAGTCACAAGTTGTAAATGGGTAAATTGATAATGGGAATCATGAGAATATTTTTTGAGTCTGTGGTTTAGTAGGATTCAACCTGATTTCCCTATTTATGAAAAAAGATAGCTTGATTTTCCTGACAAATCATACAAGTGAAAACTCCCTGTAGTATTTTCATTGATTTCAAGAGAAACAAGTTCAGATAGCTTCCTTGTTTCCCTCCTCTCCTAACCATTGAAAGGACTTGATTTGCTTTGCTTTGGATGTGGTTCTGATTTTTGTGGAAGTGAAGTGGCACATTGGCCTGAGGGATTTGTGTGTGTTTGAAAGAGTCACAGACATTTGAACCGCCCACAGCTGCCCTGCATAGGAGACATCTTCATAAATACTGCATGATTCTGCATTCACATTTGCACAGAGCAGCAAAACCTTGATAACCACATTTTATTCTAGTTCAGTTTTTGTTGACTTTCTGCTTCACTTTTTGTAGCAGTCAGTCTGGAAGGGATGAGAAGGATAATGATTTCACAAGAACTTGAGTTGAACCCGTCCAGAGGAAGAGGGAGTTAGGGGGAGGGTCTGCCCTGAAATCAACCTGCTTATTTAAATAGATTTGAAGAAAAACAGAGCATGAAAACAACAAATCAGCCTGACTTATCTAGGAGGAGTGGATAAAATAGTCCCTGCTGGAGGAAATGTGTAACCCAATCCAGTAGTTTATCACATCTTCCTGAAACCTTGAAATAGGTCTATGAATTTATATTGTTTCCGAAAGCCTTGTGAGCTGTGCTATCTTACCCTGCCCCACTGTGAACCCTGAAATCAATCCATTGCTCTCTCAAACTTTGGGAAAATGATATGTCTCTAATGTCAATGAACTAGCTGTATTCACAGAATGGCTTTTCACTCCCTGAGTTTACTGAAGTGGAAGACAGAAAGAGTATGCCTTTCTGAAAATAACCGCATGTGCTCGAAGACCTAGATTTTCTAGGCATGAGTGCATTTCTGATAAAAATACCTCCTTGGTGTGAGGAAACCTGGTTATTCCTCCTCTCCACAAATCGTTTGCATCCTTTATATTTGTAAAGATTGTCAACTCCTATTTCTCTTTTGGATATTTGATGAAACAGAGGCCTTGGTAAAAGGAAAATGGATACCGTTCAAGGAAATCTATCTCCTGTAATAAAATAAGTCAGAGTTGTTTTCGATGCCTCTGCCTTTTTACAAATCCCTCCTCTGCCTCAGTTTAAACTAGTTCATAGTCATTATTTATATTATATATATTCTGGAGAGGCACTTCGTAGATGGGGAGAATGCAAGTTAAGATTTCTGGCTCAAGAATAATAGCTAAAAGCTGTGGAATTTTGCATTTGAGTTGCACTACACGTCTTAGAATATTTTCTTTATAATCTTTTTACAAATTGTCTTACCTTGCTATTATTTATTTCACAATCATTTTAACAGTGCTTATATCTTATTCTATAGGGTAAACAGCTTTCAAATTTCTTACACGTATTCAAGACTGCCCTGTTTCTTTGTTCCTGTCAGTATTGTAGATAATGATTTGCTATCTTTTTCCTTTATAGTTCATCACAGGTTTTACAGGTAATTTAAAGCAGTTAAATATAGAAGTATAAAAAATAAGTAGATTTGAATAAGTTAGAAAGTAAACCAAATAATAGAACAATAAGAACATATCATTGTGATCTCTGAAGAGACTAGCAGATAAGAATTATAAAATTATGTATTGAAAAAATTAGCATCTGTATATCTCATTTTGACCTATAACTAGTAAATAGATGTTGGTATTTCCTGGAGAAACTCCACAGAGCTGATTATTCATCAGGTGATTCTCTAAGACTGTATGCTGAGTGTCAGCTAAAGAAAATTTCTGCTATTTATTAGTTGTGTGAATCTTGGGCGAGTTAATTGGCTTCTCTGTGCCTTTGTTTTTCCATCTTTACGGGAGAGATAACTACATTATCCATGGTGCTGTTGTGCGAATTAAGGGAGGCAATAAATCTAAAGTACTTAGGGGGTACCTAGAATTTGTAAGTTCTTTATAAGTGTTTATTATTCTTTTATTGTATCCATATTGTTTCTAAGAGTAGTACTATAGGAGAATTATGGACAGACTTGCTAAGTTATAAGCTTTCACACTGTGGGAGGCAGCACCACTTAGACAGCACTCAGACTTATTAAGCTGGAAGTACCTGCATTCCTTTCCTAGCTCTTCCATTAAACGGATGGATAGTCTTAGGAAACATGCTCAAACTTTCAAAACCTAGGTTTTCGTCTATGGAAAATATAACAAATTCACTCTGAAAAGTCACATGACACAGGGTAGCTAAAAATGGAGACAGCGATGTAATGTTATTAAATAATGTAGGAAATGGTTTCACGAAGAAAGCCTTCTTCACCTCTTCTTGGAAAGTCTCTGGCTTTAAGCAAGTGGTAGTAGAGCCCATCATTAAATCTCATTCAGTCTTTTGCCCTAGAACTGAGTACCCTGTGTCAACAATGAATGGTACATGCTTGATCTCTATATTGTAAAACAAAATTAAAGTAATATTTTCTGCTTATTTATAAAACATAGGAATAGGTTTAGGTGATTCACAACTTGGCAAGTTTTAATTTTATTTCACCAGAGAAAATAATTGAGCAGTGCCACGTTCCCAATCTTAATCTCTTTTTTTATATGATCTTCACTTTGTCTTCTAAATAGATAACAACATTAAAAACGCTGCTTAATTCTGCAGTCCAGTATGATTTCCAAAACAAACTTATTGGAAATTGGAAATAAGTTCAACTATACCTGTTGGTTAATCTTTTTTGTTTTTATTGAAGAATTTAATTATTGACCCTCAGTTAACTACTTCTAAGTGTAATAATACAGTTTTTAAAGTTTAACTGTCTTAAAGTAAGACCCGAGTCTTTGTCATTTTTTGTTTACTTGTAAACATCTAGAAATGCTGAGGCATTTGTCATATATCAAAATACAGTCTTTATCTGAAACATCAGGTATATTTAGGTTTTGAAAGATTTCTTATTTTATAAAAATAGCTCACCTCTTTCAACTTTGTGTAAAGATATCAGGCTGGGCTAAAGTGACAAAGAATGCCTTAAGGGGAACTTTGAATGAATAACTTTGAAGGAAAACTATTTTCACCAAAGACTTGTCCAAATTTAATTAGTTACGGGAGTTAAAGGAAGGGAGAAAAGGCCAGGGGCCTAAAGGGATTTTAGGAGTAAAGTGTCAAGGAGAAGTGAGGTCTCACATGGAGAAGGAAGTGCTGCTCCTTTAAGGTTTAATAATTTTGTGACCTAGTGTCAAGTGTTGTGATTTCCAGTGGCAGGAGAGGTGAAACGTGAAAAATTAACCAACCCTTTATCTTGCTGGAGGTGATTCCTACCCTTACCATCTTCTTTGGTATAATGGGTATATTATACTTTAAACAGTAAATTTTGAAAGAATGTCACTTGCTCCATCAAAAAAGATAAAAAATGGATATATTGGTACATGATCAGTACCCTCACTTAGTAAGCAGAATTTATGAAATATGACTTTGAATCACATGCCACGTGTAAACTATGATTTTGAAAGACAGATACGGATCCACAATTCAGATATCAAAGCTGAAGATAATAGTGACATTAACAAAGTTTGTGATGCTTTTTTGTTTTTGTGGTAAAACATCTGCAGAAAGTTTAGTGTCATGCAAATACTACCAAATCCTTATATTGCATTTTTTCTTCTTTTTTTTACATTGGCTGTTAGCTTATACTAAACTTAGTAGGCATGTCATGGCACTCACCTGACAAGTGATGAATCAAGTGGAACAGAGAATTTACTATAGAAATCAGTAGTCAACACAGACCAATATGTACTGCATGATCCCACTTGTATTTTTAACACCATATATGTTTCCATATGAGTCTTCCCAGATGGCTCAGTGGGTAAAGAATCTGCTGGTAATGCAGGAGACACAGGAGACACAGATTCAGTCCCTGGGTCAGGAAGATCCCCTGATGGAGGGCATGGCAACCTACTCCAGTATTCTTGTCCCATGGACAGAGGGGCCTGGCGGGCTATAGTCCATATGTTCACAAAGAGTTGGGTGTGACAGAAGTGACTGAGAATGCAGGCATGTGTCCACACACATTTACATGCACACACACACACCTGCCAAAGTAACTGCATAGAGAAATATTCTGAATAAAACACACTAGTGTCGATAGTAGGTAGGTCCAGGGAGTGGGATGGAACTTAGGAGTGACTTTCCTTTTTTGTTATTTGTTTATTATAGAATTTTGTCAACTAAAATCTGTAAGTATTGTAAATTTTTAATTAAGAAAAAATAAAATAACAGCATTAATAAGCAATAAGCATGAAGTAACTCAAAAATAAGAAGACAGCAAATAAACTTAATTAGAAGGAGGGATTGAAGCAGTGCCATGGAGTTTACAGAATCAGAAAATGTGTACCAGAGATGTGAAATTTCAGTATTAGCCTGGGAGGTTGTTTCTTCCATTTAATAGCTGTGCAATCTCAGGCAAGTCACTCGAAGTAGTTGGGCCTCCATTTCCTCTTCTGGAAAATAGGCCAGCTCTCAAATTTTATGTGGATATTGAATTATGCAACAAATTACTTCTCTGTAACCACAAGCATCACACACCATGTTTTCCCTAACTAAGCTGAAAGGTGGTAATAAGAGGTAAATTCAGCTTATTTCGTGTTATGTTTTGTTGAATCATGAAAGTTTCCAGCAAAATTTGTTACGATTTCATATTCTGTTTAGAAATGGTAATATAATGATGTGGTATAGATGGTATTGAGAAAGAAAAGTTCATGAGCACGGCAAATCAGTAACAAGGAGCTTGTAGTAATCTCAGGAAAATGGTAGGACCTCAACTTGAGTGGTGCTGCAAAAGGGAGTAAAGGTTGATGGTGAGTGAGAAAATTTAGAGCTGATTTTGTGCACTGTGCATTTAGATGGAGCTTCCCTGGTAGCTCAGCTGGTAAAGAATGCCTGCAATGCCAGAGACCCCAGTTCGATTCCTGGGCCAGGAAGATCCACTGGAGAAGGGTTAGGCTACCCACTCCACTATTCTTGGGCTTCCCTTGTGGAGATCTGCTGGAGAAGGGATAGGCTACCCACCTCACTATTCTTGGGCTTCTCTGTGGCTCAGCTGGTAAAGAATCTGCCTGTAATACAGGAGACCTGGCTTCAATCACTGGTTTGGGAAGATCCCCTGGAACAGGGAATAGCTACCCACTCCAGTTTTCTGGCCTGGAAAATTCCATGGACTGTGTAGTCCATGAAGTCACAAAGAGTCAGACAGTGCCGAGTGACTTTCACTTATTTATCCATATAGATGAGTTCAACTCAGTGGGGAGATGGGACTCCAGGCTCTTCCCTTGAGGCTATTACAGTCAGAAATAAGGAGTTGAGTCAAAATAAGAAGTTAGTTTTAGAAGGAAGATAAGTTTAATGTTGATGCTGAGGTTAGAGAGTGAAACTTCTGATCTCATAAAGCTTGGAGTTCTATGGGAAGGGCAAAGAAAATAAGCAACTAACTTGGTAAACTAATTTGAGATAGTGATAAGAGATAACGAAACAGGGAAAAGTATTTGTATTCTACTAAAAGTTCATCACTAAAGGGATGTTGCCTATAAGCATAAGTATAAATAATAGCCCATTCCCAGGAACGCTTCATCCTCCCAGGTAGGAATATTAAGCTAAAATATCTTTGTTTAGCTCACAGGAAACGTCCTGACCAGGCCCAACTGTGAATGACTGCAGGAAGGGTGTAATTAACACTTACCTTCCGGAGGCTATGTGTTAGCCTCCCATGCCTGAATTCTAACTCAGGCAAAATGGTTGTTTGGAACACAAGTCCACCATCTTCTTGGTTGGCTTCTTTCCAAATAAAGTCACTATTTCTTGCACTTACAACTGATCTCTTGATTCATTGGTCTGTTATATGGCAAGCAATTCAAGCTTGGACTTGGTAACAATAAGAAAATCAAATAGAGATTGGGTAGTCGAGAATCCCTCTTTGCCCAGGAGGCATTTTGAGCTGAACCTAAGTGGCAAGAAGGAAGTGAAAGATCTTTCCTAGAGAAACGAAGAGCAAATGCAAATGACCTCAAGTGGGACTGAGTTTGGTGTGTTCAGAGATGTAAATACCAGTCTGCGTGACAGGGAAAGGCCAGGAGGCTTGGGAAGGAGACATAGAGACTGGCAGCAGTCAGAGCACACGGGTCTTTGTCAGCCTTGCTAAAGAATCTGATTTCATTCTCAGTCAATGCAAAGGCATTGAAGGGTTTTAAGAAGCAGAGCGGGTGGAGCAGAAGGTTGTGTGTGTGACATGATCTGATAATTGTAGCCAGAGTTGTGGATGAGATGCCCAAGGGAGAGACTAAAGGAGGGAACCTTGGAAAGTATCTCTCCGTATTCAAACAGGAAAGAAGGAAGAGAAAGGTCACAGAGGTAGAATGGGAAGTAATCTAGTGCTAATGCACAGTCCCCCAGAGAGGAGGAAGTTTCAGAGAGGAGGGAGCGATGCAATGAAGTGTCAAATGAGGCCAAGGGGTTGGAGACTGTAATCAGATGTAGCCTGCTATTTCCCACTCACAAAATGTTGTAAATTCAACTTTGATTAGTGAGGGGATGTATTTAGTCCAAAGGTATGCATGATATATGATATTTACAGTTGCTTAGAGGATAGATATAATTTTTTTATACAGGAACTGGATATGTACTTATAAACACTAAAGAACCACCTTTCAAATATGTATACTTCTGTTATATTTTGTGCAAGGATTTCTTCTCATGTAATTCCTATATATTTCTATCTTATAGAACTTCTTTAGGAACAGTTCAAATGGGAAGGAAAAAAAAAGCTGAAGTTCTTACCAGTCACTGGACTACATGTCAGTAATATGGAAATGAATAAGATAAAAACTCTTCCTAACCCTTGAACTTGCCTTCTAGTGAGGAAGAACTATAAACAAGAAGAAGAGTAGAGAGCAATGGGTGGTGATAGGTGATATCAAGGGGTTATGTCCAATATTTGAAGCAGAGTGGCCTTCCAAAGAAGGGGTGTTTGATACCTGAAGAACGAGTAAGAGTTATGAAATGAGATGGTGATAAAGTTGTGGGAAGTGTAATGGCCAACTTTATGTGTCAGCCTGGCTAGGCTACAGTCCCCTTATTCAATCAAATAGTAACATGGTGTTGCTAGGGAAGTGTTCGTGCTGCTTATTAGGCTCTCAATGGATGGAATCAGGCACACACATTTTATCTAGGGTAATTTCTCTTATCAAGGAAGCTACTTTTGTGCTTAATCACATCCAGAAAATATCTCCACAGCAACACCTAGATTAGTGTTTGATTGAATAATTGGGGAATATATTCTTGGCATCTTGACTTGTAAAATTGACCATCACATAAGAGTTTAACAGGAATGAAATAAATATGTGCTATATGAATATAGTGTTAAATTTTCAAGTCTTTATTGGATTCTTTTAAACCATGAGTCATTCTTTTAGTTAAATTAAAATTCAAGGATTAACTTCAGATTTATGTTGTCTTATTTATCTATTGATAATTGTTTAGTTTCTATAATATTTTTTCTGAGCGATCTTGCTTTATTCATTAGATTCCTGAAGTTCAAAATAATAGTACAGGATTTATAACTCTAACCATTAATGGAGAGGAAGAACGCAGTAGAACTTATTGTGGAGGGGGAGGGGTAGAACTTTTTCTTAATTCACTATATTGTTGTGTGTTAGTCACTCTGTCGTGGCCAACTCTTTGTGACCCAGGGACTGTAGCCTGCCAGGCTTCTCTGCCCATGGAATTCTCCAGGCCAGAAAACTGGAGTGGGTAGTCATTCCCCTCTTCAGAGGATCTTCCCAACCCAGGGATCAAACTTGGGCCTCCTGAATTGCAGGAGGATTCTTTCCCATCTGAACCACCAAGGAAGCCCATTAAGTTTCTAATTGTGTTAGCAAACCTTTCTGACAACCTAAAGTTAATAAGCACATTAAAGTGAAAGTCAGGTATTAATGAATTATAAGCATGTTATTTACATAACCAGACGAATTGGCCAATTTTTATTATAAATTCAGATTATCATAAATTTAAGTATCTTTTATTTCATTATCTCATTTTATAAGAAAAAAGATTTCACTGAGAGAGAAAATACAGCTTGACTATAACATCTAGGACAGCCCTAGCATATAGAAGATAATCCACAAGTATTTTTTGAGCAAATTTTGAGAAATATAGTAAACTATCTTAAAGTCAGAGATCACACAGATGAAGAAATTAGGACAATGGACTAAGAGAAAAATGAGATATAACTAGTCAGAATGAATTAAATGCTGTATAGCTACAAGTAATGTGATCTTTGAACACAGGTATTAGTGGAGACATCACATAAGGCTTTATGGAGTCAGTAGCATTGATTTGGGAAGGTTTAATGTAGTGAAGAAACTGATACTGGTTATTCTAGGCAGAAGCAGTAGGTTGCACGTGGAATTATCTACTTTCTCCTTTTCTTAATTTAAATAAAAACTCAAAAACACATTAAAAAATAGAAATCCTCCATAATCTAGCATGTGAAAAATCCACTCCAAATAGAGGGAAAAAATTTCCCCTGAAGCTCTCTGATTCTTCTCCCCAAGAAGTATTTACTGTTAATATTTTTGAGCTTTGGCTTCTAGGCTTGCCTTACACTTTTTCTTGTGATTTATTGATGCAGTCATCTACACACACACACACACACACACACACACACACACACACACACACGCCTCTCTTTCTGCCCTCTCTCCTTTCATTCCTTCTTTTCTGTCTTCTTTAACAAAAGTTGCATCACTCTATACAGATTGGTTGAAACCTTGTTTTATTTGCCTAGTGAATAATGGATACCCTTCTAATTTAATACATACAAATTTGCCTCCTTATTTTTATTTATAAAATAGTGTTCTCCTGGATGGATATATCATTAATAATTATCTGATCATTCCTTAGTTTGTTGTTGAGTTTGTCCTCAGACTCATTTAAATAATTTCAGCGGCATTTTGTTGCAGTGTATCATTTATTTGTTTAAATAAACAATGCTGCAGTGAACATCTTTGTATACATTTATATTTTGATGCCATTATGTCTGAAACAGGGATTCCAAGAAGTGGGATAACCTATTTGGGTGTATGCATCGATTTAATTTTTATTTGTATTATCATATACTCTCTACTGTGATACCAATTTACACTATAGCCAGTATGTGCAAATACACATTTCCTCAAAATCTCATCAATCATTCAGTATATTTTAGCTAATTTGATAAGCAAAAAGAAACTTACTATCATGCTTTACGTTGCATTGATTAAATTATTTGAAGAAAGGAGCAAACTTTTCTAAGAGCATGGTGTATAGGACACATGGCAAAGTAGAGACTGTAGGCAGGAAAGCACTTGGGATTTTACGTTAGCAAAAGTCAGAAATTATAAGGCTTAAACTGGGGCAGAGGAGGTGCCTCTCTTTCACAGCTAAGTGCATGTCAAATAGCATGTTGACTTCATGTCACTATTAATAATGTATGGGGATTATTTGGAAATTATTTCCTTAAATGTAGAAAAAAAGTTTTTTTCTTTTAGAGTTAGAAATCATGCAGTACTTTCAAATTGTCCAGTACATTTAAGGCATTCTATATTCCACTACTTAAATTTAAATGATGAATCCAATAATACGTTACTTGTAATATAAGTCATAGTCTTTGTCTTTGAAAGGATATTTTAATCAAAATATTAAAAATAAGCCAAAGTCTCATTCAAATAGTTAATTCCAGTTGCCTTTTTGTTGTAATATATCATGAATTATCTCTCTGATGGATGGGCAGCCAAATGCAGATAAAATTAGCTTTGCAGTCATTCATTTTAAATTGCTCTTGAATCATTTGGAAGTAAATTCCATTTCAAAAGACTACACTCCAGGTCTCAGACAAAGAGATAATAGTCCTATATTTTATGATATAAGCAATAATAGCTTAAGTCTTATGATTTAGAAATATAGAAACTTATGTATTAAGTTCATGAAAATTAAAGCTTGATATATAGCAATAAAACCAGAAACCTAAAGCTTCCTAGATTGATGTTCATAGCATAATATTTTCCTGTCAAAAATTAGGTGGAATGAAAGTCTATAAAAATAATACATGGTGCAAAGCTTTCTCTTCTTGTATATAAATGAAAAAACAAAAGGCTATATGAGATAACAGAAAAGGAATACTGAGATTTACCTGATATTGAAATGAAAGTGGTAATATCATTGTTGAATAATGGTAGAAAGTGGAAAATTATATCATGTGTTAGGAAGGGTAAAATGAAAAATAATGTTAAATGTGAATCAAAAAGGCAGTATATCTTTAAGTTAATACTGAACTCAACAAGCAGAATAAAACCAAATTTGGAAATTTTTCTTTGTTAATTTGAATGAACTACATGTAGAAAAATTGTTTAGCTATTTAATTAAGTCAGTTTGTCCAAATAGCGTAATGTGGACAGTATCAGCATCTGGAATGTGCCTTTATATGTAATGACTTAGGATAACTGTAGTCCGTTGTCAGAAATAGCTTCACAGTCTGAAGTTGCTATTCACAAATTGAGTTCCCATTATCTCCCTGAAGACTTCAGGAGGCTCTTTGGATATTTATATTAAGAAATAAAGTGGTAAGAGGATGCACTCATTGCTCTAGCTGGCTGAAAAATCTAATTGTTCTCTTATAGCTTCAACTTTTGCAGCATGACCTTAATACTACTATCAAAAAGCTGGCTTATTTGTGCAGTAAAATGAATCGCATGCTAGGAAATGATCTCAGTAAACAGCCTACCAGTTCAAGGTAGAATCTCAAACCTTGTTTATTATTCTCACGTACCTCTAGTGCCCTAAAAATGTTAACCTCGGTGTGATAGGAATTGTATTTGTTTCAGATCAGGCCTTTGGGTGGGCACTGGAGCACATCAAAGGGAAATCCAGTAACAGATACAATCACACACTTTCCCTTGAACACCACTGCAGACACACTTGCTTAGAGAATTGATTGGTACCTGAGTTTCTCAGTCTGAAAAGCCATCTCTTCTTCTAGAAAATATCTGATCACTACAAGAAGCTGGGAAATACCAGATAAGTTCTAAAGTGGATATCCACTAAGTAGGAAGCAATTTTAATCCTCAGACTTCACATGATGTGAAACTCAACTAAACGATATTTATAGACAGGGCCACCTTCGTGGTATGTGACCTGTGCTGTCACACAACGCCTATGCTTTGTTTAATACCCTGCTGTAAGCATCTCAGAATTCTTAATACATTTTTTTTCCATTTATTTTTATTAGTTGGAGGCTAATTACTTTACAATATTGTAGTGGTTTTGTCATACATTGACATGAATCAGCCATGGATTTACAAGTATTCCCCATCCCAATCCCCCCTCCCACCTCCCTCTCTACCCGATCCCTCTGGGTCTTCCCAGTGCACCAGGCCCGAGCACTTGTCTCATGCATCCAACCGAGGGTCGCGGCTAGAGGCCAGCTCCCGAGGACAGTATGATATTTAATACATTTTTATACAAAGGATCCCCAAATTGTCATTCTGCACTGGGCCACACAAATTTGATAGCCAGCCCAATCTGTAGATTTTACTATTTTTATGACACCTTATATTTGTAAATGAATTTGAGGCACTGTAAACTCTAAAATGCCTTGTGGATCTGTTACGAATGCTCAAAGTCACATTAGTGTGAGCATTTTGTTGACCTTCTATAAGTGCCTGATATTATACTAGACTTATGGAAAATAAAAACAACAGTAGACTCTGTCTTCAAAAAACTGTCATACTAGTGTTAAGAATTTGTTATATATTTCTGCTTTGAAAATTGGGAATAGTTGGAAAACTCTGGTTGCCAAAATTGGAAAATAGATTTCTCCATATGTGAGAGGCAGATTTATAGTGTGAAGTGCAAAAATGCTCGTGAAGAAGTATTTGTTCACCTCATGAAGAGGTGAACACTTGCAGATGATATTTTTTCCTTATTAAATACACATTTTTCCTTATTAAATACACATTTGGAGATGATCACTTTCTCCTTGTTAAATACATATAGATATAACCATGCTGGATATTTAAATACTCAGCCATTTTTCTTTATAAATCTTGATTGAAGAGAATTGACTTGCTTGTTTGATTTTTTTAAAATTACTCTAGCAAAAATAGAAGAAAAAAATTCATTAAAAGGCAATTTATGTAATACTACTATATCTGGAAATCAATGCCGACACTTACCATTTTTTGTCTAGAGCAAAGAAAGTTTTCTCTTAGCATGCTTAACCTGATGGTGGGTGAGCCGTTTTCTGGGACGTTTTCCACAGTTGGGCATGGTACCCAGGCCATCTGTTGCAAATGATGAAAGAAAGGGTTTCTCAATAGCGAGCCCACTGATAATCAGTATAGTTGCACTTTGTCTTATCTGTTTTTCTATGTATATCTTACTGACTCAGGGTCTTGAAAATTACCTTTATAAATGTCATTCTTACACCCGAATTAAGTACTAGAAGTGATGTACCATATTGCCTGATGTGAATTAATCTAGGGCATGGACTTAAATATACTGTATCTGAAGCACAAGAAATATTAATAAACTAATATGCTGTGATTAGTTAAGGCATCTCTCTTGATCAAATTTAAGAATGAGGTTCATACATAGACTAGAATGATGTATTAAAGAAACACTGGAGTTATGATGAAAACATTTTAAATGATATAAATAATTTTTAATAAGTTACATATTGTTATTTAACAGACACCCTGAAAAATTAATAATTTATGAAGGCTCAAATTGAGACATAGAATTATTTCTCTTTCCTTGTAGTGATCATCTATGTTTTAAAATTCAAAATTAAGGAATTTCAAAATTAGTTTGTTCATACATTTTCTAACTACGTCAAATCATTACTGGTTTTTCCCCACACTTAACAGAGCCCTGTTTGCCTTGAAAACATATGTGTGACTTTTTCTCGGACTAGTCCATTAAGCTTCACAGTAGTTTACAATAAAATCATCAGATGAATTTTTTTTTTTTAAAGTCACTAAAGCAGTTCATGTCATTTTATCCGCATTTGAACTTGACTGTAGTCAGAGATGAAGTGGAGAATGAAGAGATATATGTATTGGCTAGGCTGCTGCTGCTGCTGCTTCTAAGTCGCTTCAGTCGTGTCCAACTTTGTGCGACCCCATGGACAGCAGCCCACCAGGCTCATCTGTCCGTGGGATTCTCCAGGCAAGAACACTGGAGTAGGTTGCCATTGCCTTCTCCAATGTATGTGTGCTAAGTCGCTGCAGTCATATCCGACTCTACACGACCCTGTGGACAGCAGCCCACCAGGCTCCTCTGTCCACAGGATTCTCCAGGCGAGAACACTGGAGTGGGTTGCCATTGCCTTCTCCAATTGGCTAGGCAGGGTAATCAATTTTTAGTCCTTCTCTATCTTTCTGTAGGATGTAAATATGTAACTACTTTTGCTATTACTCAATAAGGTAAGGTGGCATACAATCACCTGGTATCTTACAATCATCATTCCTTCTAAAGGAAGAAGTCTTATCTTCTAGAACAATGACTGAGAAAAAGACTTTTTACATTTTTCTTACTTGAATAAATATATTATTATGGAATACATACACATGTTGTATGTATAAATATACACAAATAGTTAAAAAATTGAGTTACCCTCTGCCTTTGTGAGTAATAATGGAAAACAGCAGTTAACATTTTACAGAATTTGAGTCTTATATTTTGTGGCGCATTATTGATCATCGGCACGGTCCATCATTACATATATCAGTAAGTGCTTCAGAAGAGAAAAACAACAAAAAATGGAATAAGGCCTTCAAGACATCAGCTGCACCCTGATGGGTCTGTCAATACCTCAGTTCCCTGTTCTTTCTGCACTGTGTTTATTTAGGCACTCTTGAGTGTTCTTGCACATTGACTAAAGAAGCTGAAGTTGATGGAAATGAGGTTATTCTGGAGTAAGCTGACAGTTTGGGTCCTTGATGTCCAACAATTGAAAAACCAGAAATGATGCCCTATCAGAAGAAAGTATACTAAGGAAGTAAAGTCAGAAAACAAGTTAGAGACGGGAAACATTGCAGGGCCAGTCGTTTATAATTGTGGAGTGGTTTTGAAAGCTAGTTTTGTCTGTGATGCAGGTAAAGCCAGTTTTGACTGCAGAACAAATTAGTAGAGCTGCCGCCACCGCCAAGTCGCTTCAGTCGTGTCCGACCCTGTGCGACGCCACAGACGGCAGCCCACCAGGCTCCCCCATCCCTGGGATTCTCCAGGCAAGAACACTGGAGTGGGTTGCCATTTCCTTCTCCAGTGCATGAAAGTGAAAAGTGAAAATGAAGTCGCTCAGTCGTGTCCGACTCCTAGCGACCCCATGGACTGCAGCCTACCAGGCTCTTCCGTCCATGAAATTTTCTAGGCAAGAGTACTGGAGTGGGTTACCATTGCCTTCTCCAAAATTAGTAGAGACTAGATGTCATTACTAATTGACTGCGATCACATGACCTAGATGGAAAAGTCCCAGGCCAAGTTTCTTAGTGGACAAATGTCTGCTTTACCAATGACTATCTCCCCAAACAGGGAAACAACTGAATAAGCGGTGAAATGACTTCCTAGATAATGTCTTAGCAATCAGTGTTTAACTACCGACACCATAATACTTGCTGCTGAATATATGTGCTTTTTTTTGAGCAAACTCAGGAAGATAGTGAAGGACAGGGAACCCTGGCATGCTGCAGTTCATGGGATCGTAAAGAGTGGGACATGACCTAGCGACTGAACAACAGCAATACATACTTTTAAAGAACTTGTAAAAGCTTTTAATTTTGGCCTCAGAGTTTCAACTTACATTTATTAGCCTAGGGTGCTTAGTCAACGTAGGAAGTTAATAATAGTTTTGTTCTCTACTATCCTTCATAAGAAGAAAATTATCAGGGGTAACTGAAATGTAGTGTATTAGATTCCTTTGTCTTTTGTGAAGTATAATAATAGGGTTTCTAAGGCACTTTCATTAGTTTTTGTTTTTTATTTGGAATCATGCAGAAACCAAGTTAAAGGAAAATATACCTCAAATTGTGTAAGTATCTGTAACAGTCTTGGGGTTTTGTTTTTCAGTGGTATTGGAACAGCAAGGAAGGAGCAGTATGTTTGATAAACTTCAATGTATAAAAAAATGAGGCTTTTGTTGTTCATGTTAATACTCTAATATTATTAATATTCTAATGAGAATAAGTGTGACTAATCATATAACTCTTATGGTATTTGAGATATAGTCTCCAAATAAGACTAAACAGCATTTCTAAACTCTAGGTTTTACTGTGGAGCTATTAATATTAATACTACTGGTTGACTTGATGTTATCATGTATATTTCCAGTGTTGAGAATAATTCTGAGTCAATAATAATTTATAATTAAAAGTTATAAATTAATAATTAATTCAATAAATATTTTTGGTTAAGTGAATGAATATATCATGAAGTGGCATCTTTTGAAAATATTGACAGACTTGAATCTGAACTTAAAGATCTTTAATTAATATTTCTAGTATTCTAAGCTCCTTGCATAGGATTCAAGGCTTACCTAAGAGCCAGGTGGCTCACGTGGAAAAGAATCCACCTGCCGACACAGGAGGCATGGGTTTGATCCCTGGATCAGGAGGATCCCCTGAAGGAGGAAATGGCAACCCACTCCATATTTTTGCCTGGATAATCCCATGGACAGAGGAGCTTGGCTACAGTCTATGGGGTCACAAAGAGTGGTGTACAACTTAGGGACTGAATACACACACACACACACACACACACACACACACACAAGAGCCTTCTACTTTTCAAATAAGTTCTTCTTATGAAGTTGTTCTTGGTTTTGTCAGCTCTCAAGAGTAACACTGTGTAGTGGGAGGGGTGGTGCTATGTTGGGAAGATCACAGTTTGTGAGGGAAACAAACCTGGGCTTTGATCCCAGTTCTGCTATTTATTACCTGTGTTCTCAGGGCAAGATAATTATCACCCTAGATATTGTGTTTTGCCATGTGTAAAAATAAGAATAATCATCTAAATCCTTAGCTAAACTACTAGTCACTAGACCTAACATATTGCTTGTTTAATAGCAGGCACTCAAATTACTTAATTAGATGATTTATGAATCATTACTGTTATCAAACCAGGTTTGTTTTGCCCAATATACAGCAAGCCAAAATGCAGAGCTGCCTAGGTTTTCAAGAAAGAGAGCAGCTAAGTAAGGATATCAAGGAGCAAGTCTCAGAACCACCTCTCCAAAGGCAAGGGTTCAGAGTATTTATGCCTGCATGCTAAGTTGCTTCAGTTGTGTCCAACTCTTTGCGACCCTATCAACTGTAGCCCACCAGGCTCTTCTGTTCTTGGGATTTCCCAGGCATTAATACTGGAGCAGGTTGTCATGCCCTTCTCCCGGGGATCTTTCTGACCCAGGGATCAAACCTTTGTCTCCGGCATCTCCTGCATTGGCAGGAAGGTTCTTTACCACTCGCGCCATCTAGAGGTAGCTATGAAGTAAGGAATAAAGAAGCAGGGTTGTCTAAGGCAGGGGGAGCCCGGGGAGCTTGGGGAAAGGGGACTGGAAAAAGATGCAGTTAATTGTTCTACACAGGTGTAACTCAGCTCAGGCCTCTGTTTATTCAAAAATGAAGGCACTTACCAGGATCTGAGGGTGGAGTTTTCAGCCCTTAGCCCTTCTAAATGTCATCCAGTGGACACTCGCACATGCCAGTTGAAAGGGTCAGTGTTCCTATACTGTTCAACTCAAGCTAGACACAGCTGATTTCAGGTTCCTAGAAAGTGATTCCTAAACATCTTATTGTTTAGGTGTGATGCCTCTTGAAGTACATGCAAGTCTTCTGTATACCTTGATTAATGAAGGCAGGTGAAATGGATATGACTAATGATTACCCACAGTTTTATTATTTTTGAACGAATAGCAAGTGAAAGGCAAATGGCTACAAAGTTCTAAACATTTTTCATTTTCTTGTTTTACCAGATGACGACTTTTTTCATGAACTCCCAGAAACCTTTCCATCTGACCCACCTGAACCTCTGCCACATTTCCTTATTGAGCCTGAAGAAGCTTATATTGTGAAGAATAAGCCCGTGAACCTGTATTGTAAAGCCAGCCCTGCCACCCAGATCTACTTCAAGTGCAATAGTGAATGGGTTCATCAGAAGGACCACATAGTAGATGAGAGAGTAGATGAAACTTCTGGTGAGTTTTCCATTGCATTTGCACTGCTGTTTAGGATTCACTTACTACTTTGATGTGTTGTCAATTATTGAAATTGAAAGTACAATGATTATCCTTTGGTAAAAAATTTTAAGGCAGTTTGGTTAAGATTTGGTGATATCATTCCCTGTATTACAAAGTAAAGTGTGATGAATAAATCTTGACTTGATTCCTGTTGAACCCTTTAGAATTAAGGCATGGTTTATACTTAAGAGGACTTCCTTGATGGCCCAGATGGTAAAGAATCTGCCTGCAATGCCGGAGCCTTGGGTTCGATCCCTGGTTTGGGACAATATCCTGGAGACTGGAATGGCTCCCCACTTCAGTATTCTGGCCTGGAGAATTCCCATAGACAGAGGAACCTGTGGCCTACAGTCCATGGGCTCACAGAGTCAGATACAACTGAGTGACTTTCACTTTTACTTTATACTTAAGAAGATAAATAATGAGAGTGAATAGACTGAATTATGGTAAATAAATACCTTAGTGAAAGATGGCTTTGAATTTCACTTGTGTTATCAAGTCTGGTGTCAGGCCTAAATATCCTGGGATTGAGCAATGTTTTCAATTAAGGATAAATTGTGCCTGTTTACTAGCCCACTCCAGTATTCTTGCCTAGAGAATCCCGTGGACAGAGGAGGCTGGTGGGCCGCTATCCATAGGGTCACACAGAGTTGGACACGACTGAAGTGACTTAGCAGCAGCAGCAGCAGTACTTGTTTACATGATTGTCAAGTAATTCCCATGCATAGTTTCCCCTTATATTTTTTTAAACAATTTGTAGACATTGTAGATTCAAACTGTTTGTATCTTTAACTTACATCTGAAGATGAATCCTAATTACCTAACTCTTCGCTGAAGTTAAATTCAGGGTGATTGAGAAAAGTTATATTGTGTGTTCCACAAAGAAAAGGGGTAGATCTTGATTAGAGTATATTTACTTCTCACATTGTTAAAATCCTGACTTTATTGCTTTGTAAATATCATTCTTAATAGCAAAATACTAAAACCAAAGAGAGGATGGAGTAGATCTTAATAAACTGTAGGATTTACATTGGCTATAAAGGGAACTTTCTTGATAGAAATTTCTTATTCCACAATAGGTAACTTAAAAGAGTTGTGGAAACCGCTAGAGTTGTTTCAAGCTAGAAAATATATATATTTCTGCAGTGGTTCAAGAGTTTTGCTCTCCAGCAGGGAAAATAACAATCTGAATTTTCACATCCTTTCCAGATTTGTGATTTTTTAATAATATTAAGACATACATTTTAATAATTAAGACTTTGTTGATCAATATTTCCAAACTAAATTGTGACAAATATGATAAGAGTGGAAGCATTTAAATATCTTCGTTTTCTTTCATAAATATCTCTATGTAACAAAATGAATACATGTTTTCAAAATTCAATTGTAATTAATTCGTATTTGTATCCAAAGGTTGGTTAATGAGGGGCAAGCAGTGACCAGCATCTGAAGGAAATCTTTGTTCAGTGTCTCTAACAACTAAGAGATATTAGGTGATTGAACATAGACCGTGAGAAGCCTGAGAAGAGGCATCTTTAAAAAAAGAAAAAGCTTGTGAGACATATACTTATATAACACAAGTGGTCTTAGAAAATTAGGTGGCAGCTCCACATAATTGTCAGTTTGTGAGTCAGGATGCTCACTGCATGCAAGCTGATCACTGTAGAAATAACTGGGTATCCAGCTATATGGTCTCTTCCTTCAGGGAATTGGTCTATTACACCTCTTGGTCTAATTACTCAGTAAATAGCTCCACCAGATGTCTT